>NC_138511.1:77536741-78194241 GCF_964252035.2 Podarcis erhardii
GAGACAGAGAAGAAATGGGGAAAGTGGCGGGGGGGGGGGAGAGAAAGGCAGGTCAGGCGGAGCCTTTAGAAGGGGTGGTGGCGGAGTCGGGTCAAGCAGCAGCGTGTGGGGGTCACAAGGACAAGGGCACAGTGCGGAGCTGGGTTCAAATGCCCGCTGCAGAGGGCAGGGTGGGGTCGCATCGTGGTGTGCCAGCTCCTCCACCCCTTGGCTCTCATGAATAGATAAGGAATCAACTTCTCCCTCCCCGAGAAGGTTTTCATGAGGAGAGGGTGTGTGCATGCGCATGTGCATGCTCTGGGCCTTTGGTTTACAAGGAAAGCGCAAAAGTGAGTGGGGGGCAGTGCGGGGAGAGAGCAAGAGGGCAAAAGACCCACCGCTGGTCAATTTTGGGGGTGTAGTATCAAGACAAAGGAGGCAGTGGCCTTCTGCGCTCGTGCTTTTCAAAAAAAGAATATTCCACAAAAAATTATAAACTACACAGCAACCCTTGGTCCCCCCACCCCCTCTGCAAGCTCCCTACTCCCCCTCACTTGCTTTGAGGAATTTTAGGCCCAAAGCCCAATCCCTTTCTCTTACACTCCCCACCCCACCCCAAAAACCCAGGCTGCTCTCTGCTGCCATTGTCTCTACTGCCCTCCCCGCAAAATGGCCAGCACAGGTCATTTGGAAGCTGGGACAGAGGCATATGGGGAGGAGGGACTTTTTGTGGCTGTGAGTGTCTGGAAGCGGGTGGGTGATGGGTTGGTAGATCAGGAGAGCTTTGGATTCCAACCTGGAATAGCTGTGGTTGGGCCCTGGCAAGTGAGGAGGGCACCACGCAGGGTGAATATTCGCTGCACTTAGGGAGACAAGTCGCTGCGTGGAGTGGCAGCCGGGGGGGGGGGGGGGAGTCGGGAAGGTTGGGTCAGCAGACTGGTACTCCAGAGCAGCTGGCAATCTGGAGGGTGGGCGTTGAACTGGAAGAAAGGAAAGGAAGATAGATGGCACGGGGAGGGCCTCTCCAGTTGGTGCTTAAGGGTTGGCACAGGAGACGGTGGCATGTAATGATATAGCTGGGGAGGGTTGGCGGTTGCAAAGCCGGGGGGGGGGAGGGCGGCAGGTTCCTGGCATTTTGAGGCCCGGTTGGTGAGCAGAGAAGGCCTCGCAGGCAGGCGGGTGGGGGCAGAGGAGGGCTGGCTGCCTGGCACTCCGGGGGCCAGCCTGCTGGCGGGCAAGTTGGCATAGTGTACCGCAATACAGCGTGATGTGAATTCATTAGAGGCCAGAGCGAGAGAGCGAGACAGGAAGGGAAGGGAAGTGGTGGAGGGGGGGGAGAGAATGGGAGACGGGCACTGACCCAAAGGCCAGACAATGGCAGCAGGTAACCATGGTGATGCGCCCGGCTGTGCCAGCCTAGCTGCCAAACTGGGAAGAGAGTTATCCAGACAACCCCTGGGGAACTGCCCGCCCACAGTGGTGTGGGGTGCAAGAGAGGGGTGGGTCACCCTTTTCCATTCTTCCCCTTCTGTCTACTATTTATGAATGTGCGGCTGGTGCCAACATGACCCCCCCCTTTCTGCTCCCACACTCCATCTCTACCTCCTCGGCTGTTTTTACCATCCTTCTCTCACACCTCTGTCTGATCTTTTCACCCCTCTGTCCTCTGTTGCTGTCTGGCTTGCCCCTGTTCTCCCCCCACCACGATCATCTCCCCCCCCCCGCCCCGCCCCGCCCCGCCCCACAGCGGTGCCCTTCTTTCTTTCCAGCCAGACCCCTATCCACATCACATCCCCCTCTCCATCCCAGGACCCTCCTGTGTTGACGGTGCCACCTGAGGGACGGCGGGGGGGGGGCAGGGAGGTGGCACCGTGCCCAGATCTGAGTATTCCTCCCTGCCTGCACGTCCCTATCTTTCTTCTCCATTGTCTGCCTCGGTCTTTTTGCTTTTCGCCTTCCTCTTGTTCTCCACGCCGCCGCCACAGCTGTCCGCCGGCTTCTCCCACCTCATGCTTGGCCCTCTCTGTCGTTTTATTTCCCACCCCCACCCACCCCCTGTGTATCTTGGCACGAGATGCCCATCTAATAGATATTCCGAGGCTCGCTCTCCTCTGCCACTGCAGCCCTCCTCCCATTCCAGCACAGCACCTCAGGATGAGTCCCGGTGCATGGTCTATAGGTCCCTCACTCCACCCTTGTTCCCCATTTAAAAAACAACAACACAGAGAGAGATATTAAATGTTTAGGGGGAGATGGTGACTGTTGTTTGGGGGAGCATGCCTGGGATTTATTTCCTCCTTTACAGACCCATCTTCTTCTTGCGCTCCCTTCATCCTTTCATTCCTGCTGTCATATCTTGCAGCCAGAGAGTTTCGTGACCAGGCCTGGCCCTGTCGTTAGGCAAAGTGGGGCGGCTGCCTCAGGCGGCAGATGTGGGCGGGTGGTATCAGTGGTGAGATACTGGAGGGCAGAGCTGCGTGCATCATGCGGTCTGCTCTATGCCTCTTAAGCTAGCCTGTTGCCCTCAGGTACTACTTTTGTACCCGGAAAGGAGAGAGGGCGCCATCTTGTCCTTTGCCTCAGCGGCGCAGTGCCTTGGGCTGTACGAGGAAGGTGCCTCTACGTATTAGGGCTCCATATACTCTATACATTTAAAGCATCCCCGCAAAGAATCCTGGGAACTGTAGTTTACCCCTCCCAGAGTTACAATTCCCAGCGCCCTTAACACACAACAGTTGCCAGGATTTTTGGGGGGAGGCTGACCTGAACAGAAGGAGCCTTGTCTTCTATGGGAGAGCGGGGATGGTGAACTTGTGGGGTGAGGGTTTCACTCAGAAGATGGGGCTAGTTTAATGGGTACCTAGTTTAATATAGCTAATATATCTGGTTTTCACGACGCTGCAAAGATCCATTTCATTCTGAACCATGAAAGGAAACCACTTTTCCAGTTTCTAACGCAGGAGAAGCAATGGCAGAATTAAAAAGTCCATTTGGATTTCTCAGGAAGGGCCTGTAACGCCCCTGTCGGTCTTCAATCCTGGTGTAACTTTTTCAGCATAATTAGAAAAATGCAGGCGATTACCTCAGAGTGCAGCCCATAGATAGGGATTATGAAGGCCTCCCCCCTCCCTCCAAAATTATAATTAACTTGATCAATATTCCGGTGTAGGGCTTGGAGAGATCCCTGCTGCCAGCCATTGTAGGCAGTACTGTGCTGGATGGAACAATGGTCTATCTCATTATAAGGCCATTTCCCATATTTCTAAATTTCCTGTGGCTTCTCTTGAAATTCCTTACGATGTTTCGCCCGAGGAAGAACATTTAAAATACCCCATGAATTTTGATTTAGGTGACGCCTGGCAACAGCCTAAGGATGCGTAGAACCACCCAGATAATTATTTGTCAGTTGGAGCAAAATTCGTTTGGCTTCCCTCCCCGCCCCCTGAGGAAGAATTTTAAAACGAACTCCTCAGGTGAAGTTTCAGCTGAAGCAACTGGAACCTGCGAAATGGAGCCTTTGCAGGGCACCAGGAACTGATGAGCACATTTCTTGGACTTGTACCTCAGAGAGGATTGTAGCATCAAGGCCTACTTTTGGAGCATCTGTCAAGACAGAGATAACCCGAAACAATAGATAGACCTGTTATTCAAATATACCTGCTTGCCTCTTAAGTCTACAGGACTTAGCATTTATATAATTAACTAGACCTCTCTCCTTTTTCCTCCTGGTTGGAGGAGGGTGCCTCTGAACATGGACAGAGTGTCTCTCTCTCTCTCTCTCTCTCTCTCTCTCTCTCTCTCTCTCACACACACACACACACACACACACACACACACACACTGGGGTGTTGGATTTATGGATGTAGGAAATTGGCTTATCACTCACTGATCCTAACCTAGTTTGCAAGGTTACATGTAACAACCTGGTGTAACTTACCCTGAGCTCACTGGAAGAAGCGTGTTATGCAAATGAACAAAGGACAAAAAGAATTAAGGGGAACAGAAGGGTTTTTTTCTAGAGAAGTTTGTTTCCCCTGTGCTTCTTATTTTCTACGAAAGAAAAAGCCCATTCAAATTGGGGGTTCAAGTATTCCCCACCACCTGGGAACTCAAAGTGATTAAACTACAAACGCACTCAGAATCCGCTAAACTCAGCTTTGCTTTATTCAGTTTGTACAGTCTCCTTAAACAAAGAGAAAAACTTTTCTCTCTTTTTTTCTAGACTAAGAATCAGAGAACCCATTTCTGAGCCCCACTGAAGAGAAATGAGAGAAGACAACCCCTAGAGGTAAGACTGTTAAATGAACATTATTTCCCCTCATTGGTAAACATAATTTCACAAGCAATTTGCACATTTAAAAGGACAACAAAAAAAAGTATTCTGCCGTTCTGATCTTGTTTGCTCTCACCTCAGCTTTGCTGCTGATGTTCCCATTTTGCAGATTGGGAGCTATAACTTGGGACAGCGATGACTTCCCTGAGACAGCCCAGTGAGTTCATTGCTGCCCAGAGATATGAACATAGATTGTTCAGATCCTGTGCATTGTTAGTAGTTTGCCCTGGCTTTCTTCTTGGCCACCAGACAGTTGCCTCTACACATCTTCCTTATCTTGACTCCGCTGGAAGGCCCCAACCTTTCGCATCTTTATCAGGGCTACTTCAGTAATTGCAAGGAAGCATGGAGAGTGAAGCACTTCCTCTCCCCACCAGTGGTGTCAAGAGGCGAATGATGTGCATGTCCCCTGTGCCAGGGGATGAGGAACCCTTTTTCAGCCAGAGGGCCAAATTTCCCTCTGGATCAGCCTTCCAAGGGCCACATTGGGCAGGGTCAGAAGCAAAAACAAGCAGAGAAACAGGCAGATTTTACCTTTCTGCTGCAGGCTAGTTCCTACACAAACTAGCACACCCCATCCAGACAAGAAAGAGGCCTTGTCAGTCAGGCAGAAGTGTTTAGGGTGTGAAGCAGGCTCGGGGTTGGGGTATGGCTTGATGAGAGGGTGAGACTTCCAACAGTCAGGCAGATGTTGAGTGCCTGGGCCTCATGTTCTCCATCTCTGCCCTTACAGGGACATGAGTGTTCTGCCCTCTGCTTTAGGCAGATGTACTTTGTCCTGTGTGAGAAATAAACGCCACCTCCTTTATTTATAGGGAGAGGAGGCATATGTGGCTCGTGCTTTCTGTCTCTTACCACCCATTCAAATAATTTAAAGTACAGTGGTGCCCCGCAAGACGAACGCCTCGCAAGACGGAAAACCCGCTAGACGAAAGGGTTTTCCGTTTTGGAGGCGTTTCGCAAAACGAATTTCCCTATGGGCTTGCTTTGCAAGACGAAAATGTCTTGCGAGTTCCTGCGGGTTTCCCCCCCTTTTCCCCCCCTTTTCCTAAGCCGCTAAGCCGCTTATCAGCTGATCCGCTGATAAGCCGCTTAACAGCTGATCGCTAAAAGCCGCTAATAGCGCTAATCCGCTAAGCTGTCAATGGGCTTGCTTCACAAGACGAAAAAACCGCTATACGAAGAGCCTCACGGAACGGATTAATTTCGTCTTGCGAGGCACCACTGTAGCTGGTGATCGTACTATGCCCCTCGCAGACCCCCAAGCATGGCGACCCCTAGTGAGAGGCTGTCATTGCACCCTACCCTTCCTGCCTAACCCTCCCATTCTTTCTCCACTTTTCAAAGGGCGGGAGGGGTGTAAGGTTTAGTGCTGCTTAACACCAAAGGATCGCCCACCCATCCCTCCCCAGGGTTCTTATGTCTTGTCTCTGAGCTGGAGAAACGCCCATTCATTTCAGCAAACCATGCACAGGAGAATTTCCTAGAGGACATTCTAATCAGGAGGAGGGATTTGCCTTTTGAATGTTCAGCCTCAGGCACCCAAATAACTTAGACCGGCTCTTGCTGTTGCGAGCCACCCACTTCAACACCTCTGTGACATGACTGGCACCGTCATTCTGAAGAGTCTTTGTACAGCAAAGCGTGGTGATGAGCATAATCAGCCTTTCCTTCTGCTCTTCCGGGCCCTCCCTGCAAATCTGGGTTGAGTTACTTTCATATTTTGAGTTGATTCACGGTTTCCTCTTACACTCTGCAGTGAGTCAGCGCTTTTATTTTGAAAAATCGTTATTTTGTTCTGAAAAGAACCGGGCGAGGCTTCTATTCACAATTCTGCTGCAGAAACATTTAAGAAGCAGCTTTGGCTGGGGAGAGGGGACCAGAATCCATAAAGTGGCTAAGAGGCTAGGGTACCCCACCCGTGCGCTAAGCATCTGTCTGTGCAGAGAGAGGTTGATTCGAAGTGTTTGATGCCCTCACCCAAGCTGCATGGGAGCATCCGGTTTGCAGATCTGTGCCATACATTTAAAGCGCATGGCTTTTCCCAAAGAATCCTGGGAACTGTAGTTTGTCAAGGGTGCTGGGATTTGTAAGTCTGCGGGGAGGAATACTACGCTTCCCATGATTATTTGGGGGAAGCCATGTGCTTTAAATCTATGGTGGGGGTTGTGACCTCAAAGCACGTTTAAAGCACAGGATTCTTTTGGTGGGCGGGTGCTTTAAACTTATAGTGTATACACTCCCTAGTGACCCTTCCCCCTTCTGCATATTTAGTAGTGCTGCACAGCAGTGCAGAAGGAGCACAATTTCCATTTGGAAGCCCTGTGACAGCTCCCAAGATGGTGACCATAAACAACATTAGCTTTTATTGCTGCTGCATCACAACTATGGAGTCATTGTAATGTCCACCAAGACCCCTAGATCCTATTCACATGTATTGCTGGTAAGCCAGATGACCCCCCATGTTATATGTGTGCATCTGGTTCTTCCTGCCTAAGTGCAGAACCTTACATTTGTCCCTATTGAAATTCATTTTCTTAGCTTGGGCCCAGTTCTCCAATCAGTTAAGGTCGTTTTGAATTCTGATTCTGTCTTCTGCGGCTACCCCTCCCAGTTTGGTGTCACCGGCAGATTTGGTGAGCAGTTCTTTCATCCAAGTCATTTACAAAGCTGTTGAACGATGGGCTCAGGACAGGACCCTACAGCACCCCACTTTCTCCCAGAATGATAAGGAACCATTAGAGAGTGCTCTTTGGGTTGGGTCAGTCAACCATCTTGCAAATCTACCTGGCAGTTCCAGCCCCTATTTTCCAAGCTTCTCCACCGGAATACCATGGGGGACTTTGTCAAAAGAACTCAAGATACACTATGGTTCAGGGTACGCTCCTGTTTCCGTATCCTGACTTCCTGGTGCAAGTGAGCCAGCGCGAGAAAGGCTCAAGCGGTGCTTTTAAAACTCCCAGTGCCATTTTCTCCCTACCAGCCTACAGTCTGAGCCCTCTGGATTGTCCAGGCCAGGTTTCAACAGAATGGATGACTCGTACAGGGATGAACTAAGTTAAAATTGCCTTGCCCAGCCATGGATGTGCTGGGAACTTTGGGCAGGCCACAGTTTATTGAGCTCAGCTTCCTGTCTCTAGAATTGCATCCTACCTTAGCACTCAAATGATCAAGGCCTGCTGTTATGTACTCCAGGCTGCGCACGGCTCAAGCTGCCACTCCAGCTCAGATTCATGGCTCTTCTTCCAGCAACAGGTAATCTGGTTTGGGGAGGGGCAGGGAAACCCAACCAGCAGAATCCTAGGTCCTTAAAGGATTCAGAATCCCAGGACCAGGACACATATTTATCTTATTTTTGCGAAGAAAAAAAAAAGAGGCTGATTTGGGAAAGAGCATGCTGGATCAGGCCAAAGGCCCGTCTAATCCAGCATCTATTCCCAACTAGATATCCACATGCAAGCATGCAAGATGGAACTGAGCTCAACAGCACTTTCCCCTCCTATAGTTTCCAGAATCCGCTAATTAGGAATATACCACCTCTGAGCAAGGAGGTAGGGAAATCCATTCTGTAAGCAAAATGTGTGTGCGTGCGGGTTTTTTTAATGTTTAAAAGGGGGCAGTGGGAAGGAACAAAAGCCTCAGGCCCCCTTGGCTACTCCCTAGCAACACCCTTGTTGCCCAGCTTGGGCCCACTTAATACTGATGATTAAAATAAGTAAATAAAATTCCAGGAACTGCATTCCTTGTTCCTTCTCCTTCCCGCCAACAAAAAAACCCAACAACCCCAAGGTGATTGAAATCAAGTTTGTACAGATCACCTTAATGTGTCTAATGCCATAAGATTGGCATTTTTTAGCTCAGACTCCTAGACTGTGTTTGTGTGTGTAAAATGACGTTTCATTTGGGTTACACACATAAATATTAAGCCTAAACACTGCTCAACAACTACCTCTAGCATTACATTAGATTATTTTATTATTTTGAAGCACAGTAAGGTGTCTGAGATAAAACATGTTACATTATCATCTGGTTAAACTTACAACACCATAGCAGAATGCTGGTGGCGAAAGAGCTCCCTCTTGTGCATTTTCTCTGAAATTCATCTCTTTAACCCACTGCCGCTACCCTCTTGCATTTTGTCCTGTGACAACCGTCCTTTCTTTTTGTCTCCAGCTTCTGCAGGACGGTCCATAGAACAGGCTCACCAGCCAGAAATAAACTAGCAGAAGGGGCGGGGGGACACCCTCTTTGTTCAAAAGGCAGTGTGGGCCGTTTGAAGAAGAATAAGTGGGAGAGAGAGAGAGACTGTCGTGCCACTGGGAGAACTAAGACCATAACCCAAGTCAGTTGCGCATTCTCTTTGGCGGTCACTCATAGCCGAGGGTCTTCCATGAACACGGTCTTAACAGTGTGTCCGTAATTGACTGTGGAAGCCAATTCTGGATCCACAAGTCCTTCCACAGTGGGCACATAGGTCTCCAGGCGGGGTATGATCATGGTGAGGATTTGCCAAACGTGCCTTCCTCTTAGCTCATTTCTCCCTTTCATCCTGAATTTTTGCTTCTTCAAAGTCCACAACGCCTTCAGTAGAGGCTATTCTCCAGTTCAAGCGCTTGCAGGCCAGTGTTTCTGCATTACGTTTTTTAGATTTGCCTTGAGAGCGTCTTTAAACCTCTCTTGTCGCCACCAGCATTTCGCTTTCCATTCTTAAGTTGGGAATAGAGTCCAGTTAAACTTCGGGTCCTGAATGGCTCCGTTTCGGAACGTTTTGGCTCCCAAACGCCGAAAACCCCAAAGTAAATGCTCCGGTTTTCGAACATTTTTCAGAAGCCAAATGTCCGACGCGGCTTCTGATTGAGTGCAGGAAGCTCCTGCAGCCAATCGGAAGCCACACCTTGGTTTTTAAACAGTTTCAGGAGTCAAAGGGACTCCTGGAATGGATTATGTTCAAGAACCAAGGTACCACTGTAGTTGCTTTGGAAGATGATAATCAGGCATCCAAACAGCATGTCCATAGTTGTGCATCCACTATGAGAGCCAGTTCCAAAACTGCATGGTGGTGAATAATAATAATATAATAATAATAATAATAATTTATTATTATTACCCCACCCATCTGGCTGGGTTTCCCCAGCCACTCTGGGCGGCTTCCAACAAAATATAAAATACTGTAATACATCAAACATTAAAAGCTTCCCTAAACAGGGCTGCCTTCAGATGTCTTCTAAAAGTTTGGTAGTTATTTTTCTCTTTGACATCTGGTGGGAGGGCGTTCCACAGGTCGGGTGCCACTACCGAGAAGGCCCTCGGCGCTGGACCTCAGTGTCCGGGCAGAACGATGGTGGTGGAGACGCTCCTTCAGGTATACTGGACCAAGGCTGTGAATTCACAGTTGGCCTGGGATATGCTCTTAGTTCTCCCATGAGGATGGCAGGTTCTTAGCAAAGTTGCCAGGTGGCCTGCCCTTTCAAACACTCTTAATGCTGATGGGCCCTGGTGGCCTTATCTGTCAGTGGCAGACAATAGCTATTGGACAGGTGCTCTGATCAGCACCTTGGCAGTGGGACTTTTCCAGTGGATCATCTTATTACAATAGCCAGCCTTTCTTTCACAGAACTCATGGCAGCAGACATGAGGTTCCCAGTTGTGGCCTTCTGCCAGGTACAGACCAGACCCACACCTGCTTAGCTTCATTACTGTTGCTGTGTTTTATGCCTTCAGATCATAGGCTTACAAGAAACTAAATTAATTATTTTTTTTTATTAAAAAAATCAGTTTTATTAAAGGTTCCAACCTAATATACCATCAAATTCAAACTAAACTAAAGAGAACAATAAAAAACAATACATCAAACTGGAAAAAACTGACAAAAAAAAAAGAAAAATACATTAATAATAATCCTCACACGATCCTCATGAAGCACAAGGTGCTACTGGAAGGAATTTGTTTTGTTTTGACTATGGCAGACCAACACGGCTACCTATCTGTAACACAAAATTATAAATATACCTATGTAGCGCTCAGTCACTGTTTTATCTTAATCTTCACACATACAGAGAGTTGAATCCTCCCACCTCCCACCTGAGAGAGCTCCCCCTTCCTTAGTCCCCCCCCCGAGAAAAGCCACTCTGACCTGCCTCTCATACAGCCCCCTTCCTCTTCTCTCTGTCAGCCCCCGTACATGTCTTCATTTATCACAAATATAATTTTTTAGACGTTAAGACGTACATCTAGTGAATACTACTAAGAGAGCCATCAAAGATCACACAAGAAACCCAATCTCAAAAGAAAAAGAGATGAGAGAGAAGAGAAAGTAGAGAAAGGTTAAAAAGAAGAAATACTACAATTTTCCTATTTGCCAATTGTGAATATAACTGTTATTCATAGTATTTAACACATATACTGCAGAGCAATTCCAGCTATAAGTAACATCTAGTTATTGTGTTGAAGAAACTCACTTTATTCTTCCTTCTCTCCTCTTTCCCTCTCTCCCACACATCCCAGTGTTTTTCTTTTCCTTCCACAGCCTTGCAGGTTTTTCTGCCCTGCGCTGCAGGCCTCTTCAGCTCCTCCAGGCAATAGTCCACCCAGCTCCTGCCGTGGTTTTGCCGGTTGCCATAAACCCGTAGATCCGAACTTGCGGTACGACTGCCTCACACAAGCTCGAGTCTGTGGGTATGTGTCGACCTTGGCCAGGACTTCCAGACACGCTGTTGCACCCGGACCTTCTCTCTAGTGTTGGGGCTTAGATACGGACCCCCCAGAAAGTTGGCGAGAGCTGATGTCCCTGCAGCAAAAGCAAGCAGTGTGACAACTTCCAGATCCCCGTTCTCTGGAATCATTCAGCTGAAAGGGCAGGGGAGAGCACAAAACGTGGGAATTTAGCTTCCCAAGAACCTCAGCTTTTGTTTATTTTATTTTTTTAAAAAAGAGCAAGATCCTAGTCCATATGCATCTAAAAAAAAACATGCTTGGAAGTGTGTGGCGATGCCAGCTGAAATTCCAGAGAGGTTGTTGTGTAGGATTTTAGTGAATGGGGACGGACAGGCCTTCAAGTGCCCTACATAGCTCCACGCTGCTCCCTATGTTAAGCAAATCCAGATTCAGTGGTGCAAAAATTAATAACAATTATGATGATACTTTATAAATAGAATAAATTATGCAGAGGAGAAACAGTGAACGTTTGCCCTACCGGCTAGTTTAAACAGGTTGCAGCATTTGGACTGCCTGGGAAGATATTTTTCCTTTTGTTTTCAGCAAGCAGTTGGCACAGCCCTGCCAGCTAGCCCCATGACCAGCACCAGCAGTTGGCAGGGCTGGCACCTGCCAAGCCCCAGAAGCTGCTGCAGACCCCCTCGCCAATCCTCCCTGCTAGGGAATTTGCGATCTCCCAGGCCTGCAAGTTGCTAGATCTTCGTTCTGATTTATAGGCACAGATTTTGCAAATGCTGCCTAGAAGCAACAGCCTTTGCCCCAGAAGCCTCTTCCCTGTATCTCATATGCTTTGAGGCTGCCTGTGATGATGCAGGGATAAGGGAAAGCCTGATTTTGGACCAGAAGGATCCCTAAGGGCCTCTTATCCAAAAGCCCATGAAAACCTGAAGCCAGGTCTTCTCTCTCTTACATATAGCTGGGTGGAAGCCAAGCGTATCTGAGAAGAAAACCCATTCTATTTCCTCAAGGCAGTAGGCTTCTATGATCTTAGAGGGGGCGAAATTGGCCTTTTTCTCTTTGGTGGTAGGGCTGTGTGAAAACCTCTGTATCCTGCAGCTGGACTTCCTCCTAGCCAACAAATGACTGGTGTCTTCAATCTGCGGCGCAGCTTGTCTCCTCCTGCTGGGGGTCCTGCCACATTTCCAGACGAAACCTGGTTGGGAAGCTTTCTCTCCTCTTCTTCCAACTCCTGCTGCGTGGCCTCGTGTTGAGGTAGTAGGTTGTATGGTTTAGAATAACACCATCAGGAGATAACTGTACAGCCTCCTAGCTTTCCCTGGGGCAACGCCACCATCCGAGTTGGTCCACTTGGCAGCGGGGCGCCAGCCGCCATAAGGGTAAGTAGCAAGCAAGGTGTCTCCCTGTTGCTGGAAGCGATTTGGCTTAACCTCAGAAACTCCCTGTTGCAGTTTCCTCATGGGGTGGTGCACCGGAAGGCGAGCCACACGCCTAAAGCTGTAGACCGGCTTCACGAGACCTGGAAATGGTTTGAGAGAGGCTCCTCTTTGTGTGGCACAACACACACACACATTTATTTCGTCTACACACCTATTTGGTTGAAGGAGAAAGTTGCACGCCAGCACGACCCCTCTTTGAAATGTCCTTCTTCTAAGGGGGCTGCTGTTTGTGCATTGCCAAAAAGGAGGGGACGGGTTTGCATAAAATGTGCACCTGCTAATTCATATGGATAGGTGCAAATGTAGAAGCAAGCACTGCAATTTAAATGGAAGTTAAATGCATTTGACCCTACTGTGGCAGAGGGGGACGAAGTGACTCTTGTGTCTTCTCAGTCTGCTTTCTGGGTGCTGCTAACTTGCAGGGGAAGTAGAAGGGACCCTTCTGCTCGCCTTTAATTATGGTGTTTCGTCTTTAAACCATACTTGGTCCAGCCATCCTTTCAAGCAGACAACTGTTAGCTGTAAATTATTATCATTATTACTGTAATCAGCAAACAGATATACAGTTTAAAAACAAAAACCAAGCAAAAGACATTCGGAAGCATATTAAAGGTAAAGGGACCCCTGACCAATAGGTCCAGTCGCGGACGACTCTGGGGCTGCGGCGCTCATCTCGCTTTACTGGCCAAGGGAGCCAGCGTACATCTTCCGGGTCATGTGGCCAGCATGAGTAAGCCGCTTCTGGCAAACCAGAGCAGCTCACAGAAACGCCATTTACCTTCCTGTCGGAGCAGTACCTATTTATCTACTTGCACTTTGACGTGCTTTCGAACTGCTAGCTTGGCAGGAGCAGGGACTGAACAATGGGAGCTCACCCCATCGCGGGGATTTGAACCGCCGACCTTCTGATCGGCAAGCCCTAGGCTCTGTGGTTTAACCCACATACTTCCATCCGGTGTTTTCTCGAGGTTTGCAGGTACAACATTCTTCAGCTGCCAAACGGCTGGGTGAATGGGGATGTTTTCAAATTCCTCCTGAAAGTTAATAATGAGGGAGGCAGGCACTCCTCACTAGGATACATGGCAACCCTATATCTTCAGAAATCTTGGGGCCGGAGGCAGACATCTTTCTCCAGGTTCATAGGCTGGAGAGGTTGCTGAATACAATTTTCAGTGGTCAGGAATGAAGATCCAGTGCCTTGCAGGACTCCTTGTGGCTAGCAGAAACCGCACGATTAAAAACTCAAGATTGCCGATTCTGCATAATGCGTTATGTAGAACAAATCTGCAGGTTTGCGTGACAGTTGCCTTTCTTTCGGTGCAGGCCACTGTTTGTGTAAATTACACTGGTGTGAGAGTGTGTTGCGTTCGTAGGCATATAGTTTGGGTCCCCCCCCCCCAAATTGTGTTAAAACATGTGTATTGTACAGGAGGTTTAAAGACAAAGATTCCGCGGGTGCTGACCTACAAGGGATGCCCGGCCTCTGAGGGTAAAAGGGTTTGAGAAATGGAGTTGACCTTGGAGAGGAAGTGGGGAATGGTGGGCAAGGTGGATGTCTGGAGCAGCTGTAAGAAATGATACTGAGCCTAGGAGAAAGACAGGGGAAGGCGTGCAAGTGCTGGAGATATACTTGTTGCGTTTTTATCTTGCCCTTCGCCCAAGGGTGGCATGCAAGGCCTTTCCAGATGGGAAAGGATGGTGCCGTCTCTTTATGTGAGGTGCTCAAATGCCATGTGCTGCGCAAGCAACACGGGAGCAACAGATGGCTTTGTGAGTCACATTAGGGGAAATCAGAGGGCACTGAAGAAGCCCGGGACCACATATGAGGAGGCAAGTTCATGCCTGGCCTTAAGGGCGTGTGAAGATGTCAGCTGTGCATGTTGCCCCTTGCGCTAAGTTGTGGTGAGGCACATCACCGTGTGATATGCAGGGTCTCTCCACGACCTTTCTGCTGCCCCCTGTGTTCACCCCTTGTGTTCACTCAATTGGGCAGAGAAGGATTTGTGTTACGTTCCCTTGGCAGTGGATGAGCAAAGTGGAAGGGATTCGGTGTGTGTGTGTGTAAAGGGGGTACTTATTCCAGATAAATTATTCTGCAATCTTGTTTTATTTTAAAGCATGATCCTAGGGGAGTGACCTTTTGGTTCTGCGCACATGGAGGGCAATACGCATTTACAGAACCGCAGGAATACGCAGATCTGGTTGTGTTTTGTAACCTTTGGGAAATAGTGTGTGGTCTGAAGCAGCTCTTTGTTTTACTGCGTGAATTGTCCTTGTTTGTGCTGTGAGCGACTGTCTGGCGTGGTGTGGAAGCTATATTGTGAGATGTAGCCTTTGTTAGCAACACAAAGCCCTTGCAAAAGCAATGCATGGAGTTGGGAAGTACCAATTTATTTATTTTTTAAGGGTTGTACCTGTGGGCACTGGGCATGCACTTTTTGGGGTGGGGGCAGCTGCCTGCATGGGAGGGGCTGCTTCATTTGCAGACGGGCCATTTGCCTTGCGCCTCACGTGCCGTTGTCTAGGTACATACACGCGTGTGGTGCATCTGTGCTTCATGCGTACACTTAATGTGGAGAGCGTGTGTATTTCAAACGTGAACATGGGGGGTGCATGTCTCTCTGGGGCATACCAAAGGTCCCTTGGCTCCAGCGTTCAGTGCTCAGCAACGATCAGGCATGATAGTGCGGGCCATGCCCATTTGCCCAATGTAATTTAAGATACACTGCCCCTGAAAATGGAGGGTCCATTCCTCTTGCATGGATGGTTCCGGCTCGTGCCTTGTGGCACTTTTTTTGTCATTTTCACGCGAGGCAGCCATGCGTGGCTGGCATGCTCTTGACTTGTGGTGGGCCATGCAACATGGCATGTCTGGCTCTCGGTCCATGTGGTGTGGCTTGCGTCTTTTGCCTTGCATTTGCCAGCCGCGTTGTGCCGCGTTGCACGCTCTTGTCCGATGGGCGCAGAGTGTGGCGTGGGTCTGTTTGGGCTCAGCCCCACCTGCCTAGCTCACCTGCTGCTTATTGTCTCGGTTTGCTGCCATTTGAATTTTTCCCAGCCAGCTCCCTCCCTCCCTCTCCGCCGCTCCCTCTTCTCCCCTCCTTCCCTCTCTCACTCTCTCTCTCTCTCTCTCTCCCCGCCCTCCCTGCCGTCTGGATCCAGGCAAGTCTGATAAAGTTCCATTCCAGACAACAGCCGCATTGCGTTGCTACAGCATAGACAGCGGCCCAGGGAGAGAGAGAGAGAGACATACAGCCAGAGCTAAGCGATGATGGGGAGAAAGAAAGAGGAGAGCATCCGTCAATAGGCACAACCACCCATGAACCACAGCCAAAGCCAAGGACGGAGGATGGCAAGCAAGGAGGGCAGAAGGAGAAGAGGACCAGAACAGGTTAACCTTCCCTGCATGGGGAGTTCACCAGCCCTGACCTGCGGGGTGGGAGAGGGAGGGAATTGGCAAGGGAATAAGGAGGACCAGGATGGAGGCTGGAGGAAAGGGGCTGGGTGGGTGAGTGCAAGAAACAGGCGATGAAGAATAAGGGGAGGGGAAGGGGCTGACACAGAGCAACAAGGAGGAGAGAGGCGATGAGGCAGAGGTGCTGGAGAGGATGGTGGGGGGGGACAGGTGGCATGTCAGGGGCAAGAGGGAGAAAGGGAGATGGGTCAGCCTTTGCGCACAAAGCTTGGGTGGTGAAGGGGATTGGCAGGTAGGTTGATGACCTTAAGTTTGGTGGTGAGGAAGGGGGAATGTGTGGGGGTTTTGTGTGGGAGGAGGCGACTCACCTTCCTTAGAAAGATGAGAAGCCCCGATAGCTGTGGAATGCTAAATTTCCATCCTGCCTGCCCCCTCCAGGGGCAAGTGGAAGCAAAGATGAGAACAGAGAGAAGCACTCTTTCTCTGGGGTTCAACAGTTGCCACCTGGGGCATCTCTCTCTCTCTCTTTCTCTCTCTCTCTTTCATATGTCATGTGTGTCTTTCTCCAAGGAAGGTGAAATGCATGCGCAGTGTCCCCATCCCTCCCTCCCACCCAGCCAAACCAACCGGGGGTTTCTTAGAGAGGTCCCAGCTGCTACCATCCCTGTGGGCGCTTCCTGACATAACACACCCATGGACCCATGACCTCATTGAGGGATCTAATGCATGACCCCCCCAAAAAAAAAACCATTGCCTCCCCCTACTCCAAAATACAAGATGGACACGCTGTATGCGCATTGGAACGATTCATGTGCGTGCACACACGCCTCGGGGGCCACACCCACCCAAGGGATTCCCATCCTCAGATATACACAAACCTCTTTTGAAAACACTATTGGGTTCTTCTCTCAGGGGGAAAAATGCACACACACACACACACACACACACACACACACACGGAAGAGTCCTCCAGGACTGGTCAAGGAGGAAAAAATCTGCATGTGAGGGAGCTGGGTGTGGGTGTGTGTGGGAACAGAAAGACTGAGAAAGCGGTTCTTAAGGTTATTCGTCACAGATTGCCTTCCGTTGTGTGCAGGGATAACTACTGTTTGTGTGCGGTAGGGTGAGCCGGATTTGGCAAGTTGAAAGCAATGGGAATTACGTGGCACAAGTTCCGTATAACAAGGAGAGAGGGGTGTGTGTGCCATGCCACATGCGTGTGCCATGAATCCATTGTGCACCACGGAGGCAACGTGCTTGAAAGGGGCAGTTTGGCAGAGGTCTGTGAGTGCGCGGAGAGAGGGTATTGTTTGCGGAGAGGATGGCGTGGTTTGCGGGCAGTGGTATCGATGTCAAGGTGAATGCATGAAAGAGATCTCTGTGCGGGGAAACACGTGTAAGCCTGTGTGTGCCCGGGGTGTGAGTGCGAAGGAGTGGGCAGGCGTGTTTGCTGTGCGTGCCGTGGCTGCAAATATTCAAATCCTTGGTATTCCTCTGGACAGAACATGCTCACATAACACAGACCCCAAGCAAAAGTATCTGTTGGGGAGTTGGACCCTGTCTCTGCCTGGAGTGTCTGCATCATAGCATGTTTGGAAGATGGCTTGTATCCAGCACAGTCTTGGGCTGAAGGAAGTTTGGTGTATGTGTGCCCATGTGTGTGTGTTGTGCTTACATCATGAATTGGCCGTAGAGAGATTTGTGTACGTGGTTGCTGGCTTTGGGGAGGCTGGTGGAGTTACCTGCAGATGGTTTGGGTTGTCCATTAGATGTACTTTTTGGAAAACACAAATGTGCTGGTGCAGGTGTCTCTCCTATTATATCACAGAGCCGTTCGTGATGTGGCTTTTGGCTCACCTAGCCCAATGCCTGCGCCCAGCGACAGCAACAAGAAACACACCCTGACCAGGTGAGTTGGTGGGTGAGGAGAAACACCCTTTTGTGTTCAAGGACTGGGCTCTGGCCCCTCCAGATCTCCCTCAGACTTGGCTGGTTATGCTTTTCCATGCAGCCCTGATCAGTGTCCCTCGCCTAACCTAGCGAGTCTCCGTGGCGCTGCTCCCTGTGGACTTCTCAAAGGCCGCCAAGGACTGTTTCACATGATGGCTGCAGTCAGGTGCCCACCGCTTCTTTCGGCTTGTGGGTCAGCCGATGTGCTCGCCCCGAGCAGATGCTGCCACTTTCTCATGTCGCCTCAGATCAACACCCGTTGGCAGCAGACGAGGCAGACAGCTTGCCACAAAATCAGGGGCTGAAGCAACGGCCACGAGAACCACAGTTGTGGAGACTCAGCCCTGAGCAAGCTGCTGGTTTTCCGTGAGGAGGGCAGTCTGTGCCTTGGTGGGCTGGGGGGGCGGTCCTCTCACACAAGGGCTGAGTTCAACAGGGCCCCAGAGCCTCTCTTGAACTTTCTGGGCCAGCACATTTCCCTGACTTGAAGCCTACCCAGAGATTGAGCCGGCCAGAGCAGTCAGCCCCCTGACTGCATTGAAATCCACTTCACCATTTGCAGCAGCAGGGGGACAGGCGCAGTTCTGTGTCCTCTGGCATATGCTGGAACATTCCAGAAATGTAGGCCCATCCCTTATCCAGAGTGTAAGGGAGTCTCTCTGGAATCTTAGCAGGAACTAAGGCCCAAAATGCAGAAATGCCAAGAGCACAGCGGGCACAGGCTGAAGCTGTCCCACCTATAATATGCTACCCAATATTGAGGTTGAAACATCCCGGTGGCTTCTCCTTGCCCACCCACTTTCCGCAAACTTCTCAACTGGCGCTTATCGAAATGGAGATCAGGCCCAGGCTTTTCTCCAAATTGAAAGCATCCTTTAGAAAACTTTCTAAGAATGGCGCCCTTCAGAACTTCCAAATTTCCCACAATAGTTCATTTAATTAAATATGTCTTGCCTAGCCTGGTTTTGTTTTCATATTTGTTCAATGCTTAAAAAAAAGAAAAGAAACAGCTTATATCCTCCCAAACAGCCTTCCCTCTTTTTAAAAACCCTTTTTTAAGATTCCACTTCTTATTTAGCAACTGGCTTTGATGCTCTCTTTCGCCATGACCTTCCTGAGTTCACATTACCTGTTCTCAGTGTGCCCCCCCCCCAAGCACCACATTCTCTGCCCTTTTGTGATTGTATTTTCTTTGGGGCATACCCTTTTGGTTGCACGTAGTAAAACTCCCACCTTTTTTTGGGGGGTGTTGCATTTTCCTGGGTCCATTTTCAGCAACTCTTGGCTGTAACACATTACGAAACCTGTGTCCCCCCAGACGTTGCCAGACTCCACCTACCACCAGTCCCCCACCAGCCTGGCCAGAGATCAGGGGTGACAGGAGCTGTAGTCCAGCAGCATTTGGGAGGCCCACACATTCCCCCCATCCCTAGTACTCCAGCGATGCTCTGCCCTGAAAATGGTTAGCTGCTGTAGAGCATTGGTCTTCAGCTGGTGGTTTGGGTCACGGCCTAATCCAAGGTGGGTTACAACAGAAGCACTTCCCATCATGCAGTTGCATGGTAAAGATTAAGAAATGGGTCCTCAAATGCATGTTTGAGTTACAAGTGCGTCCTGGGTCTGAAAAGGTGGGAAGCTACTGCTGCAGGATATTAGGAGAGGTGGGTGGCAGGAGGGAGGGGGGAGGCAGCGGGACATGTACCTTTGCTGCATTTCAATCCTGATTGCTTGCATACCATTGGGGCAGGTAATAGCATTGCAAAGTGACAGTGGGCTGTAGCCAACGCTCATTCTTCTCAGAGTAGACCCACTGAAATTAATGGGCACAACTGATTTAGGTCCATTAATTTCAGTGTTGTCTAAGCAGAAATCAGATGGACCCAGAAGGGTTGGCAGTTAAATAGATCTAGTTGTGGTGGGAACTGGCAGAATAAAAAGGTTGGCTTCCACTGGACCGAGGGCTAAGTGGGAGGCTTGAGGAGGTGCCGGACTTCAAGCTTCCCAGGATATTGTATTCTTTGGCCTAGAATTTTTTCTTTCAGCTTTCAGATACTTGGCGGCTGGCTACCAATACTGAGTGGTCCCACATGTGTCTGGGAGGACACTCTGTGCGTGTTCAGGGTAATTTCTTGTTCATCTCACTTTCCATGTCCTAATATTTGGCGTTGAGAATAATGATCCAGCCCTGGCAAAATTGGAATTGGATAATGGTGAAGATGATTTACGCAGCCACCGACAGCTCCCTGGATGGCTTACAGCAATGATTTTAAAATGCAATATACAGTAATAATTTCAAACCAACAATTAATAACAATATAAACCTTACTTTCATAAAGCAGCCTGAATTTAAAACAATTCAGAAGCCTGAGTTGAATAAAAAGGTATTTACTTGGCACTGAAAAGACCACTAAGAAGATGCGAGGTGAGACAAATAGCGTCAAAGAGACCCTGCTCTGAGTGGCAAGTGCGGTGAGCCGAGTGGCTCCAAAGGAGAGAGCCTTTTTGATAGTGGCACCATAGCCTGCCTTCAGTGGCGGTCAAATGCCTTCCTTATGGTATTTCTGGTGCCTTTTTATTCACCCAGGTGTTTTAACTGTGTTTTAAACCCGACCCGCAAACCGCCATATAATTAGATATGAGTTATGTCAGAAAAGCAACAGGGCGTTCTGTTTTGTATTTTAATTTTCAGGGGAAGCTAAAAAAGAGAACCGCGTTGAAAGAATTGACCCAGTTCCGCTGAACTTAAAAGGTGTCATTAAGGCTTCCTTGCATTTCCAAAGCGGCTGCCATCCTTCTGCTTTGCTGCCTGCCTTGGCGAAGGAGGAGAGGTTTAGGGATAAAAACGAAACTAGAGAACGAGAGACTTTGAGGACCTGCCATGATTTGTGTGTAGCAGCAGTTGAGGAACGGAAGTTTGCTTGCTCTTTTTATTCCTGTCTTGCTAACCTTATGGTGCCTTGTCTCTCACCTGTTTTCCCCCCTCCCAGGTTAAGGAGTCACATGGAGGAACTACCTCCTCCCCACCCCTGCCTGCCCCTTCCTGTTATAGTCCCATTATCCTTTCTCTGCCTTCCTGCTTCCTCATTTCCCGGCATCCTCTCTGTCCCTGAGACCCTTAACCTGTGAGGAAGCCCAGAGGTCACAGGTGAGGTTCTTGGGAACTGAGCGGGTAGCCCACCCCCTGCGACCCCCAAACATCAGGGTTATTGCCTCGTTCCCCCAGGACGGAGCAAAGGGGCTCAGTAGCACAAACTACTAGATGCATTGTGAAATACTGTGGCTGTCTTGGTCATCCAGAATGGTGAAGAAAGCAACTGCTTTGAGTGGATTCTATCTTACGCTGCGGGGAACACCCAAACTCACAGAAAAGCTCTTAAGATGAATGGTTTGCACAGCATCGGCCCGATAGGGTGTGTGATCTTTGTGCTATATACCTCTGGTCTCACAGCTAAAACCCATACTGCTCCCATCTAGAATGTTCCATGTCCACCACGACCTCCTATCCTGGGTACCAGAACCATAGAGGCCTCGCCTGTGTCAGCAGTTTCACTAGTGAAAAACTGAACTTCCTCCAAAAGGAAGTTGCCCTGCTGTAGCTGTTCTTGCCCAGTCTTGGGGTGTTATCAGAGACAACAGAATGCAGAAATGAATTGGCCTGGGCCAAGTTGGGAATGTGCATCTTCATTGGCTTCTAGTTAGGGCTCGCTTTCGCAAAGAACCCCTGGGAACTGTAGCTTTTGTGAAGGGACCAACAAGTCCCTCTCTCAGGATCCCTGGACTTCTTGTTCCCTGCTGCAGCTCCTACAGTTCCCAGGATCCCTTGGGGGAAGAGACGGCATCATTTACACTAGTAAACATCAGTAATGTAAGAGACGCTCCCCTTGTGAAGTGGCAGTGGCAGTGGCACATATGGTACTTCCTCCCTTGAGTCGAGGAGTTTTCGGTACTTTAACCGAGGTTGGGAGAGCCTTTCCCATTGCTGTGTTTGCACCAGCCACAGAGATAACTCAGCTGCTCTTGTGCAGGCCTGTAAAGGCTTCCACAGAGGCACAGCCGTGAAGCTTGAAAGGTGCAGTTGACCCACAACCCAAAGTTATCCCTGGCTGCCTGGAATTGCCATCCATCCCCCTCCAACCCAGCATGAACCGCGACTGATTTCTAGTCACTGCATCAAAACCTATTCTAAGCAAGATGGTAATTTCTGGATTTTCCTGATTGGACCATTACGCATTAATCAAGGGAGCCTTAACCCTGCCTGACCTTCTGCAGTAGAATGTTTTTAACACCACTGAGAAGCATCTAAAGATAACTGGACGTGCTCGGCTTTGAGGTGTTCCTTTATTAGGTAAAGGTAAAGGGACCCCTAACCATTAGGTCCAGTCATGGCTAACTCGGGTTGTGGCGCTCATCTCACTTTATTGGCCGAGGGAGCCGGCGTACAGCTTCCGGGTCACGTGGCCAGCACGACTAAGCCGCTTCTGGTGAACCAGAGCAGCGCATGGAAACGCCGTTTACCTTCCCACCGGAGCAGTAACTATTTATCTACTTGCACTTTGACGTGCTTTCAAACTGCTAGGTTGGCAGGAGCAGGGACCAAGCCACGGGAGCTCGCTGCACTCCCAACTTTCCCCTCTTCCGTTCTGTAGCTGCCTCTTGTGGGATAGATAAAGCATGTGTAGCCTTCAAATATTCCATAGTACTTACTCAAACCTCTGCTCCTGTTCGAAAGTACCACTTCCTCTCATTTTTCTCCATCCCAGCTTTAGTCAAACTTAACCTTGTTGTTTCAAAACACCACTTTCCCTTGCTCAGTGTCCTCCCTCCCTTGCCATGGCCACTGCTCTTGTGCAACCTGCCTTCAATCTTGCTCCGCGATCCTGCCCCTGACTTCATCCAAATCCAAGATTGTGATGAAGTACGACATCCTTACATTTTTATTATAGAGGGAGATATGACTCTTTACTTCAAGCTAAACTGCGGGAGGCTGGTTTATTTGTTTACACCTTCCCCACCCAAGGGAGCAGGTTTGACAGGTGTCTCTGTGCCTTTAAGGCTCCTCAGAGGGAGACACCATCAAATGACTGATCCCCTCTATCTCAGCAACATTGGGGATCCACCATCCCACCTCAAGAAGAAACTGAACGGGAGGACAGTAGGGTCACTTTAGCAAAACCTGATGTTGCGTGTTTTTCTGTGACATTAAAGAACATGCTATCCAGCCCTCTGTTTTTCATATAGCCTGTCGTATCCCAAGGACTCTGTGTAAGCAACAGGGGTAAGTTTGAAAAGAAATGGGAATATGCAACCGACAGCACTAGTGAGCTCTTGTCATGCTCCATTTTGATGTTACATGGCAAAGGTGGATGATTTGCCAGTGGTATGGAGACCTTCACTCAAGTGTGAGGTCTGTTAATCGCATAGATAAGACGTGGTCTGTGCTTTCAGAGAGTACAACACAGCCTACAGCTAGCTGGTTGCACGTTCTGCTGTTGCAATTCAAGTGACATATCAAATCCATGAACGGTCATTTTTCCTAAACAGGAGGATGGATGGTAAAGTTCATACCTGCTGCCTGTCTTCTGCAGGTTGCCCTTCTCAGTTATCCTGGAGAAGTGGTACAGGCGAGGCAGCACAGGTGGGGCAACCCTATTTCCAGTGGGTGATTCTAGGTGGTTATCTAGGGTAGCACTTTTGCTGCTGCAGCAGCAGCAGACTGAAAGACCCTTTCCCACTGGTAAAAAGGTAAAGGGACCCCTGACCATTCGGTCCAGTCATGGACAACTCTGGGGTTGCGGCGCTCATCTCGCTTTACTAGCCGAGGGAGCCGGCATACAGCTTCCAGGTCATGTGGCCAGCATGACTAATCCGCTCCTGGCGAACCAGAGCAGTGCACAGAAACGCCATTTACCTTCCCGCCGGAGTGGTACCTATTTATCTACTTGCACTTTGATGTGCTTTCGAACTGCTAGGTGGGCAGGAGCAGGGACCGAGCAACGGGAGCTCACCCCATCGCGGGGATTCGAACCGCTGACCTTCTGATCGGCAGGCCCTAGGCTCTGGTTTAGACCACAGCTCCACCAGCATCCCTTTCCCACTGGCACCTCTCTACATATGCTTTTACAGTCTGAGACCAGCAGAGGGCAACATCCGAATGGAGTAACATCCAAGGAAGTATCATTCAAGCAAGATCCCAAGAGGGTTCAGCAGCTGTAATGTTAAGTGAGGAATCCTTGGGACCCAAAGTCTGGTCTGATGCTGTTGTTTTTAAGCAGCGTTCAAGCGGTCCTTTGCTATATTTCTATCCCAGCTTTTAATGTTCCCAAAGTGAACAGTTTGAAAACAGCAGTAATGAAAGTGGGCTTTCAGGATGAGAAGCAGCATATGGAAAGGAGAGATCTGTCACATGTCCCAGGGGATATAATGGACACTATTCATAAGGTGCTCGCGGGCAGCCGCAGATTGTACAGTGCTCTTTATTGAAACAAGCTGGGATTTTCCTGCTACACAATGTGGGAGCTCATTGGTGGGGGAAGTGCCATTTCCCTGCAAAAGAGACGTGCCAACTTCAGGTGTGGAGCAGGTAGGTGGGGCAGCTGGCTCTGCTGCATCATTCAGGGGGGCACATTACGCTTGTGGAAAATATTGGCCCATCAGGGCTCCCGTTCATTCCAGCTTTCTTCAGCCTGGTGCCCTCCAGAACGTTTGGACTTTCTGGGTGGGGTTGATGGGGGCTGTATACCAAAACAGCTGGGGGGCACCAGGTTGTCAATGCTGTTTTGCTGACACTGAGTGAAGGGGAATGGAAGATAACCACACTTGAAAAGGTGCCTGATTTCTGCTGATAATCAAGTTCAATTTCAGAATCGAATAATTACTCCTTAAAAGTGGCTTCTTTAAAGGTTTATTGCCTCTAGTGCCTAAAACAACAACACCACACCTTTCAGAAACACTTCTATGCAAGTTGCCTCTGGGCATGTTTGAAGCACCTCTGTAAAAAGAATGCTTCCTTTCCTGTCTTGAGTAAGGTGTGGAATCTGGTTTTTATGCTAAAGCCTACCTGCCCTAGCATGGGAGAGCCTTCACACTGTCTTATCTAAAAGGTAGTATTTTGTATACAGTCACTGCATGCTGCTTCGGGGGCGGGAGGCGTTAATCCTATGTGATTACTGGTTGCACAGGTGCACACAGCGACAGCAAACACATGCACTGACAACTACCAACCTGTCTCTTCTGCCTTTGCAGCCTCTTCATTCAGACAGCTGACCAAAACTGATAAAATTCTGGCTTGGACCCCCCAATTTCGCCTGGGTTGCAAAAGCAGTCCCTAGAATTACTTTTGTCCAGCCCTAGGCTCAACTTTATGCTCTCCAACTACAACTCCCATCATTTTTGGTCATTGGCTCTGCAGGGAGTTGTAATCCAACAACATCCACCACATTGGGAAAGACTACCTTAGGGTAGCACTGAGCTGGCACTCTAAGGGAGAAAACTTTCCCTCCTATAGCAGCAGCCAGGAACCTGTTATTCCCAAGGGCCACATATCCCTTCTGAGCAACTTTTCAGAGTTTGAGGACAGATTTTAGCTAGGCAAACACACTCGGTGTGAGGAGTGTTGGCCTAGGGAGAGGGGGACTGGCAATTGGGCCTCTAGTGGAGGAATCGCTGCCCTCCTGAGGGTCCAAGCAGCCCTTGCTGAAGCAGACCTGAAAGACCCAGGTGCAGAAATGTACCACCACCAAGTTTAAGAAATGAGCCGTTTAAAGCATCTTGCAAAAAGCAAATTGCCACTGGATTCTTACAGCTGGGTTTTTAACACACACAGGAAGGAAGTTAAAAATGTCTGGTGGGAGTGCATTGAAAGAGCTGGCATTTGGACCAAGTGCGAAACCAGCCACAGAAATGGAGGCAGGGCAGAAGGGCATGCAGATTGGGAACTGAGTCTTGAGGGTCCAAGGCTGAGCTTGCCTTGCAGATCAGTGTTCTCATTCGTTCTCTTATCGATTTAGCTGTCATGGGCAAGAGCACCTTCTGCCTTCTCTGCTTCTCCCTCCCTCTCCTCCCTGCTTAAAGGACATATTCTCAGCTTCAAGCTGAGCTGTCTGGTTTCCATGGAGACAGAGGTCTGAGGCCTACAGATCCCTCCTCTCTCCCATTACTGCTTTCCACTCTTCCACATTCTCTCTCTCTGCCTCCCCCCTTTTCCGCCTGTCACGATGCCAAGAAAAGCAATAACTGTATAGACAGAAGGTGCCAACAATGCGGCACCTTCCGTCTTGCCAGGGAGAGTCATCGTCATTCTCTCTCTGCGTCTTTGTTTCAGCAAATGGTGCTGGTGCTTTTACCAGCACGCTTAAGACAGGGGGTCCTGTTGGCCACAATGAACAGGTACCTGTGGGGAACAGGTGCGTGAACAATAAAACCATTGTCCAGCCCATCCCATCCAATTCTGGGTCCCTGTGATGTCTTAACAGCAATTTTTAAAAAATGTGTGCCAAATCACCTAAAAGTATGAAAAGTTAGGGATGGTTTCCAACTAACAAGTCCTGTCAGAACAAGGATTTATGCTTGTGCAGCAGAACTTCCCCTGTGCACCCCTAAATCTGTTCTATGGGTCCCCCTAACCCTCTGCATGAGATTGTGGTGGATAGGGAAAGAGGGGATGTTCCATTGGATAAGAGTAAATCCTTGACCTTTTTCCTCAAAAGACTAAAATAGATGCTGGGTGCAACTTGCTAGGATCCCACAGACCCAAAGCACTCAAACAAGGGCTAGTCTGTAGGGCAGCACCTGCTTCCCCAAAACAAAAGCCAGGCCCTCGGGGTTTCCTTAAGCTTAAGGCGTCCATCACCTTCGCTGGCTGAAGTCCAAGCGTTCAGTTTCTCTTCCGTCCCCTTTCAAGCATATCAGATGTGAACGGTAGCTAGGAGCCACCAGCCACTGATAGTCATGAAAGAAATGTCTGGCTATAGGAAAGCCAAGAGAAAGCAAGATTTTGCTTGTCCAAAAAGAACAAATGCAACAGGTTATAGAAATATGAACCCAAGCTGCAAGGCTACATATACATTATGTTTTTATATATGTTGGAAGCCTCCCAGAGTGACTGGGGCAACCTAGTCAAATGGGTGGAATGATATTATTACTTAATATTATTATTATTATTATTATTATGCAGATCAGCACTTGGATTGGGCAGAGTCTAGATCAGGGGTCGGCAAACATTTCCAGCAGGGAACCAGTCCACTGTCCCTCAAACCTTGTGGGGGGCCGGACTATATGGGGGTGGGGGAATGAACGGATTCTTATGCCCCACAAATAACCAAGAGATGCATTTTAAATAAAAGCACACACTCTACACATGTAAAAACATGCTGATTCCTGGACCATCCGCGGTCCAGATTTAGAAGGCGATTGGGCCGGATCTGGCCCCTGGGCCTTAGTTTGCCTACGCATGGTCTAGATGCTTAGTTATGCCCATGGAATGCCTCGTGAGTATCTGGCAGGTGAAACAGTCCATGCTCGGAGCACTGAGAGGTCACAAATACAGCCAAATTTCATGCAAATAAATGGTCACATTTGCATATTATCGCTTGCTTAGCAAATAGAAAGAAGTAGTCTTCTGTGGTTTTTTTGTGGTTTATTGTTGGTTTTTTTGTTTTTTTACAACAGCGCTGCCAGGGATAATATATGATCAAATGGGTGGTATCCAAATTCTCAGGCTTTTGTTTTTGCTTGGCAGAGAGTGTATGAGGGGAGACTGTTAAGCCCAAGGAACCTTGAGAAGGGATTTGAGAGAGATAACTTGAAGAGATAACCTGGGAGGAAGGAGTTTCACGCACAGAGAAGGAGAACGAAGATGCACATTGTTTTAAGAGCATGAGATATGTATCGGGAAGGTTTCTTAATGTTTTATCATGTTTTTATATATGTTGGAAACTTCCCAAAGTGACTGGGGGCACCCCAGTAAGATGTGTGGGGTATAAACAGTAAAATTATCATGGAAGGGGACGGCCCTATTTTCATCGGAGAAATGTTGGAGGGTATGGATGGAACATAACCATGGTGGTTATCATGTCTCATAGGAATATAGGAAGCCATCACATACCAAGTCAGACCAGTGGCCTAGCTGGCTTGATATTATCTGCAATGACTGGCAGAAGCTCTCTGGGGTTTCTGTTGGGCTGCCTCCAGCCCTGCCTGACGAGAGCAGAGGTTAAACCTGGGACGTTCTGCATGTCAAGCAGGTGTTCTGCCCTTGAGCTATGGCCTCTCCTGTTCTCTTTCCTCTAAAACATCCCAAAACATACCTTTCTTTATCCCCTTGATAATTTTGGCTGCCGTTTGCTGAACCGGCTTCAGCTCTGTGATGCCATTTTAGTAGTGAGGGATCTTCATTACTGACAACCTGATCCTTTACCTTAGTAAATCAAAGAAGTTGTTCGGAAATCACAGGTAAATCACAGACATCTGAAGGCAACCCTGTTTAGGGAAGCTTTTAATGTTTGAGGTATTACTGTATTTTAATATTTGGTTGGAAGCTGCCCAGAGTGGCTGGGGAAGCCCAGCCAGATGGGCAGGATATAAATAAATTGTTGGTGGTGGTGGTGTTATTAAAATACCCCGTAAATAGGACATTGGGGGGGGGGAGGCTTCTGCTGGGGGGTGGGGCAGAACCTCAGATAAATAAGTACTTTCAATACTTTTCAATAATATTTGTGGATCTAAGGAAGGCAGCTGCACCCCCAGGGCTATGGCCATGAAAGTTAAACTGTTCCAGTAGCTCTTCAAACACCATCTTGGCAGTCAAAATAACCCCACAATTAATTGGTAGTTGTTTGTAACCATGAGCTCATATATGTTTATATTCACTCGCTTTGATGTGGGCTAATTGGCTTTGATGCTATCCTTATCTGTGGGCTTGGAGTGCTGAGCTTTGAGCCCAGAAAGTGGAACTATCTGTAAGACTTGGGTATTTGCCTTCTAAGGCCTCCTCTGGTCAGGTGGAGTGATGGGAAGTCCTGGCCAAAGTGCTGTAATATTAGTGATGGGAATAAGTAATATTGGGGAATAGTGATGGGAATAAGTAATATAATAAGTAATATTAGTGATGGGAAGTCCTGGCCAAAGTGTAGAATTATAGACTTGGAAGGGGACCCGAGGGTCATCTAGCCTGACCACCTGCGATGCAAGAATATTTCACTCGACGTGGGGCTTGAACCCACCACCCTGGGATTCATGCCCTACTTCTTTCGTATATCTGCGCCCAGCCACACCCACGAACCTCCCTTTGGGCCTGTGGTTCAGAACAGTTGATGGGACGTTGAACAACCAACCTGAGTTTGCCCTTCTCCAAAGTTTGCAATTCAGTTTTTGAAAATTTAAATACATCGAAATGTGCATTTTGAGAGGAAAAAAATATTAATAATAGTAATAGTAATAATTTATTATTTATACCCCAGCCACTCTGGGCAGCTCGCAACAGAATATTAAAAACACGATAAATTTACAAATACATACTTAATCACACATATAAATGCAGAGTTGCCTTTAAATTCAGGCTGATTTTTTAAACAACAACAAGCATACAGAGAAGCCATTGGTTCTGGTCCACCTCCACAGCAGAAGAAAACAAGCTTGCACTATCGTCCACGTGACAGCTCTTTAAATATTTCTTCTTTAAAAATCTTTTCCAGGCTAAACATACCCAACTCCAGGCGAAACATACTCAACTCCCACAACCTCATAACCCTTGATTCCTTCCAAACCCTTGATCGTCTCTGTTGCCCTCCTCTGCACACATCTCAGCTTGTCAATATCCATCTTAAATTGTGGTTGGGTGGCCATCTGCCTTGTATGATTTAGTTGAGATTCCTGCATTGCAGGGATTTGGGACCCCTTCCAACTCTACAATGCTACGATTCTGTGAAGAGAAAGTCTAGTCAGACAGTGAAAAGAAGCTAAAAGCCAGTGCAGCAATTTTAAAGAGGAATGTATTCCATGGCCTGAATGCAGAGAAAGGCAACTATTTCAAACACGAGTCATTGTGAGTAAAATTGCGTAAGATGGACTAATGGTCTGATTCAGCATAAGGAACCTTCTGAGGTGCCTGCATTTGTTTTTGTTTTTACTTCAAAGTAGTTTATTTATTTTATATTACTCTCTTCTCATTTATGAATCACTTCCCATGAAACACCCAGAAGCAATTTAACAGCGATATCATCAACAAGAAAAAACATATGTATAAAACAATTTTAGATCCAATACATGAATGGACAAGGATTTTTTTTTTAAGTCTTTAGCAGGTGATGGATGCTTTAGCTGAGATCCCTGCATGGCAGGGGGTTGGACTAGATGACCCTCGGGGTCCCTTCCAACTCTACAATTCTATGATTCCAAAAGGTAGATGCCACCACACTAAAAGCCTACTGCCTACATTATATGTGCTGGGTGAGATGGCATTGGCAGGAAGCCTTCTGCAGAGCACAGTGGTTTGTTGGGTACATATGAATGGGCGATGCAATATTTTAGGTGCAGAGACCTTTGACCCTCCGTGGTCCCCTCTTGGAGCTACCCTTCTGCATGTGAGCCATGAAATCACAACCAACTCTGTGGACCTCCCTTATGACATCACTGGAGAGTTCTTTTCTTGGGTATGGTTCTTCTCCAGCGGCTTCCTCTTCCCACTCAGAAGGCTGGGCATAATGCTCACCATACATTTCCTGCTCCTCTGGCTAGCCTTTTCTGCACAGGCCACAGCTTGCCTTCTCTGCTTCACCACCCAACGAAAACGTGCCCGCGTCTGCCAACACTTCTTTGGCCACCGGCTTTCTCAGCATGGGAACTGCCAACCGATTATGGAAAGGGCCTTTGCACGTTTCGCCAAAACCCAGGTGGGTGAGTGCCGTCCAATTGAGCACTGGACCAAAATGGAGGCGGTCGCACATACCACCTGCCCCCAATGTGCAGTGTTCAGTGTGCATGCTTATGACTGCTTATAGGATTCCCCGATCTCGGTTGTTTGACTTGAATTTTCAGGGGTTCAGCTATTTTTGCTGAAGATCCGCAACCAGAAATATGTTAAGCGGATCTTAATGGACAGGGTGATAGCTTGTCAGTTATCCCAGTGCTGCCAGTCAGTGTCAGCGATACTGACCTAAATGGAATGATGGTCTGGCACGATATAAGGTAGCTCAATATAAGTTCCTTGGATAGCTATCTGAAAGCATAGGCAAATGTGACCAACTTGGCCAGGCAACTGTGCTATTGTAGATGATGCCAGGCAAAGGAACCTAGGGAGGAAATGTCACAACTGAGGTGCCACCACAGAGAAGGCCCTTTCTCTGGTGCCCATCAGCTTCACCTCCAAAGGTGGGCTGACCTGGAGAAAAGCTTTCAGGTGAAGATCTGAATAGATTGGCAGGTTCATAAGGGAACAGGTAGCCCTGAAGGTATTTTTCTGCTTGGTTTTCTAGCTTGTGTTTGGCTCCCTGACATAGGAGATGCCATTTGCCACACTCACACTACGCTCCCAAGCTCCGCCCCTTTCCGGAATCATAGAATTTGTAGAGTAGGAAGGAACCACAAGGGTCATCTAGTCCAACCCCTTGCAATGCAGAAATATTTTGCCCAGCCTAAGTCTAGAACCCATGACCCTGAGATTAAGAGTCTCATGCTCTACCAACGGAGCTACAATGGGAAAGGGACCAGGCCCTTCAACAGCTTCCTATCGTCTTCTTTCCAAGATGCGTCTGAAATCGAGAAGCTGAAGGACATATTTGGCAGAATGATCTTTTTCCTGGAGGAGAAAAGTATGGCAAAAGGTGGGTATAGACTCTTCCATCTTCTGCACAGAACTCTGCATATTTAATTGGATTTATCACCCACACTATTCCAAGGTCTCACGGTTGCTAGCAGGAATGTTCTCTTTTTTAAAAAAACAAAAAAATATTTAATTTTTTTAAAAAAATAAACATACAACAAAACAACAATTCAAGAAAAACAAAAAAACATACAATTCAAAAAAACAATGCAGTATCGAGATTACTCTGAACCTCCTGACTCCCCCCCCCCCCCCGCATCCCTTCCATGGGTCCTAGTGATAATATTTACAACTGCATAACAATACCATCCAAGTTCTATCCTTCCAAATTATCAATACTTTCCATTAATTTACAAGTGTGGTTAAAATCCTGCTAATTTTTTAACCTGCTTACAATGGTTTTGTCAATAAATTGTAAACTTCCTATTCTTTTTTTAAAGCTCTTGCCCTCTTGATTTCTGGGCTTCCCAGTTAATTTTGCCATTTCCGCATAGTCCATCAACTTGGTTTGCCATTCTTCTCTGGTTGGAGTTGTTTCTTCCTGCCATCTCTGGGCTAGTGGCATCCGTGTGGCTGTTGTCGCATACGTGAACAGTCTTCTCTGGTCCTTTGGTAGCTTGTTTCCTGTAATTCCTAACAAGAAGGCTTCTGTTTTTTTGTGAAAAAGCTAGTGGGAATGTTCTAGAATAGTAAAGGTAGAGGTAAAGGACCTCTGGATAGTTACGTCCAGTCAAAGGTGACTATGGGGTTGCGGTGCTCATCTCACTTTCAGCCCGAGGGAGCTGGCGTTTGTCCACAGACAGCTTTCTGGTTCATGTGGCCAGCATAACTAAGCCACTTCTGGTGCAACAGAACACTGTGACGGAAACCAGAGTGTACAGAAACACTGTTTACCTTCTCACCACAGTGGTACCTATTTATCTACTTGCACTGGCATGCTTTCGAACTGCTAGGTTGGCAGGAGCTGGGACAGAACAATGGGAGCTCACTCTGTTACAGGGATTTGAACCGCCGACCTTCTGATCGGCAAGCCCAAGAGGCTCAGTGGTTTAGACCACAGTGCCACCCTCGTCCATGGTCCTTTACCTTTTTTTACCTCTAGAAGAGGAGCCATGCCACGGCACCCACAGCACATAGAACATCGAATTCAACCGTGCCCTAAAGGTCACATCCGCACCATAGCTCCCCCCAAACAAGAATCCTAGGAACTGTAGCTCATCATCTCACAACACTACCATTCTCAGCATCCTTAGCAAACTATTGTTCCCAGGATTGGGGTAGAGGCTATCGGGCTCATGATGGCAGAAGCCTCCTTGAATTAGAGCCTATTTTCTCTTCGTGTGACCAGTGAATTAGCTTTAGTGCAGGACTGGATAACCTGTGGGCCTGTGGTCCCATCACTCCTGACTGTTGGCCACACCGTCTAGGCCTGATGGGATTTATAGTCCCACAGCATCCCCATCTCTGCACAGAATCCAGCATTCTCCCATCTGATGGGTCTTGGACTGCCACTCCCATCAGCCCCAGCCCAGCTGGGCAGTGCTGGTTGGGCTTGATGGTACGAAACAAGGGTGGAGAACCTTTTTTCAGTGTGAGGACTGCATTCTGTTCTGCACAACCATCTGAGACCTAGTGATATGCAGGGCCAGAAGCAAAAGCAGGCAGAACAACTAATACAATGTTTACCTATCTTCAGCACGAACACATCCTCTCTATCTTCATCCAGGCATGGGATGACACATTACAGCCAGGCAAAGTCAGATAGGGAAGACTTCTGAGGGTCAAATGCACCTAAAGGTCTGCATTTTGCCCCTGATCCAGAGGTTTGCCACCACTGGTCTAAAACATCTGAGCAGCACTAGGTTGGGGGAAGGCTGATCAAGTACATAAACTTTTCTGCCACAATAAATTTCCTGTAGTGTTAAGTCTAAACTTTACATGTCAATACAGAACTCTCTCTTTTAAAAAAATTGTGTGTGCCCTCTGCTCCCATGGACTTGGGAGCATGTCCTACTGATTTCAATGGGGGCTTACCCTCGGGTAAGGCAGCACAATATCGGGCCCATAATTGCTTTCAAGGGTTCATGTCTCTTAAAGGTTTTGCAATATAAAAAGCAAATTGGGGTTATAAATGGTTCCACGAGGGCGCTGTGAGGGAGACAGTAAGGCAGAAAATAAGCCAGGGCTGTCACTTTGTAGAATCTGTACTTTTCTTCTGGGGGGACACAGGGGTATGCATACCCGTAAACATTTTGTGAATCTAATTTTGGCCTCATTGAGGAGCAGTATTTCAACATGAGCAGGAAAATGAGAGTACCCCTAAACATTTTTTTAGAGAGAAAAAAGCACGGTGTAGAATAATTCTCAGCTGCTTAATCTTTAAGTTGATTTCAGGCTACATAAATATGCATATCAGAAAAGAAAAGTGGTTCTAAAGAGGGGGGGCGGATCTGGTTTGTGCTTCATTGGGTGCCCATTTCCATAGCTCCAAAAACGAGAACATAAATCTTCCTTAAAATATGGACATAATTCATGTGTACAGATAAACTTTTGGGAAGAATTGCTGTTGTTTAAATGCACCCACATCTCACCATAGCAGGGGAAACTGAAAAGGTTAGCCATGGGCCTGCTCAGTCCTTGAGCTGGGAAGCTGGCTGTTGTTAGGCAACTTCAAGGTCCCTACTCTCCTTTCCCAGAGTTCTTTATCTGTAAAAGCACATAGCTAAACTGTGGAATTCACTATCCCATGGGAGTCAGCGATGGCCACAAACGCACAATACGTTTAAAACATAAATATAAATACATTGCATGATTATACCAAAAAAAGCCAGAACAAAGCAGACCCCATAACAGCCACAGGAAGGTTTGTTGTGGTGCACTAGTAACAAAACAGCAGCATCTTAGTCTATCAAAAGCCAGCTAGGAGTGGGGAGGGGAGATAAGCCCTTCCTTAGCACCCAAAATATGTCAGCAGTGGCAATGCTGCAACCCTAACAAAAGAAAATAAAAGCCATTTTTAAAAACCCCACCTGTCCCATGTATGGAGAACAAGAAATTATGCTGAATATTTAAGGTAGGAAAGGTGTGTAGTCCATAGCTGTCAACGTTTTCCTTTTTTAAAGGGAAATTCCCTTATTCCGAATAGGATTCCTCGCAAGAAAAGGGAAAAGTTGACAGCTGTGGTGTATCAATGACAGATGACCATCCAACCTCTGCTTAGAAGCCTCCAGAGTCCACAACCTCTTGAGGGAGACCGTTCCACCACTGAACAGCTCCTACCATCAGAAAGATTTCCCTGATGTTTAGTCAGAATCTCCTTTCTGGTAACTTGAAGCCATTGGTTGGAGTCCTACCTTCCAGAGCAGGAGGAAACAGGCTTGTTCCCTCTTCTATGGGACAGCCCTTGAGATGTTTGATGGTGGTTATCATATCTCCTCTCAGTCTCCTCTTTTCCAGGCTGAACACTCAGGGAAGGAAATATGTGATGGGGCTTAGGAAATATGCTTCCATGTACAGTAAGATTGGCCAGTTTCTTGGCTCCAAGGGACAGGGAGAGTAGAACGGACCCTGCATTGGCCAAGGAGTGCTGCCCAACCTTCTCCAGTCCAGAGTTCTCCATAGGTTTTGGATTACTGCTCCCATTACCCATGCTGCCTGGGGCTAGAGGGAGTTGTAGTTGTTCTGAACTGCAGGCCCAAAGTGCAAACTCAGGTTGTCTGCTAAACTTCTGATACACTGTTGTGAATCGCAGACCCAAAGTTGGGTTTGTGGGGGCGGTTGGGTACAGGGATGTCAGAAACATCAGAGCAATCAATTCCAGTGCTTTATTAAAGAAGGTGCAGACTTACAGCAAATCAGCCTGCCAGGTATCCCAGCCTTTATAGACTGCAAGATGGACACTGCAGCAAGGCGATGGCTTGTCCCATGCAAACAATCATACATTCTTTATACACAAGGCATCATAGGTCACTTGGGCCGGCTGTTCCCATAAGGGCATAGGTGGCAAACAACCCGAATCTTGCAGATAGTTCCCTTTCTGGGCTCATTGCCCAGCATCCCAAACCCACAGATAAGGATAGCATCAAAGCAAGCCAATTAGCCTATATCGCAGCAAGTGAGTAGAAACATGTACAGTATGAGCTCACGATTATGACAACTACCCATTAATTGTGGGGTTATTTTGACTGCCAAGATGGCCTTTTGCATCCAAAGGAACAACTTGACACCCTTCTCCATCTGCCCTCATAGTGCCTTATCCCCTGGCAGTTAAAGAAGCTGAGAAGCAGGTTGAAAAAGAGATGGCACAGCTCAAAGCAGGTAATGTAGAGATATAACTGGACGTGGGGCAAAGGTGCTGTCTTAAAGCTGCCTGTTCCCTCTTTTGAGTCCGCAAACGTTGTTCCCTCCACCACACAGCCTCCTTTTCTATCTCCAACTTGAAGATAGCTTTGCATCCATGGCTTTGTCTGGCTGAGGGCATTATCATGTTCCTGGAAAATGCAAGTAGATCTCTTGTAAGTCCCACAATATTTTGCTGGTGTCTCAGCCTTTATTGTGGCTATTAGATGTGATAGCTAAATCAGGCTTGTAAACAAGCCCATAGAAGTTAGTAGCCTGTGGAAATATTTACCAGAGGATGGCCAGACAGCTCCACCAGCCTGTTGCGTTTCCATGCTAGGCATGGAGAAAGGTGCTGGAGTTGCTTTGATATTACTTGGACAATCTTAAAAGGGGATTCGATGAATTCATGGAGATTAAAGGCTATCAGTGGCTCCAGCTACGTTCTCCCTCCAGTGTTGGAGACAATATATGAATACCAGTTGGTGGAAATCACAAGTGCAGAGAGCACTGTTGACTCAGATCCTGCTTGCGAGCTCCCCATAGGCATCTGGTTGGCCAGAACAGGATGCTGGACTAGGTGGGCCATTGGCCTGATCCAACAGTTTCCTTCTGGCAACCCACTTGCTTTTACACTGGACAAGAGGAAAAACAGAACGCTCCATTGCTTTTCCTCCTCCATCACCTTCTTGCTCACTTGCATGGAATTCATTCTTGCTTACCACTACCAGGCTAGTGCTTAATTACAAGGCTGAATAGAACCAGAAGTTTCTGAGACTGTGTACAATGGAATAACAATTGCTCTGGGGCAAACAACAGGAGAGGTTTTCATGTCCAGCGCATGGGCTTCACAGAAATATCTGGTTGATTGCTGGGGTAGAAGTGGGGATGTGATTTGGGCTGGTCCTGCCCTGTAGCAAAGTTGAAGCAGTTAGAAGTGGTTTAGCCAGATAGATAAAGGCAGGTAGTGGTGCCTGAGTGATATAATAAGACTTTTTAATGGGTTAACCCTTGAGGGGAGGACATTTGGACTCCTCTTCATGTGGTAAATGTTTGAATAGAATCAAAGGCTAGATGGACCTTTGTTCTGACCCAGCAGGGTTGATAGGTTTTTCTACAAGAAGGCTGGCTTACCCACGGCCCTCCAGAAGTTGTTGGTCTCCAACTCCAACCAGCCCCAGCCAGCATGGAGGATGGGAATTTGTAGACCGGCTATGTTTGGATGGCTACAGATTCTCCACCCATACGTTCATCCAATACAAAAGCTCAAGGCGGCTTGCAAAATTGCAATTAAAAATAAATTTTAAAATGGGTAATAGGTCAGAGCTGGTGTGGTGTGCTGAACCAGGACCTGGGAGATCAGGGAGATCAAATCCCCTACTCAGTCATGAAGTCCACGGGGCAACCACGGATCAGTCACTGTCTCAGGTTCAACGTACCTCACAGGGTTGTTGTGAGAATAAAATGGGGGTGGGGAGAAAAGCATGCACGACACCTCAGTTGAACTCCTTGGATGACAGGTGGGATAATAATAACAACAATAATTTTAAATGTAATAAACAAGCAAACAAATAATGCAATTTCCTCTCCTCCTGCACAGCTCCAGCCTGCATCCCACCGTGTGGTGAGTGCCAAAACCTACTGCTTTCCTAGCCCCTCTGTTCCAGCTTCCCTCCCTGGCTTCTGCTTCTATTCCCATCGCACTCTTTCATCTTCCTCCCAGGGTTCCAGAAAGAGGCTCGCCAGTACCGATGTTCGTCTTGCACCATGGTGGACTGCTCGCTGCCCATCGATTGCCCGAGTACATCCCTCTTGGTTCTTCCTTGATTTTCGGGGTCAGGGATATTTGCTGGCCCAGGTGGTGGAAAGATTCTGTGCCAACCGTACCAAGAAGGAACTTGCACTGAGAGCTATGGAAACCACAGAGATGTGGGAGGGGAGAATCGTAGAATTGTAGAGTTGGAAGGATAAGGAAAGGCCATAGCTTAGTGGTAAGACACATGCTTTGCATACCAAAAAATCGTGGGTTCAGTCCCTGACATTTAATCCCTGGTATCTGAAGAAGTGTGCATGCACATGGAAGCTCATACCAATAATAAACTTATTTGGTCTCTACGGTGCTACTGGAAGGAATTTTTAAATTTTGTTTTGGCATTTACAGATCGGGATAGGGAGGGGCTCCTGTCTGAAACCCCTAAAGAGCCACTGACTAAAGCTTTGATGATGTTTCGGGGGGCTTCCTATGTTCCACATTGCCCTGGTGAATGATGCGCATCAAATTGGGCTCACAGCTTAATAGGAGACTTAGGTTGTGTGCATTTCAGGGGCATTGGATTAGAGAACCCTTGGTGATCCCTTCCAACTTGGTGGTTCTATGATGATTCCATACCTGTGTAAAGTACGTTTGAAATATGTTCTTTCGCTCAGAAGAATTCTGGGCACTGTAGTTTGTGACCGCTGGTAAATGTAACTCCATGAGGAGCAAACTATCTATTATTGATGTCTTAAACTGGTATACTGACCTTCGTCTGTAGATCTCAGGGCAGTTCCCAACATGTTTTGAATGTGCTTTAAAGGGATAGCGCGTACAAGGCCGCAATGTCTCTGAGCACCATCTAGGATGAGAAATGATTTCCCCAATCTGACTAGCTCTGCTGAAAAATATATTAATTTGATTCTTTCTCCTCCCCGTTCCCCAATTCCTCATCTCCCAACCTCCCAGTTCAGGATGTGCATAAATCTGAAGGGGACGTGACACTTCTCAGCTGCGGAGTTAAGTTTGAGATTCCTGAAGACGCAACCTTCCGATGGAAATTTGCCAAGGAAGTAAGTGGCTCTTGGGTGGTTGAAACAGAGCTGTCCTCGCTAAACCCCCTGCTTGTGAGGTAGCTCTATACCAGAAGATTAAATGCTCCTCACAGTGTCCCTTGTTCAAAGGTGCTTTGAGCAAGGTTTTTGCTGCAAAAAACCGCAAAACTTTGACTCAGGTTTGGAGGGAACTCCAGATTTTGGGGTTCATAGTTGATGAAGCCATTCTTAGGGCTTTCCTTAATTCCAAGTGTGTCTCCACCGATTTGTGGTGTAGTCCTGCAAATCTTCATTCAAAAGAAATAACCATAGCTGTCAACTTACAGATTTGAAAATAAGGGACCAGCAGCCTTGAAAATAAGGGACCAGCAGCCAAAATAAGGGACCTGCAGCCTCACCTGTTCCAGGCACTCTAGTCTTCCTGTCCTCCTGCAGTCTGGTCAAGCTCATGCTGGTAGCTTCGAGAACACTGTCCAACCAACTTTGTAACCAGAGGTTCAACTGAATAGAATCTGAATCACATGCACCACAAGGCCTATGCAGCCTCAACTTAAGATGGCTCCCAGGCCTGGCTTTGTACCGCCAAGTTTGCAGCAGCACGTGCAACAAAATGGCGTCCAGCATTCAAAAACCTCCTCAGCTTGCATTAACTAGCCACACACAAGGCATGCAAGCTCCACCCCCAGTCGTTCTTAGACTTCTTATTGGGTGAGCAACACAGCCAAGTAACACAGTTGGAGCCTCCCTCCTCCCTGGCCGGCAGGGAGGGAGGGAAAGGAGCTGCTTCCTTTGAAATTTAAGGGACATCATTTAAGGGACATTTAAGGGACGAATAAGGGACAGCAGCGGGACATGGCACTGGAATAAGGGACTGTCCCTTCAAATAAGGGACACTTGACAGCTATGGAAATAACACAAAATCCAATGCATGTTGGAGCCCTCACTGCGAGGAGGACTGTGTTCCTGAGGAGGGGTGAGAATGCTTTTGTGTATGTGTAAGTAGCCCAATAATAGATATACTCACACAGCAGAATAGCGCTTAGTCTGCAAAGAGGATCATCCCCTGGCAGCTGAAACTGACTGGTCTCAAGACAGTCTTGAAAGTGACGCTGAAACCGACCAAGAAGTCTGGTATTGTTTCATACAACCAGAGCCGGATTTAAACTAAACAAGCTATAGCTTAGGGCCCCCAAAAAAATTTAAAGGAAAAAACTTGGATGTACATTTCCAAAATATAAGACAAAAAACAAATGAAATAAAACCTACACACAGCAACAGTGTTTGTGTTGTGTAGGCTCCTATTTGTTATGTGCAAATTATAGGCTTTAGATACCTATTAGATCCATAAATTATAGGCTTTAGATACCTATTAGGTCCATAAATTACCATATAGCATATATTCAACAAAAAAAACAGTGACAATTTGTTGTTGACAAAGGACAGCTGGACATATAAAGGGCCCCATTACCTTCAGTAGCTTAGGGCATGGGTAGGCAAACTAAGGTCCGCGGATCCAGCCCAATCGCCTTCTAAATCCGGCCCGCGGACGGTCCAGGAATTAGCGTGTTTTTACATGAGTAGAATGTGTCCTTTTATTTAAAATGCATCTCTGGGTTATTTGTGGGGCATAGGAATTCATTCATTCCCCCCCCCCCCGCAAAAAATATAGTTCTGCCCCCTGCTGAAAATGTTTGCAGACCCCTGGCTTAGGGCCTCATCACACCTAAACCCGGCCCTGCATAGAACCACCATTTATTTCTAGAGACAATGCATCTGTGATCCCTAGATGCAAGCAGCAACAATAAGCCATCGCTATCAAGGTCAAGGGGGCCCTGTTTACTTGCAAAGACACCTGGCTTCCTGCTTGTTGGGAACAGGAACATTGGTGTACTTTTTCTGTGGCCTTGTAAGCCTGCACAGATAGTCCTTGGACATTCTGTAATCTGCACAAGCGATCACAAGCTCTCAAAATACAGTTTAAAGGCTACAGCAATGATGAGAAACCCTTTTTTCCCCAGCTGGAGGTCCACATTGACTTCTGAGCAGGCTTCTGGAGCTACTGGTCGGTGGGGACAAAGACAGATGTGGACAGAGCGAGAAAGGCAAATTTTGTGTTTGTGCAGGAGGCTCGTTCCTACAAACACCCTTCCCTTTCTTTAATCCAGGAAAGCAAAAGGCATTATCAGAGTTGAAGGACACATTCCAGCTGAGCAAAAAATGCTCAGGGAGGATGCGATGTAGGAACAGCAGATGTGGCCTGGGGAGAGGGAGGGTGGAGAGAGGCGAGGTTTGGAAGCCAAACAGAGAATCTCAGAGGGAAGTATTTGACCCCCCACCCCCCACCCCCGGGCTTGAGGTTCCCTGCTCCTGATCTAAGGGAAGGGGCAATGTTTGTGTGCCTGAAGGTGGAACCTGAAAAGACACACACACACCAGGTTTTGCTCCTTGAGAAAATAATCTATACACATCCCCCTATATTCCATTACCCAGGGAGAAAGACAGATTTGCTTAAAATGGGGGGGGGGTATGTGTTTGATTTTGAACAGAGAAATGGCTGGAAAGGAAAAAGGTTCAGCAGCCCCCACACTAGACAATCTGCAGCCACCTACAGCTAGTTTGCCTGGCAAAATAAATTCCCCAGGAGAGCTGGGTGTGGGTGCAAAAATTGTGCAACTACACACTATGGGTTGCATTCGACTAACGTTTACTCAAAGTTGGACCCATTTGAATGAACGGGTCTCATTGGGTCATGGCCATTACTTACAATGGGTCCTCTTGGAATGAAAGTTAGCTGAATGCAGTTCCTCCTGTGTGCAGTTCCTCCTTGACAAGAAGGTTCTCCACACCTGGGTGCAAAAAATGTTCAGAGGATCCACCAGGATTCGCCTTCATCCAGGTAAGAATCTGAGGAAACACCTGAGGGAGAAGAGTCACAGCATGGCTGCTTTACGTCATTAAAAACAGTCATAATCATGACTGCATGAGAGGCACACCATATTCAGAGTCATTTTTGCCCTATCCCTTTATTGTTGTTACCATTGATTTATCATGAATCCTCTAAACCACTGTCTGAAAGCAATTTACATAAGCAAGAAACATAAAAAGCAGCTACAAATGTGAAAACAACAAATATATTTAAAATGAGTCCGAAATCCTAACAAGGAGAGACCCATTCAACCATCTGGGAAAGGCTGTCAGAAGAAAAATGTCCTCGATTGTTTTAGAAGGTGTACTGATAGTGACACCTGTCATATCTCAGCAGAAATGTTATTCCATAGCACAGGGGCAGCCACAGTAAAGGCCCTGCTCCCAGTTACTGCTTAGGACTTGTAACACTACATTTCCCTTCCTTCCTTCTCTCACCCCTCTTCTCTTTCCACTTCTCCACCTGCAGATCAGAACCAACAAAGTTTTCCTCTTCCAAGACCTGAACTTTGGGTTCAATCCTTCCCTCCTTATCCGCCCCACCCTGGGATCCCACCATGGCACTTTTGCCTGCCAGATCGCCGGGGAGGACGGGGTGCTGGTCAGGAAGTTCTTCTACCTCAACGGTGAGGAGTTGGGGCTTGTGGCAGAAATGGGCTCCTCAGAAAAGTCCAGTTGTTTTTGGCTGGTGAGGCCTAGACTAGCTTGGGTCACATCAAAACCACACCATACATTTTAAGCCCGCTTATACCACTTTAACCAGCCATGGATTCCACCAAAGAATCTCGGGAACTGTAGCTTGCCCTTCGCCAAGCTACAATTCCCAGTACCACACCTCCCAAGTTCCCCCCAAATACGAGACATCCCACTTTCTCGTGTGAGATCTCAGCAGTTGTTTTGGGTGCCGTGCTCTCACCCAACCAAAAAACCCCCCACTTTTGGGGGGTGAGAGCAAGGTACAGGTCACATGACTCACCCAGGAGTCCCAGTTTAGGGTTTTTTTTTTAAAAAAATGGACATTTTGGAGTAGTCTTCATAATCTACAGTTTCTTTTTGGGAAGCAGTGGCTGTGAAAGTAGCATAAGAGTAGTTCAAGGCTCACCTTTTTGCCCTGGCTGTGGACACCTGAGAGCTACAGTATATATACTTGAGGGACCCACCTTATTTCTGCAACTGCAAGTTGCATAAAATTGTTTTAAATATTGTGCTTTAACCTGCCCTGGGACCTCAAGGTGAAGGGCGAATTAACAAACAAACAAGCAATGCATGGAGTGGCTGTGACCTTTGCTTATACAGTGGTACCTCTGGTTACGAACTTAATTCGTTCTGGAGGTCCGTTCTCAACCTGAAACTGTTCTTAACCTGAGACACCACTTTAGCTAGTGGGGCCTCCTGCTGCCACTGCACAATTTCTGTTCTCATTCCTGAGGTAAAGTTCTTAACCCGAAGTACTACGTCAGAGTTAGCGGAGTCTGTAACCTGAAGTGTTTGTAACCCGAGGTACCACTGTACCTGGATTGGGCCAGGAGGCAAATGTGGAGCCCGGTCACATGATGTCGCAGCAATAATATACAAAGGTAGAGCTTTCCCCATCACTGTGTGCTTGGGATTTTTGATTATTTCCTGCGCATTTGTAACCCGCCCTTCCTGTGGTTCATCCTGCCCTTTATCTGAAATGGATAAGGCTGAAAGGCAATGAGTGCTCCAAGGTCATCTGGCAAGAATTTCATGCCTGAGTGGGAGTTTTTTTGAGCCTAACTCTCCCCTTTCCTTTTTGTGTCAGTGGGTGATTTCAACCAGAATTGCTCCATCAAAAAGCGTTTGCTCATCAAAAAAGCCTTTTATCTGGCTCTCCCCATTCTTGATCCTGTGCCCTGAGCACTGCACCATGGTGCTGCTAGGGGCAGAAAACCAGACTTTCTTTAAAATAATAAAATAATAATGACTTTTTTAAAAAATGGTTGCATTTTTGCCTGTTGCTCAGCTATTAAATAGACAGGAGTTTCTCTCCCTAAAAACCTGGCAACCACGGACTAAATAGTAACACGTTGAATTTGCCACATCAAATTGGTACAAAAAGCCCTTAACAGAACTGGCCTTTTGACAATTGCCATGTAAAGTTCATCCCACACTTGCAAGAAACTGATCCTTCAGTATGGCAGTGTCCTTTGGTACTCCCTGCTCATTGATATTAGGCCGGTGTTATTGCAGTCTTCTTTTCAGTGATTGCTAAAAATCTTTTGTGTTTAAGCAGGCCTACCCAGACATATAAATCTGGCATGTGTGTGTTTTTATACTGTTTATTTGTTTATTTTTAATTCCTGGTTTTCTTTTCATAGAATCATAGAATTCTAGGAAAGGGACCCCGAGGGTCATCTAGTCCAACCCCCTGCAATACAGGAATCCCGATACAGAAATCTTCAATGACAGAACCATTTAGCCATTTAAGGCCAACCTTTTCCCTAATGCATTATCTTATTGGTAACTTAATGTGTGTTTTGTGTTTTGCGTAAACCGCTTAGAGGTTTTGATGACTAAGTGGTAAATCCAGTGCATTGTTAACCTGTGGAACTCCCTGCCACAGGAGTCGGGGATGGCCGCTGACTTGGATGGCTTCTGAATGCTAACTTGTGAATCACAAGTAGGGTGAGAACTGTTGCGCTCAGGTCCTGCTTTGGGGTTTTCCTTTAGGCATCTGGTTGTCCGCTCTAAGGGCAGGATGCTGGACCAGATGAGCTACTCGCCTGACCCAGCAAAGTTCCTCATATGTTCTCAAATTCAATAAGATATAGCAAGGTTGGTCTTTCAATGATGGGTTTGGCTAAGTGGCTTGGACTTTTCCCTCTCCTGCAGTGACGGAGAAGAGACTTCATCTAGAGAAAGAGTTGCAGGAGATGTTCAAAGGCATCTTGAACCCCCCGTCGATGGTAGAGGTTGCGGGCGAAACATGGGGAGAGGAGGTGCAGACCAACCTAACCGAGTCAGAGATGCCATCCTTGGAAGAGATTCTCTCTGGGCCAGACTTCCTCCACAAGAAGGTCGTTGTCTTCCTCATCGTGGGGATAGCCATGCTCTCAACGCTGGCCACTATGATAGCAATGTGAGTTTCTTTGCAGTTCTTCCTGCACAGAGGGCTGGGATTCCAAAATAAAGCGACTTGCTTTATTTTATCTCGTGTTCCGTTCGCCTCATTTTACAAATAAAAACGAAAAGTACCAAGGCACCGGTTTCCTTGCCTGGAACAACCTCAGCTCAGGGGTAGAAGATGTGTTTTGCACATAGAGTTGTCCAAGCTTCAGTCTATTGGGGAACTTCTATAAAAGTAGACAATACTGAAAACAAGATGGACAATGAGTGTAAGAAGATCGCTGGCAGGGTCAGTTCAATGGCCAATCTCACAGTGGCTTGTCAATTGATTAAAACTAGTAACCTGCCTTTTAAACCAACTAACTGATTAAATCTAAGGCTGTCACCTGACTAAATAAATCCAGGGTTGCAAAACTACACCCATTTACCAGGGTGTTAGCCCCACAGAGTAAACCTGCATAGGAAGGCCATTGATCAACGAACTGATTAAATCTGCTCAAATCTGCATATGAGAAACACCCATTTTAAAGGGGGAGAAAAGATCATTCCTGATTTTTTCCAGATAAGGTTGGCATACCCAAAGAAGATGCGTTTGCCTCCCTCCTCACACACAAGTGGAAGAATGGTGTTCACCATCTCAAGTGTGTTGTAAATAAGTTATATTAAACAGTGCTTTTTTATCCCTGGGGGTACACTTACCCCTAAACGTTTTGTTTAAATTTGGCCTCATTGAGGGACAGTATTTCAATAGGAGTAGAAAAATGAGAGTACCCCTAAACAATTTTTAAGGAAAAAAAGCACTGATATTAAAAAATATGATTGAAAAATAAACAAATAAATTCTTAAGGAAGGAAACAAATAAATTCTTAAGGAAGGCCGTGTGTGTGTGTGTGTGTGTGTGTGTGTGTGTGTGTGTATAATGATAGTTCCAACTGGCTAATAAACAAAACAGTTGCAACTCTAGTTAAATATCTTTTATTTTATTTCATATTACTGCAATAAACAACTCAATAGTAGCCAATTTGTTCAGCATCAGCTACACTTCCTTTGTCATTCAATAAAAAGAAATTTGCTTCCCTGATTTTCAGGTCAGTGGAGTCAAAGTTCTGAAGCAAATAAATAAATGTTTTTCAGACAGATCCATCTATTCACAGTTTTCACCTATTTGAAACCTTACATGCTTAAAACAATTTAAGAATGGGCTTAGGGATGAACAGAGGTAGAGACTCAACCATTCATCACATTATATTTGAAACCTTGCATTTTAGAGCAGCTTTTTTTCCACCCAACAGATTTTTATTTTTAGAAGCCTTTTGTATTCCTACATTTTTGCATTTTTGCATTTGGAAGCCTCAGGTTACTTTTCTCATCTCTCAAAAAGAGCTGGGTTTTTAAAAATAGTTTGATCTGTTAAGCCCTGGAAGCTTAACTACCCCAATTCCCATTGTTAGAGGGAAAAGTTGTCCTTTTGAAATATTTTCCCCATCTTCGGGAGCTCCCAAAAACACATTAAAAAGTGCTCTGTTATGCATGTAGCTCTGCTGGTTAAATTTGGCCCGGCTAAACATCCTACACATTTTTTTGTTTTGAGATTTAAAGGTCCTTTTGAGATCAAGAGCACTTTCTCCCACATAAGAATGCATCCTTGATTAATCTTATCTCTTAAGCAGCTGTTAAGAGATGTTAGTTTTAAGTATTTGGAACAGCCATTGAACTAAGCATCAACTCTCTGTTTGCTCCTTAGGACAATTTATCGCTGGGCTACAGACATCAAACTGTGAATTGGGAGGAACTTCACAGAACATTCCTCCCTTCCCCTCTACCAACCCCTTCTTTTTGCTGTGCCTTGGTAAGGACTGTACAACGATGATGACATCACCATTACGACACAATTAAAAGAATAATAATAATCCAGGTCACACATTGGAACTTCTAAGGACAAGATATGAGTTTTGCAATTTGTACTCAGGATAATCTCTCTTCCATTTAATGACGGGGTGGGTGGACTGGTGACTAGCAAAAACTCCAAAGCGTGCATCTGTCTGTCTGCCTGTTGTTGTTGTTTGTTTGAGCCTGTCTGAGCCTGTCACAACAAAAGGAAAAAGCACATTGGGTCCTCTCTGGGCTGTTTTAGACGTTTCTCCCGCACTCATCCCCATTAAGAGGTCCCCCCCCCCTCCAAATTTCTGCAGAGCATAGGGTTGTGCCAAGCCTACTGATATCTCCTTCCTGCTAAGCGAGCAAGGCACTCAAATCTGAAAATGGAGAGATTAGAAGACACAAAATCTACAAGGACAGAGCTGTATTACAGTATAGCTCAGTGAGAGGGCATCTGCTTTGCATGTGGAACGTCCCAAGTTCAAGTCCTGACATGGCTTGAAACCTTGTAGAGCTACTGCCACGCAGTGTGGACTAGATGGACCCACTTTCTGACTGGACCTGCCTGCTGCAGCGAAACCAAAAGAAGTTTTCTAAATGGAAAATAAGCCAAGGATTATGAGCTGGTCCTGCAACAAAATGTTGCCATGTGACCTGTCCCTGTTCAGGATTCCGTTCCCTCAACACCCAGGTTCCACCCCATCCCCGCAAAAATCCATCTGTATTCCACGTCACGGGAGACAGTCAAGTAAGAAACTAATAGTGCAAAATAGGAATTTATTAACATGGGAATTAACACATTCCTCTAGGACAGGGTTCGCCAAACTTGGCCCTCCAGCTGTTTTTGGACTACAGCTTCCATCATCCCTAGCAAGCAGGACCAGTGGTCAGGGATGATGGGAACTGTAGTCCCTAAACAGTTGGAGAGACCCAGGTTTGGGAAAGTCCGCTCTAGGAATTACTAGAAGGGTGGGAAACCTGTGCATCTCCAGATGTTGTTGGAACTCCCATCAATTTCAGCCCGCATGGTAGGGATAATGGGAGTTGTAGTCTGGCAATGAATGGACACAGGTTAACCTCCACTGAACTGGTCACCTCGCCTCAAGAAGGATATTTGGGGAAGTTCAGAAAAGGGCAGACAAAATGACTGAGGGGATGGAATGGCTTCCCCAAGGTTGCAGCATTTGGGACTTTTTAGTTTATAGAAAAAGCAAGTAGGAGATGGCATGATATATAAGTTTATACTAGGCATGAAGAAAACAGAGAGAGAGAAGTTTTTCTTCCTCTCTCATACATAACACTGGAACTCGGGAACATCCAAGGAAGATAAAAGAAAGAGTTCTTCAGGCAGTTAAACTTTGGAACTCACTGCCACAGGAGTCAGTGATGGCCACCAACTTGGGGGCTTTAAAAGAGGACTGGGCAAATTCATGGTGGGCAAGGCTAGCCATGGTTACTAGCTGCAACGGCTATGCTGTGCTTCCACAGCTGGAGACAGCAAAGTGTTGAATATCATTTTATGGAAACCACAGGAAGGAAGGAAGGAAGGAAGGAAGGAAGGGAGCGCTTGGGTCCTGCTTGCAAGTTTCCTAAAGGCACCTGGTTGGCTGCTGTGAGAACAGGATGCTGGACTAGAGGGGCTAGTGGCCTGATCCTGCAGTCTCCTCTTACATTCTCATGACTAGAGCAGGGCTGACGAATCTGTGGCCCTCCAGAAGTTACTGAGCTCCATCTCTCATCAGTCCTGGCCAGTATTACCAGGAGGCAGGGATGATGGGAATTGTAGTCCAGCAACATCTTTAGCATGGCAAGTTCCCCATCCCTGCTGCGCAAAAGGCAGAAAAGATCATGTTTCCCTGGTGGCTTGGGGCAGCTATTATAGGAAGGAATTTGAATTCACTCCAAACTATTCAGAACTATCACCCTACCCTGTTTCTCGGGTGCCTCTAAAAACAGGCAGTTACAGATCTTTGAAAGGGAGCTGTGTGGAATTTTCAAATGAGAAGAAACATTTCTTCTTCCAACAAAGCTATTTCATTTTTTTTAAAAAAGTTTCCTTCTCTTGGTGAATATGGGCTGCTGAAATTGGCAGTGTTCAAATCATCAGTGGCATTGCACTTGGGTGATTTTAGATTCTGAATTGAATAAGTTTAAAGTGTGGGCCCTGGGGCCACAATTAACAACTCTGCACTGAATAGAGCTCCAAGAGCTGATGGATCTTCACCTCCACAGATTGAGTGGAGATAATCTGGCAGATCCGCCTGAGCTAATCAAAGACACTTGATTAGATTACTGATTGTTGGGTATTGCCTTTTCTTCCTGACTCATTTGCCCCCAAGGGTAATAGGCCCACCCTAGACTCCATCCACCCCTCTTCAATGGGTCTTGGGAGGGGGTCTTTGCTATCCACACATATCCAAAACTGCAAAATGTCTTCTGGCGGTACCTTAAAAAAACCCAAAACCTAACTTATATTACAAGTACATAACGCATGAAGCCTGGTGTGGTTTCTCTTAATTATGGAAGTTAACATAAAGCATGTGTTTGGCTAGGGGTCAAATTGAGAAGAAGAACATGATAACTTCTCAAGTGTTTCTCAGAGCTTTATGTGCACATGCGTGGTGTTAATATAGCACCCAAACTGTTTCGGCCAGGTATGGAATCCATTTGACGCTCCTTAAATAAGATGGGAGACTGCAGAGGGTGTCTTGGACTAGGCAACTCTTGTAACAACCTATATAATAACAAAAAGCAAGAGTTGTATTGATCGGTGGATACATTACTTTGTCAACTGCAAAAAATTGTTGTGCTCCCATATCTAATTTTCTTCTCAGAAAAACTGAAAACAAATATTCTTAAAATTTAAAAAAACAAATAAATGAGGCATAGGTTTTCGTGCACTATGGATTCGTGAAGCATTATTCTGAATTATAGGTATTTTTACACATGGGTTGGTGGGGGTGGTAAAAAGCGAGAACTTTAAAGTGCCACAGGAGGCTTTGTAGCCCTCTGCTGCAAAAAGACTAACGAAGAAACTGAAACATAAAGGTAACGCAGGACTGTGAGGAACACATATTTGCAAACACAGGTGTTAGGTAAGAGACAAAGGAGGAGTCCAAGGGTACCTCGATAAACTGAGGCTGCAGCCCTAATTCCCATTTACCCGGTTGTAAGCCCCGTTGAATTCAGTAGGGTTTACTTCTGAGTAGACACAGGATTGTGCTGTAATGCATTTATTTTTCACATAAACCATTTGCTATTTTCTTCTTCTGCATAGGCTGCGTACACACTCCTGTTTACTCGGCATCTGGTATATTCCCACTCCTGGTTTGGGAAGCAGAGTACACATGGCGTTAGCCGCAAACCCATGTCCATCCTGTCGAAACATTCCATCTTGATCTATCTCCCCTCCAAATTGAGAAAATAATAATAACAATTTTATTGTTTATACCCTCCCCATCTGGCTGGGTTTCCCCCAGCCACTCTGGGTGGCTCCCAACAGAATTAAAAGCACAATAAAACACCAGACAATTAAATACTTCCCTAAACAGGGCTGCCTTCAGATGCCTTCTAAAAGTCAAATAGTTGTTTATTTCCTTGACATCTGATGGGAGGGCATTCCACAGGGTGGGCGCCACTACCGAGAAGGCCCTCTGCCTGGTTCTCTGTAACCTCACTTCTCGCAGCGAGGGAGCCGCCAGAAGGCCCTCGGAGCTGGACCTCAGTGTCTGGGCTGAATGATGGGGGTGGAGACGCTCCTTCGGGTATACTGGGCTGAGGACGTTTAGAAAAGTCATGGCCTAGCTGTGTTTCATGTAAGCTGTGCCTCCTCTGGAAATTAGCAAGAGGAAATCAGGACTGGCCACAGATGCAGGCGGTAGCCGTTGTTAGTCCATACATCTTAAATCAAACATACAAGGTAATATAAGCCCTGATAAGATAGGTATTGACGTAAAACCAAATGAAATATGTTCAAGTGTGTTGTAGCCAGAACTGTGTGATCCTCAGACCATTGCATAATGAGTGGTGGGGGTTTCTCTTCCATGGTCCAAGTATAAAATCTCTCTTGCAACCATAAGGGCTTGCAATGTCCACTTTTGTTGCCCTACCATCCATCAGTATATGATCATCTGCAAACAGGAAGGATTTTAACCGATACCAAATTGATGCAGGCAACAACTTCAGACCAGAAATAATCTGACAAAGCCAAACCACATGCCTCAATTGACATCTGTACAAATGCCTTTCTATGCAAATGTTGTCGAGTCCAGTATACATGGGATGCTACTTTTTGCCAGATCAAACTCAATTTCACATCCAAGGAAACATTCCATTTGGATTCTAAAGTAATTCGTTTAGGGCAGGGGTCAGCAACCTTTTTCAGCCATGGGCCGGTCCACCGTCCCTCAGACCATATATTATTTTTTTTGGGGGGGGAGCGAATTCCTATGCCTCACAAAAAACCCAGAGATGCATTTTATATAAAAGCACACATTCTATTCATGTAAAAACACCAGGCAGGCCCCACAAATAACCCAGAGGTGCATTTTAAATAAAAGGACACATTCTACTCATGTAAAAACACGCTAATTCCTGGACTGTCCGCAGGCCGAATTGAGAAGGCGATTGGGCCGCATCCGGCCCCCGGTCCTTAGGTTGCCTACCCCTGGTTTAGGGTTTATAACACCTTCCAGTTCCCTATTCCACACGTCTCCACGACACCTTCCCATGTTGGTGTAGATAGGCCACTGGCCTAATCCTGCATCTTCTTTTTCATTTCATTCTTAAGTCAGCCTGCCTAAGCAGGCTCAACCTGGACACACTACAATATTTGATTTAAAATCTGTTCCATGTTTCTCTAAGTTTATTGTTTTTAAATCATTTTTAGAGGCTTCCCCATGTTTTAAAATATGCTTCCCTTCTTTTCAGCTGTATTTTTTTTATCACAGATATGTTTGCAGCCCTGGGATCCTCTGGGAGGTAAGAAATAAATGTAATAAATGAAACAAGGTAACTAAACAAAATGTACCTGTTCCTACTAAAGCTCATTTCCAAGTACAGCAATGTTTGTTCCAGGAGCCTGAAGCCTTGACATCCGGTTTAAGAATGATTTGGTTTACCAACTCCGCAAAATTGGAAATAGTGTCTTGGTTTGAGAACTTTACCTTGGTCTAAGAACGGAAACCAAACGGTGGAAGGGCACCAGCGGCAGGGGGCTGAATTAGGGAAAGCGCGCCTCGGTTTAAGAATGGTTTTGGTTTAAGAACGGACTTCCGGAACGGATTAAATTCGTAAGCCGAGGTACCACTGTACTAGTAGTCCTGAGACAGCTGGATACCAATCAAATCACTATCTAAAATAATAACATTATTTTTATAAATGTCATCAGTTAAGGTTTGGTTAACTACAATAACTTTTTTTAAAAAATGTATACTGTACAAGTTTTTTCCCTCCTGGTTCTGTTTTGGTTTTCTACATGGGTGCTATACTTTTCTTTGCATCTTACTTTACTCTGTGTACTTGCAATTATGTACTTTTTATATTTCAATAAAGAATATTATATGATAATAAATTTATTATTTCGGTCACAGACCAGTTCCAGCTCACATACAATATCAGGGAAGTCATAAAACATGATAGGGATACATTTGAATGTGCAAATGTGCAACATACAGTGCTTTTTTCTAAAAAAATGTTTAGGATTACTCTCATTTTGACTCGAGAAAATCATCATTTTATAGTTCAGACTGGGAAAAATAAATAACAGTAAATGAGCAAAAGGACAAACATTCACAAAATGTTTAGGGGTATGCATACCCCTGTGTCCCCCCAGAAAAAAAGCACTGTATACATATAAACTGCATCGGGGTGTTATTGCTTTGCTTGTTACAATGTCATGCATTTTTGTGTTTTTATTTTGCAAACTGCCCTGTGATCGACCTCAGATAAGGGCGGTGTAGAAATTAAAATAATCAGATTAGAAAGAACCCCTTTCATCTCCCCACCCGCCTTTTCCTCCTATTGTCATATTGATCCCTTTGTCCAGAGATCCGTACAGCGCCTAGCAAATCGAAGCACCCCCCGCAGCACTGCCGGCCACGCCCCCTGTGACGTGTCCCTCCCCTCCCTAAGCTTCCTACCCCTCGCCCTGCACGCTGGAAGGTCCCACGTGGGCAGGATCTCCATTTATGGTCGCTGACGCGGCAGTCGCGCAGGGAACCCCCGCCTCTTTCCCCCCGCGCTTTGGTCCCGCCTCTCATAAGTCAGAGGATCCAGGAAGAGGCGCGCACAAGCCCAAGGGAGCGAAACAAGGGAGCCGCGTGGTTGGCCAGAGCCGAGAGGACCAGAGATCGAGCGAGAGAGCGCACGCTGCCTTGTCGGGTAAGGCTGATGCGGGGGCGAAGCGGGGCGCGATCTGATGCGGGGTTCTTTACTCCGGGTACCTCTTTTTCCCCGAGAGAGCTGGAGTTTTTTTCTTCCTTCTCCTTCCAGGAGAGTGTTTGGCGGTTGCGATGGGAAAACTATTCCTGGGATTCTGGGTTTCTTAACGGGATTGGTGCGCTAGACCCTCTTTCTTCCTAAAACGTTTCCCATAGAATTAAGGGGCCCGATCCGGTTGGTTTTCTGTTTAGCGAGTTTGTATGGCTTTCCCCCCGGATTTCTCCTTTCCCCCCGCTTCCCCACTCCCCGATCGTCTGACTTTTCTCTCCCTGATATTCCCTCCCCTCTCCCCAACCAAAATTTCATTTCTGCCTGTCCGACTCTCCCGACCCGACCCAAACATTTCTGGCCTCGCACCGACGACACCCCCCCCCCAGCGGAGAATTATTACTCAGCTGTCCGGTTTTCTTTTTAAATTACTTTTTATTTCCCGCGAACACACTCGATCCCTGTCCTTGCCGAAACCTTTCCTCAGTGGATTTGATCCACCCGCTGTAATATCCTAGAAATAGGGATCGGGTCCGGGGTTGGGGGAGAGGTCGTGTAGGATTTCCCCCTCTCTTCTCCAGTCCCCAACCCACTTTAAATTCCCCATCGCCGGTATTTTCTACTGCTGGCATTGCTTTCTGTGCCTGTGCCGCCCTCCCCCCCACCCCGCCCGCACAGTTTCATCCTCCAGATCTGACTCAACCCTGCTTCATCTTATCGTCCCCGCCGGAGCCATCCTGGCACTACACCGGCGACCACCTCCACTCCATGCGCATTCCCACCCCTAATTCCCGGGCGGCCTCATAACATGCGTCCCGTCTTTAACATTAGCACACCTCAAATCTACCTGAACTTTGCGTCCGTCTGTCTGTCTGTCTCTCGTTCTATTGCCTTGTCTAGTTCCCAAATCCTTCCCTCTTCCCCTCCGAGTCTATTCCTTCCCCCAGCTCCTCTTTCACATGGCTCGTGGCGCCTTAAAGGTTGATGCACGACCCTCCCCGTGCCCATCGGAAGGGTGCTCAGAGTTCAGGGGGTCTCTATCCTCCCAGGGACGTGCGTAAAGGATTTGCAGCCTTGGAGTGCTCCAAAGACTCCCGTGTGTTTAGACTACCGACTCCTTCGGCAGTGACCTTTCCTCCTGCCCCTATCTCGACACCCCATATTCTCCCCCTTCCCCGACCTCGGTACCCACTTCCCCCAGGTTACCGATTGCCAACCCACTCTCTGCGTATTTCCTCCTCTGACGCTCTTTATCGCCTTCCTGCTGATGAAACTGTCCTGTAGTTTGTTTTGCAACTTTCATTTAGATCAGTGCCTGGGGTGAGAAGGGAGACCGGCCTTTGCCTCTCCCCTCCCTCGCTCCGCTGGGAACTTTATTGTTAAACGCATTCCTATGCTCCTTCCTGCGTGATTTGGCCGGTGAGTTGTGTGGGGGTCTCTTGGGTTGTTTGTTTTGATGTTGCGCAGGAAACTCAGGTGGGGAGAGCTGTCTTGCACCTGGGTCCTGCTTGGTAGCTTCTCTGGGCATCTGGGGTTGGTCAGATCCACCTGCAGAACTCTTCTTACGTTTTCAGTTGCCGATTCCTTGTTTTACACCCTCTGTTGTTCAGGAAAGTTTGGGGAGGTGTACTGCTCCGTGGAAATGGTGTTCCCCTTGAAAGACACATTCTCAGACACGGAATTGTGTCTTTCAATGGAGCTCCATTTTCAGGGAGAACATACCCCCCCCCACAAGTATATAAATGCTAAGCAGATTTTAAGATGTTTTTAGGACAGAACCCAAAGGGTGTAATGGGACTGCAAATCCATTTGTACATTTGCTAAGGAATTGGGGGCTGTCTTTAGCTACCTGCTGAGTCCAGATTTCCCAATATGCGGTGTGGATTTGTACCTGCCGGCAATGCAATCAATATGGCTTGTTTATATACCTTCTTTAAAAGTTACATTTTGGGGGCATTGTTTTTGGGATTCTCTCCCTGATGAATGTGTTTGAGACAGGTAGTAGCTGGGAATTTTGGTGACTGGATCAAAGAGTTTGTTGCAGAGCTGAGATCTAAATATTAGGCTTTTTAGGGTTAGTGTGTGCAGTACATTGTTGTTTGGTCCGTGTGAGTTGTTCTGACCATTCCTGGGTCACTTTGCATGTGTGTGTGTGTATCTGGGATGTCAGGTGGAGAGATGCTATACTGAGGCTCATTCATGGATGTTCTGGCAAGTGGACAAATCAAATGCAGTGTAAATAGCTTTGCATGCAGGAAAGTTGTTAAGTACTGTATAGGGAAGTTTTTAATGGTTTATATTGGTTGTATATGTGTTGTAAGCCGCCCAGAGTGGCTGGGGAAACCCAGCCAGATGGATGGGCTATAAAAAATAAAATTATTATTATTGCTATTATTATTATCTTCAAGTGTCTCAGTCCTCACAGGGATGAGGAAACTGCAGCCCTCCAGATGTGGTTGACTCCAATTACCATCAGCCCTAGGCAGCATGACCAATGGCCAGGGGATGATGGAACTTGTAGTCTAGCAACAGTCTGAGTGTTCCCAGTTTCCCCATCATTTCCCATTTTCTTGAGGAGGGAAAGAATCTCAAAATTCCTAGTGGGTTACTCCAGTTTCAGATGTTGCGATGTGTTGCATTTTGGTGTCTCTGCTGGATAGCATTTTTTTTTTTTTTCATCACCCTTAAGCCAATGGTCTTGCTACCTTTGGATCCAAATATGCATTCAGGGACCATTCTGCATGTACTTTGCATGGCGACAGTCCTGCTATTGCAACCCCCCTGGTAGCAAGCTGTGACCCAGTAGTAGTAGCTCTTTCCTGCCCACAAGCTAAAGCTAAATGGTGCATTTGGGGAAGTGGTTGCCTAAAAGGCCTGGCAGTGAACATCTCTTGGGGTGCATTTGTTCCTTCCAGGCAGCATGAATTCCTGAATATCTGTTAAAGCCCTACCCCCCCCTCCCTAAAAAGATAACCAAACAGAAAAGGTGCCCCTTAGCATTAAAAGCCTGCCATAAGTCACATTTGTGAAGGGCCATTGTTGATGGGCTTAGATAAGGTGTCTGAAGGCTTTCTCTTTTTATCTGCTGTGTGTCTCACCCTGGTTTTTGGAATGACCACTGTAATGCATAGCTTAGAGCCTCCTATATCACCTCGCATTTGCATTTTTTTAAAAATCAAAAGTTTCCTAATGGCTCCTGTATTGCCCCAGGAGAGGGTGGATCTTGCTAAATTAGCATCCATATCACAAGGTTTCTAAATGGCCATTGGACAGCTGCTGGGAGACCAAACAATTAATTTGTCTGCACTTTTGGGAGGGTTGAGGTTGAGTCCAGATGTTTCGGGGGAGAATTCCCATCAGTATGCTAGTAGAGAGTATTGGGAATCGTAGTCCAATGCATCTGGAGGGAGGCCCTAGGCTAAATAAATCTGTCTTAAGTGCTTGCTGTTTTATAGCTTCTGAATTAATGTTCTAGCCCAGGCATAGGCAAACTCGGCCCTCCAGATGTTTTGAGATTACAATTCCCATCCTCCCAGACAACTGGTCCTGTTAGCTGGGGATGATGGGAGTTGTAGTCTGAAAACATCTGGAGGGCTGAGTTTGCCTATGCCTGCTTTAGCCTCTAGAACTGGGCTTCCCAAACTTGGGTCTCCAGCTGCTTTTGAACTACAACTCCCATAATCCCTAGCTGGCTGGTCAGGGATGATGGGAATTGTGGTCCCAAACACAGCTGTAGACACAAGTTTGAGGAAACCCTGATCTAGAAGCATAGTTATTGTTTGTTATGCCTGGGTTATAAATAGGATAATCTCCATTTGTGCATAGCCACCAGAATATCATAATAAAACCACACACACAGAGTAGATCATAGACCATAAAATTGTACAGTTGAAAGGGACCCCAGGGGTCCTCTAGTCCAACCCCCTGCAATGCAGGAATCTCCACACACTGTCCTCCATCCAGTTTTGAAACCAGACCCTGATTAGCTTTACAAACAATACTGGTGTTACTTAGTGTGCTTCTTAGGTGTAGAACATCTCAGTGGTACTTAAACTAACCTTGGAAAATAGGCCAGTGTGATTTCCTCTTGTACTGTGGATTGTGCAAGGCGGGGAACTCTGAAGTGGAGAGGAATGGTGCCTTGCAAGAACCCATTCAGTAAGTTTGCAAACAGAGCTGGTGATGTATGTTTTGAATGGAGGCTTTCCTTCCTGGGTACGGACTGTTTGGCCAAACATTTGTTTTTATTTTAAAAGATGTATAAACGGCTTTATCGGGAATGTATCCTTCCTCTCTGCCTTGGTGAGGAGCCTTACGAGTTAGCTGGCACTGAAAAGAGGATGGAGTAGGAAGGGTTTGCTTTTTGTTCCCCGAGGCAGAAAGCAAAAGAGGGAAGTGGGAAAAGCCCTTATGCCCAAAAATTCCTGTGGGGTGAGGCAATTGGGAAATCATTTTCCAGAATCCCCTTTATTTGGAGAGGGCAGAAGAGAGCATAAAGGAATTCCCAGTTCACTTTTTCACTTAGGTTGAGTGGGAAGTGACTGACAAACCGTGTGTGTCTAGGTCTAGAAACAGGTGTCAGATTTGGCTTTGGCAGTTGAAAAACAGCAGGTGCTCAGGCAGCAACCGTGACTTAGTTTGGGTGTGTGTGTCTCTGCGTTAAAGTTGGGCCATCTGAGGTCCTGGCCATTACCTGTGCTTTCTGGGGCTGATGGGAGTCATAGTCTAGCAACATCTAAAGGCCAAGGACCCCCAGACCTGAGTTACAATCTGGTTCAAAAATTTGATAATTGTGGGGCTGAAATGAGCCCCAAAGTGGAACTGATCACATTTTAAGTGATCCAAAAAATCTGGATTTTAATTTTTTTAATGTTGCGTTTGTCAGGTTTAAAAAAATGTTTTTAGGGTAGATTTTCAGGCTTCCCTGGTGGGGGCAGAATTTTTGATTTCTGGTTTTGGTGATCCTGTGAGTAATGTGCATATATGTCTTGCCAGTAATTGAAGCTTCCTTTTCCACCCCAGGATTAGCTTCCACTTCCAGAGTAGTTTGTGGGACCCCAATGTGCTCCGCAATGTTTACCATTTCCAGGAAGCCGCTTTGTGTCATTGTTTTGGCTCGCTCTCCCTATGATATCATTTGATTTTTTTCTTTCAATGTGACTCTTGAGTCGGTGATAAACGCAGGTGAGCTGATAGACGCTGCAGATAGCTTGCTGAGCTAATGATACTTGGCAGGTTTTGTGGCTTGGAGGGGTGAGGTGGGTGAACGCTTAAAAACAGGTGCCTTCCCTCCTCCTTACAGCCTTGGGACCTGTGTAATGGCTTGCCTTTCTGGCAAATAATGCCGTGCGTTATTCTTGTTATCTGTCCAGCAATTGTCTTGCTCAGGTGCGGGGAGGGGTGGGGGCCCTCCTGGCCATGTTTGCTGGAGTTGGTGGCCGTTGTGGTTTAGCACCATCTGTTCCTCACACCTGGCGTTGCTGCTGCAACTTTCTCCTTTGTTATCCTCAAGACTAGCCTGTAAGGTGCTATAATCCAGGCTTTTCTTTGATGGCTGTCATTCAGGACCAGACAGGCGAGGTGGCCTGCTTCGGATGTCTGATCCCTGCACTCTTTCTAAAGAGATCCAGATGGTCCGTTAAACGACTGATGGTTATTTTTTCCTGCATGTGCTTGTGAGCATACCTACACACGTACAAGTGCGCCAGCCTTGTGGACTTCGCCTTAAGTCCCACATCACCTTGGACTGTCTCTGCTGTTGCTTGAGCACCAGAACAGGCCTGTTGTATACTGGGTGCAGTTCAAGATGCTGTGCTTCTAAGGCCTACACTGCAGGGCTGGGGGACAAGTGGCCTTCCAGGTGATGTTGAGTTCCAACCCCTGTCAACCCTGGCCCTGGGGATGATAGGAACTGTAGACCAGCAGCAACTGGAGGCAGTGTTTGCCGGGCAAATTTTGCACCGGGCTATTGGCCACTTGTGGTGCCTGATGTCTCCACCATCTGGAGGTGCATGCCTGGGGATCTTAGGATCTTGCCTGTTTCCACATCCTGTAGAATTTTATCAATGATATTTTATCTTCGCAGTCAGAACAAATTTCAGGAAGCAAAAAGACTCACGAGCCATTGGGCCCCTAACTGGCAAGTAGACTTTCCGTTTTGGAGACCCTGGTTTGGAGACCATTTGGCGCCTAGCTTATATATCTGGGTTTTTAAAAGTGTGGCATCTAGACTAGCTTTCCAGGATCATAGGAAACTCCTGTTATGGCCATAGCTTGCCTGCTTTGGATGCAGAAATTTCCAGGTTCAACTCCCAATATTGGGCTGGGAGAGAGATCTCTGTCCAAAATCTTGAGAGCTACTGTCAGGCAGTGTGGACAAAACTGTTACAGAGGGAACCAAGGTGTGACTCTGTTTATAAGTCATGTTTGGTTTTGACTCATGTGCTCCTATATAGATTCTGCCCACATTTCTCTCAGCTGACGGTTCTTGTAGATTCGACTCTGCGGGGGCAGAACCTGCCTTCGTGTGTTTTGGAAGCATAGGGCTGGGGTTATGATGGACAACAACATTGACCATTATTTCCTGATTTGCAACATTCATTTGCCTCTCTAGCCAAGCTAAACACAGCTGGGTGCAAGGGAGCCTTCTTTCTGCATCAACAAACCATAAATCTCTTGCCTTGCCCCAACTGCCTTGTGCAAGAGATCGCAGCTTTGTACGGATGTGTGTGAGCGCATGCAGACGTACCCAGTCACGTGCCTGTGTTGATAGAAAGAGGTTTGCAGCCTGCGCATGGCCCTTTCTCTTTTTGTTTTGCTGCTTCGAGGCCCAGCCCCTCGTGTTGCAACCTTTTGCAACCAACTCAGTATGTACTTCTGTGTCCCGTCAATGGCAGGTAATCTGCTTGCAACAAGCTGTTCCCGGAAACTGAGTGGGCCAGGCCAGCGGGGGGAAGAGCGTGTGCATACAAAATGGCATTTTAATTTTTTTATTTAGAGCCTTGTTATATTCATATTGTCCCTTGTATTTCTGATATTTTTATGATCTGTGATATTGTGTGTGTGTGTGATGCTGGTCTGTGACCGTATTAATAAATTCATTCATTCATTCAAAATGGCATGGCTGAGGATCCAGGCGGTGGTTGTTCTTATCTGGAGTGTGTGTGCTGTTTGGATGGGGGTAGGTGATTGGCAGGAGAAGTAGAATTCTTGGTACCATCAGTATCAATCGAGAGAACTAGCAGAATGTAGGGCAGGTAGCTTTGGCAAATGGTGCTTTAAAAACCTAGGTTACAGTCACCAAAATGGAATGTCTAGGGGCCATTTCCACTTCTCCCTGTTAATAATCTTCTTCTCCTCCTTGCTTTACTTTCCTTTTCCTGTTCTTCATTATCATCATCTATACTGCTCTATATTTCAAAGGAAAACTCTCAAGCAGTTTACAACCCGTTAAGCCATCAAATAAAACAATTCAGAACAAAACAAATTCAAACTTCAAGGGAAATATTTAAGATCCTTCTCTAAAATGACGTTTTGCCTTCCTCATATTTCCTAACCTGCTTAATTTATAGAGCTGCCCCATAGCAGAAGTACCCTAGGAATGCCAGGGTCGCAGTAGGACTTGCAAGGGCAGGGTTCAAATCCCCAGACTCTGCCATGAAGCTCATTTGGGTGTCCTTGGGCCAGTTAAAGCTCCTTAACCTACCTCACAGGGTCGTTGTTGGGATTAACTGAGGAGGTGGGTGAACGGTGTCCTGTTTGGAGAAAAAGGTGGGATGTAAATGAAATAAAGCTTCTTCTGAAGAAAGCTGGAGGGGCCAACCAGATGGAGATGTCGGACACCAACCCGCCTGGCTTTCAGAGATCTCCACATGGTGCCATTTGGCGATTAGATTATATACCTGAGTTTCTGACGCTGGGTGGGCCTTGTGAGCCTTGTGAACCTCGTTAAGGGCCTTCTCACCCACCTTCTTCATGGTTCTCCTTAACTAAGAAGGCTCCCCCTCCCCCTTTTAAAAAAAGATAAGGGACTTAGTTTTTGACCCCTTTCCTCTAGGGCATAGGGGAGTGCTATAGTTAAGAGACATGTTTGTTATTGATAAGTGTGTTGACCCACAAGCATTCACTCCCCTCCCAAATGCCCTTTTGGCTGTGTTGTAATTCTCTTCCTCCTCCTTGACCCAAGGATGGATGGGTTGTGTGAATAATAGCAAGCTAGAGAGTCCTAGATGGCCGCAAGGCAGCCCACTGCAACGCCACCTTGTCCAAACGTTTTCCCCCAAACCTGGAGACAGTGTTTTGTCAAAAAGGTTGCCTACTCAGCTGAATTGGTATGGGACTGACCGGGCAGACGGGGTTGGGCTATAGGACCTCTGGGTGCCCCCTGACCCCCGCTGCTGTTTTCGTCTGTGTTACCCGCTTGCAGGAGCCCTGATGTAACAGCCCTGAAAGCTCTGCCTCCGTGACTCACTTCTGCTTCATAGGCCCGAGTCACTATTTTGTGGTCCTGGTGTTGCAAGCTTTTAGAACAAAGAGTTTCCTCATGCTGTGTGGGAACACAGCTCTCTCTCTCGAATCTGTTCCTTGCAAATTGAAGGACCACTTCTTTTGGCACAAAGTGACTTCTTAGAGAGTTTCGCCTCTCCCTACACTGGAGCCCTTTGGCTGCTTTCTTTGTAGGGCTCAGTTGCTGAATGGGATTTCTTCTTTTCTCCCCCAGGACGTACACAGTGAAGGGCCCAAGATGAAGGAGGAAGTGGAAAAAGCAGTCTGGTTCATCTCCCGCGTGATGGATCGCGACCGGAAGCTGGAGAAGGAGAAAGTGGAGCATTTCAGGGAGAGCCTCGCCACGATCCTGTGCGAGCGCTACAAGGACCATTGGTACCCAGACAAACCCTGCAAAGGGCAGGCTTACAGGTAAGCAAGGAAGTTGATTTTTTTTTTATGAACTAAAATTGGAATACTGTCAACTGATGGAAGAGCTTTCAGCAAACAGATCCCCCATCTTTCAGATGGTTAATGGTTAAGCTGACATTCACATTTTACCAAATATTGTGTTATTACAAAACCTCAACGTTTGTGGGCTGCTGATTTTAGGTGCTGATTTTAAATTGTTTTGGAAATGCACACTGTTTGTAAGCCAATTTGGGATTCATTTGAACGGAGAGCAGCATAGAAATTCACTAAATCAACTCCCTTTCTGAATGCCTCCGAGATCAGGGTGGGGGGAAGCTGTAGAATAGTTTAGGACTACAAGCTCCTCATCAGCCTTGGCTAGCATGGTCAGAGGTCATGGATAATGGGAGTTGCAGGCTCAGCAGTATCTAGAGGACCGCAAGTTCCTTATTAGGGCTGAAGGTTAGATTGTAAGCTCCTCAGGGCAGGGACTTTGGTGCTATGTGAGTAAATAAACAATACACAGCTTCTTCTGATTCTCATTGCCTTAAAGGGATAAAAAGAGCTCGTGCTTTTTGCCAATAACTTGTGTTCCGCTCCGGAACCATGAGGGCTAACTACTTGGATAAATACATTTCTCATTTAAAGGAGAGAGGGGAAGGAATAGACTGAGAGCAGCGGTTATGTTTTGCCTCGAGATCCCAGACACCCTTGACTCTTGTCTGCGTGTTTGTCGCAGATGAGGCAACAGTTGGATGCCTCTTTATGGCGGCAGCTGTTTGCAGAGCTAGCTGCAAAATAACTGTATTGTACCTCTCAAGGCTATTTGTGTAGCTGATAGAAACTGCGGTTTACAAACTAGTTGGCTGCTGCTACGCCTGTGTCACCAGCCTGCAGGTCAGCTGGAAGCTTTGTTTGCAAGGACTCTGTCTGGAGCTTGTTGTACTACAGATTATTACCTGGCAGTCCTTGTTTTATAATATTACAAATTGCTGTGCACACAGAGTACCCGAGTGGCAGAGCATGTTCATTTCAAGTAAATCCTGCTGAGCTTAGTGGCAATTAATTTCTGACTTTGCGCACGCAAAGAGAACAAATGTTTGAGTCGCCCAGCAAAAGTAGAAATGTTAGATTCACCCAGCAAAATTGATTTGGTTGTAGATTCTGGGCAGACAAATGCAAAGGGCGAGTAGGCAACCTACAGTTCTTAATTCTGAAGTTTAAATTGTGACTTGCTGGTGAAGGACGGGCAATAAAAACAATAAGTCTAATAAGAAGAAGAAGAAGAAAAAGGGATTATGGTCTATGTGTATTGCATAATTTCGTGGATCTAGGGTCCCCCCCATTGTGTTTACAAAAATGCATTCAAAATGCTAATTCAACAGCCCAGGAAATGATTTTATTCAAAATGTGAAAATGGAAGTGCTGGCAACCTTGAATATGTATAAATAGCTGGTTTGCCTCTCTTAAGTAGACTTAAAAGTCTCTTCAGTTTCTGACAAAGCTACATCGCAGATTTGGGGGGTGGGGGGAGACTGAAGATGCCACCCCCCCAAGCTCTTTAGAGGAAATGAATAAGAGCAAACCATGCTAATTTTCTTGGGTGTCCGGGTGGTTCTCCCCATTATGGGAATGTAGGTTTACCTGCTGCGCCTGATCACCGAATCTTGTTCTAAATCTAAGCCCTTTCTGCATTGTCTCTGCTTCCTCGCAGGTGCATCCGAATCAACAGGCAGTATACCAAGGATGATGCGATCCTGAAAGCTTGTATGGAGAGTGGTCTCAATTACTCGGAATTGACGTTGAAAGGCGAAATTACAATCTGGATTGATCCTGGCGAGGTTTCCTGCAGGTGAGTGCATTCGACGGAACCGTCCCTTTAAAAAAACAACAACCCCATAGGTGAGTTGTAATAGAAAGCACCCTTTGAAAGAGGGATTCCCCTTTGTGTTGTGTAAAGTACTTATGCTAAAAGTTGAATTTTTAATTGAGCACCAATAATTCTTGTTCGCTGTGGGTTAAACCACAGAGCCTAGGACTTGCCAATCAGAAGGTCAGTGGTTCGAATCCCCGTGATGGGGTGAGCTTTCGTTGCTCAGTCCCTGTTCCTGCCAATCTAGCAATTCGAAAGCATGTCAAAGTGCAAGTAGATAAATAGGTACCGCTCCCGCAGGAAGGTAAATGGCGTTTCCGTGCGCTGCTCTGGTTTGCCATAAGCAGCTTAGTCATGCTGGCCACATGACCCAGAAGCTGTAGGCCAGCTCCCTCGACCAATAAAGCGAAATGAGCGCCGCAACCCCATGGTCGGTCACGGCTGGACCTAATGGTCAGGGGTCCCTTTATCTTTACCTTTTTAATTCTTGCTTTTTGGCCAACCCAATAATTTCTTTGAAGCACCCCCGTCCTTCAGATGAAAAGCGGTTTTAAAGCTTGAAATACGTTTAGCTGGTTGTCTTTTTCAAACTTGGGGCACCAGTTCTTAAAGTTATGTAGAAGCTCGTATAACTTATCACCCGGAGCATACAGTAAATGGATTTTCATTTCCTTCTTTATTTCCATACCCCCCAACCACAGTACAAAAGTAAGATTGTTTAAATACAAATTAGCCCCCCGCCCTGCTTGAACAGCATTTCAGGATTCAGATTACGTTTCTCTAAAGCACAGTATTGACTAAATACAGGATTAAGGACATTCTGTTTAACATAATATTAAATCTACTATAATACTAACTTTTCCTTTACGACATTCATTGTTTTCTATAACGTGTGATTAAAACAAATGTCCCCATTCACTGGATCCACATTCGAGCTTTCTCGATTCACCTTGCATTTTCCATTAAAAAGACCAAGCCTGTCTTTTTGGAACTGTTCTCTGCTTGCAAAATAAAACATTAAACAAAAAAACAACTGCCTGTCTTCCTTCCAATGGAAGCTTGTGAGTGTAAATAGAGGAGAAGCGCTTCCTTCCAGTGTCTGACCCTTACCTTCCTTCTCCCCCACCCCAGGCTTGGCGAGAACAGCCGCCCCTTCACAGTGAAGGATGATGAGGAGATGAAGGAGAAGAAGAAGGAGAAGGAGAAGAAAGTGGAGAGAAGCAGTAGCAGCAGCAGTGGCAAAGCAACGCCCGAGTCGGAGACGTCGGACTATCACTCCGAGTCTCCTTCGGAGTCGCCCTCCGAGTGCGCGTCGTCCTCGGAGGACGAGAGTTCCGGCAGGCGTTCTGCAGCAAAGACATCGCAGATTAAAGCCGGGGGAGCAAATCTCCCCAAACACGTAAGCTGACAGTCTGGTTCTGTACTGTGTGTTTGCTTCTAGGCAGCAATGTAATTTTATGCAGTGTTTTGTACAATAAAACATTAAACATTAAAAACCTCCCTAAACAGATGTCTTCTAAAATTCAAATAGTTGTTTATTTCCTTGACATCTGATGGGAGGGCCTTCCACAGGGCGGGTGCCACTACTGAGAAAGCCCTCTGTCTGGTGCCTTGTAACCTCACTTCTCCCAGGGAGGGAACCACCAGAAGGCCCTCAGAGCTGGACCACAGTGTCTTGGCTGAATGATGGGGGTGGAGATGCTCCTTCAGGTATACTGGGCCGAGGCTGTTTGGGGCTTTAAAGGTCAGCACCAACACTTTGAATTGTGCTCGGAAATGTACTGGGAGCCAATGCAGGCCTTTCAGGACCAGGGTTATGTGGTCTCGGCGGTCACTCCCAGTCACCAGTCTAGCTGCTGCATTTTGGATTAGGGCAAACGGGGCACTGGCCCACCAAGCTCAAACGACCCACCCACCTGTCTTACATGTAAACAGTCTAGGGGGATGACCCTGGCTGTCTGAATTGTGCTCGGAAACGTACTGCTAGCCAATGTAGGTCTTTCAGGACAGGTGTTATATCGTCTCTGTTTTGTTTTGTACTGAGGTCATTTATCTTGTGCCCAAGCGTTAATAAACCACACCAATATTTTGCATATTTAAGAAATCCTATTCTGACCTCTCTCCCCCCCCCCCTTCCAGGAGCCCCATCGCTTCCGAACGCCGTCTCCCCTTTGGATCCCGCACCCGCAAGGCGCAGTGTTCAGCTACTTCCCTTTAACTTACTATTACGTTCAGCCGAGGATGCCCGTTCTCCAGAGACCCAACCCCAACATGTTGAAACGGCTCACGAAGCGTGCATCCAAACCCTGAAGATTGGGCACAGCCTAGGGTGGTTGTGGGGTTTTTTTGGGGGGGGGGGAAACCGTAGTATCCTGGCGAAGGACACCTGGCTCCTAAGACTCCTCCTTGAGTCTGGAGAGGTTCCTTGAGAGGGGCTGGGCTGGGCTGGGCTGGGCTGACCTTGTTTCTATGGTGTTGAACAACTGTAGCATTCCAGTTTGTCTGATTAAGCCCTTCCAGAATGGAAGGGCTGTGTTTGCCAGTGGTTAGAGCAGGGTAAGGTGAACGTCCGTGTAAAATATATATTTATATATATATAGTGTGTGAGTGAGTGAGTGTGTGTTTTCAGCTCTTCATAGAGAGAGAAATGTGAAGCGGTGGGGCAAAGGACCCGCGAATTCCTAATTCTCAGTGGCTTTTCTCAAAGAGGTTTTCTGTAGGCGCTGTGTGTTTATCCTGCACTTTAGAACCAAACGCTGCTTCTGCTGCTTTGAAAGAGAGGGACAGGAGAGCTCCTGACCCCCTATTGCACTTTTATGGGAAAACATGCCATTGCATGCAAATGCGCTCTGTCTGCAGCAATTTGGCAAGGAGGTCCAAATAGCATTAGAGCAGAGGTGGGGGGGACCTGTGGTCCTACAGATGCTGCCAGGCTCCAGCTCCCTTCAGCCTCCCCCCCCCAGCCCTTGGGCTGCACTGGTGAGGGGGCTGATGTGACCCAGAGGGCTGCAGGGTCCTCCCACCCTCTGCTAACGCCTCATTCCCTTGCTGTTGCTGCTCAGATCTCCTCTTGCTGCCACCCCCAGCTTCTGCAATGCATCCAAGGCATCTCTCGCCTACATTTCCAGCTCTTCTGCTACTTAAGGCAAGGCTGGGGGGGGGGGCTGTGGCCCTTCAGATGACCTTGTCTTTGGACTCCCAACTCCCAGCATGCCCAGTGGTGGTGGTGGTGGGGAGGTTGGGGTTGAGTCTAGCACCGTCTGAATGGCCATAGGTTCCACTTCTCTGACTTAAGGTCTAGAAATTGATTGGTGTTTTGTTTTTTTAAGCGCTGAGATTCATCCCAGCTGTAATCCTACGCGCATATACTTGGCAGTAAGTCCAGTTCAATCCAGCAGGACTTGCTTCTAAGTAGACGTGCCTAGGATCGCACAGTTTGAATCCATGCGCTCATATATATATATTTATATAAATATAAATACATGCCGTACTGCCTTGCGCCTTTTCTCCTGGGAATACACACAGCTGCAATAATAATATTTACCTACCTCAAGAGATGCTCTTATCAAGTTATTATTGTTATTATTATTATCAAGTTGTTATTGTTGTTCTTACTATTATTAATACTACTGAAGGATTGTTGGCACTTGACTGGACCTACTTCTTGTTGGGGAAAGTATTATTATTATTGTTGTTGCTGATAAAATGACATATATATATATTTAGATATATATTATGTATTCTGTAAATAACAATCGGGAGCTTTGTAATTTATGGAATGAAAATGATTTTGTAAATATGGTACCTGCAGCTTGTTTTTACGCACCATTGATACAACAAATTTTGCCTTTTTTAAAAAAAGCAAACGTCTCTTTTCTTTTTTTATACAGCTTTTAAAAACTAATAAAATAAATGATGCAAATAAAGGAGGCTAATGTTGTGTTTGTGGTTTGGGGAGAGGATGATGATGATGGAGATGGAGGTGCGGTCGTTGTACACAGGCACCCACAAAAGGAACTTTCAAAACAAAGCAAATAAGGGAGCGTTTCCGTTCTAAAACAGACAGCTTTGTCCCTCCAGATCTTGCTGGGTTACATCACATGGCCTGGTGACAGGTATTCAGGCTGTGCTTCCACATCAGTGACCAGAGGAGGAATGACCGCTGGGAGGAGAAACGCCACAGCAAAACTGGATGCCTCCCTCTGCCCCAGCTGCAACAAATCATATTTGCCCTGTATCAGTCTCTGCGGCCATAGTAACACTCCAGTGGTTTGCCTTTGCGACCCCCCCCCCATGGTGCACTTTAGACAGATCCCAACGCACACACTTTATCCAAGTTTGAACCAAGGGAGCACTTTATAGCCTTTGCATCTAGCAAAGCTTATCCGCCTCCCCAATCTGTTCTACATCTTTCGTAGCTCTGCAATGGCCTTTTTTAGTTACCAAAGCCATATCCCAGGGGGTGACGGAATCCCATGGCCCTCCACTTGTGTGTCAGACAACCTCCGGGAATCAGCCCCAGCCAGCTTACCCCTTGGGGTGATGGAAGGAGCTGCTATTCTTCAATCGGATTTCTCAACTGGTCTTCACCATAAGGTCCCAACGCAGGTTACCGCAATTTATAAGGAGAGCATTCAAGCCAGTTTAAACAAAAGTCTATGGCAGCAGGTGTCTCACACCGAATGTAACTGACCTGTAGAAAGGACTCTGTCCACTGAAAACAGAGACGCCGTATGTACCCTTGCTAACTATGAAAATCCTTTAATAATAAAAAAATATTTTTTTTTAACAAAATTAGGGTCGGTCTAAAAATATTGGTTGTAGCCCATTAGCAGCTGGGGGGCGGTGGCAACAGGCTCCATTCCACAATTGCTGGCCAAACAAAGCTGACCACATATTTCTTACATAAAGGAAATGTCCTCTTTGGGATTTTCTTTCCCCATGCTACTAATTCCTTGCATTCTGTTTGCCTTCCCGCTAGAGAAAAAAACCTCAGCTGAAGTTTTCAGTGTTGTGTCTGCCACAGTGTGCACCAACATGGTATTCCTCCAGATGGTTTGTGTTAAGTTGTGGGTGAACATATCAGACGACACAGCGATTCTTCAAACGGCTCTTGTTTATTCGCAGGACAGAACAGAACTGAACCGAAGGGTTCAGCCAGCCTGCTTATTCCACTAGAATGCAACAGTAACCATTTTCTGTAACTATCCAATCACTGAACGTCACTTTCAATCCCTTATTTGCATATGTGGACCTGAGTGAAAACTATCCACAGTATCCCCCTGCTGGCCCAGGGTGAGAACTTCAGTACATAACAGTTTGGACTACAACTCCCATGAGCCCTAGGAAGTACGTGTTGGCTGGGAATGATGGTAGCCTGTATGGGATAATTATTCCGGAAGATTATTGTAATTTCGAGGAGATAGTGATCTGACATGGCCAACTCTTCCTGTCTGGTTATCTCTTCCTGACTCTGGCCATCTATGTTTTATTGCTTTCTCTATCCCTTGAAAAAGGGTCTTTGATGTGTGGCCTGGCTTTTTGTCTTTGATGTAGAGTAGCTCAGCCCCAACGGGGACCAGCATCTATAAAATACCTAGTTTTGAATACAGGAGCTGGGAATTCGCACACAGGCTGTTGGCCACAGAGCTGTGCAAAAGAAGGCTACCTGGTGGTCAGCTCGCCACGTCTCCAGGGCTTCCCCGTAGGCAGATTGAAGTGCCGCTTGGTAATGTATCTTTTACTTGCTGTTCATAATAAAATCTGAAATCGTCTCACCCACTTGCGTTTGTATTGCTTCTGAATCTAATCTAAGAGTCATCTTGCATTTGGCCAGACAGCCGTACTTCAATTGGCAAAGGCTGATCCTACTGTAAACAGGGCTGCCATAACCAGTTCAGAACATTTCATATGTGAAAGTAGCACAACATGCACCGTTTTGCTCTAGGGTTGCACTCCATGTGCCTTTCTGCACACATATGCACAATTGGGAGCCAATGTGTCATTGGTGGTGGGAGCCCAGGGTTCAAATCTCCCCTTTCAGCCGTGAAGCTCACCTTGGGCCCGTCGCTGCCTCTAAGCCTAACCCACCTAACTGAGTTATGAACACAACCACAATAAAAGAAACTGCTGGATCAGGCCAATGGACAAGCCTGTCCAACATTCGGTTCTCACAGCTGCAAAACAGTGACCTGTGGGGGCATTCTCCCCTCCTGTGCTGTTCAGCAACAGGTATGCATAAGAATAACTGCCTCTTGACTGTGGAGGCAGAACATGGTGTGATGTGGCAAGTAGCCACTGAGAGCTTTACCCTCTATGAATTTGTCTCATTTAAAGCCGTCCAAGTTGGTTGCAGTCACTGCCTCCTGTGGCAGTGAGATCCACAGTTTAACTCTGCACTGCATGAAGAAGCACTTGTTTTTATCTGCCCTGAATCTTGCAACATTCAGCGGCATTCAATGCCCCTGAGTTCTAGAGTTGAGAGAGAGAGAGAGAGAAACCTCTCTATTCACTTTCCCCATGCTATAAAATGATAAGCTTCTATGCATTGTAGCAAGGTTCGGCTTGATGACCCTTGGGGATCCCTTCCAACTGTATGATTCTATGTCACCTCTTAACTCTCCTTTTCTGGAAACTAGAAGGTCCCAAATGATGCAACCTCTTCGGCAAAGGCTCAGCATATATTCCGATCTAATAAATGACAAACGGCAGCAACAAGCTTCGCACAGTGCTGCTGGCTGTGCTCCTTTGCAGTGCATGAAACTTTTCCCCTCGAGGAAAAAGTTAGCATTAGCATCCCGTAGCGTCAGAAACTAAGATGGTCCTAAGCCCTAAGGAACCATCCCGAATTCCTTTAGCTGCAGTTCTCTCCTAAAGCCACCAGGGTGGGCTATTGCTCTATAGGTGTGCAAGTGGCCTGTGGCTTCCCCATTCTCATTCATTCACGAACTTCAGAAATAGAGAGAAGGGACTCGCTTTGTAGCACCGTCAATGACTGCACCAACTGGGGTTTTTCTTGGCGCAGGATGCTCTTTGCATGCAGCTAGTCCCATTCAAGGAGGCATGTTGCAGACGATAGCAATGGTGGACAGGTGCTTAAAAAGAAGCACCCTTCCTGTAGCTCACTGGTTAAAGCATCCGCTTTGTGTGCAGAATGTCCAGGATTCCTGGTTCAATCCCCACCGTCCCCTGGAAGCGCTGGGGGAAAAGACACCAGACTAAAATTCTGCAGAGCTCCTGCCTGTCTAAACATCAGGAAGAAGGTTTCTGACGGAAAGAGATTCTGACCCTGGGGGTCCGTTGTGTTATAATAATTTTAAGGTCTTAGATATGTAATAAATGTACCAAGCAAACACATGCATACACAAATATATAAACCACATGTCTGAAACCCCACAGAAAAAAAATCCTGAACAAATTGACCTCAAATATTTATCTGCAACGTCAAAGTGGGAAACCTCCCCATTGTCTCTTTCCTCACAAGGGCACATTTAAGATATGAATAGGGTGTGAGCCTGTGACCTGCCTCAGGAACTAAGTATTTATCATTACAAAAGATTGGCCAGGCTCCTCAGGGTATCCAATCAAGTAAGCATTAACAGGTAACCTGCCAGACAGGAGATAAACAATGACTGTTGTAGAATGCCCCTTCTGTGATGTATGTATGATGTTTCTGGGGGTGGTCTTGAACTCCAGGGTGGGCAATTTAAAATGTCTATATAAGGGCAGACACTCCTGGGTTCTGGGTCCTCCTCCTTCTCCTGCGTGTGAAGGGGGCACTCTGTTGCAACAGTTCAATAAAGATCAGACTTACTAGCTGATTTGCTTCTCAATATTCTCTGGTTGGCCTCTGTTATTTTTCTCCGACCGATGGAGAACCTGCAAAGGACTCTACAAGGGCTCTTGTGGACCCCAGAAGGGAATAAGGGCAGATTTCCGTTTATTACGCTTGAAACTCTACAATTCTACAAAGGGTCTGACTCATTGCAAGGCGGCTAGCTGACTTTAATTGTTGTGGAGAAGAGGAGATTGCAGGAAGGCTAGCTTGCTTAACATGGGTTGATCTGAACCAGCAAAAAGCATCCACACTGCATGCAGAAAGGTCTCAGGTCTAGTTCCTGATGTCTCCAGGTAGGGCTAAGAGAGGACACCAATCTTCATTCCTGGAGAGCTGCTGCCAATCAGTGTAGACCAGAGGTTTTTGAGTCCACGGCTCCTTTGACCAAGTACCTTCTTTCTGCGGCACCCCTGTGGGGCTCAGGCGCCCAGTTATGTCACCCCTTGCTTGCAGAGCTGGCAGCCTCTCGCCCTTTTTCAAACACCCTCCCTTGTGGAGTCTTCCCTCAGCCTCCTCTCTTCTCCCCTTCCTTGGGAGTCCTCTGGGCAGCCGCCCCTGATCTTTGAGCTGCCCCCCCTGCCCCAAAGAGTGGTGTCTCCTCACACTGCCCCACAGGGGCCTGGGAAACACCCCCTCACCAGCCCCAGAGGTACTAGCCAGGGCTTGTAGCCAGGGCTGCTGCAACAAACAGCTGTGCAAGCCTTTGGGAAGCAGAGAGGAGGGAGGGAGGGAGGGACGGAGGGAGGGAAGAAAGGAGGGAAGAAAGAAAGAAAGAAAGAAAGAAAGAAAGAAAGAAAGAAAGAAAGAAAGAAAGAAAGAAAGCCAGAGGCCAGTGTTGCCTGCAGCACCTCTGACCATCACTCAAGGCACCCCAGGGTGCCATGGCTCCCTGGTTGAAAACCACTGGTGTAGACAACACTGAGCTGGCTAGACCAAGACTTTGACTCAGCATTCTGAGGCTTCCTATGTTTCTGCGCCTTGAATAGCTGCGTGGAAGAGGGGATTTCATCAAGCCCAGCTTGCTTAGTCAGCAGCATGGAGAAACTGAAACATGACCCACTAGCAAAACCCAGTAGTATCCTATCTTGTGTAGGGCAGACAATGTCCCTCCTTGCTTCCGCCCGCCTCCTGCCTCTAACCATGCCTAACTGTAGCTTGATAAAGCAGCCGTGAGCCAGTGATAAAGCTTATCTGCCCTTTCTGAACCAAATCAAGCCACTGTAGTGTGTGAAGCTAGAGAGACCTGTGAACAAGCTGGTAGCTCTTTATCTGGACTGTGTGCTTACCCAGGAAGGTGAGAGAGGCCTTTTGTTCCGTTTCCTTCAAAATGCCTTTGCAGCTTATCTTGGCCCAGCTAGGGCGGGCTTAACAGATGAGGCAAACAGTTCCCAACTTTGGATTTTGGAAAGGTACAACCAAACCAACCGGAAAGTAACTTGTACCCTCCAACATTTCTCCGATGAAAATAAGGACACCCGATTCCGTAACAACAACAACAACAACAACAACATCATTTATACCCTGCTCATAATATCTGGGCGGCTTCCAACGCATATAAAAACATACCGTAATAAAACATTAAGGATTAAATAACTCCCCCCTACAGGACTGCCTTCAGATGTCTTCTCAAGGTGTTATAGTTACTTATCTCCTTGGCTTGGGGTGGGGGGAATCACATAACTCCATACCTTCCAACATTTCTCCAATGAAAATACAGACATCCCAAGGAAAAGTGGGACATTCTGGGGTCAAATCAGAAACCGGGATGGTTTCTGTAAATCAGGGACTGTCGCTGGAAAATAGGAGGGTCTGGTAACTGTTTTTTTAACTGGGGTGTGTTTGCAATTGTTTCAGTTGCTTTGATATATATATATATAATTGTTTTATATATAGAGATTGCATTGCAAATCATTTTGTGATGCATCATAGGAAGTGATTCATAAATGTGGGTTTACCCTTGGGCCTGATCCGGAGGCTCTAGTTGGTGCAAAACACTGCTGCTAGATTGCTAATGGGGACAGACTATCGCCAGCGCATCCCTTCCAGCGCTCAAAAGATTTCACTCGTTGCTCATATGCTACCAGACCAGGTTCAAGGTCCTTGTATTAATTTACAAGGCTCTTAACCATTTGGGTCCAGGATATCTCAGGGACTGCCTAAACCCTTATACCCCAAGCAGATCCCTGAGGTTTTCTAGGAAGACACTTAATGCTCCCTCAAGCCTCAAGCCACAAAGCTTCTATCCACCGGGAATTGTGCTCAGAAACTTACTGGGAGTCAATGTAGGTCTTTCAGAACCGGTGCTATATGGTTCCAGCAGCTGCTACCAGTCACCAGTCTAGCTGCTGCATTCTGGATTAGTCTAGCTAGCTTTCATGCTGGAGGAGCTTTGCTTACTAAGTTTCTGCTGGTCATGTTAAAGACACAAGAGCGCAGCCAGGGGAAAAAATGGCAACCTTTGGTGATGACATCTGAGAAGCATGGTGACCAAATTTTCCCTCACAGGGCTCCTGTGCTGTTAATAGCTTCTGAACAAGCAAGCAAGCAAACACTTAGAAGGAGACTTTTTCCTAGCATGAAGATAAGTGGTAGGAACAAGTTGTACATCTTAGAAACTTTTCTGAGTCCAGCAACTCTTAAATGCACAGGAGCTCTTCCAGGGGGTAAAAGCTAACAACCTCAACCATTAAACTTTTCAGACTGGTTATTAAAATTCTTCACCGGATTTTACAAGGTTGCCTGAATTAATTAGCCCTCTCAGTCCCTTAGTTTTGTAACTGTTTTTGAGCCCTTGAAATGGTTGCTTCTCAAACATTTAAAACTTGCCTCCCCCCCCCACTAAATATGCTTTCTACTCCGCCAACCCGAAACCGATGATCAGAGCTGATGATTCACACTGTACATTTATTGCATGTGACTTGCCCCATAGCATCCTAGGAAGTGTAGTTTGTTCAGGGTGCTGGGTATTGTGGCTCTGTAAGGGGGAAACCACAGTTCCCAGGATTCTTTGGGGGAAGTCACGTGTTTTAAATGCGTGGTGTAGATCTGCCCACAGATACTTCCTGATGTTGGGTGGTGAAGTGAAAAACAAGAAGTCTTCTGCAAACCTGCTATTGTTGCCCTCGAGGGCCTGCAGCTAGGAGGCACTGATCTCAATGCAGGCATAAACAGAGGCGTAGCAAGCCCCCTGCTGACATCGCAAGGAAGCTTCCTAACAACAGTGGCCCTTTCTGAGCCCGCTTCTTCCCAAGCAAGGGCACAGTGAGGGTGCTTTCCTCTGAGGGGCAGTGAGGGTTCTTTGCCATGCAGACCCAGTCCTCTTGGCCGGAGGCACAACTTGCTTTAGGATGCTGTCTCTCCCTGGAAAGTCAGATACAGTGGTACCTCAGGTTACAGACGCTTCAGGTTACAGACACTTCAGGTTACAGACTCCGCTAACTCTGAAGTAGTACCTCAGGTTAAGAACTTTACTTCAGGATGAGAACAGAAATTGCGCAGTGGCAGCGGGAGGCCCCATTAGCTAAAGTGGTGCTTCAGGTTAAGAACAGTTTCAGGTTAAGAATGGACCTCCAGAACAAATTAAGTTCTTAACCTGAGGTACCACTGTACTCCAAAGGGAGGACTGCCCCACAGTTAGATAACCACACATGGTAGAGCATCTGCTTTTCCTGCAGGAGATTCCAGGTTGCATTCCTAACATCTCCAGGTAGAGCTTGTGTCCTTTTTCGTTATACACACCAACAAGTGGGAAACACTGGCCTACGAGCGCTCCAATAGGAGAACAGCCTTTACCAAAGGTGTCATGGGCTTTGAAGACGCTCGAACTCAGGACGAAAGGGAGAAATGCGCTAAGAGGAAGGCACACTTGGCAAACCCTCACCGTGATCAACTCCCACCCAGAAACCAACGTCCCCACTGTGGAAGGACGTATGGATCCAGAACTGGCCTCGACAGTCACTTATGGACTCACTGTTAAAACCATGTTTATGGAAGACAATCTTACTCAGCTACGAGTGATCGCTGAAGAAGAAGTGCTTTTTTTGTTGCAGAAGAAAATCCTCAAAACCCCCATTTATATATTAAAAAGTGCATCGATTCATAGAATTGTATAAGTGGAAGGGACCCCGAGGGTCATCTAGTCCAACCCCCTGCAATGCAGGAATCTCAACTAAAGCATCCATGACAAATGACCATCCTTTGAGGGACTGTCAAGGAACAATCCTCTAACTCAGGTTTGGGGAGTCATTGGCCCTCCAGATGTTGCCCCAGGAAGAACGGTCAGTGACTAGGGATTATGGGAGGTGTGCTTCAGCAACATCTGCTGGCCAAAGGTTCCTTGCACATGCTGTTAACTGAAAGACCTCTCTGTTTGGAAGGGCTGCCTGATGTGAAGCTGAAGAACCACAAGAAGGAAGATCAGGAGTCTGGAAATAGCTGCCCTTTAGTACTCGATCAGCAGACATTTGGCCCCCGGCCCCCAGGAGACTTCCCCATGATGGTGAGATGTATTGCATCATAAACTGCAGTATTCCCACCCCCACCCCTGAATTTGCATCTATATATAATGCGTACAAATGTTATGCAATTCTGTAACAACCCTTGTTTGGGTGGCGATGGCTGTTGAAGGATTGCACAACATCATGTGATTTATTTAAAGGTGACCCTCTTAGGCTTGGGCATTTTCACTTTCTGGAGGAGGAGGAAGACAATGCGATTTAGTGGTTAGTGCGTCAGACTAGGACTTGGGAGACCAGGGTTCAAATCCTCACATGGCCATGATAGTGGCATAGCGTGGGTTGCCAGTGCCCGGGGCTGCGTGGAGGTGTGGGTGGGTGGGAAACAGACAGAGTACGCATGCCCATTCAGCTGCCTAATGGAAGTGTCTCCATCACCCAGGAAATTGTAGCCACAGAGACAGGAAAAGAAGAGTCGTTCTGTTGTCTGGAGAGGCCACCTTCTGCTTTGCATGGAGAAGCCGTTTTCAATGGAGCCCAGGCAGCTGTATTGAGGCACCACCAGGTGTTGAAATCTTATGCCCCTAACAATTTCATGCCCGGGGCAACTGGCCTTGCTATGCCACTGGGCAGGGAAGCTTCTTGGGTGCCTTTGGGCTGCCTCTCAGACTAACCTACCTTGCAGGGTTGTTAACGGGGATTAAATGAGGAGGGGGGATACCACGAGCTCCTTGGAGAAAAGATTGGGAGAAACATGAATCACAGAGAAGATGGTGAGGTGCCCCTCTGTGTTGACCCAGATGCGGAAGGGGACCAGAAGCTCAAGCCTGAGATGCCACATTCCTTACATAGAGTCCCCGATTTGCGGTTTTAGCCAAATGTGGTAAGCCTCTAAAGAGATTAGCGATGCATTTGTTTTTCTTTCTTGGGTGCTGCTGGAGAAATGGGTGTCTGCAGAAAATGTGTTTTTCCACTTGCCTAGAACAAAGTTTTTATTCTCTCTCTCGCAGGGCTCCTCCTGTGCTTAACAGGCAGTTATCCAAGAAACGGAACTTTTCCCCATCACTGCACCTGCTGAAATTCTGCACTGTACGCTGTCCTGTTCCACCCTGCTGAAATCCCCTCTCCTGCACAACTATTAAAAAGTGCAAGAGCCCTGCCCTCTGCAACATCTGGCCGTCCTACACAGCAGTCAGCCAGTGCAGCTGACCAACTAGGACCAGCTGGATGGGATTTTGGGGGGTGGAGGTGGGGAGGTGTAATTCTGCAATACGACATTGCCCCAATAATGGTCCGTTAATGGTGGGATTATCCTGGACTGGCCACACATCCTTCCATGCTTTTAGCTGTGCTACGATGCCTCCCCAGGGTTATTGCATTTTTGTCATCTGGAGTGTCAAGCTTGCATTACAGCCCAACGAAAGCAGGACGAAAAATAAACTGGAGCACTTTTGGTATGAAAAGCTACAGAATTTCATTCTTGATAATAGCCATTATAAAAGCTTTCCCAGCTACATTTCTGCTGGTTAGGCAGCTGCAGTGATCCAGGGGTCCTGTTTAAAAAAAAAAAAAGGGAAAGAGAGAAACAGCCTTAAGCTCTACCAGTTGGATTTCTGCTTGTAGTGCAATGGTTAAATGGCAGCAATAGAGAGATTTGGAATGTGGCACAACAATGGTATGCCACCTTTAGGCTGCCAGGATTATTTTTGCATTATGAGAGCAAGTTCAACAGGTGAATCTTTTCCACTTGTTGCTCCTCCATTGCTGGAGAGACTTTCCTGATTGTCTGCTGGCCATGAAACTGCGAAAACATCCAAGGGCCTCAGCAGGAAAATATATTGACAACACTTTGTTATTGTATCTGAGAAGCATGGGTTGCTAAATCCGGTGGCCAACTTTTCATTGAGTCCACCTACTTATTTTTAAATTATTGGCTTAAATTACAATTTGCAGATGAAGGAAAGTTCCTCAAAATAGACCTTTCCAACAAGAAATTTCTTCTGGCTTCTCAGCTGGAACAACCCTTTCCATGGCTCTATTTTCTACTTTTGATTAAACAGAGAAAACTACCTTATAAAGAATCATAGGAAAGGTGATTCACATGTTACATTGAACAAGTGCCCCTGTATTCACAAATAGCTGACCTGGACATTGGTACATTTATTGACACGTAGCCTTCAGTGAGTGTACAGTCTGCATATATCTCAGCAAGTATACACTCTTTCTATTAGGGAGACTTTGCATATCAGTAGCAGGAGTAATTCATTATATGCCCCCCCCATCTGACTGCGTCGCCCCAGCCTCTCTGGTCTACAGGAGTGTCAACTTGGCCCCGTGACCATGGGTGCCTGGGGCTGTGGGTGCCATGCACCGTGCATGGCCCTGGCACTGAAATTTGTGAGTGCCCGGCCACTTCATGGGGAATTTTGTGGGTGGTTGGGCACCCAGGGCCCCAGGGAATTGGCACCTATGTTGGGCTGTTTCCAGCGAGTTATAAAACTGCAATAAAACACCACACATTAAAAAACTTCCCTATACAGGGCTGTCTTCAAATGTCTTCTAAAAGTCAGATAGTAGTTTATTTCCTTGGCATCTGATGGGAGGGCGTTCCGCAGGAAGGGAGCCACTACTGAGAAGACCCTGTGCCTGGTTCCCTGTAACCTCAGTTAACTTCACAGTGAGGCAAATGCAAGAAGGCCCTCAGAGCTGGACCTCACTGTCTGGGATGAACGGTGTGGGTAGCGATGCCAGACCCTCCAACTGCCCTCCATTTCCCAGGGACGTCCCTGATTTAGAGAAGCCATTCCAATTTCTGATTTGATCCCAGAATGTCCCACTTTTCCTTAGGATGTCCCTATTTTCATTGGAGAAACGTTGGAGGGTATGGAGTTTTCTGAGCCCTGGGTCATCTGAAGGAAATCCTGTATAGGGAAGTTTTAAAAAATGTTTAATGTTTTATTATGTTTTTATATATGTTGGAAGCTGCCCAGAGTGGTTGGGGCAACCCAGTAAGATGTGTGGGGTATAAACAGTAAAATTATCATTATGGAATGGGACGTCACTATTTTCATTGGAGAAATGTTGGAAGGTATGAGATGCTCCTTCAGGTATACAGGGCGGAAGCCATTTAGGGCCTTAAAAGTCAACACCAGCTCTTTGAATTGTGTTTGGAAACAGACTGGGGGCTGATGTAGATCCTTCAGGACCAGCGGCCGCTCCCAGCCACCAGTCTAGCAACTGCTTTCTCCGTTAGTTTAAGTTTCTGAGTCACCTTCAAAAGAGCAAAGTGCCACTCTTTCCTGTCTCAAGTTCATTTGCACATTGAGATAAAATTGCAAAACACAGATCAGATTTGCCTAGAATCTCCGAGTTTTGAAATCCGACAGCTGAAGCAAGCATTTGCAGAGTAAATTTTTTTTGCAAATGTTGCAAACTCACCAAGATCTAAATCTACTGATCCTGTCTTAAAAGCATGGCGGCATGAAGATCATGAATGTTGTCGCCAGTACCCATCTGGCACCCATGAAACCTGCAGGCAGAAAGATAAACTGAAATCAAATGGGTGTCTTATCACTTGCGTCGCCTCAAGTTGCATGGGAAGAATCACCACTAGGCAAGGAGGCAGGAAATCTGGGCAAATTTAGTTCTTCTTTTCCCCTCCCTCTTTTCGACTAAAAATAGCAATCATACGTGCTTGCGGGTTTCTTGTTTTTAAAAGAATTGTTTGTGAGGTTGACCTAAATCTCACAATTTGGGCTTTTCAGAAGTTGGCCAGACCTCCTGATTCACAGCCTAAACCTGCATCAAATTAGATTGCAAACCTGCCAACTTCATGTCTGGATAGACTTGTCTACATAGGCCTAGATATTATTTTCATAATAGCTTGCTTGTGCAGTCTTTCCCCCAAACAAATTATCAGTTAAAGGAAAGACTATATACAGTGGTACCTTGAGTTACATACGCTTCAGGTTACAGACTCCGCTAACCCAGAAATAGTGCTTCAGGTTAAGAACTTTGCTTCAGGATGAGAACAGAAATTGCGCAGCAGCCCCATTAGCTAAAGTGGTGCTTCAGGTTAAGAACAGTTTCAGGTTAAGTATGGACCTCCGGAACGAATTAAGTACTTAACCCGAGGTACCACTGTACCAGAGCATCCAAGACCTTGAGATCTCAAGAGCCAAACATGAAACAGAAGGGCAGCCCTTGGTGATGTCACGGGAGTGTGTCCTGGAGATGGAAGTTAATTGAGAGAGGGGAGGAGGGCAGGCCTTGCAGAGTATCTATGCTGTGATTTGCTGGCAGGTGGGCAAGTGTGCCTTATTTATAGTGCCCATCTCGAGATTCAAGGCCTCCACCTCTAAGTGGTTTACATAAAATATAAAATATTTATTTGAAAATGCCAGCAACCTGCAACTTTATAAAAACAAACAGAGATTAAATGTATCAAAGCGTATGAAAAATCAGCAGTTTTTTTATTGAGTTTTATAAATACAAAAAGCGAAAAAAGTAAAATAAAAAAACATAGAAAAACATAGACATACAAAAAAATAAACTGCTGTTTACACAAACAAGAATTGTACCCACCTCCGTGACTGCACAGTTCTTAGCACAAAATATGCACAACAAAATTGCATGTCTGGGGAGTCTTGCCTAAACAAAAATAGTTTTAGGAATTACTGGGGGGAAATACAGCAAAGGTGCATGCCCTGATATCAGTGGGTAGTGGCATTCCCATTTATTTTGGAAAGGGTGGCAAAGTGAAATTTCCAGTAAGCCACACCTTCTGAAATAATTCTTCTTCTTAAACCCTGCCTATACTCCTAAGAAGCCCTGCCTTTTTTACAATCTCCCACCACCAGCATTTCATAAGCCGCCCAGAGAATTTATGCCATGGGGCAGCCAGTAAATAAACAGATACATACATTTGGTCAGGGGGGGAATCTATAAGCATAAATCAGTGACACCATTTCAGGATGCTCAAATCTGGCCACCCAAAACGGCCATGGCACTATACCTCTTGGTGGGTAGCTGACCTCCATTTGTTTTTGATCTGTTGAATTCACTTCTGTTTCCTTCCTTCTCTTCCTTCAAACCATAGCCCAAAGCTTGTTCTCTCCTGGATCCATTTCTGAATGCCCAGTCCTCTGTGCTAGGATCACCCTGGCAAGTAACTGGCTCTAACAAACTCAAAGGAGGAGCTGGTTAGATCTTATTACATCTGTGCTTTCATTCCAGGGAACTCCTCATCCAGGGGCTGAAACTCTCAATCTTTCCAGGACAAGCCAGGACGGCAACTTCCGGTGGCTTCTCCGCCCATCACAGAAATAGCACTTGTGTGTCATAATGGCCCCTTCTATGAATCATAATTTCTCTCCTTCTCCATGGCTGGTGCACCATTATTCAGAGCCGAGAGGAATCCTGGGATTATCTTATGCAATAAATGCCCTGTGTTTCATCGCTGGCTCCAAGAGGCATTGGGAGGTCTATTAAGAACATTCTGAAATGTTATGACACCGAAGTGCTATTTTTTGCAAGGGCTTGTGGGTTGAACCTCAGGATCTCAGAAGAGCCCTGATGCACCAATGGCCCATTGAGTCCAGCATCCGACTCTCACTGTGGCCACCCAGAGGCCTGAGGGAAAACCTCAAGCAGCACCCGAGTGCAAGAAGACTTTCCCCTCCCATGGTTTCCAGCCACAGATTTTCAGAAGCAAAGCTGCCTCCACCTGTGGAGGCCGAGTAGAGCCATCCCAGCTAGAAGCCATCGATAGAAGCTGACACCCAGTCAGTCTGACATCAATACCAGGGAAGATTCTGCAGCAGATCATTAAGCAAACAGTCTGTGAGCACCTAGAAAGGAATGCTGTGATCACCAATAGTCAGCATGGATTTCTGAAAAATAAGTCATGTCAGACTAACCTGATCTCGTTTTTTGACAGAATTACAAGCCTGGTAGATGAAGGGAACGCAGTGGATGTAGCCTACCTTGATTTCAGCAAGGCATTTGACAAAGTGCCCCATGATATTCTTGTAAAGAAGCTGGTAAAATGTGGACTTGACTATGCTACCACTCAGTGGATTTGTAACTGGCTGACTGACCGAACCCAAAGGGTGCTCATCAATGGTTCCTCTTCATCCTGGAGAAGAGGGACTAGTGGGGTGCCACAGGGTTCTGTCTTGGGCCCGGTCTTATTCAACATCTTTATCAACGACTTGGATGATGGACTCAAGGGCATCCTAATCAAATTTGCAAATGACACCAAACTGGGAGGGGTGGCCAACACCCCAGAGGACAGGATTACACTTCAAAACGACCTTGACAGATTAGAGAACTGGGCCCAAACAAACAAGATGAATTTTAACAGGGAGAAATGTAAAGTATTGCACTTGGGCAAAAAAAAAATGAGAGGCACAAATACAAGATGGGTGACACCTGGCTTGAGAGCAGTACATGTGAAAAGGATCTAGGAGTCTTGGTTGACCACAAACTTGACATGAGCCAACAGTGTGACACGGCAGCTAAAAAAGCCAATGCAATTCTGGGCTGCATCAATAGGAGTATTGCATCTAGATCAAGGGAAGTAATAGTGCCACTGTATTCTGCTCTGGTCAGACCTCACCTGGAGTACTGTGTCCAGTTCTGGGCACCACAGTTCAAGAAGGACACTGAGAAACTGGAACGTGTCCAGAGGAGGGCAACCAAAATGGTCAAAGGCCTGGAAACGATGCCTTATGAGGAACGGCTAAGGGAGCTGGGCATGTTTAGCCTGGAGAAGAGGAGGTTAAGGGGTGATATGATAGCCATGTTCAAATATATAAAAGGATGTCACATAGAGGAGGGAGAAAGGTTGTTTTCTGCTGCTCCAGAGAAGTGGACACGGAGCAATGGATCCAAACTACAAGAAAGAAGATTCCACCTAAACATTAGGATGAACTTCCTGACAGTAAGAGCTGTTTGACAGTGGAATTTGCTGCCAAGGAGTGTGGTGGAGTCTCCTTCTTTGGAGGTCTTTAAGCAGAGGCTTGACAACCATATGTCAGGAGTGCTCTGATGGTGTTTCCTGCTTGGCAGGGGGTTGGACTCGATGGCCCTTGTGGTCTCTTCCAACTCTATGATTCTATGATTCTATGATAGCCCTCTGCTTCGCGAGCATCCTCTGCGACTGCATCCTACAGGTTGCAGAAAACATCACTACAGTGGTACCTCGGGTTACAGACGCTTCAGGTTACAGACTCCGCTAACCCAGAAATAGTACCTTGGGTTAAGAACTTTGCTTCAGGATGAGAACAGAAATTGCACAGCAGTGGCATGGCGGCAACAGGAGGCCCCATTAGCTAAAGAGGTACCTCAGGTTAAGAACAGTTTCAGGTTAAGAACGGACCTCCAGAATAAATTAAGTTCTTAACCTGAGATACCACTGTATTAGGTTTCACAAAGGCTGGATTTAGGTATGATGAGGCCCTAAGCTACTGAAGGTAATGGGGGCCTTTATATGTCCAGCTGTCCTTTGTCAACAGCAAATTACCGCTGTTTTTTGTGTTGGACATATGCTATATGGTAATTTATGGACCTAATAGGTATCTAAAGCCATTTGCACATAACAGTCCATGCATAATGTAGGCACCCTATATATAAAAACGTAAAGGTACCCCTGCTCATCAGGGCCACTCGTGACCGACTCTGGGGTTGCGCACTCATCTTGCTCAAGAGGCCAGGAGCCGGCGCTGTCCGAAGACACTTCCAGGTCACGTGGCCAACGTGACTAAGCTGCATCTGGCGAGCCAGCACCAGCGTCGTACACGGAAACGTCGTTTGCCTTCCCGCTATAAAGCGGTACCTATTTATCTACTTGCACTTAAGGGTGCTTTCGAACTGCTAGGTAGGCAGGAGCTGGGACCAAACGATGGGAGCTCACCCCGCTGCGGGGATTCGAACCTCCAACCTTTCGATCGGCAGGTCCTAGGCTCTGTGGTTTAACCCACAGCGCCACCCGCATCCCTCACCCTATATATAGAAATGAGCAAACCAGTGATATTTTAGGGACCAGGCTAGCAGGCAGGGCCCATTACTTACATCATAGGAGCCTACACAACACAAAACACTGTTGCTGTATGTAGGTTTTATTTTATTTGTTTTATCTTATATTCTGGAAATGTACATCCAGGTTTTTTTCCCCTTTAAATTTTTTGGGGACTCCAAAGCTTGTTTAGCTTATACGTAAATCCGGCACTGTATGTGGTCTTGTCCAGAAGCTGTTGGACTCCATTTCCCCTCAGTCTCAGCTAGCATGGCCAGTGGTGAAGGATGATTGGAATTGTAGCCCCAAACGTATTGGAAGGCATCAATATAAAGGCATCATATTGACCAACTACCCCTGGCTTTAATGAACTCTCTTGGGGGTGTACATCATAAACTTGCTGTTCTAATTTATACTAGGTATTTTGTGGTTTTCATATTGTAATTTTATGTCACGAACTCACCCTGATGTATGTAGATGAAGGTAGGTATATGAATTTAATAAGTAATAATCATGATAGAAAATCTCCCCACCCTCTCTACGCATCTACATAACATTAATTTATATCCGGTAACTTTTTTATTGTTGTGTTTTATGGTGCTAGTTTAGATTATGATATCCCAGGTTTATTGCATCACGGCACGCACTGAAGCATCCCTTTGAGGAGAGAGACAACAAGCAAACAGAAATACACATGTTGCAAGGTTTGTGGTTTGGGGATAGGAAGATTTGTGGAGCCAGAATGACTGTGAGGCTTCTTCAATAGACCCTGGCAAAGCTGGCTAGCACCTTTTTATTTTATTTATTTCTTGGTTAGGGAGATTACTGGCAAAATGGCTAGGAAATAATACCTGAATGGGTGTTTGTCTCCCTCCCTCTGATCATAGGTGTCTAGGAGTTATTCCAGAAAACCTGCTTGTTTTCCCAACTTGTTTCCTTGGAGATTAGACGATGTTCATGATTTAATGAGCATTCGCTCAGAGTTGTTTAGGGGAGGCTAAATGTCATTGCATCAAAGCAAGTGTCCCACACTTTCCAATGTATCTTCCTGCCACTTTCATTATCACAAAAAGCCCAATCTCAGTAGTAAGTTATATCTCTCTACAATATATTTGCACTTGTTTGTCTTTTGGGCACCTATGAAAGACCTTTCTTTTTCAACATGCGCTTTAAATGGAGGTGTGTGGGCTTTTTAAAATCCCAGTCTGTGTTCCTATTGGATTTGCAATCTTTTATTATTATTATTTTATGAAATTGTTTTTTGTTGTTAAACTGCTTTGAGGTGTTTCCTAGAAGGCAATGCATAAATGCAATGCATTAAAATGAACAGAGAGATACGTACTCAGTCCTAAGGGAGAAACAGCCTGCACTTAAAAATAAAAATAAAAATCAGAGCATGGAACACTTTCTACATATTTACCAAATAGGCTCTTTTTAATGTAGGGTTAGGACTTCCTGTGAGCAGGCAAGAGGGCCTAAGATATCAGCTCTGGAATGTCTGTTGAATGCCAAGGCACAATGCCCATACTCAAACTATCGGAACATGCAAAATAAATAGGAAGACGCTTCACTAAAATGTCTGATTTCACCTCTCAAAGTTTATTAAACGTGAAATTTCAAAATTCATCCCCCAGCATTGCAAGCTTCCCAGACGGCTGTCCTCCATCAGAATCAAGATGCTGTGTGTCCCTTATTTTGGTCACCTTACCCACAGAAAGTTACCTATTGTCCAGCTTCATGGAGGGCAACCTTCCTTTCTAAACACAGAATGCCCTTTAGTTATTTCAACTAGACTGCAAAGCCAAGCAGAAAGGCAAGCGGCCAAGGCAGAAGGAAAGGCCCTCTGATTGTTGAAGGATATTCATTCAGCCACACTCAGAGATGCGGCTTTCTCACCATTGCCAGGTGCCAAAATGGCACTTCCTCTGAGTTGGACTGGCGGATCACAGAGAGCACTGCAGCGGGGGCCTAGTGGACATTCCAGGTGGCTGCATTTTAAAGTCATCCAGCTGCTGAATTTGGCTCTTTGCTGTCATCTCTCAACCACTTCTGACCCCTCGAATGTCAACAGACGAGGGACATTCCATGCTGGCAAGCTGGGTCCGCCCCCCTGGGTCCTTCTTTGATGGGATCCCTAAAAATAAATAAATACCCAAACCCTCCAGGATGTGCGATTGATGACTCACTGGAGTGGCATCAAACCCATTGCATCAGGCAAAAGCCAACGCCCAAAGTTGGGATGGTTGGGTGGCGCCATGGCGGGGAGAGGAGCAGGGCTTTATGTTCACGATGTGGTGAACGGCCAACCCCAGCTGAGAAGCATGTCACATGGCTCCATCCCTGCTGGATATCAAACTCTAGGAAGGCCGGTCAGTAATAATGCCTTCTGTGTTAAGGCCTTGCCTGGTAGCCATAGGCGAGAAGGAATCACAAACAGAATTCTATTGGGATGAGTGAGTGAGAGAGCAAGGGAAGTTTGGTCAAGTTGCTCCATACTTCCCTGTAGTAAGCATAGAAACTAAATGGGTGTAGGAAAGCCCCACTCTATCCAGCTAAGCATACCCTCCAACATTTCTCCTATGAAAACAGGGACGTCCGGTTCCATAATGCTAATTTCACTATTTATACCGCACACATCTTACTAGGTTGCCCCATCCACTCTGGGCAGCTTCCAACATATATAAAACATAATAAAACATTAAACCCTTTTTTTAAAAAAAACTTCCCTATACAGGATTGCCTTCAGACGGCTCGGGGGTCGGATAACTCCAAAATTTCTCCAATGAAAACAGGGACATCCTAAGGAAAAGTGGAACGTTCCAGGATCAAATGATAAACCGGGATGGCTTCTCTAAATCAGGGATGGCCCTGGAAAATAGGGACACTTGGAGGGTCTGGCTTAGAAATGCAGACAGCTGCTAAAGGAGGGTCAGAGCACTCCATCTACCCTCTGCCAGCCCTCAGCTGGTCAGTAATATTCCTTGTAGTCTAGTAGCTTTTGTACACTTATTTGCAAGGCTATAATGAATGAAAGAATAATAGTAATAATAAAAACAATTTCCATCCTACTTGTCTACTGATGAACCTAGCGGGTTGTTACCTAAGTTCTACTTGAAGAAGAAAATCCATTGAAATTAAAGGACGTAAATTTTTATTATTATTTATTTATTTGATTCATTGAAGCCCATTAGTCATGTCCATTAATTTCAACGGGTCTACTCTGAATAATGCACAAGCCCTGGATATAGCCCACAGCAGCTGCCAGCAAAGATTTAAATCAACAGCAATAAATTATTTCGATCCTGCTTTCATACTAATGTACTCATGAGTGGTGATCATCCTATATATATTCCTGCAATGCAGAAATCTTTTGCCCAACGTCGGGCTCAAACTCATGACCCGGAGATAAAGAGCCTTGTGCTTTACCAACTGAGCTACATCTCTTGATTATTATTATTTCATTAATAGTATTTTCTGTCTAGCTTTTCTGCTGGTGTACTCAGAGCAGGGACCAGCATAGGTTTAAAAAGTAGTCACAAGAAAACAATACAGATAATCAATTAACTACAAGCAGCTCTGTAAGCCAGTCTAGACGTTAACACAGAAAGAACAGTAAAATTGGGCAGCGGCACAATCTAAATTTGCAGACAAAAAGACTGCTGAAATAAAAATGCCTTTTCTAAGGGAAAAGGCTCAAAGTTCATACATTTTTCAAGGATAAAACTGGATTAGCCACCGTTTGCATTCCAAATCAGACAAAGCCAAGCCTGCCTGTCTGATGCATGTATCTACAAAAAAATTAAATAAGTAGTTGTGCATCACTTTTCTGCAGGGAGGAGTGTACACTCTGAACATCTTAGCTATGCACCTAAATCATCCTATCTGAGCAGCCCTCAAGACTCCGTTGTCAACTTGGATTGATGGGGCGGCATTGCTGGTATGCAGCTGGAACAGAGATCTGTTGGCACTTGAGACAGACTCTCCAATACAGTTGTACCTTGGTTTTCAAACACCTTGTGAGTCGAACGTTTTGGCTCCTGAATGCTGCAAACCCGGAAGTGAGTATTCCGGTTTGCGAACTTTTTTTGGAAGCTGAACGTCCGGCGTGGCTTCCGTGGCTTCCAATTGAGTGCAGAAAGCTCCTGCAGCCAATCAGAAGCTGTGCCTTGGTTTCTGAACATTTTTGGAAGTCAAATGGACTTCTGTAATGGATTCCATTCAAGAACCAAGGTACAACTGTTTTACTAGCACCCCATTTCCCAGCTGATATATAACATGTCTGAACCTTGGCTGAGCCACAAGACTTCAGGCTGATGAGTTGCCTCCTTCCCTTCTGATTCTTCCTCTAATACCCTTTGGCTACATTCACATCATACATTTTAAGAACTATTTTAAGCACGCTTTAAACAGCTGTAGCTCCCTCCCAAGTATTCAGGGAGCTGTAGTTTGTTGAGGGTGCGGAGAGGAGTTTATTTATTTTTTGCTGTTTTTTTATATCCCAACGTGCTGTGCATAGCTCTACCTGCCTCGATATCATGCCCATACTGTTTGAACATCACAGTATGTATGGAACGTAGTTATGAAATAGCTAATCTGCAATAGGATTTCATGTTAGGAGAGCTCTGGAGGGAAGTTGGGTTCTCCCTGGGAGATTGCTGGCTTCCGACGCACTGTGGTCACTCTTGTCCAGCACCTCAGTTTCTTTTCTGTAAAACGGGAATACTAATAATGATAATGACTCACTTCAGACAGCTGTCATCACGAGGATGATTAACAAGTCTGGCAAAGCCTCGCAAAGCACTTCCCCGGTCTTGTATGAACGATTATTAATAAACAGCTCAAGGCTAAACTTACAGCCAACACAACTGACTCACACTTTGCCATGTGGTTGTGGCAAGGCCTTTTCTTCAGGCTGGCAAATGTAACCCCACTCACGCCCATTTCTCCAGCTCCTCTCAGATTGCTTGGAGTTTGCTTCTTCGCCTGTGAGAGACTCCAAAAGAAACACACACACACACACACACACATATCCTTGGAAGTCACACTTCAATCTGGAAGCCATGGCCTGTAATTCTGTGCCTCTGCTTACAAGGAAATGGGGTGTGTATAGTCACACACTTTTCACATGCCCAGAAGCACTGTGTTTTCTTGGATTATTTTTTAAAAATATCTTCCAGGGTTGAGCCCAGCGCTGAAGAATGATTCTGCTATGATAATGCCTTCCCAGGATCCCAGAGGTGAAGGAAAATGAGGCTCCCTTTCCCACGAGCAATTGTGTTAGGAAGAGGGAATTTCCACAGGTGCAATTCTGTTCATCTCCCCGCAGCAGTACTAAAGGGCAAGTACTGAGCTTCTATAGAAGGTAGGTAGATCTTCTGGCCATCTTGGCTCATATTTAGCCCCATGAATAAGCATTTGCCCTCAAGACCTGCCTCCAAGGCTCACCTCCCGTGTGCCAATGGGCACATCAGAGTACCTGCTATTCCACAGGAATCAAGGAATTTCTAACCCAATGTGGAAACGGCGACTTTAGGTCCCCGCCTGGCTTCAAGGACAGGATCCAGGAAGTGGAAGGCCCAGCAGGAAGAAGCACTTCTGCCTCTTACTTCTTGAAAGCTCCAGCGCTGCCAACTCGAATTAGCCCCTGCAAAATAGCCCTTTCTCATACCCACACCACTGCTGCAGTTTGTGGCTTTGCAGTCCAGACTAGGAAATCCACCCAATGGTATCTGACTCACCATGACTGAGGCAGATTACCTCCCTCCCTCGCACAACCAAAGAAAGGAAAGGGAGGGAAATGCCTCAATTTTAGTTGTATGTCTGAGGGAATGGCCTGGGTTTGCTCAGAGAGGTCAGCGAAATGCACTCTGCACATGTTCAGAGGTGTCGACTGCTATCGCTACACTGTGTGCTCCGGCTACATTTGATTTAGAAATCACACCTATAAGAAGTTAGCTGCAATCCCGTGTTTCGGGGCCGAGTACTCGTATTGCAACTATGTGCTGGGGCTAAATCCCAGTGAAGCTTGGACACAGCTTAAATCCTGCCACGGCCTCCATCCTGTTGCATTTCTCAGCTCTGAATTTACCACCCTGTTTTCTTAATTTACCCAGATGTACGTTTTCGCTACTGGATGTCATTTGTGATTGTAATCACCTTAGGGCAGAGCTTTCCAAACTTTTCATGCTGGCGACACGCTTTTTTGACATGCATCATTTCGTGACACAATACTTCGGTTTTACTAGCAAACTGGAGGTTAAAGAAACCCCCTTTCCAGCCCTAGGAGGAGCGCATGACACGTTTGCATGACACACCTACACACTGCAGCCGACATACTAAAGTGTCGTGACACACAGTTTGGAAAGCTCTCCCTTAGGACTGCACAAGCTAATAAGGAACTACAAAACCAGAAAAGACAACTCATGGTAACCCTTTGAACAATCCTGAAATATTGTCACTATAGTCAGGGGTTAAAATGCTGAACTAGGACTGGGTTCAAATCCCTGCTCCACTGTGATCTTTGGAGAGTCACTACTGACCAGAACAAATAGTACTTGACTAGATCCAGTGGCCTAACTCTTCATTCTTCTTCTTTGACGATCACTCATAGCCGAGAAAGATTGTCTTCCATGAACACGGTCTTAACCGTGAGTCTGTAAGTGACTGTGGAGGCCAATTCTGGATCCACACGTTCTTCCACAGTGGGGACATAGGCCTAACTCTATACTACAAGGATAGGGAGCCTGTGGCCCCTCACCTGTTTATGAACTACAACTCCCATCATCCTTGACCTCTGGCCATTTTGACTGGGGCTGCAGAAAAACGGAATCTGTTAATATCTGGAGGATCAGAAGTTTCCCATCCCTGCTATACAAGATAACAAAAAACTGATGGCTGCAGAATCTCACAACGAAGCAGAAAAAAGCAGAAAGGAAGTCATGGGTGCAGGAATGCCCCTTAAACTCAAAACCTGGGGGTTTCCTCCCATTGCAAAAACTTGGGGGTTTCCCACAGGTATGAAGTTCACGGCATGTAATGCCTTAAGAGAGAATATTATGAAAATGATATACAGGTGGTACATGACACCAGTCAAGCTTGCAAAAATATATCATTTGTCTGATAATAAATGTTGGAAATGTAAAGAGACTGAAGGAACATTCTTTCACCTTTGGTGGACGTGCCCAAAGATTAAGGCTTTCTGGGAGATGATATATAATGAAATGAAAAAGGTATTTAAATATACCTTCCTGAAGAAACCAGAGGCCTTTCTCCTGGGCATGGTCGGCCAGTTGGTGCCAAAGAAGGATAGAACTTTCTTTATGTATGCTACAACAGCAGCAAGAATACTTATTGCAAAGTATTGGAAGACACAAGATCTACCCACCCTGGAAGAATGGCAGATGAAGGTGATGGATTACATGGAACTGGCTGAGATGACTGGCTGAATCCGGGACCAAGGAGAAGAGTTAGTAGTAGAAGACTGGAAGAAATTTAAAGTCTATCTACAGAAACATTGTAAAATTAAGGAATGTTAAAAGGATGCTGGAATGAAGCTATGTGGTTTTAGCAGTAATGTTATAAAGGATTAAGTAAAAATGGATTGTTAACAGGTCAGAATGTAAAGTTACAATATATTAAGATAAATTAGTAAGATAAAAACAAAGAAGGAAAGGATTTGCTGAAACAACTAATGAACTAGAATACAAAAAAGGGAGGTGTGAGGAAGTCAAGGAAACAAGCAAATGATAGATAAGATATGGAAAGATGGATTTGTTTTTAATTGTTTTTATTTTTTTCTGTATTTTGTATTTTCTGTTTTTCTATTTCTTTCTTTTTTATTTTTGTAACTTTTTGAAACACCAATAAATATTATATATATATAAAAAAAAACTTGGGGGTTTCCTTCCATTGCAAATAGCCTCTTTGGTCAAATTCAACACTATACCACTTAAAGCACATAACATCCCCCAAAGAAACCTAGAAACTGTAGTTTCAGGGAGCTGGGAATTATAGCTCTGTGACCAGGCAACTACAATTCCCAGGATTCTTGTGGGGGAAGGCATGTGCTTTAAAAGTACGGTGTGGATGTGACCTATGTCCGAGCCCTCTTTGGCCCTGAATTTCATGTGCCAATGGAGGAAATTCCCCTGATCTCTCTTGCACCCAACCTTCTTTTTGTGACCCTGAGCCAGGATTTCTGATAGGGCTGCTGATCTTTGGAGAAAGTGCCCAACACTGGGAAGTTAAACAGGTGGAGCTTTCCTGGCTGCTAGAAACAGTGCTTAGGGAAGCTTCGCCTGTTGAATTTCAGCCATCCCACCGTTGTTCAAGCCCTTATGAAAGAAACAAAACAAGGCAGCAATTCTCCCCACCCCAAACTGCCCCTGCAGCAGGATGAAGCTTCAGGGGATGGAGTGGAGATCATTGAAGACAGGAATCTGAGTCTGAGTAGTGAAGGGATTACTTTTTAAAAATGTGGGCCCATGGATGAGAGATGAATTTTCGGTTTCAAAATGCCTCAGGCCAGCTCTGCTCCACAGCCTCCTTCCTTCCCTGCCTTACTTTCTTCAGGAGACTTGGAGAATTCTAACAAAACATATTAAAATGTCAAGCAAAATAAAATAAGTAGAACAACCTACATCTGGGAGGAAATCAGCCCCAAGGAAGAAAGAACTTGTTGGCCTTCCAAAAATCCCAGGCATTGGCTCATCCCCTGCCTTCAGTTATCACAGGGCAAGGAGGACCAAGGGGGAAGAACAAGGAATTCATCTGCTCTGCAGGATTGCCAAGCAGGCATGAACTCACAATTCAACAGGTGCAGGGTTTTTATCCCCAGCATGGAGAAACAATGAATTTCTGAGTATTGTAAAAGGCACGGGAAGGACTCACTCTAGCCGGCCCTTGATGCTGTCAACCACACCCTTCCTTGACTTTGTTTTGCACCCTCTTGGAGGTATTTTTGCTTGGTTGGGGTGCATCTTCAAACTCTGATAATGTCCTTTGCTTCCCTGGATGGAGGATAGAGGGTGTGTTGGTGTGCATGTGCAGAAACTTGCCTACCATAAAAAAGGTAAAATTGGCATCCATTGCTCTGCTCATTTTTTGCCCCTTCCCCCTCTCCAAGGTTGCCCAGAAGGGAATCAGAGAATCATAGAACTGTAGAGCTGGAAGGGGCCCTGGGGATCATCATACAGCCGCCTGTAATGCAGGAATATGCAGCTGTCCTATATGGGGTTTGAACCTGAAACCTTGGCATTATCAGCACCATGCTCTAACTTTCTAGGAATGTGGCCCTTAAGCTGAAATGGGCCTGTCAATGGCTTCCAACTGCATGGCTATTTGCAGCCTCCTGATTGCCTATTACAGGTATGAATGAATGAATGAATGAATGGTTTGTGAAGGTCACAGAACAATGAAGCGACTCTTTATTGCTTGATAGACTCTCCCCTGCCCCATGAACAGCCACACCCAGAACAATGACACATACAGAAAGTGGGGGCTCCTCTGCCTCTGGGTAACAATGCTTCTTCAGCAGTGCAATTCCTTTACCTGTCTATTCAGAAAGGGCTGCGCTTCTCCTTCCTACCCAAAAACAGCCAGCATGAACATCACTAAGCTGAAAATATTGAAACCATGGAGGCACCCAACTTGTTGCTTCGGGGGCTCTCTCGTTCTGTGTGCTCCGTTAACTATGAAATCCCTAATTTGGGTGCCTCGCCTCTTTCCCCAGGCTGCACACCTGGGCGGTGGTGGCGGCCAGCTCTCAGAGAGCTGCTGTCCACCTGTGGGTGGCTCTGTGCCCATCTCTGCAATAGCACCCACTGTGTTCATGTGTCCAAATGATGAACTGGCACAGCTTCATTGGAGGGGACCCAAAATTGTAGGGTTTGTAGTTAAGGAAGCTCGGTGGCATCACACATCTGGTGCCTGGGTGGGAGACCTGTGTCTTGGCTGGCAACTTAAGGTGAAAGGGCTTTTCATCTGCAAAGCAGATTCCATTATTCATCTGAAAATGCCCTCTGTCCGAGGACCCTCATGCACTTGGCTGAGGTTCCTTGACCAGTGTGTATGTGTGTCTCAGTAAGTCTTGTGAGTAGTGCAGTTGCCTAACACCCAGGCTGTTAAAGTTCCCTGTGGCTTATATCTACCTAGGCTATTATAATACAATAATTGCTGCCAGTGCCTAGGACCTAATTATAATTTCTCCATTGCTGCTTCGTTCCTACCTACCTAGTCTAGCGTAAGAATCCCCTCACTGATGCCTAGTTGGTGAGTACAGTATATAATTCATTTCTTAAATGTACTTTGGAACTTTGAAGGAGGCTAGCACACAAACACCAGGACCCACCTGCCTGGAAATTTACAGGGTTCACCCCTTTTTGTGGACCTACTATGTCTCCAGCTTTCATGCACCCGTGTGGAAAAAAACAGAAAGTTATGGCCAGTTTAATTTTGAAATTTTTTTTATAAATAAAAATAAAAATGTAAAGTTTAAACGTGGCTATCACACTTGATCTGCCTCTCTGAAATTTAGCAGGGTTAATCCCCTCTTGTGGGGGCTACTGCACCTGCAGGTTTCATGCACCTCTGTGGAAAAGAAAACCCTATAAACTTATGGCTGTTTCGGTTTCCCCATGCAAGTCAATGGGAAGACTGGAGCTCTGGTTTCCCAAATATTGGTTTGGATATGAGGTCTGAGGTGAGACCCTCCCAGAATGAACCCAAGGGAACAGGGGCTGAGTCAAGGTGCCAACACAAGCTGCGAAGGTGGGGGTGGCCTCATACAGCCACGCCATTGAGCTCATTGGGACTCTTGAGATAAATTGCCTATAGGATTGCAGCCTTGTATGATCCAATGTGCATCTTTGCAAGTGCAAGACTGAAACATGTTTTTATTGGTAATCAGTGCCTATTGGTGGTTTATAAAACAGTTGTCTGAATTCTGCTTGTCTGGCTACTTGGTCATGAGTAGGAAGAATATGCTCTGCAGGATCTCAGAGGTACTCTCGCCTCCAGAGGCTGGACTACGCCTTGCATCCCGGAGAGAACTTCTTCGGGTGCTGCTGGTGGGGTGTAATAGAGATTTTGAGCTTCAGAGCACCGCGCCGGCTTAAAAGACAACGACGGGAAACTTGCCTCGATAAGGGCAGCACTTCAGCTCTCAAGCACCTAAAGCTTTCCTCAGGAACAGCGTGCCTCTGAGCATGGGCAGAGCTCTTTCATCCTTCGCCACGGCAGCCACCGTTTATTCGTTAGTGTTGGGACAGTTTCGAGGTCAGAATTGCGCTTGTCATGCAGGGTCGAGTGCCAGCGGTTCCTATTACGGGTGAGTAAATGAAAGAGGAGGAGGAGGAGGAGAGAGAGAGATCGCAAACCTTTACCAAGTTTCCACGTGCTTGAGCCCCAGCGAGCCACACCTCCCCACCCTACAGGAACCCAAGAAGCTGTCTTCTACCGAGTCAAGCCGTTGCTCCACCTAGCTCAGCGTTGCCCACACGGATCGGCAGCGGCTCTCCAAGCTTGCAGGAGGCAGGGGACACCCCCAGGCCCGCTGGGCGATGCCCGGGGCCGGGGGGGGGCACTAAAGGCGGCACCTTCTGCGCGCAAGGCAGGCGCGTTTTCGCTGCGCTACGGTCCTTCGGCGCGCCTTCCTTGCGCTGCTTCGGCGCTCAGGTTCCCTCCCTCCCCCTTCCCTCCGCCGTTGTTCCCTCCCCGGGGAGCCCCCGCCCTGCCCTGCCCCGTGACGAAGCACCAGAGACCGGCCCGCCGGCTACTTGCCCAGTTCCTCCGGCGCTCTCTGGGGCTGCCTCCACTCTCCACCCTCTTCCTTGGCCGGATCGCTGCCTACGGCTCCGCGCGCTTGGAGAACTTCGCCGCGCGCTCTTTCTCCTTCTGGCCTCCTTCCTTCCATTTTTTTTTTATTTTTTTTTTGGAAACCCACGCTCTTCACTTTCTCTTTCTTCTCCGGACCTTCCAGCTCGCCTTCCTTCTCGTCCTCGCTTTCCCTACGCGTCGCTCGTGCTTTGGTTTCTTTTTTTGTTTCTTCCACCCTCTTGCTTTCCCGGCCACCCCGGAGCGCCAGCAGGTGCCACCGCCCCATAATACCCCTACCGCCCCCCTCTTTCGCCCTGGCTGCCTGCTGGCTGCTCAAGAGGCAGGGATGGGGGGCTGCCCAGGGGGTCTTCAGCCCCTGCCTCCCAACCTCTGCGGCGAAGCGCTCGTCCGTCCCTGGCAGCGCGCAAGAGATGCAGATCAAGGAAGACCCGGCGGAGACCACGGTGCTGCCCATCCCTGGGGAGCCCGGCGACAACCTGCGGCGTCTCAGAGGCAGGAAAGTTTTGCTGGGGGAAGAGAAGAAGCTGGCTGGGTGGGCGCTGGGCATCGCCCTTCTTGGCATCTTCCTGATGATTTTGCACACCGAACTGGCTTGGTTTGGACGCTGTCAGGTAAGTCACCTTTACGCTCGACTCTTAACAACCCTCACCAACCAAATGTTCTATGTCCGGATGTTTTGGACTGATGGGGATTGTGGTCCAAAACATCTGAAAGGCGCCAGGGTTAGCAAATGTGTTTTAATAGCAGGTGTTTTCCCCAGATCAGTTCCCATTTGGGGGACTTTTTAAAGTTTTGCCTCATGCAGAGAAGATACAGAAGGAGTGCAGAAGGAAACTTCTCTTAAAATCGGGTCAGCTGGGGGAGATTCAGGGTCTTTGCTCTCTCTATACATCAGGGATGGTGACTGTGGTGTCCCAACAGATGTTATGGGACTCCAGTCAAGCATGGCTAATGGTCAGGGAGGGTGGGAACTCTCCATCCCTGATGAGACATCCAAGAATCTGCTGCTGCTGCTGCTTTTCCACCCGACAAAGAATTCTGTGGAATTCAAAAGCTGGCACGCACTCTCATCAACCACAAGTCCCTCCGTTGACATGCACAACCTATAATTGGAGAGTCGTTGTGGTGCACTGACTGCTTGGTCTTGGATGGATGGGAAGAGTCTTTTTAAAAACCCAACTCTGCAATAAAGTTCACTGAGTGACTTTGGTCTTAAGTAGCCTGTGAAGGGACTGAGTTCTTTGGGAGAAGGGCAAGATTGAAATCGTGACGTTTCCTTGCCCATACCCCTTTGCATCTGCACCAAACACTCAAAATAGGTATCAAAAGGAAATGAAGGCAATTTGCCATTTCCTAAACCAAAGTTTAGGACATTGTGAGCTGGGAATGCATCCTTCTATATTTTCTTTTTCCGTTGCCCAGTGCAATATCGCATTGCAACAAAACAATAGCCTCAGAACAATAAACATGTGTGGCTTTCAGTCATGACCCTGCCTGCTCCTCAAGAGCGCCCTGCCACCCCTCACCCCCCCCTCGGTGATAAAAGTGGGAGTCAATTAACATACAGGTGAAACTAGTCCTATTAAATTAACCTGCAGGACTCATTGCCACCCAGTGTTGTGACGGCCACCAGCACACACGGTGGCTTCAAGAATTGCTTCAGGGAAATCCTGCACACATCTGTCCCACTGAACTCCAGCTCCCATCATCTCAGACAACTGGCAGTGCTGGCTGGGGTTTGTGTGATGTATGTTGTGGTCCAACAACACCTAGAAGGTCCCCGGGTTCTCTATCCCCTTCCTTAAAACCTACTCAAAGTAGGTGCCTGCCTGGATTCTGCCTCGGAGGTGGCCGTACCACGAGGGAAGGTGAGGCAGCGGCCTCTGGTGGTTGAGGGAGCGGAAAGCAGGTGGACCCAATCTGCGGGGCATCATTCACAGAGAAGTTTAAAAAAACACACAAAAACTCAATTTCTTAGAAGTCCTTTTGCGTTGAAGTGAATGAGAACTGAGGGGCAGAGATGATGTGGGGAATTTATTAACAGCATCTTCCTTTTTTTTTTTAAAAAAAATGCTAATAATAGCCAAAGGTATTAATCAGGACCGTGTGTGTGTGTGTGTGTGTGTGTGTGTGTGTGTGTGTACTTGCTTAACCCTTTCATTCCATGCCAGTTTCCCAATTAAATCAACCTTCCAGCTGCTGTTTAGCCCAGCTATTTTGCTAGTACCACTGTGCTTCCTTCCATGGGGCAGATAGAAGATTGGTGCAGAATTTAACCAGAAAAATAGTGAAATCGCCCATCTCTCAGTCCTCCCCCTCATAAGTCCTGCAGCTTTTCTTAACATTTGCAAAAGAGAGAGAGAGAGATCCTGTTTAGGGATTTCCTGCATCACTTCTGGATTGGTCCTGGAATGAACAGCCGCTCATTCCGATGCAGCTCATGCAAAAGAACATCCCAGCAGCTTCCTTCCTTCTCCTGTTTAATTTGTGTGTCTCAGCTGGGAAGGCATTGCACTTGGGCTTTCCTGCCTCAAAAGCACAAGTGGGTTCCCATTTGTGGCTAACCTGTGATATCTGATGCTATGCACTCGATATGTCAGGACACTTCTGAGTCCTCCAAACCATGGCTGTTTTGGGGATGGGGTTCTATGGGTGTGACTTACAGCAGGCTGTGTGTTACAGCCACAGAAAAGCCAGAGGTTTCTGAGCACCCAAAACATACCTCTTCACTCCTACGAGTAAGAGGCATTGTCCCAGTTTGAGGATGCATTCCAGCCAAGCGAAAGAGCACAGAACAGGCCCAGCGAGGACAATGGCTTGGAGAGGTGGCCTGTCCAGAGGGCAGAATCCTGAGGGCCAGATTGATAAGCTTGGAGTGCCACCTTTGACTTCATGGGAGGAGGTGAACTGGAGGTTCCCCACCCCAGATCTCCCTGATTAGGGAAGCACAAAGAAAAAACACCCTTGGGAAAAGAAGACCCTCCATATTCACTGATTTGCGTACCTCTGTGTTGGAGGGGGAAAGAGTCCACTGTTTGTGTCCACACACAAGTCCATGTGCATCTGCAGTAACATTTTATTTTTTTAAAAGACACCTCTACATCTTACCAGAAGACAAAACAGTGATGGTGCTTTAAACATGGAGATGTAGTGGAAGGGAGAGGCAGCGTGGTGTAGTGGTTAGAGTGTTGAACTAGGACCTGGGAGACCAGGGTTCAAATCACAGAATCAGTAGGGTTGGAAGGGATCATGAGGGACACCTAGTCCAACCCCCTGCAATGCAGGAATCTTTCGCCCCATGTGAGTCTCGAACCCATAACCCTGAGATTAACAGCCTCATGCTCTACCGACTGAGCTATCCCAGCGATGCCCACTGGATGACCTTGGGCCAGTCCCAGCCTCTCAGGCTAACCTACCTCACAGAGTTGTTGCGAGGATAGAATGGGGAGCAAGAGAACCTTGAGCAACTTGGGGACTTTTTATTTATTTTATCTATTTTCACGTTTATATCCCACTTTTTCTCCAAGGAGCTCAAGTTCGTGTTGACACTTGTCCCCCTCCCCACAACAACCCTGTGAGGTAGTTACAGGTAGGTAGCCATGTTGGTCTGCCATAGTCAAAACAAAATTTTAAAAATTGCTTCCCGTAGCACCTTAGAGACCAACTAAGTTTGTTATTGGTATGAGCTTTCGTATCTGAAGAAGTGTGCATGCACACGAAAGCTCACACCAATAACAAACTTAGTTGGTCTCTAAGGTGCTACTGGAAGTAATTTTTTTTTAATTTTGTTTTGACTATGGCAGACCAACATGGCTACTCAGTGGGATTCCTGGCTGAGTGGGGATTTGAACCCTGGTCTCCCAGATCCTAGATCTGACACTCTCATCACTACGCCACACTGGCTCAGACTGGCTACACCACAACCAAGAGAACAGAGTTTCTCCTTGGGTAAGTTGTGCTGGTGGATCTAGGTGTGGAGCTTGCAAACCGTTCTCATCACACTGCGTAGCATAGCTCTCTGGTCTGAGTCATCTTGGCTCTGACTACATCAAGCACTTCCCTTGCTCTGCAGGCAGCTCTTAACTGTAGATTTCCCCCCCTTGATAACAAAAGGGCTGTAAGCTTTCTTCACAAGTGAGGCTTACGCTGGTGTTTGTATTACCCCACATTTGTAATGCAAATGAAAAGTCTACATGGCTAGAGCCAGCCTCATCTGCTTGTCTGCTTCAGGAAGCCAAAGACAGCCAGACAGTGATGGCTGATGATAATAGGCCACTGACTTTAAGCGCTCAGTTAATGCAGTTTAGGAAGTTCTGTGCATGCTGGAAAGCAAGACTTCTGAAATAAGAGATTGTGAAACTGGAAGAAAACGATGCGGTGTGTCTTTGCAGGACATTAAGGTCAAGGTAAAGAGACCCCTGACCGTTAGGTCCAGTCGCAGACGACTCTGGGGTTGCGGTGCTCATCTCACTTTATTGGCCGAGGGAGCCGGCGTACAGCTTCCGGGTCATGTGGCCAGCATGACTAAGCCGCTTTTGGAGAACCAGAGCAGCGCACGGAAATGCTGTTTACCTTCCCGCCGGAGCGGTACCTATTTATCTGCTTGCACTTTTTGGCGTGCTTTCAAACTGCTAGTTTGGCAGGAGCAGGGACTGAGCAACGGGAGCTCATCCTGTCATGGGGATTCGAACTGCTGACCTTCTGATCGGCAAGCCCTAGGCTCTGTGGTTTAGACCACAGCGCCACCCCTGCCCCATTTGCAGGGCACTCATTTGCAGGGAGATGAGTGCCGCAACCCCAGGGTTGTCTGTGACACACCGCATCGTTTTCTTCCAGTTTCACAATCTCTTTCTTATTTCAGGAGTCTTGTTTTTCAGCATGCACAGAACTTCCTAAACTGCATTAACTGAGCGCTTAAAGCAATGCTTTTACTGGAATATTCCAACATGGTTCCTGCCAGCTGATTTGGAGATGAGAGCTGTGGTCCAAGACAGCTGGGGGTATCAAGGTTGCCAAAGGCTGGAATAATGTTGTTGTTGGCATCATGGGTGTAGCCAAGGGGGGCGGGGGTGGACAGCTGGCTCCCCAATCAATAAAAATCAGTACAAATCTGAGGTTCTCCCCACCCCAAAACAAAAGCCTGCTCCCCTAACAAAAATCCTGGCTATGTCCATGGTTGGCACGCATCTTTCTCAAAAGATAATGGAGTGTGTCTCTGGGGGGTGAAATCAAACTGCTGCGACCCTTCCCACAAAACCAGCAGCCAAACATAGAAGCTAATCTCCTCTTAAGATGCATGGAAAGCTACGTCAGACCACTGGTATGTCGAGCTCAGTATTGTCTACACCTCTTCAGGATTTGAGACAGGAACCTCCCCTGCCCTGCCTGGAGATTTCATGGCCCTTCTACATGCCAAGCATGCTCTGCCACTCTACCTATGGCCTTCCAGCTGTTGACAAGCTCCGACTCTCACTCCACTCCCCAGGCAGCGCAGCCAGTGGTCAGGGATGATGGGAGTTGTGGCGGGTTACAGGTGCCCCATCGCTGCTATAAAGCTTAGATGTACTGAGCTGCTCCAGCACAGCAGCTGGGAGGCTGAGTTTCAAATAAGAATATAGGAAGAATCCTACAGGATCAGGCCAACGGCCTACCTAGTCCAGCATCCTGTTCCCACAAAAACCCACAAGCCAGAGCACGAGCACCTTTCCCACCTGCGATTCCCAGAGACGGGCATTCAGAGGACATCCTCCGCTCAACTCCCAAAGCCAAAACAAACAGGAGGAACAGAAACCGAAAAGAATATGAAAAGGTTCTCGAAAGCACTTACAATTAAAAGTTTATCATAGCTCAGCATCTTTCAGAACCAAAGGTCCTTCAACTGGAGACTTTCCGAAGCAGTTTGCACAAATGCTGCTGACTGTCTGGCGCCATGGGGAAAAACAGGGAACAAGTGGGGTTTGGGTTTCTGTCATTTTGCATCTGTCTTTTCAGAGTTCCTTTTTGCACAACCTGCTTAGATGGGCCTAGACCGGCCATGGTCTCCCAGTCTTAATCCCACCCCCTTTTGTGTTACTATAGGGTAGGGCTTCCCAAACCATGGTCTGTGGACCACTGGTGGTCCACAAACTTCATTTTGGTGGTCCAGGGCAAGGCTGTAAAGAAGAACATTTATCCTTTGAATTCTGTAAAGTTCTGCAGAATTCGAACTGGAATGCAATGAAGTGCAATATAAGAGAGGAAGGGGCCAATCAAAACACAATTAAAAATCATTACAAGTGCTACAGCAGGCACACAAAAATCACCAAGAGCCAGTGTGGTGCAGTGGTTAGAGGGTCGGACTACGGCCTGGGAGACCAGGGTTCAAATCCCCTGCTTCTGTGCTGCTAACACAGCAAAAACAACACAGGAGGCAGCAGCTACAAGTTACCAGTCTCTGCAGCCACGGCAGGTGCTGTGATTCACCAAAGGTTTGACTTCACCCCTGGAGTGCACTCCATTGTCTCTCGAGACAGATGGGTGTCAAAAACAATTCAAAGCACATTCAATACAACTTAAAGCACACAACTTCCCCCAAGGAATTTGGGGGACTCTAGTTTCCCCCTCATATAGCTCCAATGCCCAGCACCCACAACAAACCACAGTTCCCGTGATTCTTGGGGGAAGCTATGTGTTTTAAACAAGCATTGAATGTGCTTTAATTGTATGGTGCGGATCATTGCTAAGCATGCCAAGCTCTGCCGATCTCCCACCCCGTAAAAATGTCTCCTGTACCTTATCCCAGAGAAGCAGGAAACAGAAAGTCCTCGCTCTGGCTTGTCTCCTCCATCCCCTCCCTTGAGATTTATTGCATTTTGCTCCTGCTGCAATTAGAGACCTGCAGGGTGGAAGGACGTTGGGGACATCAAGACCACGGAAAAGGGAAGGGAATGTGCTTATTCAGGGGTGGGGTGCAGGACTGAATGGACAAGTCCCAGCATAGCGGGGCAATGGCATGCTGAAGTGAAAGATTTGTATCGGTTGCATAACACAGAAGGTGCTGAGGTTAAAGCCCGCAATTGATTGTGTGTGTGTTTGTAGGCCAGCCTAAGTGATCCATAAGATAAAGTAGCTGAGGCAGATTGTCAGTCTTGCTTATCTGACCCTTCTGAGTCATCCCCGGTTGGATTGTCCGTAAACATTCTGTGACATCACCAGTCGCTAGCATTCCATAACTGGTCCTTTCTCCTCAGCTGTTAGAATGCCTGTAAACATTCTGTGACATCACCAAAGCTGAGGCAGTGACAGGGTTTGGAGGTGGCTGGGCAGCAGCATGCATCTATAAAGTGCTTCTTAAACCTCTAAAGTGTTTGAAGGAGACTTCCTGTGGAGCAGTCATTCCCAGAGTGTAAGGTGGGTCTTTGTAGGGTGATTAGCTACTTCCTCCTTGATCCCCTTCCAGAATGTGCCAGGAATTCAATCGCTGAGCTTTCCTTTGTAAATGCCAAACAGTGTTGCCATCTTTTGCAGTGTGTGTGTGCGCGCCTGCCGGCCTGAGAGGGTTGCATTGGTAAGAGAGGTATGGCAAGCAGAAATACAACAGGAGCAGTGTGCCCTGGAGATGTGGTGACTGGGGAAAAGACCTGCTGAATTTCTGCCTGTTGCGCAAATGTTTTTTTTTTAAAAAAAGTACAGCAGTTCAGACTAGAGAGGGGGAGGAAGTAGCAACACTAGTGAGAACAATAAATTGGGGCATGACCTGCTTTTTCCAAAGTTCTTTTTTTACCTCAATTTGTGTGGTGAATATTAATTTCATCTACTTACCTAATACTAGGTTGAGGGCAGTAGATCCTGCGAATCACTGCGGGGGGGGGGGGGAGAGAATAAAAAAGCAGGTGTTGTATCTTATAAGGAATGAAGAACCAAACCCTTAACATGCAAGGAAGAACTGACAGGTCAGGGGGTGCTGAATTATTCCCCGCTTCCCTGATCCTCCCCTGGAAATCAGTCCTGCAACCGCTCTGGGAAGTGGGATGGGTTAGGCACCTCTCCCTCTTCAAATGATGGCATTGCAAGAGACGGCTGCAATGGGCAAGTCAAAATAAGTTGCTGGGATCAACAGCAATTCATAGTAATGATTCACAACTGTGTGGTTCTGCAAAATCTGCAAGATACCTTAGTATACATTTAGAGGTAGACCTATATCCCAGTTGTTTAACGATAGCAGCAACAAAAAGACTCCACCCTCCTGGCAGATTAACCGGGAGTAGCTTTTTGCGAGTTTCGGTCAGTCTTTGGTACTCAAAATGAATTTCTGAGCTCATATTTACTTCTGCAAGTAAGTCTGTCATACCAGACTCTGGTTGGTGGATCTCAGCAGCGGCAGGCCTTGGGACCTCAAATTTAAGTGGTATGCTAGGTGACACCAAAATTCAGCGCCCTCTGCCTCTTGCACTCCATTCCAAATAATAGTTGTGGCACCCCCCAAGGCTGTGCATCCAGGGCGACCAAACTGGTTGCTCTCCCCTAAATCTGCTTCTGATCTTTGGCAAAACTCCTCCACAAAACCATCACTGCAAGTTTGAAGCCTGTCCACCCACCCCCAGCTCTGTAGCACAGATCCTATTGTGATGTTTGTGCGGCAATGGAGGAACTCCACAGTCTCTCATGTATGCGGAATATATAGGAAGGGCCCTACCAATCAGTGTGGACAATACTGAGCCAGCTGGACCAGTAGCTTGCCTGTTGAATGGCTTGCTGAGAAGGACTGGGGTTCTGCAGAACAGGATTCTATAAAGCGAGTGTGGGAAAGAGCTTGTTGACCTTGAAAAGTCCAGCTTTGTTAAAAAAAATTAAAAATAAGTGTGGCAATCACTCCAAAAGTTCTGGCTTCTACGCAAAGAGGTCTGGCAAATTGCCCAGAGATCAAAAACCTGCTTGGGCTGCTTTGCTTTGTTTTCGAGTTAATGAAGCAAGAAGACCTCTAGACCTACCTTATAGGGCTGATGTGAAGACTTCTGAGAGAGTGTTCTAAAATTGCCTGGTTTTCAATTTTTAAAAAACATTATTAGGTCTCAATCAGAAAGAGAGCTGGACGTGTAGCTGCTGTTGCCATGCTAAACTTGGACCCTGCATGTCCTGAGCTGCGTGGCCAGTTCTGTTCAGATCCAAAAAGTGATGCTGTGCCTTTCCTGGGACAGATTCACATTGCAGATTAGATACAACAGGAGCAGAGCATATGCTCTCTTTGTGTTGGGTTTATAGCTTCTCTTCCCTCAATTTTGATGGGAAACCTTGCACAGACCCGGAGAGGACTGAGGAAGCATCTTGTGCCCACACTTCCTTGTGTTTGGGACAGCGTGTGACAGAAAGCTGCCCTTTGTTTCAGAGTCTGAGGATGACTGCACAAGTGCACAAGCCCCGGACCCAGGAGTCCTGGCATGCAGCCCCCCTGCCCTCTACCTCCCCACCCGCTGGGAAGGGGAAATATTTTCCCTTGCTACAGCTTGAGGTCTCTTTGCTTTTGCCCTGCTATGTGACGGCAGCTCTGCCTCCCAAGGGCACAGAGATCTGGAGCAAGTTTCCCCTGGAAGATGAAGAGCCTTTCCTGAACCTCCGTCTGCAAACAGACCTCGGATCCGTTCTAGGTCCCCTCTGTGACCGCTCCCTGCTTGGGAACACGTCGGAGAAGCTGGCTGGAAGAAACAAGGAGGGAAACACAGGCAAAGGGCTCTGTCTGGGCTGCAGAGGAAAGGGGGCTGATTTTTATTTTTTTGGAGGCAGGGGAAATGTTTCAGTAAATGTGCTCCAATTTAAATATTGCACTCGGATTCCAAAAGGAATACCATGATTAGAGCTGCCTTCTGTGAGCTATACAGTAGTGACCTCCCCGTTGCCCTCGTCACTCGCTGGTACCGAGACTGAAAATAAATCCAATTCCTGCCAGCTCAGGCATTTTAATATTTGGGTTCCTTCAGAGCCTGTTCTTAAACATCAGGCAAAAAGAAATGCGCGTTGGCGTCTTTCAGAGGCAGGACCATGCAGCCAAATGTGACCCACCAGTCATGTATGGAAGCAGCTGGTGCTTGACTCCTTCCCCATTTTTGCAGTGACAGGCAAGCCAGGGGATCGTTCTTCAATCTCATAAATGCTACCTTTACATGTCTGGTAGCCTGTGTTCAGCTTGCTGGGTCAAAATTTGCTGACCCATCAGGATTAAGCAGATTTCAGTCTTACTTCTGCTCTGTTTTTAAAGCCTTACTATTAGCAAGTGATCCGCCTTGAACTATTTGGCCAGGAACACCAGTTTCCACTTAAAAAAAACCCTTGAATCTTGCAGAGTTCTTGATTAACTTGATTAACAGCTGAGCTCTTGCAAACAGCTCTGGGTTTTGCTCCAGTAGGTCAGTTCTTGCATAGTTTACAACCCAGGTCTTGCAAGGAACTTTGCTTTGACCTCCCTGCTTGACTCAAACCATGCTTCTGACTGGAGGTTTGTAATCAGGTGGCATCCTCAGAGGCCTGAGTTCAAGTCTTCACTCAGCTACAGAAGCTGGGAGGAAGGCCCATGGCTGGATTGCAGTTGCTTCCCAGCTGATTGACATGTGGTGGTAGGATTCCGGACTGTACCACTTTAGGGGTGTGAGCATGGTTTTCCATGTCCCCTCACAAAGTAATAAATTAGTAAAATGGGGAAAAACTTTAACACAGCCTTCTCCCTGGTGTTCTAGTTTTCTGCATGCAAGGAGTTGTATTTCTGTTGTTGTTGAATGCTGGAATATCTACAAGTGTGACCCAAACACACCTGCAGTCTGAAGTGGTACAAACCCAAACACACCTGCAGTCTGAAGTGGTACAATCTGGAATCCTGCCCCCTAGTTCTCTTTAATGTGTTGCAAGGGTGGGAGTTTTCCACTTAACAGAACAAAGGTGGGTGCTTATTTTCCCAACATAAATAGATTTTTTTAAAAAATTGTTTTGCAAACTGGGATCTGAATGGACATGTAGAGGAGCCAAGCAGAGGCATGCAGCTCTGGGATTTACTGAGCGACTTGTCCATACCTTCACAGAGTTGACCTTTCTTATCTAGTAAGAAAGGTAATTCTGGCTTAGCCAAAGGAGCAAAAAAACGTTTTCATAGCACTTTAGTGGAAATGGGCTGGAACGAAATCAAAGCAGGAGGCAAAAGATAAAATCGGGAAAGGGACTAATGTTGACTCTTTGGCATGTGGAGCAGTGCAACAGGCAGGTGCTGAGGGCTGCTTTCCCCCATCGGCATCCAAGGGTGACCGTAGGAAATAAGTTTTTGGGAACAGGCAGAGAAAAGGCAACGTCACAAGATGAGGGGGCTGGGAAAGGAGAGCATCAAGGAGAGGAACAAAGACCACAAAAGGGGGCAAGAGTAATGTTTGGTTCCCCCGCAGCTATTGCAGAGCCACCGGCATTTCCAAAGAGAAAAACAAGGAGGCGTGAGAATTTGGAACATCTGACCCGTCATAGATGTGAACCTGTGATGGTGGACTCTGGTCCTATCAGCCCCAGCCAACATGGGAAATAGTCAGGAGTGATGGGGTTGTAGACCAGCAACATATCAAGTGACACACACACAGCCCCTCGATTTAGTTTCACACTCATAATCACTGCAGGAGCCCCTTCCTGTCTGCACACACTCCACCAAATTGTGGTAATTTGTGTAAACTTTCCCGTGTCAGCTTCTGATGAAGGGTGTGTGAGTCGACTGGCGATAACCATTTCCGAATAATGTTTAACAAAACGTTTTCATCTTACAGTGGATTTTATTGTAATCATCGAAATAACAAGGGCAGCTCAAACGCATTCAGGCTAGGCACAAGTTACTGTTTACTCTGGCCCCAGTGCGCTCCCGCTGTTGGGGTTTGAAGCTAAGTACACATGAAGTTTGTCACGATCCGTATGTATCCTGTAGCTTCTTGAGAAACGGTGCGGGGGGGGGGAGGGAAACAAATCAGGTCATGTGCAACAGGTGAAGACAGGAACACAAGGATGTGACTTGAGATGCAGAGGTGCACAGACAGGACCTCACTGAGTCGCCTCAGTGACATTTAGGCGCACAGAGCAGGAAGTGGCGCTCTGGGATTTTTGCACATGCTCTAGAGTCAGGACAGGTGGTCCTGCAACAGAATGTTGCAGTATGGATTGCTACAGCTTAGGGTGCCTGCTGCTCATAGGATGAAGCAAATCAGAGGAGACCTAATTTTTCAACTAGTGCATGCACTTCAGATTACTGGAGCGGGGCTAAGTACACAACATACATTTAAAGCACATCCCCTCCCCTCCCCTCCTGGGAAGACTCCTGGGAACTGTAGTTTGTTTGTTATAGATGCTGGGAATTGCAGCTCTGGGAGGGGTAAACTACAGTTTCTGAGATTCTTTGGCAGGTGCATGTGCTTTAAAGGTGTGTTTTGTACACAGTCCCAGTTAACCGTCTTGAAAGAAGATAAAAGAATTGCCTTGCAGGACCAGCACAAAGGTCCGTCTCACCCTCAGCCTTTGGACGTTTGCAGGCCGAATATTAGGCAACATCCCCTTCCCCTGTTTATCTCACGACTGGTAAGAATGGAACCTGCGACAAAGTGCTGCAGCATGGAATGCTTATGTTCAGGATTCTAGCCAGTCAGCCATACTGTTTATCAGGATATTATTCTGTTGGAAGCTTCCCAGAGTGACTGGGGCAACCCAGTCAGATGGGTAGGGCACAAACAAATTATTATTATTATTATTATTATTATTATTATTATTCTCACTGATACAGTGGTACTGCCGGTTATGAACTTAATTCGTTCCGGAGGTCCATTCTTTACCCGAAACCATTCTTAACATGAGGTGCACTTTCACTAATGGCACCTCCTGCTGCTGCCGCACCGCCAGCATGCAGCTTCCACTAGCATCCCGGGGCAAAGTTCGCAACCAGAGCATCTACTTCTGGGTTAGCAGGGCTTGTAACCCGAAGCATTCGTAAGGAGGACAGTATGTAACATGGGGTTCCACTGTATTTGCTTTTTTTACAAGCAGAGTTTTTTGTGCATGGGTTCGGGGGCAAAAAACCCAAAAGTAATGCAAAAGGGGGAAAAAAACTAGTTTTCCCTGGGAAAAGAGATTGAAACTACTCTGTGAATTGTAGCTCTGGGCAGGGAACAGGGATTTCCTAACAACTCTTAGCACCCTTAAACTACATTTCCTAGGGTGCTTTGGGGGAAGCAATGAGTGTTTAAAGTGGTATCATAGGGCTTTAAATGTATGGTATGGCCTAGATCTGGTCTTTACTGAGCATATGTTCTGATTTGTTTGTGGGACAAACAATGAGCATTATTCTGATTGGCTTTGTGGGGTGTTTATACATCTTCGCTGGTTCACCCCACACTTTTCAGTGCATTTCCCTGGGCACTTCCAGCCTGTTGTTGTTTTTGGGTGGGCCACCCAGTCACGTTCTGGGAAATTCAACTTGCACAATTATAGCTGGTCAGGAGTTCTTGCACAACAGACCTGCTTCTCCAAAAGATGGCTTGTTTCTTGATAAAGAACTCATTTACACTTTCACTTGATCCATATTTTGATCTTATTGTGCACTAATTAATTCCCCCCTGATCCAACAGATGTTTGTTTGTTTGTTTGTTTGTTTAGCGGCCGTGCCTTGTGAAAATCCAATCTCACCCATTGAATCAAGGCTCAGTTAAGCAAAATCTCTCTTGGAATTTTCCACACATCGGATAAGATCCAATTCAGCAGCTAAGGTTGGGTAAGAATCCTGGGAGCTGTGGGTTGTCCAGAGTGCTGGGAATTGTAGTTCTGTGGGATAAACTACACTTCTCAGTATTCTCTGTGAGGAGGGGAATGTGCTTTAAATGTATGGTGCGTATCCAGTCTCCATTAGCCTGAAAGCTTAGAATTGCCTCGTTGGATCAGCACAAAGATAACAGAAGTCCACCCATTGATCATAGAACTGTAGAGATGTAGCCCAACACGTCATCTCCCATCCAATTTGAAACTATACGAGACCCTGCTTAGCTTTGTAAATGTGCTAGCAGTTTTTAACGCTGCACCACAAGGTCTGTGTGGCCTTTGGAGGATTTACAAGCAAGAGGCACACAGAGGAACAAGTGGCACGCTGGCCTTTTGAGTTTCTTGCATTTGTGCATTTTTCAAGGCTACCTGCAACAATATGTTGCAGCGTGGAGAGCTTGCAGCTTCAGATTCCAGCCAGCCGGTAGCACGTAGGACAAAAGAAATAGGTAAGAAGAGCTTGCTGGATTAGGCAAGTGAACCATCTAGTTCTGCACCCTGCACTGTCCTGAATCTTCCAACAGATAAACTAGCACACAAACTTCAGATTACTTGACTTGGGCAGCATACTCACCATACATTTAAGGTAACCACAACTGGGAATTGTAGTTCCTTTAAGGGGCTGGGAACTGTAGCTCTGTGAGGTCAATTACCACTCCCAGGATTCTGGGGGAAATGGGCTTTAAAGTTGTGCTGTGTATGCAGGTCCAGTTCAGAGGAAGGTTCACCACCTCAGCGAGAGAACAAGGCTGCGTCTTCTTGGCTTTTCTCTTTTCCCTTCTTTATTTCCTTATCCTACCATTCCTGGCACGGGCAAGCCCCTTCTCCCGGCTCATGGAGCAAGCCCAACTTCCTTCTCTTGTCCGATTGTTCAGGACACAATTGCTCCCTTCACGGCAGGGGCTGTGGAGCTGGAGGGGGCGGGGAGGCAGCGTTGGAACCGGTGACAGGATAAATATTAATCCGGATGGGCCAGGTGACATGTGTTCTCACGGAGAAGCCGCCACCAGCAGTGGGAACTGCCCAGGGCAAGGGCACAGAGGAGCCAAGAGACTCCAGGAGTTCCTTCCCAGTGCTGGGAGGAGAGTAAGGGATAGTGGTTAGGGATGGCAGGAGTGCAGACGTCACAAAAGGGGATAAAACACACACACATACGCAAAACCTTGCAAATGCAATGACTGGAATTCAATGGAAAGGAGAGCCAAGTTGTAAATGTTAAGCTTTTAATCCAAACTCTGGAAGGGATTTGAGGCCTAGTGGGTGCTGCCAAGCCGCAAAAGTTGTTATTTCCACTCCTGGTCCCTTTATTCCACCTCACCCTCGAGCTGTGGCAAGTTAATGCCATCTTTTGCCATCTTTACAGTGAGCGACTCTGTGCCCTTAATGGAGCAGTAGCTGATGTGTTTGCTCTGCAGAGGCAGCGGACTGCAATTCCTAGGATCCGGTGCCATTGGCCATGCAGACTGCAGCTGATGGGAGTTGTAGCTTATTTGTTTTTTTGTTCATTTCTCACCCACTTTTCACCTTAAGTTCCTTGAGCAGGTTGCAACATTAAAAGACAATATTCAAAACAGTTTGAAACAACTCACAAAAAATAAAAAAATTACACACCTGGCAGGCACCACAATGGCTTCCCCTTGCCCTGATCGTAGTTGAGGGCTGCCAGCTTGAATGAAAAGAGGACAGGAAAAATTTGTGGAGGCTATCTATGGCTACTTGCTGAGCAAAGATGTACCTGTTGCATTTCTGCTCAGCATGGGGTTGTTTATCTGTCCACAAAACAGGTGGATGCCTTCTTGCTTCTCCAAGGATACTGGGGCAGAGACTTTGGTCCAGCATGCCTGAGGGATGCTCAGACCACACCCTGGACCGGCTGTTACCCCTACTAGTGAAGCAGCTCCTGCTGCAGAATTTGCATTGCAGGGATGAAAAGCTGGTGTTGATCTGTAACATTTCCTCCCCCCCCCCACCTGAAAAGTGAAGCACCATATTTTTTGCTCTATAAGACGCACCAGACCATAAGACGCACCTAGTTTTTGGAGTAGGGAAACAAGAAAAAGAAAAAATTCTGAATTTCAGAAACCAGAACAACAAGAGGGATCGCAGCGCAGCGAAAGCAGCGATCCCTCTTGCTGTTCTGGCTTCTGGCATAGCTGCGCAGCCTCCACTCGCCCCATAAGATGCAGACACATTTCCCCTTACTTTTTAGAAGGGAAAAAGTGAGTCTTGTAGAGCAAAAAATATGGTAAATTAGCTTCCATGCCCTGGAGCGAAATGCAAAAGTGTTGAAAAGGGGTTATTTTTGGTGCAAGAGCTTCCACTCCCCCATCGGCCAATGGCTTCACAGAAACAAACCAAAGTAGGGCTGCATGCCCTCATGGGTGACTTTCCAGGGGCCGCCTGCCAAATGGAGGGCAGGGCCGGAGACAAAACAGGTGGATCACAAGCATGACTCTTACCTTTGCACAGTAAAAGTTGCAGATTTCTGCATGCGACCCCAACCCCTACCTCTCTCTAACCTCCATTCGAGCAACAAGAGGAATTATCATAGTTCAAAGACACATTCCAGTCAGGCAAAGGCACTTGAGGAGGAAGCAGAGCAGGGCTGTCCAAGGGCAATGCTGGGAAGACCCCTGGAGTAAATAAAGGTTACATTCACGCCCAAAGAATCCTGGGAAATGTAGTTTGTTAAAGGTGCTGAGTATTGTTGGGAGAAACCCCCAGTTCCCTTCGAAGAATTATGATTTTCGGAGCGCTTTAACAACCAATGCCTTTTCACAGGGGACTCTGGGAATCGTAGCACCTCCCAGAACCCATATCGAACTACAGCTCCCAGAATTCTTTAGGGGAAGCTGTGATTGTTTAAAGTGGTATTGTAGTTCTTTAAATATATGGTGTGAATGTGGCCAAAGTCAGGATATATTTTGATGAGGAGGCAGCATGGGTTACTCAACTCTCTCCTCTGCCCCCTCCTGTGCCTCTATCTGTCTGTCTTGGCTGTCCTTTGAGGCCTGCCTTGCTTATATATCTTGTGAGTGCCTCCCCTCTCCGTCACCTTCCCTATTGTAATAATATTTGCCCAGGGTGTCTCCCGTACTGCCTTGGCTGTCCTTTAGTGACCAGAAGTGCTCCCCCCCTCCACCTTTTTGTCTTTCAGCCCAGCTCTGGAAACGCCACCAAGGCAAATGTTTTCCCCCAGGACAAAGACCCCTTACCGTTCCAAGCTTTTATCACTTTCGAGGGAAAGACTGGGGTACAGGGCTGGAATGTTTTAATCTGGAGTGTTGCTAGGTTCTAAAAGAACTCAGCTGGACACAGGCTGACAACACGAAACTGGAACTTAAGAGCACCCCAAAGTATAGGGGTCCTGGAGGAGAACGTAAGAAAACACAAACACACAAAAATCCTTGCAGTGGCCCACCTAGTTCACCATCCTGTTCTCACAGAGGCCAGTCAGATTCCAGATTCAAGCAGGACCCAAGTGCCACAGCATTCTGTCCTCCTGCGGTTTCCAGCAAGTAGCATTCAGAAGCATTACTGCCTCCAGTCATAACCTTCAGGGCTGCTAAGCCACAGACCCGCTTTTTAGAAGTACAACTTTAGACAGCTGTGCTTCCTTACATCTTACATTCCAGAACCTGTGGAACTCCCTGCCACTGTAACTCAAGAGTTCCTCAAGGTGACCCTTTTCTGCTGCTGCATGTTTCATTTTCACTTGACTGATGGTTTGGCATGAGCCTGATACCGACAAGGGGGATGGAGCGAGCTATTAACTGCAACCACTTACGGAAAGGAAACGGCGTACGCAAGGGAACACTGATATTTACAGTGATGGAACACGGGAACCTGACTTATACTGAGTCCAGATTATAGGGTCCATCTACCTCAGGACTGTCTGCACTGACTGGCAGGGGCTCCCTGGGTTTCTTTAGACAGTCTTACTAGAAACTCTGGGAATCTGGGACTTCATGCAAGGCAAATGCTCTACTGCTGAGCTATTATCCTTACAGAAAACTCGCTCATACTCTTTTACAGTGGTACCTCGGCTTACAAATGCTTCGGATTACAAACACTTTGGGTTACAAACTCCGCTAACCTGGAAGTAGTACCTTGGGTTGCGAACTTTGTCCCAGGATGAGAACGGAAATTATGCGCCGGTGGCGCGGCGGCAGCGGGAGGCCCCATTAGCGAAAGCACACCTCAGGTTATGAACCGTTTCAGGTTAAGAACAGACCTCCGGAATGAATTAAGTTCGTAACCCTGAGGTACCACTGTACTGTATATATATTGATGCCTTGGCTGAGATTAAGGTGATATGTGGCTGAGAGTTCACCAGCTCTGCACTTTGCAGTATGCCCAGCTGCCTGAAAAGAAAGTTGTTTGTTCCTTAATTGAAAATTTTTTAAAAAGTAGCAGGGGACACTGTGGCTCAGTGGAAGAGCATCTGCTCTGCAATGCAGAAGGTCACAGGTTCAAAACCCTGCATCTCCAAGTATGGCTGGGGGAAAACCCTGCTCAGACAACTGCTGAGTGGTTCCACGGGGTAAACCAACTGGAATTAGTGAACGTGACCATCAGGTCCATTGCTTTCAGTATTTTTGCTCTGAATAAAACTTAGCCGAATGCCACCCAGCATAAACAAGGCTGAGCAAGATGGACCGAACAAAATAAAAAAATTCCTTCCAGTAGCACCTTAAAGACCAACTGAGTTAGTTCTAGGTATGAGCTTTCGTGTGCATGCACACTTCTTCAGATACACTGAAACAGAAGTCACCGGACCTTTCTATATAGTGAGAAGGTGGGGAGGGGTATTACTCAGAAGGGTGGTGGGAATGGGTGATTGGCAGATAGCTGCGATGAGCCTGTTGATGATGAGCCAAGATGGACCGATGAGCTGACTCTGCCTCCAGCAGTTTCCAAAGGGGCAAGACACCTGAAGTCTGCAACAAAAGACCCCTTTTTGGCTCAGTGAGCCAACCCTCCTAATTCCCAAGGGATGTATGCAATGCCCTTCAGACTTGGAAAGAATTGAGTGCTGAGTTTTTCTTTTCCACGGGTGCATTTATTTCTACATCTGAGTTCTGTGCCTAATTTCCAAATGCTTGTAAATAGGATTTTAGTCTGTGTGTGTCTGTGTGTGTAGGGGACAGCCTCGCCCTGAAACCAGTAAGCCTGTCTGGAAACACCTGGTTCAGGTGGTAGCTGGTTGCCCAGGTGAAAGCTGTTGCCTCCAACAAAACCCACAATGATTCAATTGTTTTATTAGCACACGATTGGTCACACACCCCTCATCTGTTGCCCCATGCAGCAGGGTTTTAACTCCTTCCGTTCCATGAGAAACAAGTAGAACCACCTCTTCGAGGGCTGCAGAGAGCTGCCGTTTTTGGAATAAAATGGTAACACGCTTGCAAACGTTAATAATAATAATAATAATAATAATGATGATGATGTTTATCCCCCACCCATCTGTGTGGGTTTCCCCAGCTACTCTGGGCGGCTTACAGAATATATAAAATGTAAGAAAGCATCAAATATTAAAAACCTCCCTAAACAGGGCTGCCTTCAGATGTCTTCTAAAAGTTGCATAGTCTTTTATCTGAAGGGAAAGTGTTCCACAGGGAGGGCACCACTACCAAGAAGGCCCTCTGCTGCACAGTCCAGGGCAAAGAATGACCTACATCACAGCACTGGCAGGTTGGCAGAATCTCACATGATGCTGTTTGGCTAAACCACCTATCCACCAACTTGCCCTTATGGACAGCGGGAGACATTTGATTCAGTACTTGTCTGAAGGCAAACCAACCCAAGTTACGCTTTCAGAAAACAGTAACCCAAAATGGAAATGCAGACATCATGCAAAATTCATACTTCTCTGAGTTTTGCAATTCATTTATTTATTTCAGTTTTTAAAGTACTTAACCCTCCCCCTTTTATCCGAGGCTCACAGGGCGGTTTATAGTATAAAAACATGAAGATACATAACATAGTAACAAACGAAATGATAACCCACCCCTGCAGTTTAAAAGACTATAGATTGTTTAACTGGCCAAAGGCCTCAGAAAAGAGGAATATTTTTGCCTGGCACCTAACGCATGATCATCAGAGGATGATCATAGGGTCTGGGTTGGTTCAGTTTTCCAGACAAATTGTACAAAAATTCATATACTACTAGGGTAAAGGTAAAGGTAAAGGTAAAGGTAAAGGGACCCCTGACCATTAAGTCCAGTCGCAGACGACTCTGGGGTTGTGGCGCTCATCTCGCTTTATTGGCCGAGGGAGCCGGTGTACAGCTTTCGGGTCATGTGGCCAGCATGACTAAGCAGCTTCTGGTGAACCAGAGCAGCGCATGGAAATGCTGTTTACCTTCCTGCCGGAGCGGTACCTATTTATCTACTTGCACTTTTTGGTGTGCTTTCGAACTGCTAGGTTGGCAGGAGCAGGGACTGAGCAACGGGAGCTCACCCCGTCGTGGGGATTCAAACCGCCGACCTTCTGATCGGCAAGTCCTAGGCTCTGTGGTTTAACCCACAGTGCCAGTGGTGGTGGGGGGGGGAGCATTTTGACATCAGGCATACACCTTCACTGTACTCTTTTCAGTGCCTGCTAAGAATTGGAGTTTTTTTGTTTAGACAAGCCTACCCAGAGACATAGAATGTTGACATGTGTTTTAATCAGGTTTTTAGCTTATTGTTGATTTTTATTTTTATTTATTTTTTAAAAAATATACAGTCAAACCTTGGTTGTCGAACGCAATCTGTTCCAGAAGCCCGTTTGGTTTCCAAAATGTTTGACAACAGGCACTGCTTCTGATTTGTTGCAGGATCTTCTTGCACTGAAGCGGAAGCCGCGTCAGACGTTTGGCTTCTGAAAAAAGTTCAAAAACTGGAAGACTTACTTCTGGTTTGGGAGCCAAAACGTTCCAAAACAGAGGCGTTTGGGAACCGAGGTTTGACTGTAGTTGTTTTTAACTGTTTTTACTGATTATTTTTTTTGTCGTTTCATTCTTTCTGCAAACCACTTCAGTCCTTTTTTTTAAAAAAAAAAAACCAGCCAGTGCATTAAGCTGATGTTTCTAGCTGCCATGTAACTTTCCGACAGTTTGACCTCACCCCCAAAGGCGCAGTCCTCCATTGCCTTCCGAGACAGACAGATGCCAAACGGATGCTGTTTCCATTCCCCACAGTTCCTTGGAGCAAGGCCACATCAAGGGCACTGTGGGAAATCAAAATGACTCTTCCCAGCTCTCCTGACACTAGTCAGAGCACCAGGCCGTGTGTGTTTGTGTGTGTGTGTAAATGACATCCGTGGTTGTGCCCTGTTGGGATGTTGGACCTCTGGCAGATACCCAAGGCCCACAAAGAAACTGGAAACCAGTGCAGGTTTTTCAACGGAGCCAAAATGTGGCAAGTATTGCAGCGATTCCCACCCCCTTCCCGGTTATTAACCTTTTTGTTAACTCTGTGAACAATTACTTCCTTTTGTTCGGCCTGAGCCTTGTGCCAGCCAGGTCCCCCTGAGGTGCCATTCAGCTGTCAGTGCTGGCAGCCAATTCTTGAATGCCATCCTAGACTTTCCTGCAGGTTGGTGTAGCCTAGGAGCCATAAGAGAAGGATCCGCAAATTAGGAAGTACCCGCTTTGGATGTTATCTGTGGGCTGAGGTCCCTAGGTGGTCTCAGGCAATCTGCTCCTTCTCAGCCCTCGTTCCTCCGTCTCATCTGCATTATGGAGGGTGATAATATTGACCTACCTAGCTGCAGCTAGAGCTATATCATGCATTGTATGTAGAGTGCTTGGAAATTTGCAAGCATTAAGCCGTATTATTTATATCATCGCTGTTCTAACAGATTTGCTTATGTATGAACAAAGGTATGAGCCACATCCAAATGCATGTCATACTCAGAGTTAGACCCGTTGAACTTAATGGGCATGGTTAATTTATATAAGTATAAAGGGGCTAACTGAAAAAAGTGGTGTTTTTTGTTTTTTGGCTAAACATCAAGTGGGATTTACAGCACGATCCAATGCATGTCTACTCAAAAGTAATCCCAGTTGAATTAAATGGGACTTATGCCCCAGGAACTGTCTACATGATCACAGCCATGGGCATAGCCAGGATTTATTTGGCTTTATGTTGCAGGGGGCAGAACCAAGTTATCTGTGATACAATTGGTCAGTTAGTCAGTTAGTTAAGTATTTTTATTTATTTACTTGATTTGGGGGCGGGATCTGCCACACCCATGATCACAGCCGGGCATAGGCAAACTCAGCCCTCCAGATGTTTTGGAACTACAACTCCCATCATCCCTAGCTAACAGGACCAGTGGTCAGGGATGATGGGAATTGTAGTCTCAAAACATCTGGAGGGCCGAGTTTACCTATGCCTGACCTTAGTTTTGTACAGTTCTGCCCGGACACTGAGGTCCAGCTCCGAGGGCCTTCTGGCGGTTCCCTCACTGCGAGAGACCAAGTTACAGGGAACGAAGTAGAGGGCCTTCTCGGTAGTGGCGCCCGCCCTGTGGAACGCCCTCCCATCAGATGTCAAAGCGATAAACAACTACCTCACATTCAGAAGACATCTGAAGGCAGCCCTGTTCAGGGAAGTTTTTAATATGTGACATTTTAGTGTATTTTTATCTTTGTTGGAAGCCGCCCAGAGTGGCTGGGGAAACCCAGCCAGATGGGCGGGGTACAAATAATAAATTATTATTATTATTATTATTATAGTTGTGCTGTCTGCTTTGTTAGGTGTGTGTGTGTGCACGCGTGTGTGTGTGTCTATATATATATATATATATATGAATGTATTATGTACTGTTTGTTTTATGACCTTTTTAAAATGTATTTTTGCTGCGTTGTAGATCAAGACTAGTGGAAGGTTAGGGTTTGTTGTGAATAACAGACAACATAAAAGTGTAGAATGGCTACGGAACAAGCATCTTCAGCTTTGTTTACTATGATTACTGTTATTTAATATGGATCATAGAATCGAGGAGTTGGATGGGATCCCTGAGGGTCATCTAGTCCAGCCCCCTGCAATGCAGCCATCCTGCCCGTAGCCATCCCTGGGTGGGCTGGAGCCACCAACCTTCTGGTTAACAGCCAGATGCACTGACTGAAGATCTATGAAAAAGCGGGTTGGCAAAACGTGCAAGAAAGAACACCCCCCCCCCGAAAAAAATGCAACCAAATTCATACTATGATCAAGCCATAATAATAGCTAGGGTCTTTGAATGCATATCTTCCCGATTGCATTCATGCACCAAGCATGAACTGAATGTGAGAATCAAACTTTCTTTTACTCGCAGCTACATGACAGAAGCTCTGACTTCCCCCTCTCCAGCCCCATTGGAAAGAAGAAATATTGAGGAGGCTGCAATTCTGGGTCAAACGGTGGAAGGGGAGGCATTTTGCGTAACTACTTTTCTGATTAAAAGTCACTTTCCTCACCCAAAGCTTGGAGGGAAGAGCTAAGCACCCACAAATTTTGCTTCCTCCCCACTCACAGTTTGCGGTCCCCCTCAAAGCTCTTTTTCTCAGTTAAGTGGAAAACAAAGCAAGTCCATTGCGACATTGTTGCAACAGAGTGCACACAGTGTGTCATTTGGTCCTAAGGCTGAGGTACATACCTTGTTTATTTATTTCACAAAAGTTATTTAACACTTGATTGTGAAAAACAACAGCAGCAACCTCCAGGTGGTCTATAAAAAGAACGAAACAACGCAACAGTTAAAAAAGTTAAAAGCATCAATTTGAAACCAGTATGAACCTACCCAGACCCTGTGATCATCATCTGAGGCCCTTCTTTGTGTTTCTCCTCCGTGAGAGGTCCAGAGGGTGGCAACATGACAACGGGGCCTTTTCTGCAGTGGCTCCCTGTTTGTGGAATGCTCTCCCCAGGGGGGCTCACCTGGCGCCTTCATTGCATACACCTGCAGGCATCAGGCAAAAACATTCCTCTTCGATCAGACCTTGGCTGGTTAACATTACATGGCAGGGGTGCCCAAACTTTTTTCGAAGGGGGCCAGATTTGATGAAGTGAGGGCCGACCAAAGTTGCTGAGCTTTTTTTAGGATTTAAGTTGCTGAGGGGCCAGGTTAAATTGACTGGTGGGCCACATTAGGCCCCCGAAGCAGACTTTGGACATGCCTGTTATATGGCCTTTTAACTGTGCTTGCGGGTAGGAGGGGTTTATTGGTTTTGTTCTTGTTTTTATTATGTATTTTCTCTATTTATCTTGTATATTTATGCTATGAATCACCTTGAGATCTATGGATACAAATTTAATGAATTTAGTAGTGGTAACAACAAAAATCGTGGCTTCCCCAAAATGGCCTTTGCTGGCCAAATGGGGAGGTCTGGTGAGCCATGCTGGAGGTTCCCCACCCCACAGTACTATGATAAATATGGTCCCATTTCATAGAATTGTAGAGGTGGAAGGGACCCCAATGGTCATCTAGTCCAACCCCCTGAAATGCAGGAATTTGAGAATTAAGTGCTACCATTCAAAGTTTTTGAAGGGAGGCCAACCACCAGAGCCTACAACTCTTGTCAAACAGCAGCCACCATCAAACCATGGGCTCTGGGCGTAAGAGCTGACACCCTTGAGGGGCTGAAATGCACCCAGGGCCCACTTGTTTGTAGACAACTGGCTGGCCATTATGAAAACTGGATGTTGGACTAGCCAGGCCATTGGCCTGATTCAGTAGCCAGGCTCTCCTTCAGCTATGACTTCTTATCCCATTCAGTGTCTTTAATTTTTTTTAATATACCGTATTTTTCGGCCCATAGGACGCACCGGCCCATAGGACGCACCAAGTTTTTTTTGGGGGGGGGGGAAATAAAGGGGAAAAAAATTATTTCCCCCCAGGCGCTTGTGGGGCCGGCAGCGGGGAGAAGCGCTCTTCTCTCCGCCGCCTGCCTGCAGACCAGGTCCAGGGACAGCGGGAAGACGTGCTGCGCCTCCCAGCTGTCCCCGGAGCTTGCGTTTTTTTTTGGGGGGGGAATGAATAAAAAAAATTATTCCTCCCCCCAGCCGCGGCTGCCGCCCCAAGCCTTGTGCACACCTGCCCAAAGCACAGGGCACCCTCCGGAGGGCTCCACGTGCTTCAGGCTGCAGGCTGCCGCCCCAAGCCTCGCGCGCCTGGCAGGACCTCCCACCGGGTGTGCAAGGCTTGTGGACACTCGCCGGGGCTGCAGGCTGCTGCCCGCAAGCCTTGTGAGCCCGCGGAAACTCCCAACAGGCTTGCAAGGCTTGCGGATAGCTTCCTGAAGCCTGGAGAGCGAGAGGGGTTGGTGTGCACTGATGCCTCTCGCTCTCCAGGCTTCAGCGAAAGCCTGCATTCGCCCCATAGGACGCACACACATTTCCCCTTCATTTTTGGAGGGGAAAAAGTGCGTCCTATGGGGCGAAAAATACGGTATATGCAATGACTTTCCATTGTTTCTGCATATGCTGTTGTTTTAACTTTCTATATACTGTATTTTTCACTCTATAAGACACACCAGACCACAAGACGCACCTAGTTTTGGACGAGGAAAACAAGAAAAAAAATATTCTGAATCTCAGAAGCCAGAACAGCAAGAGGGATCGCTGCACAGTGAAAGCAGAAATCCCTCTTGCTGTTCAGGCTTCTGGGATAGCTGCGCAGCCTGCATTCGTTCCATAAGACGCACACACATTTCCCCTTACTTTTTAGGAGGGAAAAAGTGAGTCTTATAGAGCAAAAAATATGGTAATTAAGCAGTAGTTGGATATGCATTTCTACTGTACTGCAAAATCACTTCAAGGTGCTTCATAGGAAGCGATTCATGAATGAAGTGGAATGATAATAATGCTCTAATGGCACCCGGCCCTTCTCCTCACTTCTCCCTCCTCTTCCCTTCAGTGGTTTGCCTACTCCTTCATGGTGAAGTGCCTCATCACCCTCTCCACAGCTGGGCTGCTGATCACGATCCTGGCTTTTCACATCAAAGAGATCCAGGTAAGCCTAACTATGGGACTATTTCTCAAATGAGCGCAGCGGAGGTCAGACAGTCTGACAAAATGCTGCGAACACACCATACCTTTAAAGCACTAGGATGCCGCAATGATAGCAGTCATGGCTTCTCTTGAAGAATTATGGGAGCTGTAGTTTGTTCGTGGCGCTGAGAGTTATTAGGAGATGCCTGTTTCCCTCACAGATTTACAATGTCCAGGATTTGCTGGGAAGAAGGATTGCTTGTTAAATCTCTCTGGAAATTGTAGCTCCGTGACTACAGCCACCAGAATAATTTGGGGGAAGCCACAACTGTTTAAAGCGTTAACATAGCACTTCAAATGTACGATGTAAATATGGCCACAAAAGACCTAGATCACCTATTGAGCTTCATGAAAAGTCACCTGGGTCACAGTCTTCGGTGAAGTGTTTTTTCTATCTCCGTTATAGTAATTAATTCTAAAATTAGCATATTTGTGTCCTTGTTTTGGACTGCCCTACTTGATGCAAATCTGACTGTGGTGGTTCCCACCCCCCTTGGGGGAGAGCTGTTGTCATGGAAACGACGAAAAAAAATAAAAACCTCCCCAAAACAGGTTCACTCCAGTAATTGGTACATATTTTGGTATGCTCACAGCAAGCAGCACACAGTGTGAGAAAAAGTAGGTGTTGTGCTTGTTAAAGAGGGACAGGATGAGGCTTGGGAGGGGGGTAATTATGCCCCAAATCAATGACCCAAAGCTTGAAACAAATTCCTGGCAGTAGGGCCTCTGAGTGAAGGACAGGTCACTCAGCCAAAGGTTACCCAAAAGGGCCCGATTCCTCATTCTGGGAAGCTGTAGCCATTATAACAGGAAGATGGTAATGGGAAGGTATGTATATGAAACTGGGATCATGACGTAGATCTGCATATGCTAAAATATATGCATAGGTGCAAATGTCTCTGAGCATGTTAAGCTGGAGGGGGTTGGACTAGATGACTCTCGTGGTCCCTTCCAACTCTAAAAGGTAAAGGTAAAGGACCCCTGACCATTAGGTCCAGTCGTGGCCGACTCTGGGGTTGCGTCGCACATCTCGCTTTATTGGCCGAGGGAGCCAGCGTACAGCTTCCGGGTCATGTGGCCAGCATGACTAAGCCGCTTCTGGTGAACCAGAGCAGTGCACAGAAACGCCATTTACCTTCCTGCTGGAGTGGTACCTATTTATCTACTTGCACTTTGACGTGCTTTCGAACTGCTAGGTTGGCAGGAGCAGGGACCGAGCAATGGGAGCTCACCCCGTTGCGGGGATTCAAACCGCCGACCTTCTGATTGGCAAGCCCAAGAGGCTCAGTGGTTTAGACCACAGCGCCACCAACTCTACAGTTCTATAATTCTATAATTCTATAAACCGACCACAAGAGCACTCTCCCCTCTTGCGGCAACTGGTATTCAGAAGCATTACTGCCTCTAGTTGTCGAGGCAGCAAATAGCCATAATGGCTCATAATCACTGATAGCCTTATCCTCCTATGAATTTCTCCAGTCCTATTTGAAAGCCGTCCAAGTCACTGCCTCCTGCGGAAATGAGTTCTGTAGTTTGCTGTGTGAAGTACTCTCTTTTCTGTCTGCTGGATCCAAAGGACTAATGGTCTCTGACTCAGTCAGCTTCCTATGTTCCCTACCTTTGACCTTGGGGTGGTGGCAACGGCGGTTGCATGGATTTCAATTCGGAACCTGTAACATTCCTCCACTCTATAAATTAACTGCAAAGGAAAAATGGCCGGGGACTAGCTTTTCATGGGGAAACGAAGGCGAATGGAAAGATTAGGCTGGCAGGCAGGGATTTGCATTCAAGGTCTGGGACGCAAGCCCAGAACTTCAGCCTTCTTCGCAGACCCATATAGCTCAACCGTGCATAGGAGCTGGTGACACTTGGAAAATACATCTCAGAAGGGTTTTTCCTTTCCTTTGGGCTGTTTGATCTCTGCTGCTGATCTGAGTGAGCTGTTTCCTGACTGAGTCACGGCATGTTTCATCCAGCTACTGGGCGAGTTGTGGTCGCTGCAGGATATCGCAGAGGGCTGGCTCTGGTGTGATTTTGGGGGTCCTTTGCTCTTCCTTCTTCAGGTTAGCTTCTCCTGTAATTTGCCAGAAGGACTTTCTGGTCATCGTTCAGTTTAGCCTGGTGTTATCAGTTCAAAGAAACCAAAGGAATCAGGAAGAAGATATATAACCAGCTGTCTCAAAGTCTCAGAATATTGGTGGGTGTGCAGAATCCACTGATCTGAATTAGATTTTTCTCCCTCCAAAGTGGACACACCTTGGATTGTGACATAAATGCAACTTAACTTAGTTGATTGTGTGAGTTTTAATCGACCGGTTAGTTAACTGATTAAACCAGCCTGGCTTCTGCATGAATGAAACAATTGTTTTTGAGCACAAAGCATAGAATCAAAGAGTTGGAAGGGACCTCAGGGGTCATCTAGCCTAACCCCCGGCAATGCAGGAATCTCATACAAGGCAGATGGCCATCCAATCTGTGCTTAAAAACATCCAATGAAAGAGAGTCCACAACCTCCCGAGGAACTCGGTTCCACCTTTGAACAGCTCTTGCAGTCAGAAAGTTCTTCCTGGTGTTTTGTCAGAATCTCCTTTCTTGCAATTTCAAGATATTGGTTTGGGTCCCAGCCTCTGGAGCAGGAGAAAATCTTGCTTCGCCCTTCATGAGGCAGCGCTTTAGATATTTGAAGATGGCTGTCACATCTCTCTCAGTCTCCTCTCCCCCAGGCTAAAAAACACACAGCTCCCTCAACTGTCCCTCATAAGGCTTGCTTTCCAGTCCCTCAACATCTTGGTTGCATTCCTCTGCATACGTTCCAGCTTGTTCAATCCCCTTCTTAAACTGTGGCACCCATTTTTTGAGTGCATTTGATGATAATCGTAATAATAATAATAATAATAATAATAATAATAATAATAATAATAATAATTTATTTGTACCCTGCCCATCTGGCTGGGTTTCCCCAGCCACTCTGGGCGGCTTCCAACAAAGACCAAAAATACACTAAAATGTCACACATTAAAAGCTTCCCTGAACAGGGCTGCCTTCAGATGTCTTTTGAATGTCAGGTAGTTGTTTATCTCTTTGACATCTGGTGGGAGGGCGTTCCACAGGGAGGGCGCCACTACCGAGAAGGCCCTCTGCCTGGTTCCCTGTAACTTTGCTTCTTGCAATGAGGGAACCGCCAGAGGGCCCTCGGCGCTGGACCTCAGCGTCCGGGCAGAACGATGGGGGTGGAGACGCTCCTTCAGGTATCCTGGGCCAAGGCCATTTAGGGCTTTAAAGGTCAACACCAACACTTTGAATTGTGCTCGGAAACATACTGGGAGTAGAGCCTGCAGGATCAGGCCAGAGCCTGTAGCTCTCTCCCCTCCTGCAGTTCCCATCCACTGATGGTACTCTGAAACATACTGCCTCTGACAGTGGATGGAAACTGCAGGAGGAAGTAAGGGCTGCTGCTGCTGCTGCTGCTACTGCTGTGCTCAGCTCGATCCAATGGACTTATTACTCAGCTCCATTGATTGACGCTGAGCATGACTAACGTTGGTTTTCACCCTTAAAACGTTTCAGAGCAGGCCAGCGAGGGGCAACTGAACTAGAAGGAGCCGCCAATACAGTCAGAAGCATTAGTAAGGTCAAAACTATGCCTGATGTTTTGTGCAGGCGAAGCCTGATAAAGCCCAAACTCCTGCTGCCTAAACACATATAAGCCTGGTATTCATTTTTACTCCGTATGTGACAAGAATTACAGTGGCAACTCTTAACAAGCGTTGGGTTTTCCCCCTGCCCCCCTCCCACAATGAGCTTGAAATTCCTCAAGTATTATCAGCCAGGTTTGCATGCAGATAAATATATAACCTTGAGTCACACAGACACGCCCAGAGGTGCAGGCGGCCAGCAAAGAGATGCGGGCTGCCGAAAAACTGCCTAGCAGACACTCTTAAGTGTTTGCGCATTCACATGCCAAACCTTCTGCCACACGCGATGGGGCTAGCCAGCAGAAGAGCAGCTCCTGCAACTGAAAGTGCTTACATAGCGCTGCAGGCAAGAGGCAACGATGGCCACAGATTTGAGTGGCTTTGAAGGAGGAGCTGGCAGCTTCATGGAGGATAAGTCGCTGTCGGAGGCACTATATACGTCTGGTGGAAGATCCCTGCATTAAAGGGGGTTGGACTAGATGACCCTCGTGGCCCCTTCCGGCTCTGCGAATCTGTGATTTTGTGATTCTATGAATGCCAGTTGCTAGAAAGCACAGGAGTAGAGAGGGCTCTTGGGTTCAGGCCCTGCTTGCAGCCTTCGCGTGGGCAAGTGGTCGGCCGCTACGAAAACAGCATGCTGGACCCAGATGGGCCCCTTGCTCTTATGTCCTTAGGATTCAACCACATGCCAACAAGTTCAGATTGGGCAATTAAAGCTGATTTGGCGCAGCAAACCTGCTTTTCCAATAAAGGTTCAGACTTCTCGCAATCAGGGAAGTGATGTGGAAATGCAGCGGGACAAACACTTGCTCTGATGTGACGCCTTCCTGCACACAAATCAGAGTGAATATTCATTAAATAGCCAACTTCATCGAGTTTCCATGCAAGCAAATCAGGATGAACGCCTGATTCTCATCTGGAAATGCCCTATGCATTCTCTGTGGAGCATAGGAGTTATACCAGCAGATCCAATGTAACACCACCACCATCAGCATCATTACAGTCGTACCTCGGAAGTCGAACAGAATCGATTCCGGAAGTCCGTTCAGCTTCTGAAACGTTCAACTTCCAGAGTGCGGCTTCTGATTGGCCGCAGGAAGCTCCTGCAGCCAATCAGAAGCCCCAGAAGCCCCGTGGGATGTTCGGCTTCTGAAAGAACATTCGAAAACCAGAACAATCACTTCCAGTTTTCGATCATTCGGGAGCCAGAACGTTTGACTCCCAAGGTGTTCGGGAGCCAAGGTACAACTTTATTATTATTATTATTATTATTATTATTATTATTATTATTATTATTATTATTATTATTATTGGCCTGTCCTTCACCCTATGGTCCCAGGGTGGGTTACAGCATTAAAACAATATTACAAACAGTTTAAAACAACTTACATCCACAGTTCCTAAAAATATACACCTCAAATATCAAAAGCCAGGGAAAAGAGGTATGTCTTCAGCATTTTCCAGGAGCTGCATAATGAAAGCACTAGCTAGATGCATCTCTGTGGGGAGGGAGTTCCGCAGCTTAGGGGCCGCCACAGAGAAGGCCCTGTCCTGGGCCACTCTGCCCCCCCCCCGCCCCCACCTTAGCCTCTGAAGGTGGAGGAACAACCATGAGGGCACCCTCTGCTGATCTCAGCACCAGAGACAGTCTGTAGGGAAGGAAACATGCTTTCAGATATTTGGGCCCTGAACATTTAGTGCTTTAAACAATAACATGAGCACCTTGAATTGGGACTAGAAACGAACTGGCAGCCAGCGCAGCTGTCTTAAAACAGGGGTTATCTGAGATCTAAAGGGACCCCTGGCTGCTGCATTTTGGACCCACTGAAGTTTCCAAGTCGTCTTCAAGGGCAGCCCCATGTAGAGAGAACTGCAGTGGTTTGATGCGGAAGTTTCCAGGGCACAGCTTTTAGTCTTTTAAAACTGTAAACTCCCTTCGTTGTCTTGGCTGAGAGATGTAAATGCAGTCTTCATATAAGATAATAAAACACGTTGTAAACTTGGCAAGGCCATCCTGTTTCCCAGCCAGTTTCCGGGAGGTTGTGTGTGTACACAAATAATTGGAAATGTAATGCCCTCCTTCTACTCAAAGCTAGGTGCAGGAGAGGCAAAGCGCTTCCTGTGGGATGTGGACATGCTCTGTGGGAGTTTAGGGACAGACTGGGGGTAGTGTGTGTGTGTGGGGGGGGAAGATGGCGATTTAAGAGAGGAGATGAAAGTTGAACCAAGGTAGATGGCAAGGAGAAGCATCAGGACACGGGCAATAGAAGGAGTGCTGGAGCTTCCACACTTCTCTCCTTCCACACATATGTGCATTTTCATAAGCCATTCATTACCGTTCTTATATTGGGAATCTGAATCTGTGTGGGAAACAAAACTCTTGGCATGGCAGCAACTATTCTGTGGAACTCCCTGCCTATTGATATCAGGCAGGCTCCTTCACGGTGCTGTTTTTGACCCTGCTAAAAAAAACCTCTTCCTTTTGGCTAACCAGACATGCCATTTTATTATGTACATTTGTGGTTTTTGAAAATCATTTTGCAATGCCTACTGTTTTCATAAAGCCTTGTTTTTATTGCTATTTTAAATGAATGTTTTTGTCAGCATCACCCTTGAGCCAGTGTCACCAACTGGACTCATGCACTTCAACCCCGACTGGGCTAGGCGAACTGGGTAGCACTTCCAGAGACCACCTTTTACACAGGAACAGGTCAAAGTGCTGTGGACTAACAGCTTAGAGTTGTGAGCACCGGATTCACTTCCACAATACAGTCGTCGCACAGCAGAGTATAGCAGAGTCTGGCAGTGTATAAGCTCTGTAGAATATCTTTTATTCTATAACTATAACTATAATACAAAACTATATACAGAGCTAAATAGGTCTAAGCATAAATGAATGCTGCACCGAGTGTCTGCAGCTGCTCTTAGCAGCAACCTTATCTCTACACATGATCTCTAACACTCAGTCTCTCTCTCTCTCTGACACACTGACTGACTGACTGACTGACTGACTTGGTGCTGGAGCTGAATAAGTAGAAAGCAGAACACTGCTCCTCCTCTCTGGAGAATCAGCAGACTCGTCAGGAGATTCTTGGATATGGGAGGGGTGAAATCTCATCAGTTTTATACCATTTTTTGAGACGGCTTGGAGAGATTGAGAGAGAGAGTTTGTTAAAGAAATACAAATAAATTAAGAGGCCTTTTGATTCTTTTACTCTAATATATAATTTTTAATATTTTTTTGCACAAATTTTCCAACATAATAACTCCAAAGCAACATGATATGTCTTTGGCCATCACAGCCTGAGACCTCCCTCAACCCCTTCTAATGGTTTTCCAAATTTTTCTCTGATTTTGCATTTTATTACTATGCTTATTGCTAAAAGTCCAGTCTTACATCCACTAATCTTAGTTCTTTTCACAATAATTTGTAAAGTCATCCTTACAAAACTTCCTGTAGTCCTACAAGTGATGTTAAGTGATTACAATTGTCTTTCAAATGCAAGATAAATTTCTTCCAGTCCTTTAGGAAAATCTGGTCCTGCTGTTTCGAATTTTCCCTGTTAGTCTCACCAGCTTGGCATAATCCTTTTCCTCTCAATTCTAGGAGAGAAGCAAGGTGCTGTATGTGTTTCGAGAAGGGTCGCCATGTAAGAATCTTTGTAGCAAAAACAGCAAACGTTGCATTCCCATCGCCGTTTATTCCATTTCCCCAACGTCTCCCTACCTGCTGATTTCCGCATTATATTTGAGCTTTCACATGTAGAAGCCATTTCTGGAAACACAGCAGAAAATATAGAGCGTGTTTGGTGCTATTTCTGAAAGGATTTCTTTTTCCTGGAAGCAAATAACATTGACCTGAGCACAAAACTTCCACTGTAGTCCACAATATTTCCGGAAGTGGCTTCCACATCAGAAACACAGCGGAATATGTCGTAAATTTAGTGCTAACCTTAGTGTTAATTGCGAGCAGATTCCCACTCCCCACTGGAAGCAAATAGCATGGAACTTAGCGTGGAACTTCTGCTGTTTCCAGAAGTGACATTTTTTGCGTCATGCGGATGCTCCAATATAACATGGAAAAGCTAGTGAACCACCAAGAGAATGGAATAAGCTGAACAGAGCCTTGGTCTCCCTATCTTCTGCCCTACCAGTACCAATGTCCACCAGCCACTTGGGGGGGGGTGACAAGAGGGCGTCGCTTGGATACTGGATTTTTATTATTATTATCTGCTCTCTTTCCCCTTAGCTGTTCATGATGGACAACTCCTTGACTGACTGGCGGATTGCTGTCAGTTGCCGCAAGCTGGCGTTTATCATGCTGGAGCTGCTGGTCTGCTCCATCCACCCCTTGCCCACCGGAGACTTCGCCTGCTTGGAGCCCCAGCCCACGCAGGCCTTCCTGTTCCTCTCCGAGGTCGACATGCTGCTGTCGCTGCTCATGTTCCTCCGCCTCTACCTGGTGACACGCGCGGCCTTGCTGCAGAGCAGCGTTCTGGGAGACGCCTCGTACCGCAGCATCGGGTCCCTCAACAAGATCCACTTCCAGTACCCCTTCGTGCTACGGGTGATGGTGAACAGCCAGCCGGGAAGGGTGCTGCTAATCTTCACAATGGGACTCTGGTTCATTGCCTTTTGGGTGCTGTCTGTTTGTGAACGGTAAGGACCAGGGCCTGCCTGTGATGGTGTCAGGCGGCGAGGGTCAGTTAGTAATAATAATAATAATAATTTAGGGACGCGGGTGGCACTGTGGGTTAAACCACAGAGCCTAAGGCTTGCCGATCAGCAGGTCGGCAGTTCAAATCCCCGCAACGGGGTGAGCTCCCTTTGCTCAGTCCCAGCTCCTGCCAACCTAGCAGTTCGAAAGCATGTCAAAGTGCAAGTAGATAAATAGGTACCGCTCCGGCGGGAAGGTAAACTGTGTTTCTGTGCACTGCTCTGGTTCGCCAGAAGCGGCTTAGTCATGCTGGCCACATGACCCGGAAGCTGTACGCTGGCTCCCTCAGCCAATAAAGCGAGATGTGCGACGCAACCCCAGAGTCGGCCACGACTGGACCTAATGGTCAGGGGTCCCTTTACCTTTACCTAATACAGTAATAATTTATTATTTATACCCCGCCCACCTGGCTGGGTTTCCCCAGCCACTCTGGGCGGCTCCCAACAGAACTAAAAGCACACTAAAACATAAAACATTAAAAACTTCCCTAAACAGGGCTGCCTTCAGATGTCTTCTAAAAGTCAGATAGTTGTTTATTTCCTTGACATCTGATGGGAGGGCATTCCACAGGGCGGGCGCCACTACCGAGAAGGCCCTCTGTCTGGTTCCTTGTAACCTCACTTCTCGCAGGGAGGGAACCGCCAGAAGGCCCTCAGAGCTGGACCAGTGTCCAGGCTGAACGATGGGAGTGGAGACGCTCCTTCAGGTATACTGGACCGAGGCCATTTAGGGCTTTAAAGGTCAGCACCAACACTTTGAATTGTGCTCGGAAACGTACTGGGAGCCAATGTAGGTCTTTAAGGACCGGTGTTATGTGGTCTCGGCAGTCACTCCCAGTCATCAGTCTAGCTGCCATATTCTGGATTAGGGCAAACGGGGCACTGGCCCACCGAGCTCATCTGACCCACCCACCGAACTGCCTTACATGCAACCAGTCTAGGGGGATGACCCTGGCTGCCTGCTTCCGCCTCTTAATCTCAGGGTTGCTCTTGTACAATGTGGGAGAGAGGAGGATGGGGACCAAACCAGAATGGACTCTGATTACCTGTGTCCTTCTATATGACACAGCACCCCCCCCCCCACTTCTGTTCTAGCTGCAGACTGAGCCTGGAGCTCTCTGCTTACAGAACATGTGCTTTGTCAGTTAGATGGACCCAACTATAGAAGGAACCCATTCTACTCTGAAGCAGTCCAGAGCGCTACCCTCTTCCTTTTCAGAGCAGGCCTTTGTTTGTAAAGGACAATCACATTTTCTGCCTGATGCCCAGCCAACAGGTAAATAAACTCCCCTGATGAGCCGGAGGCTAGCAACTGAGTCAGCCGCGGCGAAAAGAATAAACAAGCATTTTGTCACTTCAGGTGACACTCAGTCAAAAAAATAATAAATAGGCAAAGCCCATAGATTGGATTTCAAAGCAGTCGCGAGGAAGATCAGTTGCAAAACCAACAGTCTCCTGCTCAAAAACTGCAGTGTTGGCATGTCTGCCCTGGTGCATGATGGGAGAGAACGCTTGCCTAACTAGACTGGGTTATGTTTCATGGGAAAATGTACCCAACTCCTCTTGATTATTTTCCTTGTTCTCTGGTGTCCCCCTCCCTACTATGCCAAGCTGCCACGAGGAAAACTTGAAAGCCTTGTTATCCCCTCATGGATTTGCCCGAGCAAAGAGAGACAAATGATGTCATTGTTCCTGCCCCGCCCCACTCCTGGTCTGTTTGGGCAGTGGTCCGGACTGGGCCCAGAGGGAGAGGGCCTGTGAGGGAACAGTGGTGGTAGTGGCAAGGACAGCATAGCCTGTGGCTGAGTTTTACTTCCCTGGCTAGAGGCAGTACCCCTCTGAATTCCAGTGGCAGGGAGTCACAAGCAGAGAGAATGTGCTTGTGCTTGCAGTGCCAAATGTATTTTTATTTCCCAGGGCCTGTTTTAAGTCCGTTTGAACACTGCTGGTACCTGTTCACTGATCTGCTATTTTAATCTCTTGCGTATGGGTGTTTAATTTTAGTTTTTAGGAGTTTACTATTTCCCCGTCCTCTTAAGTAACCCTGAAGGGTGTGATATAACTCTCAATAATGTGAAATACACATTTCCTGACGAACCTCTCTTCATTCCCACCTGTCAGGGAGCATATGGACAACGACTACCTATATAGCACTTTCTGGCTGATCCCCATCACTTTCCTAACCATCGGCTACGGAGATGTTGTTCCGGTGACGGTGTGTGGAAAAGTTGTGTGCGTGTTCACCGGTGTTATGGTAAGAGATGCGTCTGCGCATGGCGCAGAGCTGAAATGTGCAAATTTGTGCAAATCCGGAATCCGACTCCCAGCTCCCCCCCCAAAAAACTTATGTATTTATTGTGTCCGTATCCCACCCTTTTCTTCAAAGAGCTGAAGGCGGCTACATGGTCTCTCCCTCTCTGCATTTAATCTTCACAAAAGCCCTGCGAAGCCAGGGTTCAAAACCCCACCCAGCCGTGAAGCACAATGGATGATCTTGGGCCAGTCACTGCCTTACCTTGCAGGGGTTTTGGGGGATTAAGTGGGAGGCTTTTTGGAGGAAAGTGTGGACTAATAAAATCAATTAGGCAGCTACTGAGAGGCAGCAGCTGACTCCAAGGTCATCTGGCGAGCTTTGTGGCTGGCTGGATATTTGAATCCTGGCCTCAATCACTCTAACCACTACACCACACTTCCTCTCAATTCTGAAACGGAAAGTTCATATCTGAAAATGTGATGCTGTAATGCTACTTCAGAACTTTGACAGATGGACTTGAGTGCTTTAGACTCAAATATCTTGATTTGATTTTTTAGTATCATTATTATTGTTGTTTCAGGCGTCAAATAAGAAATCCTATAAAGCTGTCAAGTGCTAAAGGCCACTTTTTGTGGTGCCTGTCAAGGGCTGTCGGATGCTATATAATATTGGTCTCTTGGTGAATTGATTTGATAACAAAACAGGAATTGATATCAGTCCTTTCATTACTGGAATGTAGGCTGGACCAAATGAAGTTGGCTTGGATGGACAATGGATTTTGTATTTCAAAATCATAGGATTAAATAAGGAATAGTCAGATCTGGTCCATAGCTACTGCTGAAAAATTAACCCAGAAATGAATGTAGAGGACAAACCCAAAAAAGATTTGTTTTCAACAACGTGGCAAAAAATTATTTTATATATTAATGGGGAAAACAATGTTCAAATGCCTCCTGTGGAATATGCTACAGTTTGGAATTACCGGTAACTTTTCATCTTCAAATTAGAATGCCATAAATCCTCAGTGGCAATATATTGATATTTAGCAATAAAATATTTTATTTTTTTTAAGATATTGTCCTCCCTACCTCCAGTAACAATAATTCCCCCCCCCCCAAGGAATGTGAATGAAACAACACAAAGTTACACTGTGTGTGCATTTGTACATTTCATTTCATTTCCTTTGAATTGTATTGTTTTTCTTGACTTCCTTACTCTTGTGTTAATTGGAAGCCTATGTTCGTGGACCTCAGATTTTGCTGTTTATTGATGATACGCTTTTACTACTGCTCTATGGATTATTGCATGGGTAGCCCAAGTGGAGATCTTGAGATTTTGGGCTTCAGCTTCCATCAGCTTTAGCCAGTGTGGTCCATGGTCAGAATGCTGATGGCGGCTGCAGTCTAAAAATGTATTGCGGGTCTTCCCCACACAATTGTGTTTTCTGCTTTAAGCTGCTTTGTTTTTATTTCAAACAAGTAATATAAATCTTATGAAATACATTGAGAAAATCCTTTCTGCATTTCTAAGACGTTTAGAGACTATTCATGTAGCAAGTGATTAATGATGATCACAAACATAATCACAACAATCTACTATATATTTTGGAAAGTTGCATGTTTATTCATTATGTGTTTGGGCATCTCTTAAGAGATCACCACCAAATTTTGCACATGTTTATTTGTTATGCATTTGGGCATCTCTTAAGAGATCACCACCAAAATTTGCACAGTAGTTCCCAGGATCAAGGAGCCAGGTTTTCATCTGTGCTTGGATACAATGCGATGCCATTTTGAATGAAGATGGCAGAATGAGCTTTTCAAAACTGCACTGATAATCAAATGCATCAACTGGGTTGATTTTTTTGTTTTGTTTTTAAATTTCTGAGCTATGCGAGGAACAAGGCTAATAATACAGAAAATCCTGAAATTACCATATTTTTTGCCCTATAGGACGTACCTTTTCCCCTCCAAAAATGAAGGGGAAATGTGTGTGCATCCTATGGGGCGAATGCAGCTTTCGCTGAAGCCTGGAGAGCGAGACGGGTTGGTGCGCACCGACCCCTCTTGCTCTCCAGGCTTCAGGAAGCTCTGCGCAGCCCTCAGGAGCCCAGCGCGAAGTTGCGCCGGGCTCCCGACTGCTGCGCGGAGCTGCCTGCATTCCGAAGCCTGGGACGCGCTGAAGAGCACGCCCGGGCTTCGCGCAGCTCCGCACTTGGGGGGGGGGATAATTTTTTCCCTTTATTTCCCCCCCAAAAAAACCTAGGTGCGCCCTATGGGGCGGTGCGCCCTAGGGGGCGAAAAATACGGTAGATATGTGCTCTTCCACCAAGCTATCATAGTCCCTATCTGCCACAGTAATTCCTAGTGTGACCCGAGGCACAAGGCGTATATTTCCTCTGTGCCTCCAGTTTTATTGCTTCGAACTCATTGTCCTCGTTGTTTTTTTGCAGGGAGTGGGCTGCACGGCCCTCTTGGTGGCTGTTGCTGCTGATAAGCTGGAATTCAGCAGGGCTGAAAAACACGTCCATAACTTCATGATGGACATTCAATGTGCCAAAGAGGTAAGGCAGAAGATGAGCTTGCTGTATCAGGGCAACAGCCCATCTCGGCCAGCTTCCTGTTTTCGCATTGGCTTGTGGGGAACCAGCAAGCTGGGTGAAAAACAATTTGCCAACCTGCGATTCCCAGGATCTGGTGCTCAGTGGCAAAGCAGAGCTTGTAGCTGCTGATATTCTTCTTCACCATGATTTTGTCCAATCCTCTTTGAAAGCCATCAAAGTTGTGGCCATCACTGCCTCCTGTGGCAGAGAGTTCCATAGTCTACCTATGTGCTGTGCTTAGAAACACTTGTATCTCAGGGTTGCCATACATCTGGAATTTCCCAGAAATTGCTGGTATTTGGCCATTGGAAACAGTGTCCGGGCAGAAATTGCCCAACATAAAGAAAAACACAATAAAACATTAAACATTAAAAAACAACTTCCCTATGCAGAGCTGCCTTCAGATGTTTTCTAAAGATTGTACAGTGGTACCTCTGGTTGCGAACGGGATCTGTTCTGGAGGCCCGTTCGCAATATGAAAAGAACGCAACCTGCAGTGGCGCATGCGCGTGTTGTGATTCGCCTCTTCTGTGCATGCGTGTGACGTCATTTTGTGCTTCTGCACATGCGCGAGCAGCGAAACCCAGAAGTAACCCTTTCTGGTACTTCTGGGTCGCCGCAGGACGTAACCTGAAAGAACGTAACATGAGGCAGATGTAACATGAGGTATGACTGTATAGTTACTTACCTCCTTGGCTCTGGGGGTCGCATAGCTCCAGACCCTCCAACATTTCTCTGATGAAAATAGGGGCGTCTGCCAGGCTGCCAGGCAAGGCTTATCTTCCCCCTCTCTGTAGATAACAGCATGAAGCGAAAGCAGTCTTTTGCAGAAACAGAGAGCTTTATTGAACACAGCACATTCAGCATCCATTTTCACCGTGCAGGTGCTCCCAATTGAGTTCCTCCCACTTCCCTCTAGTTACTTCCGTCTTCCCGTCTCCTCACCACGAGATCCCCCTCCAACCTTCTGAGAGGCTACCCTATCCAGACGCCTGGCTCTAGGGCTCATGGGCTCCACAACTTTCTAGTGAGGGAGATCCAACCATCTCTCTTCTCTTCCTGTTCCTCTCCCCTTGGTTGCTCTTCTCTCAGCTCAGCCCAACACAGTCAGTTCCTGAACTGTGTCCTTCTGCAAACCATAGCTCTAGGTCAATACTATCCTCCTGCTCCAGAGGAGCTTCAGGATCAGGCCCTTGAGCAGAGGGAGGGGGGGGTGTCCACCATTCGTCCTCAGAGCAATACCCTTCAGTCTGGTTCCTGACAACATCCTAAGAAAAAGAGGGACATTGTGGGATCAAATCAGAGCTTCTGTAAATCCAGGACTCTCCCTGGAACAGCAGGGTTGCCATATTTCAAAGAGTAAAAGCCAGGACACCCCAAAAGGAGCTGTTGAGTGTATTTTTGAACAAACCCCAAAGTTGCTTACCAGATGTGTCAGCCTTTCCTCCTCAGAGGAGAATAGCTGCCATTACCGGCACCTGGGGTGGTGTCACTCTTTTTTATCTCTACCTTTTCTCTTTTTTCTGTCATCCATTCTCTCTCCCTCCCTCTCCTCACTTCCTCCCCCCCCCCCAAGTGGGCTGCCAGGAAAGGAATAGGTTACTCTCGCCAGATATCTGAATTAATTGTTTGCAGAGGATTTTTGAAATTAAGCCAAGAGCGTCACATGCACGTTGCCCACCCCCTGACTTTTCGGATCAATCAATTTCAGCAAGATTAATGTGGGAAGTGTAGCTTTTGAGTTTCCTTAATGCCTCTTCTGTTTTCATTTCGAAACATCCTCTTTCTTGTCATCATTCACCAGAAGTCAGGAATTAACAGAAGACAGGGCTTCCTGGTCACAGGAAGGTTTTCGGGTATTACATCAGACCTTCCTCCTTCCAGAGTTGCGTATCTTTGTTGGCTACAATTTTTAGTGAAATGCTACCATTGTGTTTCCCACAAAGCGTGTTCCTGCTTTGCAAGTTTGCAGGCTCTGGCTCAGTTTTTTTTTGGGGGGGGGCTGGATATGGGTCAGGTGGGTTCCCAGGTCAGCTTGATCTGGGCCCCCCACATTTGGGCTTCTAGTCAGGTCAGGGACCTGCGCACAGCCTTAATTATCACAGTTGAAGGAACAAAAATACTCAGAGCCAGACAATGGTACCCCAAGAGGATCGGGAGGGGTGCCCATGAGAGAAAAGTGTGTAGTCGAGGGAGAGTCTTAAGGGCCAGAGAGAAAGGCCTGGAGGGCCGCATCCCTGGTGTCTACAATAATGAGGTGGATGGGACTTTGGCTTGACGTCGTAGGAAGCAATTTCATACGTCCAAGTGTCACTCTTCTACACTGATGAACTGCAGATATAGTCCTCTCCATTTCCTTCCCTGTCGGGCAGCCCTTCCAAACTGAAACTCTAAAGGGGTTTCTGCTGCAGCATTTTGCTCTGCAGAAGAGCTAAAATGCTCCCCTATTTGAATGTTAATATGCAAATACAAGGGACATGTTTTTGTGTGGTTAGCTCTTCCACTAAGGGGCAAAAACTTGAAAGACGCCTAGCTCTGTTGTTCGATATATACGATATATGATATCTTTACTGTCATTGTCCCATGCAGAACAATGAAACTGAAAAACTACATAAAACATTCAAAACCCCCTAAAAACTCTGAAACCCCATTTTAAAATACACTATACTATAGAGACCCCTTATGCTGCGTTTAGAACCAGAATTGCATTTGTGTAGAAACGGTTTCTCAGGCGGCTAGTCCTGGCCTTGGCAGGTGCCATCTTAATGTACCCCGTGGACCACGGTTTAAGAACCCCCTGCAATAAACAATAATTGCTGTTCTTGGGCTCTCTGCCCTGTTATCTCAGGGCGTGTGTAGGCATACATGCAAATCAAGACTTCCTTGTGGGTTTCCTCCTCCCTGGCCTCCCCCCCCCCAACGCTTTCACAACACTTTTGACAGATGTCCTGTCCTGGCCGGCAAAATCAAAGGCCAGTGCAATTGTCAGTCTTCCTCCTTCTTCCGCTTGATGGGTCATGAATGGCACTGCAGGGAAGGGTTGCAGCTCAGTGGCAGACTCTCCTTCACTTGCTAAAGGTTCCAGGTTCAAATCCCCGGTATTTCCTGGTAGGGCTGGCAAGGCCTCCTTGCCCGAGTTGTATACCAGTGGCGTCCACAGGGCCAAAAGTTCCCCAGTCCAGTTGCAGACCACCAAAAACTTTCCGCAAAAGGAGCATAGATCAGTGGTCGAGCTCGTGCTTTGCATGCAAAAAGTCTAAATCCTTGGCATCTCTAATTAATGTCTCCTTGGCTGAAACTCCAGACAGCCTCTGTCCGTCAGGGCGAGAGAAGCCCTGAGCTGTTGGGCCTGTGCTCTGACTTCATCTAAGGCAGATCCTGATGTTCTTAGGGACAGAGAAGGGAAACTGAGCTTCGGCGAGCCGTCACGTTTCTCCCTTTTCTCTCCATTTTTTTGCACCAACCTCTAGATGAAGTGGTCGGCCGCCAACGTGCTGCAGGAGGCTTGGATGCTGCACAAACACACCAAGAGGAAGGATGGCCTAAGGACACGCAAACATCACCGAAGGCTGCTGGCAGCCATCCATATGTAAGTCAATCACTCCCAGGTCATGGGGTGCTCAGGTGTAGTGCCAAATCGGGGGGGGGGGGAAGGCTGGGCAAGGCACCTTCTGGGGCAGAGGGCTGCACTGTCCTGGTCCTGCTCTGCCAGTTTCCCCCTTTCTAAGTCTTGGACTGCTTGGGTGCCAAGGAATGGTGGGAGAAACCATCAGGCGAATGCCCAGGAAAAGAAGGCTCAGAGCCCTGGGATTAGAGCCAGTGTGGTGTAGTGGTTAAGAGGAGTGGACTCGTAATCTGGTGAACGGGGTTTGATTCCCCGCTCCTCCACATGCAGCTGCTGGGTGACCTTCTTTGAAGTCTCTCAGCCTCACTCACCTCACAGAGTGTTTGTTGTGGGGGAGGAAGGGGAGGAAGGGAAAGGAGATTGTTGGCTGCTTTAAGACTCCTTAGGGTAGTGATAAAGCAGGATATCAAATCCAAACTACTACTACTACTACTACTCTTCTTCTTCTTCTTCTTCTTCTTCTTCTTCTTCTTCTTCTTCTTCTTCTTCTTCTTCTTAACAATCCTCATTAAGTCCTCTTATTTTTGCTGTTAACTTTGCCTAATTCTACATCAACTTGCTTATTCGTTTTTCTTTGGTTGGAACTTCTTCTTCCATCCATTTTTTGTGCATAAATATTCCTAGTCAAGCGAAGATTTCGAATTGAACCGGTCATTCGATTTGAGATGGGAGGCGGCGGCGACAAGGGCCGGTTAGATTTGTTACCCGTCGTCCGCCCTGCGTGCAAGGGCTCTGAGCCACTCGCAGATGGGCCTGGGAGGGTGTTGTACATTTTGCTAGAAATTATAGCGAGCGCTCGCAGCCAGTGATCAGGGTTTCCTGAGGAAAGTGCACCGGCGGGTCACGGCTGCTGCATACGTTTTAACTGTTCAAACTCTTCTCTCCATTGCAATTTGGAAAGGAAGCACATTGGCGAAAGCCCAGGAGGGGAAATAACTTCTCTGTTCTCCTTGTAGGTTCCGACACGTGAGGATGAAGCACAGGAAGATCCGAGATCAAGTGAATGCCATGATGGATGTCTCTAAGGCGAGTTGTGCGCCGGGGACATTGTTGCCCGGTCAATAAGAGGCTGTGTACACACAAGTTTAAAGCGTATTGCTCCCCAATAAATGTATCCTGGGAAATTGCAGTTTACCCTTTACAGAGCTACAGTTCCCAGGCTTCTTTGGGCTGTGGTGTGGGGAACATGCTTCACATGCGCAGCATGTATGCATCCTCTGTTGACTCTCCTGTGGTGCAACGGACTAGTGCATCTGGCTGTTAACCAGAAGGCTGGCAGTTTGAGCCCACCCAGGAACTGCTGTGGGCAGAATTCTGGCATCAAAGGGGGTCAAGGACCCGTCCAACTCTGCAATTCTGTGGTTCTATTAATCTAAGGCAATGCAATGCCTTTAAGCGCAGTGTGTTTCCAATATAATAAGCATTAGCAAATTCTTGCAAAAAGGCCACTGATAAGTTCCTGAAGGTGTAGCTTCTATGACAGTAAAGGGGTACCTTGGTTCTCAAACTTAATCTGTTCCGGAAGTCTGTTCCAAAACCAAAGCGTTCCAAAACTAAGGTGCACTTTCCCATAGAAAGTTGTACAAAATGGATTAATCCATTCCAGACTTTTAAAAACAACCCCTAAAACAGCAATTTAATATGAATTTTACAATAAACAAGCAATAAACAATGTACTCCAGTCACACAATCAATCAATCAATCAATCAATCAATCAATCAATCAATCAATCAGTAGCTGAACTGGGTTCCACACAGTCACAAAAATAAAACAAAAAAGCCACAAAAAGAAAAACACAAAATAAACAGCAAAACAGACAGACCTCAGCGTAACACTAAAAACAGAAGTGTGGCACTCAAAACGGAGCACTTTTGGATTCTGAAAAAAGTTCACAAAAGTTCACTGCATTTGTGCCTAGGGGAAAGTAAATTATTCCAAATAAAGGCATTGGTGCTGCTTTTGTTGTTGAGATTATTATTTTTCCTGCCATTCTCTGAGTGGGCTCAGGGCAGGTTTCTCCACCACCCCTCCCCATTGATCCTAACAACCCTGTGAGGTAGGCTAGGTTGACTAAACTGATGGACTTGATGTCATCCAAAAGGCTAAATAAGAAGTGTTAGCTAGATCTGGTATTGGACTGCCCTGATATCTACAGATGAAGGGCAGCATACAAATAAAATAATAATAATAACAACAACAACAACAACAACAACAACATCAGTGTGAATATATTATATATAAAAAATATAATGTAATAGCAGGCTTGGAATGAGGCAATTTGTGCCCCCCCCCCTTTTATTTGTGCAGCTGGTTCTTCCTGCCTAAGTGCAGAACCTTACAATTGTCCCTATTTTGTTAGTTTTGGCCCAGTTCTCCAATCTGTTAAGGTCATATTGGATCCCGATTCTGTCTTCTGCGCCATAAGCTACCCCTCCCAGTTTGGTGTCACCTGCAAATTAGATGAGCATTCCCTCACTTCCTTCATCCAAGTCATTTACAAAGCTGTTGAAACGACACCAGGCCCAGGACAGAACCCTGCAGCACCCCACTTGTCACTTTTCCTCGTCCCTGAGGACAAGAGCGCCACCTGTGGGCCAGTCCCGGGAAGTAACTTGAGCAAAAGCTGAACTGTTGACAGCTGTGTCCTGTTCTTCCTCTGCTGCAGATGCAGATGATCATGTGCGACCTCAGCTCCAGCCTCAGCAGCTCCCACCGGGAGCTGGAGAAGCGGATCGAGTCCCTGGACAGGAAACTGGACGAGATGACGAGGCTTCTCTCGGGACTGGTGGACTCCAAGCAGCGGCAGTAACAGCGGGCGCTCTGAACGCCAACTGCGGTTTGGTAGGTGCGGGACCTAGAACTCTGCAACAAAAACCCTCTTCGTGACACAAGATTCTGCAACTCGAAAACACCCAAATTCTGCAATCGGAATCTGTTTGGCCAATTTGAATATACTAGCAAGTTCTCCCCGGGTGGAATTATGTCTTTCTGTTCTTCCCTCTGGAGCCTAGAACTTGAGAGACATGCTGGGATCTCGACCCTACACTCTGGGCTCTAAAAGCGGGAGTGGCGAGACCTCTGACCTTCACGACGCTCCTGGACTACAACTCCCATCATTCTGAACCATTAGCATCACTGGCTGAGACGGATGGGATTTGTAGTCTCTCTCCCCCGCCCCCCAAAAGGGAGGGGGAACTTTTTTGCTAGCTATCTGGGGTCTACTTTTAATATAATCCTTCTCCTTCTTGGGACGTGGGTGGCGCTGTGGGTTCAACCACAGAGCCTAGGACTTGATCAGAAGGTTGGCGGTTCGAATCCCTGTGACAGGGTGAGCTCCCGTTGCTCGGTCCCTGCTCCTGCCAACCTAGCAGTTCAAAAGCATGTCAAAGTGCAAGTAAATAAATAGGTACTGCTCCGGCGGGAAGGTAAACGCCGTTTCCGTGCGCTGCTCTGGTTCGCCAGAAGAAGCTTAGTCATGCTGGCCACATGACCCGGAAGCTGTACACCGGCTCCCTCGGCCAGTAAAGCAAGATGGGCGCCGCAACCCCAGAGTCATCCGCGACTGGACCTAACAGTCAGGGGTCCCTTTACCTTTACCTCCTTCATTGCAGGTTTTTTAAAGCAGAGGTTGGAAGGCCACCCCCCAGGGATGCTTTAGTGAAAATTCTTGCATTGCAGGATGTTGGACTAGATTTCTCCCAACTCTACAATTCTATGATTCTATCTATTCCTCCAGTATTGGTGCCACTGTGACCTTTGTTCTCCTTTCCCTTCCAGGTGGCTAAAGAGATGGTTTTGATCATCCCGCTGAAGCCTCCATAGACAGAACTTTTAAACGCCTCCTGCCTTTCTTCATGGGCACCAGGCAGTGTGTCGGGAACACACGGGACTACACCGCCACCTTGTGGTGGAGGAGAACCACTACAGGCATTTTGAAAAGCCGACCCACCGCATCTCCAGACAAAAGAAAAGGAGGAGCTTTCAGAACTTTGCTCTCCGCAGAAAAGACTTCTCGAACCTCTGAATAGATTTTGCAAAGGTGGTTGTGTCTTGCAAGAGGGACTCTGGATGCGAAATCCACTCTTCTAGCAGGCTTCTGAGCTGTGGGTGGGGGAACCAAGAGGACAAGATACAGGAATAAGTATGCTTGAAAACTGTGCAAAGTCCTTGCCCTTTGGCAAAAGACAGTTTGTCCATCCCAGGCAGGAATGCAATTTTCAGGAAGCAATTGCTAACTGGCTGCACAGGATCTCCTGAGATGGGTAGAGGAGGACCCCACACCCTCAAAGTTCAGGCTTGCATATAATCATGTTTTTGGTCACCTAGAGAGTAACAGTTGCTGCAGGCGAGGAAGTTTGTGTGTGTCTGTACTGGGGGTGGGTTTATCATTTAAGGCGGTTGATGCTACACCAGTGTCTTAACATAAGCTAGGGCTAAGCAGGCAGGCTTCTGACAGTGCGCAGGCTACTTGCCAGCCTGCTCTTGACATTTACTATGCACCTGGAACAAATGTGCCTTAACACTGCAGAAACACAACTGCTGGCAAGGAGACCCTGATCAGGAGCTCCAGAGACTAGCAAGAGCCATCGTTTTAGACTAGAATACCCTAAGGGTTCCAGCTTCAGTACGTTTAAAAAGTTACGTTAGGCACAGAGGGCAGAAAGATGCCTTGTTTGTGCCATAGACCTTGGAGGCGGGCGAAGTAGATGAAGGGTTGGATGGATGCAGTGGTCCAACTTGAGACGAAGAGTGAAGTTCTCAAAGGGTTGCTTGGCTAGCTGTTCAGTGAGAGCTTGTAGGAGTCTCTTAAGTGTGGGGAATCCTCAGTAATCAGCCACTGAGCATCCTTTGTCTGGCCAGAGGTGAAACTTTGGAAGTCAACATCTAGTGGGGAGAGCTGCTTAGCTCTTGGTCTTCAGGTCAACACTGAAATGCAGAGAGACGTGCTGTCTTTTTCCAAGGTGTGCGGACAGGAGAATCACAATTTGCACTCAGGTCCTGGTTTCGGGCTTCCCACAGGTATCTGGCTGAGAACAGGAGAACAGGGTGCTTGTCTAGATGGGCTTGAACCACAGCAGGCTTTTCTTACTTTCTTAGGGGATCAGCTTTTAGAAGCCATACTTTTGTGGGGAGCCGACTGCCGTCGTTTCCTTCCTTTCTGCATTAGTTTGTGAAGCACATAAAACTGGAGGTACAGGTTCCTACCTCTCCCCTAAGGCGAGAACTTGATTATTGGATTGCTTTTGGTCTCTCAGGTGAGAGATGAGGGAAGCCAGCGGTGTATGTATAGGCGGCACTCTCCTTTATAGTATTTTCTTCTCTCCTTTTTTCTTTAGAGGGGAGGAAAGAAACAGACGAAGTGCCATTGCCCAGTCTGTTAGAAAGCGGTTTCTATCGCCTCTCGTGAGAAGCTGCTGCTTCCCCAGTTGAGAGGCAGGGGGAACGCTTGGTATGAATGCTCACCTGGGGGGTGTCTATATTACTGCTTGCTTGTCAGTACTTGACATTTGTCTGGCTCTCATAGCGCAGGCGTGCGAGGATGAGAGACTGAATTATGGCAGCGATTGTGGAGTGTGATTGGAGGGCGTGCTAGAATAGGACATTTGAGTGCATTGGAGCATTGATGTGTGCTGACCATGTAAGGTGTGTGTGTGAGCGCGAAACTGAACGGTCTCTGTATTTTTAGCTGTAGTTAGATTAAGTTGTGCAAATTGCTGAATAGGAAGCTGGGCACTGATACATTTAATGGGATGATTGATTGATGTACGGTGGTGGGGAAGAATGAGTTGATTTTCTTTTGCTTCATTGCGAATCAGATTTGTTTTTTTATAAAAAAGGTGAAATTTATACTTCTTAGCTCATTTTTAATTATTTTGCTTCCTGATCTTTAGAGGATGCTTGGAATTAGTCCTTTACTATGGATTTTCCTTGCATTTTTTGCAGCTAATGAGGATGCTCTACTTAGTTACGTTTTATAGAACGTAGAAATGCTCTCCTTTTTTTGTTTTGGTATCTGCTGTTTATTTAAGATGTTTTAACCTATGTTGTAAACCGCTTAAGAGTTTTGTTTAACTAAAAGCGGTATATAAATGGTTCAAATAAAAATGAACAAAGGCCATTATTCCTGTTGCTAAATGACGGCTGCACACCAGACCCAAGGAAGGAAACATCAGGACCACTTTTTGTCCCCACCCCCACCCCTGGGGTGCCATCCCAAAACACCCCGAGGCAGCAGTTTTAAGCAGAGGGGTTTGCATCTCACCAGCCACTTCCAAGGAAGAGACCGGAGTTCTTTACTCCCCTGGAATAGAGGTCACTACATATCAAACGATTAATGAAATCTGCATTCATGTGGATACAGGAAAAGGCAACGGGCTGGATCCACAGTAGCTCTACCACTGAAATTGACAAGTTCTCAAATAAAGTCGTGGCTACGACGTGACTCGTTGATTTCAATTCAACCTAATTTCAACTGACTCGAGTCTGGATGTATCCCAAGAACTGCATAGATATATACATAAGTTGTTTTCAGCTCATGCACACATGTTGCAAAAACATATTAGAAGATGCGTTCTGCATTCTCTGGCAGGAGGAAGCACCGCTTAAGATGGCGTCTGCCACCCCTAGTTTAGGTACCTGTATTGAAAATAACTTACAATGTGAAAAGAAGCTGTTGATTGGTTCAATGGGGGCACCTTTGCAGTCAACCCAAATGTGTTCTCAGTCTGCTGAGCTGCTACACCAAGGACAGCCAATATGATGTGTCCCCCACCCCCCTGCCCAGGTGCTGTTGGACTCAAATTCTCATCAGCCCTGGTTACTCCAACCAATGGTATGGGATGATGGGAGCTGGCCCCCTCCAGATATCTCTGTGCCTCACGCTGCAGCCCATGCCTTTCTGAACAATCCCAGTCTACACACCTCAGCCTTCCTCTTGTGAACACAACCCACATAAGAAATACAGGTTTCTGCTACCACACAGGCCTCCCCCTGCAGGTAAGCAAAGAGTGATGGACTCAGCATCTTTTGCTGTTTTAATTTTCACAGTCATAATTACATGAGGGGAGGGGAACAAAACAAAAGAAATACATCCCAACAGAAACAAGTTAAGCTTCACAACCAGTAAACCGTGTCAGACTAATGCTCCCCCGGAAGCAGCAGCCTTTTGTCTTCGGGTCCCCAGACATACAAGGCGAACCGCCAAGGGACCTGGTGGGCGAAAGGCTGGGGGTCCGCTCTCAACAGGACCTCCAGATATTCCTGGGGCCCTGACCGAGCGAGCCCACCTGGCTCAGCTCGAGGGGAGGAAACCTGAGAGGGTGTACACCCGCAGGCCGGGCCGCTGGTTCCTCACGTGATGCCAGAGGTAGCGGGACAGGCGCCGGAAGCTGGCTCCGCATGGGCAGCTGAAGTGGGCCGGGCGAGGGTGGCAGGAGCCGTGCCTGGCGAGGCCCGTGTGCCCTTTGAGGGACTTCCCACAGGCCGCGCAGATGAAGAGGGCTTCCTCCAGGTGCTGCAGCTGGTGCCTCAGGAGGTGCAGCAGACCACGGAAGGAAGTCCCGCATTCGCACAGGAAGCCCCGCCCTCGGCGCCGGGGCCACTTCTGGTGGGCGCGGAGCTGGGACACCCGGCTGTAGCGTGCCCCGCAATCGGGGCACCGGAAGCCCCACGCAGTCCTCCTCCTTCTGGCCGGCTTCCGAACCCTCCTCCTGTGGCTGCTTAGGGGGTGGCCCACCGCCGCCATCTTGGGGCCCCTCGAGTCAGGGTCCACCTCCACCACGATGAAGTCCTCCTCTGCCGCCGCCACCACTTCGGCACCGTAGGCCTCTGGCCCAGCCCTCCCATTTGCCTCCCACGGCTCAGAGGCCACAGGGATGCCGCCGCCCATGTCGTACTCCAGGTCCAAGACCTCAGGGTGGTCCCCCCCGGACGTGCCGGGGAGCAGGCGGACAACCACGGAGCCTTTGGGGGAAAGGTTGGCGGTCGCCGGGGGTGATGGCTGCTTGTTTTGTTGACACGGGTTTGGCATGTACCCCGAGAACTGCACGTTGGTGGCCTGGGGCTGTTCCCAACCACCGTTCTCGTCGCAGGCCGGATCTGTGTTGTCCAAGGTCAATGCGTTCCCGTACGGTACGGTTATAAACTGAGACTCTTGGTGCAAAGGGACCAGGTGGAGGGTGGCCAAGTCCACAGACGAAAGGTGAGGGTCTGGGTCCAGATACAGCGTAGATGCACCTTCCGAGGTTTTAATGATCACCTGCTGCATGGGGCTGGCCTCCACTTGGCCGTCCACGACGGCCCCCTGCTCGTCCGCCTGGAGCAGCACAGTCCGGAGGAGCGTGCAAGGGTTCTGGGAGACCCAGCCGGTGCCAAGGGCGGCCTGGTCCTTATTGACTCCGCCCAACTGCAGGGAGCTCAGGCTCACCGGAGCGTCCAAAATGGCCGCCTGCTCCTCGGCCCGGAGGAAAAGAGGCCGGAGGGCATTAACATTCCCCTGCCCGTCGAAGAGGGTGGCCTGCACCTCCGCCTCGTCGCCGTCCAGGATGATGATCTGGTTGTCGGCGTTCATGACCGCCGGCTGGAACAGGCCCCCCGCCACCTGGCCTTCCAAGATGGCCTCCTGCTTCTGCCACGGCTGCAGCAGGGCAACGCCGACGTCCCCATCCAAGATGGCCACCGAATGTCCCGGGTGGGCGGGACCGAGCAGGCCCTCTGCGGGCGGAGCACTGGCAGCCGGCAGCTTCCTCTGGTGCTTGGAGGATTTCCGCTTGCCCGCCTTCTGGGCCCGGGGCACCTGGAGCCTCTTTGGCTGCCCCGGAGTCTCCTGTGCAGCCAGCAGGCCGGACGCACCTTTTGCTCCCAGCTGCGTTTCGGCGGGCTTGTAAACATAGGCAGCTTGGGAGGCGGGGGAAGTGGAGGAGGAGGAAGAAGAGGAGGAGCGCCTGCACCCCTTCCTGTGGCAGACCTTGATGCCCTTCCGCACCAGCTTCAGGTGCCACTTGGTGTGCCGGGCAAAGTGCTCTGGGTGCAGGAACCGCTTGCCGCACTCCAGGCAGCGCAGCTTGCGGGGTGGGGAGCGTGCCCGGGGTGGTGGTGCTGCGGGCTTCTGCAGTTCCTCTTGGGCATGGTCCTTGAGGTGCTGGGCGTAGTGCCACTCTTCCATGAAGACCTGCAGGCACTTCTGGCACTGGTGAGCGCCGAACGCCGGGCTCCCGGGGGCGGCGGGAAGGCTGGGGCGCAGCGGGCAGGGGTACAAGGGAGGGATCCATTTCGCGGAAGCGGCCGACCGGGCAGAGGGGGAGGCTGGCGGGCGCTGAGCCGGAAGGCGCTGAGCAGGCCGGGCCGGGCGCCGGGCAGGGAGGTAGAAGGTGAAATAGGCCTCCCCGTCGTCATCGCTGCTGGAGGCGTCCAGGGTTTCCCAGGAGAGACAGTTCTTGGCGTTTTCCTGGTGGTGGAAGGAGAGAGAGATATGTTAACAGAAGATGTTAACACCAGACACTATTCCTGCTTACAGACGTAGGCTTTGTTTGGAAAAATAGAACGTAATTTGGAATGAGCTGATACAGAGGATCAAAGTTTCAATAGGGAATGGGACATATATAAACTGTATTTAAAAGAACACTGTAATCATTTGAGTTCTTTGGCAGGCTTTTAGTAATTCTTGCAACGTTGCAAAGACTGTGGATATTTTGGAGGGCCATAATGTGGAAGAACTATAATAGGCAGTTGATTTAGACATATAAAGGACCCACAGAGGGGAGAAGGGAAGTCCTGAGATTCGGAAGAATCTCGTTTGGTTTTAAAATTTAAATGTGGTAAATGTGAAATTTATTTTGTAAAATTAATAAAAATTATTTCAAAAAAAATAAGTGGAATGAGTTGATACAGAACGTAGCAGGCTATTAATATCTACATATGCTTAGGATAATAACACTACATCAATTTATACAGGTTGAGTCTTTTAAAAGAGGCCCCATGGAACATGTGTCCTCTTTTAAAGGACTTACCCTGTAAAACAGTGGTGTCCAAACTTTTTTCAAAGAGGGCCAGATTTGATGAAGTGAAGAGCCATGAGGGCCGATTTTACCCCTAAGCTTTTGAGCTTTTTTTAAGGGTTGAAGTTGTTGAAGTGGGTTTTTTTTAGGATTTTACCCCAGGAAATAAACTGCCACAGGGGCCGGATTAAACCAACTGGCGGGCTAGATTAGGCCTCCAAAATGGACTTTGGACATGCCTGCTGTATAAGAATGCATGGAAGTATATTACATTGCGTTTTTGTACGTATATATATTTTCCCTTATACACATCTTTGTTCTTTTCCCCCTGTCACTTCTCCCCCTTTTTTATCCATCACTTTATTCCTTTATAATTGAAATACTCTTCACCACTATAAGCAACAAGGCTTAATTTAGGGTAATGGGGATTATTTTAAAACCAGAATATTTTTACCAGTACAGTCATACCTCGTGTTACGTTTGCTTCACGTTGCGGCTTTTAGGGTTACGAACGCAGCAAACCCGGAAGTGTTTACACACTTCGCACATGTGCAGAAGCGCTCTATTGCGCTTCGCACACACGCAGTAGCGGCGCTCTACTTACAGACTTTTCAGGGTGCGAACGGCACCTTGAAACGGATCACATTTGTAAGTAGAGGTACCGCTGTATACTTGATTCTCCATGTGACCTTCTGGATTAGTGTAAACAGCTGGCAAACACACAGAATTTAGACAAAATGCAAGATTGGGGTGAGTGGGATTGTACACAGAAGAGTGCAGAACCCAAGGTACCCTCTGCCTCTCATACTACCCTCATAAGCCATGCGTTGGTGCAGATTTATAAACACGAAGCAATTCGGGTATCCCCACACCACAGGGAGAAGAGCTGAGACCCTGTTGCATACCAAGTGCAGAGGCAGTTCATCCAGAGACCCATCTTCCGTCAGCTCAATTTCAGCTCCAACATCCATCCCTCCCAAGTCCATAGCGCCCTGAAATGAGGAGAAACATCTTGAACGATCCTCACCTTCTCCTGAAAAATCAGAATTCACAACTGCAAGCCATGTCAAATGGGAAACTGATACACCCCGGACAATGAAATGGGCCAACCTGCTGAGCTTGGGACAGTGGGGAAAGGAGAACAGAAAAGATGACTCTGCTTATCAATTCCAGTCGGGCTCATGGGGCAAGACTGAAAGAGGGACCCAGGAGTCCTGGATCTAGAGAGCCCCTGATGCCGCCAAGGCCACAAGCTTTCATACAAAGCAGTTGCAGAGAGAGCCAGTGTGGTGTAGTGGTTAAGAGCGGTAGTCTCGTAATCTGGGGAACTGGGTTCGTGTCTCCGCTCCTCCACATGCAGCTGCTGGGTGACCTTGGGCCAGTCACACTTCTTTGAAGTCTCTCAGCCCCACTCACCCCACAGAGTGTTTGTTGTGGGGGAGGAAGGGAAAGGAGAATGTTAGCCGCTTTGAGACTCCTGAAGGGGAGTGAAAGGCAGGATATCAAATCCAAACTCTTCTTCTTCTTCTGCAGCTGCATTATTGGGCTGTAGAAAAAATTCACCATCCCTCCTTTCCAAATAACTTTTGTTCCTGAGCAAAACATGCAAGCTCCACCAATGGCAGAGTTGCCATTTTTGGAGATTCAACAGCCACTCCTTGACATCTCATAGCACTATCTGGCTCCCAGTCCCCCTGCTGCACAAGCCCTTACGCCAGCCTTTACGAACTTGGTGCCCCCTCCAGTTGCTTTGGGCTACAACTCCCAGTCCCATCAGATGAGTGTTGTAGCACAAAACATCTGGAGAGAGCTTCAGGTTGGCCAAGGATGCCTTGCACTCAAATGGAAACAGCCATGCACATTTTACGGAAGGGCCACAGCTCACTGGTAGAGCATTTGCATGAAGGCTCAATCCCCGGCAGCTCCAAGGAGGGACCCTGGAGAGTCACTGCCAGTCAGTGTAGACTGGTACTGGTCTCAGTGGCCCACAAGCTTTTTCCAGGTGGTCTATGGCTCATCTGCTAAAATGCAATTAAAAACCATGCAGCGCCTGGCACAGCATATTACAACTGCTACAGCAAACAGGAAAATCATTAAGCAGTCCCCCAAGACCCTCTGCAATTTTCAAGTGGTTGGTGGGGTGGGGGGAGAAATATTTACGAAGCACCGGTGCAGCAGGAGCTAGTTGGACCAATGGCCTCAACAAAGGCGGCTGCTCCTGTTCCTAACCTAGGAGTTCTGATTACGTGTCTTGAACAGCAGATCTGGCTGCCATTCCCACAATTAAAGCTCAGGAACTGCAGCTCACAAGCGTAACTCTGCAAAAACAAGGAGGAGACTGAATCCAGACTGTAGACCAGAGGGAGGTCACTGGACCACCTAGCTCCTGCTGGGACAGCTGTATGAAGGTGTGCAGCACTAGATGGGCTCCTATTTGCGATAATGTCGCAGAGATCCTGGCCATGTGCTGCAGCTTTTTTTGGGGGGGGGGGGGACATAACAGCACACCATCTAGTTGATAAAGCAGTGCGCATGCCACACAAAACGGAAACTGAGGCCGCCCATCCCTCCTTTAGCTCCACTGGGACCAGCAGAATGAATGGCAGAGACCCCCACCCTGGGTAGAATGAGAATCAATGACAGGCAGAGCCAGCTAATCCTCTAGCTTTGTCCCCCTCCTCCTCCCTGCTGAGAGGGCAACTCTGAGTCTGGGGAGGAGCAGGAAGCTGGCGGCCAGTGATTCCCCTTGGACTAGCAGTAAGTAGGAAGGCATGGAGCTGGGGCAGGCTGGAGTCGGTGGGGCAGCGCCCCATTCGAGCAGCCTCCGCTGCGAACCAACTCCTCTTCTGCGTTTTATACAGGAGGGGCGAATCCAGGCCAGTTCCCCTTCCAAGCCCCGCCTAGCATCTAGCATTTTTTCTCTCCCTTGCAGGGATCGGGTCGCCTGCTGGCTGCGGGCGCGCCCCCTTCCCCCCGGGCTGCAAACTTGCCTCCTCCTGCTCCAGCTCGACCTTACCAAGGCGTATCCCGCAGGCCTCGCCGCTGCTCCGGGCCAGCCCAGCAGACCCTCCCGCATGGTGCTCGGAGGGCGGCGCCCCGGGGCATCCGCAAGAGCCCGCGCTCCGGGGAGAGCCCGCCGCACGCGACCTGCCGCACCGCGGCCGCGGCTCTTCCTACTGCGGCCGCCGCCTCCCCTTTCGCAAAGCGCACGGCGACCGGCCGGAAACGAGCCCGGAGATTGCTGGGGAGGTGGGAGTGGCCAGGGCGCAGAGGCTGCTGGGAGTCGTAGTCTTTCGATTCCTTTCCTCTTAACACTCCCAGCCAAGCGCTTTTGGGTGACCTGCGGAACTCCCCGCCCCGTGCTCCGTCCCTCCGCTTAATGGCGCCGCAGGCTCGCCTGGGATTCACCACCCTTCGTGGTCACGGGGACCTTTACCCCCCTCCAAGTCAGGATGCTTCAAAGCCTGTGGGAGCTGAAAAGCACTCTGCACATGCTCTAGAAGGACTTGTAGAGTTGGAAGGGACCGCGAAGATCGCGCGGTCGTTTCGGATTGAGGGAAAGGAAGGGTGTGAGAACAAAGCGAGCCTAACGTGGATAAGGCTGCTGCGAGTTTGGATCCTAGTTGGCTGCTCTTGTTTTCAGTCTCTACAAAATAATTCTTCCAGGAGCGGTTTTTTGCTCTCAGTGTAGTATTGTGACACCCCCCCTCCCCAAAGGGGGCTCAAGGAGATGCTTGTGTGTCTTTTGTGAATTTCCACATTTGATTTGGATTTAGCTTAGATTGATTTAAACGGGGATTCAGGCAAATACAGGAAGAAAAAAAAAGTTTTTAAAGTGAAGACATGATTGACCTGCCGCAGCCTGTAGCTCAGTGGGCCCCCCTACTCCAGAGTAAACGAGTTGATTGCACTGAATGCTGTATTGAATTAGGCAGCCAGGGGTTGGTTTTGGTTTTTTTGGCGACACACTTCTACTTATTTTTATGATCTTGTTTATTAGCACCACCAAAATACTTCCCTTATGGCAAGTTCTAGTTAATTGCTGGGGAAAAGTTTTGTGTTGTAAGTATTAATTATTATTGTTATTATTGTTATTATTGTTATTATTGTTATTATTATTATTATTATTATCATCTGCTCCAACCATTACACGCCACTACCATTCAGGTGGGAAGCCCCGCCTACCCCATTCGCCCTGCCTGGCCTTTAGCCTCGCTCTGGTTTCACGCCCCGCCCCCGGAATGAGATCCATCTACGCGTGTTCTGTCGGCTTCTGACGCATGCGTATAAATGAAACTACTTCCGCAACGCTGCCTAGGCAAATGAAAGGCTCCGAAAGCAGCGCGGCAAAGCACACACTTGCCGAAGACTGAGCATGCGTCAATCCAAAGCCAACGGCGCTCACCCGTCCCCGGAGCGAGAAATGACGCCCAGCGCATGCGCGTTGGCTCAAGCAACGGTGGCCGATGAGGTCCGCAACCCTGCTACCTTCCGAGATGCGCTGATTCGCAGGACCGCATTCCAACCCGCATTCAACGAGGTGTTATCGCCGCCTAAGGCTACCTTCTGCCTCCAGGGACGCTCGGAGGATCTCTTTCCTGCGTAAGCGGGGCTGCTAGCTTTTACCGCCCCGCCGCTCAGGTATTTCTCTGGGACCGAGTGGGTAGTTCCAGGTTTTGCCCTAGTATCCATCCGCTGGACGTTAAAATGAGTTTGCGGTATCCATCCGCTGGTTGTTGGATCATATTTTCCTCTATATCCCTCCGCTGTATACTGCATTAGTGACGTCAAAACCGAATTATATGAGTGTATCCTTCCGCCAATTAATATAGTCCCTTTGCTTGCCCACCCCCACCCCCTGCCCAGAACAACAACCTATGGTTAGACCTTGCGTAGAAGCTATGACTTCAGACCTGGAAACTTTCCCTGTAAATGGAGGTAGTTAAATTAGTAAGTTGGGAGACATTCTGCACATGCTCAGAAGCATTATCATTTTCATGTGCCTCCCATGCTCCATTTGTACTCTTATTTATTTATTTTTAAGCAAGGCATGTTTACTTTGCTCTTTTTCCCCACAAGCTTCTCTTTATTTGCATGGAAACTTTAAGCAGGCTAAATCCGTTCCTCTTTCCAGGTTGCTAATCCATCTCCATATTGTTCTCTGCGGCTGCCTGTTGAGGTGCTTAATGCACAGCTGTAATGAGCACTGCAGGGTTGATTTCTCACGTTTGAAACGAGATCCAGGAAGGCTGCCTTACATTGGCTGTGTTCAGACATTGCAAAAACAAAAAGCAACAACAAACCATGGTTTACTGTGACAATAATAAGCCTCCCTCCCCTCATGCTGGTATAGCCCTTGTTTATATCCCAGTGTAGACATAAGGAAGCTTATGCTTCATGTTTTGATCATCTACATCATGCCATGTTGTCCACATTAAGCTTAGTGATGGTGTGTTTGAAACAAAGTCACTTCACACTGCGGCTTAGGGAGCTAGCTTGAGTTTCAGCAAACCATAGTGACCTCTACATATTTTAGGCTGCAACTGTCATCATACCCAGTGCTCATGGGGGTTGTAGTCCAGAACATCTGGAGGGCATCAGGTTGGGAAAGATTAAACATAGTTTGGACGTAATGCTGAAGCCAAAACTGGTTAATCAAAACTAGAAGCAAAAACTCCTGATCTTTTCGTGGCTATCCCTGGGAGGGAGGCTAGGTTTATTCCAGCCATGCTTACTCATGGCTTAGCTTTATTGTGCTATCTGGATGCAGCCATTGAGTCAGATGAGTGTTTAATCTAGGCCAGTAACCTTAAAAGTAATTTGCTGATCTAGGTCCCACTTTTGATCCCAAACTTCAACACAGTGCCATGTTCAACACTCCCTTCCTTTGCGCCTGGTCACCTTAAAGTGCAAGCTGGGCCCTTATATTTTTAATAGTTGCATGGAGGAGGGAATTTTGATAGGTACAGAGGAGGAAATGTTGCGCCTACTGAAATGTATACAACACAGCTCTTTAAACATCGAGGAACATTTACAGACATTTATATGCCGATCTTCAGTGAAGCTTCCAGTGGTTTGCAAAACCAAAGAAAAATTCTGAAATCGAAACAAAGTGCAATAAAATTACAGCATGCTAAATGCATTAGAAATCCTAAGAGAATGGAAATGCTTTTGCACGGCATCCAAAAGATAACAGTATTGGCACTAGGTAGGCCTTGCTGAAGAAGGGAATTGCACAGGCAGGACACCACCCCTGAAAATCCTTACCTTGAATGACTGGGGGCACTTGTAGAGAGCCTGCAGGTATCCCTTTAGTACAAGGACAGGTTTGGTACAGGAGCAAGGCTTCCTTCAGCCTTGGCATCTTATCACCCTACCCCTGTATACATCTGTTTCTGTTTCACAGCATTGTAGAATCATAGAATTTTGGATTTGGAAGGGATCCCAAGGGTCATCTAGTCCAACCCCCTGCAATGCAGGAATCTCAACTAGATCATCCGTGGCAGGTGGCCATCTAGCCTCTGCTTAAAAACCTCCCATGAAGGAGAGTCCACAACCTCCTGAGGGAGATCATTCCACTGTCAAACAGCTTTTGCTGTCAGAAAGTTCTTCCTGTTGTTTAGTCAGAATTTTCTTTCCTGGATTCATCGGTTCGGGTCCTAGCCTTACAAAAAAAAAAACACCACCTTTAAAAAGCAACAACAGTGATGCAACTCACCCAATGGGTGAAGGCAGATGATCCAGCCCAGCGCTGAGTGGCAGCCGTTGTTCTTAAGGTAGGGTCTTTCCTAGTCCTGCCTTCATGTTTGGTTAGTTCTGACATGGATGGAACCTGAGGCTGCTCTGCATCCTCTTGCTGAGCTGTGAGCCCACCTGGGAGCAGGTTTCAGGGCCTGAGGCCTTTGAGTTATCTCAAGCCTTGGGAAAGGGATGGGTAGGTCTGTGGTTGAAACTCAGTCGACTGGACTTTCAGAGACAAGGGAAGAATATTCGATTCCAAGTTGTACTTCTGGTCTTCGGGTTTTCATGACCGATAGTTTACAGAGGAAAAAGCAATTCCCACCCCCTGTTGGGTTTTGGAGTATTCTTAATAATCAATGCATGTGTGGGCATTGCACATGCTGCTTCTCAACATTCAGTCACACCCCAGCGTGACCAAGAACAACCCAGCGAAGGGTTGTTCAGGTACGGTAGGTATAGTCAAATCCAACCCTCAAAGGCTTCTCAGTATCATCCTTGATCTAGAAAAGGACACCTTCTTCCATACACATATTTTACACCTCAGCCACGTTCTCCCAAGCTGAGACCCCAGGCAAAGGACTCATGATCACAATGTAAATAGCAAGAGAGGCCTTGGCAGAGCCCTTTTCCTTTGTTATATTTCTCTGCTCTTTGCTTGCATCTTTCTGCCCTTCCCCAAAACCTGCTGGTTTAGTGTCTCTTAGCATCCTTGCGGAAACAGGTGACAATTGCTGTTTATGTACTCAGACTAAAGTTTGTTTCTCAGATATTACTATTATTTATTCAGCTTCTTAACTTGTCTTTCCGCCTCCCAGGTCCTGCTTCCACATGTCCGAGTCGGGGCACAGCCAGCCTGGGCTGTACGAGCGCCGTCGCCGCTGGAACCGTGACAAGGAGCTGGGTCACCAGAGCCTGTCTGGGCCGGGCCGGGATCGTGACTACATCCCCTGGGATCGCGAGCGAGACCGGCGGGTAATTTCCACGCTTTGGCTGCGATGGGAATAAGGTGAGCGAGCGACGTGGGTCCCCAAGTTGACCTTGTTCTACTCCTTGTAGGACCCAGTGGATGAGCCGGTGGGAACCGTGATGCAGAAGACACCCATCATCCTGGCCAAGCCACCTGCAGAAAGGGTAGGTTGGGAGACAAAATGCTAGCACGCTGTGGCCTGATGGGCCTTAGTCCCCTGCTCGATCCCATGGTTGCCCTCCGAAGAGGCCAGTAAGAGCTCCTGTGGCTGCTCTGGCTTGCTCCTGAGCAACAGGCTTGCCAAGCAAAGCTTAGCGGAAGTTATTGATGCTTTTGGTCATCAACAGTTGATACATAATAGAAAGCTTAGAGGTTAGCAGCTAGGGCTGGGCTATTGTTGAGTTTATCATTTATTTATTTTTCATTTCTTGTATATTGCCCTTCAGCCGAAGATTACAGGGCGGGGGGTGGGTAGGTGGGGGCCATTGTTGCTGTTGTTTTTTGTGTCTTTATTTTCGATTTTGTGATGTGGGAATTGTTTTGTGTTTCTTAATGTTTTATTTGTTGTTTACTTTTGTTCGTTGCAGTTACATATTTTTCCCCTGTTGTCAGTCGCCTTCAGCATGCTTTGAACTGTGCAGAGGTCTTATAAAATTATGTATTCTGATCCACTTCCTCGAGAGGAGTATTCTATGGACTTCTTAGCTGCCAATTCTTTCTTTCCTTACCTCTCTGTTTGAAAAGGGATTGGGGAGAGAGAGAGATTCCCTCTTCTTTTAATTTCATCTTCTCTGTGTGAATTTCCCTTTTAGAAGTTACATAGGGTGAGGTGGAGGAACAAGGAATCTGGAGTGTAGACACTCACAAGAGAAGGGACTCCTCTTTTCCACCCCGGCTGTTTTAGGTAGCACAGAGGTGGGTGGGTCACGTGCCCAGCTCTGGGAAGGAGGCAGTGTTGCATTTGAGCCAATGAGGCTGTGCTCCCGTTTCTGGCCGAGAGAGATGTTGGATTTCGGCCTCTGTGTCCTCAGCCTCTGTGTCCTCACAGTCCAAGGGGACCCCAACCCCCACTCCTGCTCCAGCGCCTGCTGCCGCCCCGGCCATAGAGAAGCCCATTGTGCTGATGAAGTCGCGGGAGGAAGGCAAAGGTCCTGCGGGGGCAACGGAGACGTCCGCTCAGCCCCCCGCTGCTGTCGCCAAGGTGGAGAAGGAGGGCCAGCGCCCCACGCAGCCGGTCTACCAGATCCAGAATCGGGGCATGGGCTCAACTGCACCCAGCAGCGTCATGGACCGTAAGTCATGAGGGATCATTGGCCTGTTCCAGACTAAAACAATGTAGAGACTTTGGGTGCTGCAAAGGCCAGCTGTGATTAGGAGAGAAGGGGCATGGAGGAAGTATTGGGGCCCAATGCATTGTCTACACGCTGCATCAAATACAGTGGCACCTTGGTTTAAGAACAGCTTAGTTTATGAATAATTTGGACTTAGAATGCTGCAAACCCAGAAGTAGGTATTTTGGTTTGTGAACTTTGCCTTGGAATAGGAACATGTTTCACTTCCTGTTGAGGATTGTTTCATTTGTAAATCGAGTCCCCCGCTGCTGTGGGAAAGCACGCCTTGGTTTAAGAACACCTTGATTTAAGAACGGACTTCCGGAACGGATTAAGTTTGTAAACCAAGGTACCACTGTAAAATTAACCAGTCTAAGGCCCTGATTTGTAATAAACTCCCATGAGAGACAGAGTGCTAAGAAGCACCCCTGCCAGTCAGGTATGCAAAGCATCTCAAGAGTGTCTGCTTTCACTTCTCAGTGTAACATTCTAGTCCACTGTGTCACCGGGCCTCGTAAAGTGTGCTTTGGTGAATTGGCCAACATAACTGAATACAGTGGTACCTTGGTTCTCAAACTTAATCCGTTCTGGAAGTCCGTTTGATTTCCGAAATGTTCGAAAACCAAGGCACAGCTTCTGATTGGTGCAGGCGCCCTGGGAACAGCAGCCAACAGCCGCATTGGACGTTCGGCTTCTGAAAAACGTTCGGAAACTGGAACACTTACTTCCGGGTTTTTGGCATTTGAGAACCAAGGTACCACTGTACATCCAGCACTTTGTGTGGCCATCCAAAATAAAGGCACCAGCATCAACCCGAGAGGGTGACAATGCAATTTGATGCACATCTGTTCAAAACTGTAAGTCCTATTGAGTTCATTGGGGGTTAATCTCAGGTAAGCGTGTAAAGGATTGTGGTCCTGAGTTAAGATGCCTGGATAAAGCCCTTGCACAAGAATGGACTGACACTTTGGAAGCACCAGCAGCTCAGAAAGTTGCCCCATTTCTGACTTGGCGCCCATTCCGTTTGCTTTGCTGTAGGATGGTGGTGGGGCTCTGGGCAAGGTGTTCCCTCCTCTCCCAAGTCACTGTTGCCCACTCTCTTGCCTGGTCTGCACATTTGCCCGGAAGAGTTGCCACTTGTCGTTGCTTGCATACTTGAAAGGGGGCGACTGAGCAAGCAGTGATAGGAGGAGGAAGAGTGGCAGGACCAGGAAACTCCAGAGGGTGGCAGCAGGTACTGTGGGCCTCAGCAGCTGCACAGTTATGTCTGTCCCTGATACTGGCCCTATACTTACCGAGCAAAGGGAGCTCCAACCTTTGTGAAGTGCTGTTAAATGGGAAGTCCCACGTATTGTTTTAGGCACCAATGGAGAAATCTTGCATGTATCCTCTCTTGGGTGTATGTGCTGTGCCTTCACTTTTAATCTGGCGGTGGGGTGGTTCCTAGGTGTAAAAAGTTTGGGGAACACTGTGCTAGTCCCTGTGACTGGGGATCAATGGACTTGGAATTGTTTGGGAATGTTTGGCGAAAGTTCAAACAAGAAGTAGGGCAGAGCAGAACTTGGGAAAGTCAGGCTCGCCTTATGAAATGCCATTGCTGTTCCTAGAAAGAGCTGCAGTATTTAATGGGGAGTAAATGGGACTTTTGAAAGCTGTTAATGATCACTGCCTGTATTTTATTTATGGGTTATTGGAATGACTTCACTGGAATGCGTTGTTTTGTTCTGTTAGGCCATTTTCACTTTTTTATGAGCTGTTTGGCAACCTTTTTTATTTTTGCATTAAATAACTAATCAATTAAATAAATAATAAATAACCTTTATGTGGGACTTATCACCTGGCCCCTGTTGACCTCAGACCCTCTTGCCATTCCAGCTGTGGTTGGCCAGGCCAAGCTGTTAGCCCCGGAGAAGATGAAACACAGCATCAAGCTGGTGGACGACCAAATGAACTGGTGTGACAGCGCCATTGAGGTACTGTGAAAGTCCAGGGGCTTCCTACTTACTGGTCATCTCTCATCTGCACCCCTTCCTCTTCCTGCAGCTTTCCTGCACTCCCCCTGTAATCCCACTTTCTAATTTCTCGGCCCTTGTTCTGTGATCAAGTATGCCTGCATTGGGGATGGGTTATTTCCCTGGGAACATTTCTCCACGCTGAGAAACGATGGTAACAATGCCTAGATAATCCCACTCTTTAAAACTCCTGTGATTTCTGTCCTAGCTGGTTATGTTTTACAAGTGTTTTCCCCCCTCTGTCCCACATTAGTATCTCCTGGACCAAACGGATGTGCTGGTGGTTGGGGTGCTGGGACTGCAGGGCACAGGCAAATCCATGGTGATGTCACTGCTGTCTGCCAACCAGCCTGAAGAGGATCAAAGGTAATTTGGGGGCTTGGCCCAGGGGAACCGTTAACCATAACTGCAGAGTCAGGCTGTTTAATGGAAAGGGTTGGATGATGAAGGGTTGGAAATTAAGAGAATGAATTGCATAAAATAAGGAAAGTAGTTGGGGAGACTTCCTCTGCTGGGAGATCCTCTTAGCTGTTTAGGGGGTGGGGTACCTGAAGATGCAGGGCAATGCATCTTGGGCATGCTGCAAGTAAAGCTTTGAAGATTATCGCCTTGTGATTTTGATGGACTGGAGACATTACTTGAGGCTGATGTAGCGGTACTAGAAGCCTTAAGCCAAATAACTGGCTGGTTCAAGTCAATATGTAACATTCATCCTCCACCTCCTCTTAATGGTTTTCATCCCCTATCTCCTCTGCCCTTAAACCTCCTTCATCTGTTTCTCATTTGTGTACTTGGAATCTTTCCTTCAACCACCTTGCTTCTGAGATTTCTGCCACTTAGATTCTCTACATCCCAGAATCTCTTTCCAGCCCTAAGCTTGCCTTGTCGCCACCGCCATCAGTTTATTCATTGCCTTCTGCACAATCATCTCAACGTGATACACAGTCATGACAGTAAAAACAGTTAAAACACAGCCTCATGAATCTGTTCCTGTCCCCAATATCTAAATAAGATTATAGTCCCTGCTAAACTGACAGCTTTTCTTTCCCTCACACTGACATGTGTGGCTGCAGACGTTTTCTCATCTTTTTTCTTTAAGCACTAGGAATGATGGAACATGGCATGCCTTCGCACCAGCTCAGCCAGTCAGTGATCAGTCTTCACTGCCACAAGTGGAATTCAATATAGATTTATCAACTCTGCTTTGTCTTCCCTGCCAATCCTTTCCCCTCTCTTCCAGGACATATGTGTTCCGCACTCAGAGCCAGGAGATCAAGGAGCGTGGGGGCAACCAGACCAGTGGCATCGACTTCTTCATCACCCAGGAGCGTATCATCTTCCTTGACACTCAGGTCTCTGCTTTGGTCATCTTTCTGCAATTGCCTCCGACTATCTTTGGAGAATTCGCCATGCAATGTCCAGTAGATCCTGGATGGGTTTAAATGCCAGACCTCCATTGCCTTGCCACAAACAGCTTGGGTGAAAGATCTATTTAATAATAGTAGTAGTAATAATAATAATAATAATAATAATAATAATAATAATAATAATTTATTATTTGTACCCCGCCCATCTGGCTGGGTTTCCCCAGCCGCTCTGGGCGGCTTCCAACAAAGATAAAAGATACACTAAAATGTCACATATTAAAAACTTCCCTGAACAGGGCTGCCTTCAGATGTCTTCTGAATGTCAGGTAGATGTTTATCGCTTTGACATCTGATGGGAGGGCGTTCCACAGGGCGGGCGCCACTACCGAGAAGGCCCTCTGGCTGGTTCCCTGTAACTTGGCCTCTTGCAGTGAGGGAACCGCCAGAAGGCCCTCGGAGCTGGACCTCAGTGTCCGGGCAGAACGATGGGGGAGGAGACGCTCCTTCAGATATACTGGACCGAGGCCGTTTAGGGCTTTAAAGGTCAGCACCAACACTTTGAATTGTGCTCGGAAACGTACTGGGAGCCAATGTAGGTCTTTCAAGACCGGTGTTATATGGTCTCGGCGGCCGCTCCCAGTCACCAGTCTAGCTGCCGCATTCTGGATTAGTTGTAGTTTCCGGGTCACCTTCAAAGGTAACCCCACGTAGAGTGCATTGCAGTAGTCCAAGCGGGAGATAACTAGAGCATGCACCACTCTGGTGAGACAGTCCGCGGGCAGGTAGGGTCTCAGCCTGCGTACCAGGTGGAGTTGGTAGACAGCTGCCCTGGATACAGAATTGACCTGCGCCTCCATGGACAGCTGTGAGTCCAAAATGACTCCCAGGCTGCGCACCTGGTCCTTCAGGGGCACAGTTACCCTATTCAGGGATGTGATTGCCAAATTTGTTGAGCATCTAGGTGAGTGAAGAAAGACAAAACGAGTAAGAATATAAATTGGTCACGTTCTCAATTCACAGGATATAATGTTTCATCCATGAGTTGTTGAGAAGGAGGTAGCATTGTTCAGTAGGAAAACCTAGTGCCCTAGGAAAGGACTAGCTTTAGCTAAGAAATGAGGACTGACAACAGAGTAGCCTCAGGTTAGAAACTAGGGTGAACAAAACCCTACAAAGGCTTTTTCCTTTTTCCCTCTCTGTAGCCCATTCTGAGTCCCTCCATTCTAGATCACTTGATCAACAATGACCGCAAGCTGCCTCCGGAGTATAATCTACCTCATACCTACGTTGAGATGCAGGTAGGGATCATTTGTATGTGTCGGGTGATGGTGGCGGGTGTGGCTGCAGAATCTTCACCTCTGGCAGATGATGGGGGGTGAACCTCCCTATAGAGACAGGTAGCTCCCTGTCCCTTTGGTCCTCACAGTGCTAAGGCATAAGTGAAAGCAAAGCTGGAGAAATGGGGAATTCCTGCCCTTTTCAAGCCAGCTTCTTGGCTCAGTTCTGTTATCTTCTGTAATCCTTACAATATAACTCTCCCTCAACTCTTTTTTCGCTGGCCTTGTCCCTTCAATAAACTCATCTGACCCCATATAATGCCAAAGGGAGTTTCCCACCAAAAGCGTAGCTGATTTTGAAGCATGGTGCTCTCAGCACAGGAGCAAAGGTGTCCTTTGGCCTGCGTTCTTGAGAGCATGCTCAGATCAAAACCTTGTACCCTGAGGTCCCAAGCTCTGACCCGTCTCCTACTCACACCTGCTTTCCTTCCAGTCCCTCCAGATTGCTGCTTTCCTCTTCACTGTCTGCCATGTGGTCATCGTGGTGCAAGACTGGTTTACTGATCTGAGCCTGTACAGGTGAGGCGTGCTAGTCACACAGCCGTAGGAAACGAAAGAGTCAAACCAAAGGCCCTAGGCCAGGCTTCCTCAAACTCTGCCCTCCAGAAGTTTTGAGACTACGGTTCCCATCATCCCTGACCACTGGTCCTTCTAGCTAGGGATCATGGGAGTTGTAGGCCAAAAACATCTGGAGGGCCGAGTTTGAGGAAGCCTGCCCTAGTGCCTCAGGGTCACAAGTTAAGCCCCTTCGTTTTCCTGCTGCCTAAGCAAGAGGGCTGGGCATAATCTTTCCCTGCAAACCTGAACCTGAATTCTACATTTGGGTAGCATGCAACTTGTTCCCACAAGTGGTGGATTTTGCTACCTCTATAATTTAATACAAATAAGGCATAATTTATTTTGTGTCTGGGATACTGCAGAGAGGTGCCAGCTATACCGGATGCTGAAGATATGACCCTCTGAGCACTGGGAACTTTACTCAGTCCCTAAGATTTCATTGGCATTGGATTTGGGTGTCTTTTAACTGGAGATTACTAGACAAAATATAGGACCTCATGTTCTTTATACTATGCTGTTACCAGTAAGTTAAGGGAATTGATAGATTTCAGATATGCACTTGTCCTCATTTTGTTTCCTCAGCTCTGAAGTTGTGCGGGTATATTTGAAAATTCAGAGATTTCGAAAGCTAAATTGCAGGGTTGATCTTGAGAAAAATTTGCAGTCTTGAGAATGGATTTTTTCTTTTGGTGACTCTCCTGTTTGTTGGTACTTAAAATCCTCGAGAAACACCCAGTATTTCCAAAAAGTTGGTATTTTGCGCTATACATCTTGAAGCGGTCTTGACAAGAGGAAAAAATGTTTGTTTAGTATTGTAAGTTCTGAGTGTATGTCTGGTTGTGATGGGCTGGTTGGGTTTGATCCATTTCAGACAGTATAGGGGTATCTGTTTCTGTGGGTACTAACTGGCCATCTTAATGCCAACCAGTAGGTGCTAGCCCAGTATCTCTGGATGAAAGAAAAAGAAAAATGCCTCTTTCACCTTCATGCTTCTGTTGCCATCTTTCAAGCTGCCCCAGCTATTTGTGCGCTCAGAATTGGTATCACTTGGTTTCCCTTGAAACAGCAAAAATTTAAAAATGGCCGGTAGCAGAAAGCTCCTGCAGTGTTTCCATTCTCAATTAGAGGTGGGACAAGGTCTATTCAAACAATGCTTCATCTTACTTATTCATTGCAAAATATCATTCCTAGTCTTCAACCGCTGCTGGCTTTTTGTTGCAGGTTTTTGCAGACAGCTGAGATGGTAAAGCCCTCCACTCCGTCTCCCAGTCACGAATCCAGCGGCTCCTCTGGCTCGGATGAGGGCACAGAATACTACCCGCACATTGGTACGAAACAGCATAAGCACATCTTTATTGGGCTGGATCAGTGGCCTGTCCCATTCTCACCCCAGTATCCTGTCTCCAAGAGTGATTGCATCTGGCAGGGTCCTGCGATGGCCTACAGCAGATACCTGCTCAAAGGGCCTCCCTAAAGAAAGATAAAATTGTATCTGGGTACTCCCAATGAGAGCAGCAACTGGCGGCCAGGCATAGCAGCAGTTCTAATGTTCTACCAGACCCCCAATTCAGGGCATAGTGGAAATTTAAGTGGCCTCCAGCCATTTGGTGCTTCCCAGACAATGTTCCACCAATAAAGGAGGGAGACCACAAGAGAGCCCTTTTTCCTGGGATCTGGAGTGGGCAGTGGGGTGGAAAGCAAAGGATGGTGGGGGGTGGAGGCAGAGACCCAAGGGATGGAGAAGGCATGGGATGATGAAAACAAGGGGCATAGCAGAAAGAGGCCACCGATGGCATCTTAGTTGGTGTTTCCACTTTTTCCCAGCTCTTCTCTTGAAACACAGCTGAGGTAACCCAAGCTGCAAGCGGGATCCTAGATTGTGTGTTTGTGCAGCGTCTTGGTAGACGTGACAAAATAACGCCCACAGCCATTAACAGCTGCCAATTCGGAAATCTGAACAGACAACTCCCCTTCCTATGAGCGCCACAATTGGATGAGTTCTGGCTTAGGGTGGGGATGGCCTTATCTCTTCTTGTTTAGATTTGAGCAACCTTCCGGGTTGGCGCCATCGCCGAATGGCGGACTCCCTCCGAGCTCCGGAGGGAGCCGGCTCGGCAGGGGCTGGGTTCTACCGCGCCGGCGACGCGGGGACCCGCAAAAACCATGGGCACGGAGCCCCATGGACATGGTGACTCGGCTGGCACCTTTAAGCCCCCCCCGGCCCGCGAAAGAGCCTTTTTAAAGGCTTCGGAGCGGGCGCCGGGGGGGGGGTGGTGCTTTGAGTCCTCCGCTTCCCCTGCCGAGCGAAGCCGCATGCCATTTGGCGGAGAGCGCTGGCTTCTTCCATTGAAAATTTGGATCCAAAAGAACAACCCGTGAGTAATTGGAATATGGATTAAAAAGAGGGTTAAATTTTTAAAATCCAGAGCGAGCGGGGGGGGGGGGGTGTATAAAAAGGAAGTCATCCCCCCCCCCAATTGTAGAAGAGCCAAAACAAAGGACTTAACAACTAAGATCGAGAGTGACCTTATCTTGATGAATTAGTGACTTCGCGAGGGAAAAATATAAGATTGAGCTGGAGGAGAAAAGTGGAATTTGATCTAAAAAGCAACCCACCCACCCCCCGGAACCCCGGGAGCGATCGGTGAAAATGCCTGGGGAAGAGAAACGGAGGTTTTGACAGCTGTCAAAGAGCTGTCAAAACGGAAGAACAAAACAGAGACTTTGTTATGAGGACTTTGCCGGCTACATTGGTTGTAAATTGGATATAAAATGTTTCAAATAAGGATCAACAAGCTACTTGGATTGGTGGATGTGATCTGGAAGGGAACTCAGTTACTGAAATCCATCTAGAGGAGCTGAGGGATATTGCAAGTGTTTTTGACTGGAAATTTGAACAGTTGAACAGAACTTTTTATCTCCTGGGAAACTGCAGAAATGGAACATTATTTTGTCTACAGAGGTCTACACACTACAGAAAACAATGGATGTAAATGAAAGGGACATGACGCAATGTTTTGCTCCTGAATAACAAGCCTCTGCAGAGAAACTAGAAACTTTTGGAAATAGAACATTTCGGCAGAAGAGCAGGGAAAAAGCAAAAAATAAAAAGGAGGAGTGTGATTAATAAGAATAATGAAATAACAAGATCTGGACAGAACTGGAAGTGGGAACATTTGGGACATTCAGATTTGACAAGCTTACAGAAATAAAATTGGAGTTTTTGCTCCTGGATATAAAAATCTGGATAGAAGAAATGGGCCCCTTTTTGAGATAGACTCCTTCTATGATTGGACATTCGAATTTAAAAATGACTGGTAAAGGACTAGAGAGGTTTGGGTTTAGTGAGATGTGGGAACCCCAGGAAGATATCAGATGTCGAGGGATATTGGGAACGCAACCGGGAAAGGGGGGAGGGAAATCTGGAATCCAAAGGGTGCAAAACTATTTTTTATCTTGTTTATTTTTATCTGCATTATTCTTGAAGGGGGGGAACTCGTGGAAGGGAATTAGGTCGATCTTAGGGGATGGGAATTTTCGAAAAATTGGGTTATTGATGATAAGTGTAATTTGGGGATAAGAATTTGTTGAATTGATTTGTTAAACTGGAAGACAAGAGGGGGGGGAGGGGAAGTCCTGGTTATTGGAAAAAGATTATAAATTGGATTTAATTTGTTTTAAATTGGAAAACTTTAATAAAAATTATTTATAAAAAAAATAGATTTGAGCAATCGGGACAGGCACATTTAGGACACTTGTAAACCTCCCTCCCCCCCCCACCTAGTTTTTCTCCAGAACAAAGCTAAGAGGGAGAACTTCTGCCCCCGGAACCTGAAGCAGATGCACCTGGTTATTGACAAGATTATGATGCACTCTCACCTGAAATATAAGGGTAATGTGCCTCTTTCCAATTTATTTGAAAGGCCAGATTGTGGAGCTTAAAATAGCTAGAAGATGAAGCCTGCGAAAGGAGGCAGTGTAGAGACTTGCGCTTTCTCATCCCAAATACAACAGGTTGCTGACCCAGTGGGCCAGCAGGCAGCAATGACTTCCTGGCTGCCACCTATTAAGCCCCGGAAACCCAGAAAATTATATTTCAGGGTATCTCAAGACAGTTGTCTGCTTAACCGCACTGTTTCTTTCCACCAGGCACCCTCTCCATGCTGGAATGCAACATATTTCCTGGCCTTCCTCAAAGTTACCTGGACTCAGAGGTCAACCTGTTCTTACTGCCATTTATGGACAGCGATTCGGATGATGCTCTGCCTAGGGCAGGTGAGTAGCTGGAGCTGTGTCTCCAGCCCTTTTGCTTGATATTTAAACAGGTAGAAGGTCTGAAGCCCCCACTGCCTTCTGCCTCTGGGCAGCTTCCTCTGCCAACTGCTCCCCAACATAATTGAATCCACATTTAATATTTAGCTCACCATGTGAGCAAGAGAGCAGGGCTGGTGCTCAGCAGCCATTTCTGGTATTTTGATTCATTATGAGTTTGTATCGAATGGCATTGTTTGCTGAACTCGTTTTCTGCTTTATTTATACACTGCCATGCTTTAGATATGATTACAGTGAACGCAATGTCTGCTGATTTTTTAATATTGCTACTGCAAGCCACCTTGAGCACAGCGTTGTTGTTTAAAAAGGTGGATACAAATACTAAATCAAAACTGAAAAGCAATGCACAGCATCTGTCTTACATCAGCCTTAGAAATCCTTTCACCTGCCTACCATTTTCTTTTTCATATGAATTAGCTGCAGGTGGCTCCTGGGTGGAAGATGGGATGGGGATGACAACAGGCTTAGCCCTTTTGTGTGCTCAGAATCCTTCCCTTCCAGCGATCTGCCAAGTTAGTTCTCTCAAAAAAAGAGCTTAATGGTATTCGGTGGTATTCCACTTTTACTCAGAGTAAACCCATTGCAATTGATCATGACTATGTTAGGTCCATTAATTTCAGTGCGTCTACTCTGGGTAACTTGGGACATGGGTGGCGTTGTGGTCTAAATCACAGAGCCTAGGGATTGCCGATTGGAAGGTCAGCACTTTGAATCCCTACGACGGAGTGGGCTACCGTTGCTTGGTCCCAGCTCCTGCCAACCTAGCAGTTCAAAAGCACATCAAAGTGCAAGTAGATAAATAGGTACTGCTCCGGCAGGAAGGTATACGGCGTTTCTGTGCGCTGCTCTGGTTTCATCAGAAGCGGCTCACTCATACTGGCCACATGACCTGGAAAAACTGTCTGCGGACAAACTTCAGCTCCCTTGGCCAGTAAAGCGAGATGAGCACCGCAACCCCAGAGTCGTTCACGACTGGACTTAACTGTCAGGTGTCTTTTACCTTTACCTTTATTCTGGGGAGAAGATAGGCTTTTACTAGAAGAACAGTTGGGGTGAGGAAACTGCAGGAAGGGAAGGCTTTAAGAGCACATTTTGCTGCCTACCCTGTTTAGCCAAAATAGCAGAATTATGTTGCATGAGTGATTTAGGTTTCCGTATGGATTGCATATAGTTCTGCCCTGATATGATGAATTGCAGCAACCCTGGAGCACAGAGCAAAATCCATCCACTGAATTTCTCCCTACTGCTCCAAATAACACTGCAACCTGCATCCCCAGTGTACTGGGCTGGTGGGGGGTGTGGATTGTGTGAAGGTGTCCCTCCATCCACCTTGTGCCTGTGAAGTTGGTGCCAGTTTAGTTTAATCCACTGAAAGCCCCGAAACAGGGTGTTCCACGAGGGGCTGAGCCAGCCCAGGACCTCCTGGGCCGGTGCAGCTGTTTGCCTGCCCTTTCAACCCAGTCAGATGCGGGTGATGGCCCCATCACGGCTTGAACTGCCACCTCAGTTACACCAGGTAACAAATCACTTGCTTGCTTTTTCCTCCTAGGATCAGTGTTTTTTTATTATTTGATAGGTTTTTTTCTCTCTCATTACAATTCCTTTTGGAAAGGGCTGTTTGCATTCTGGTGAAAGCTCCAGATGCCCCAACAGATGGAGTAACCTTCCTTCCTTCCTTTCCTTTGCAGCCCCTGGGAGTGGCCCCCTCTTCTCCCTCCTGCCTGGGTACAAGGGGCACCCCAGTTTCCAGTCTTTGATTGCCAAGCTTCGGAGCCAGATTATGTCTATGTCCCGGCCTCAGCTGTCCCATACCATCCTGACCGAAAAGAACTGGTAAGAGTGTGTGAGTGTGTGTGTGTGTGTGTGTGTGTGTGATTTTGGTGGTTGAAGTAGCATAGGAGAATGACTTAAGAGGGGTCTTAACTTGGGGGATTGCAAGGCCCATTGAGCATCCGTTCTCGTCAGGCAAGTCACTCTCCATGCTAATCATTTTATGTAATTAAATAATGTTCCAGCTTCCCACACCTGGCAAAGTATGCTTCTGCTTTCAAAAGCTCATGTCACAATAAAGCTTCATATTGAAGGTGCTAGGCTCCCTTTTGAGTTGAGCGAGTTAATGTGTCATCACTTCATGTACCACCCTGCCTTGGCTGGTTTCAGACAATGGCTCAGACCGCAGAGCTGAGTGTCCTGTTAATAATTTCCCTCGACCCAAGGTCGCCCAGCTGAACCTGTTACATAGGGGAGGAAGGCATATTTTGCATCTCTGTGATGTCCACACCAAGAAAGGTGATACAGACCAGAATCAAATTACCAGCCTTCTGGTCCCCATTCTCTTACCTTAAAACAATATTTTCTTTCTTAAAACAATGTTTCCTGTCACAAAACCTTAAGCTTATTGCAAAGCTATGAAATTTTAAAACAGCTGGCACCTATCACAAGCGGTAAAACCACACTTCTAACAAAGCCATAAAATTAAACGTATTGTAAATTGCTAATTGCTCCCAATTAGCCAGAAAGGTTTGTTTTCACAGAGATAGCAACCTGCGCATCAGACTCTTTAACTGGCAATGCTGAGATGCATATACTGGACATTTGTGATGTCTAAAAGTATGTTATTCTGAAGACTTCCGCTCAGAACAGAACAAAAATTGCTGTATAAGATGTACCTCATCCTTTGAAATGTCTCCATCTTAACCTTTGCACGTGATTTAAGAGGATTTTAAACCTAGGGGTGTGAGAGTCAGGAATGCCTCTACTATAAACGCAATGTGAGTTTCACTGCATAATGAAAGCTGCCTCACTTCTGCGAGCATGCATGCTCTCAGTCTGTTGTGCACTATATAGATCATCCTCAGGAGATGCAAGAGGTATTAGTAGCCACAGTAAACAGAGTTGTGGGCAGTTGGGTAGCATTGTGAGCCGCAGTGCATTTTAGAGGGGCACCAGTCACCCTTACGTAGGAGTGAAGAGGCCTGCCCTTCTCCTGGTATGCCAGAGAAAGGGCTGCCAAATTTCCTCTGCATGCAGGCCTACTGCACAAGTGCAGAATCAGATTTCAGATGTAAAATCTGCCTTTGAAGAAGCACATTTGTATATTAAAGCAAGTTTCTAGCTCTCCTGCACACAGAAATTTAGAAACAGGATGTGGCTGACAAAAACTTGAAAACCTGAGTTTTGTCTGTGTCAGGCATGGATTCTCTACCCTGTATTCCTTCCTTCCTTCCTTCCTTCCTTCCTTCCTTCCTTCCTTCCTTCCTTCCTTCCTTCCTTTGCATGCCTCGGTTTTCTGGGGTTTTTGTATCTTTCCAGTGTGCTCATTCTCCCTTGTTACTTGTTTCCAAAAAAAATTAACACAAACACGTGTGTGTGTGTGTCTGCCATTTGAAAGTAGAAATAAATAATATACGTATGCAGATTAACTTGCCATAACGTTATGGGTATTGTGAGGCTATTGTGGAACAGAGCAGATAACTCAGTAGAACCCAGTTTGCCTCTGGGCTGAAGCTGACTGCCATGTTCCTTTCCCTCTCCTGGGCAGGTTCCACTATGCAGCTCGCATCTGGGATGGTGTGAAGAAATCCTCTGCTCTCTCCGAGTACAGCCGCCTGCTGGCCTGAGCGTGACATCCTCGCATTGGTAGCTGCCGAACAGCAGCCAGGCTCCCCCACCCCCTGAGCTGGGTGGGCCAGGGCATCTGAGCCGGCGTCCAGAGGCACAAAGCGACATGTGTCTTCCAGAGAGGGAGCTGTAGGGGGTGGGCACTAGCCCTCCTCTGGTGATGCTATGCAAGGAGCAGAAATGCAGGATTAGTGTGGTGTCCCTACTGGGCCACCGTACTGCCTGTCGCCCAGCATGGGTCTTGCTCCGTGTCTCTTAGGGCTCCGATTCCCACCTACATGCGAAGACGGGAGAGCTCTGCATGTCTTCTCATGGGCTGTGACTCCCTCCAGAAAGCAGAAGCCAGTGTAGGAGTTATGACAAGAACCACCAGTAACCTCCTCCTACCCTTCTAAGCAGGAAAAATAATATCTCTGCAATTGCAGTGGTGAGTCAGGGCAAAGGTCAGTGGGGAGCGAGAGTTGTTGCTTTGTATATGTTGAGATAGTACTTCCCTGTAGTCGAGTGTGTTGCTCATAACCTTCCATTTTGAGGGATGTGGACCCCGACGCATCTCCCCCTCCTCAAGTCTCTTCCCCTTTCCTCAATCCAAGCCTAGCTTTCTTGTTCCTGCAGCAATGTGAGTTAAGAGTAACTTCCCTTTGGGGAATATGACATTCTTGTTTAATAAATTGTTCGTGCCGTTTCACGTTGTGTGTGGCTTTCCCTCCCAAAAAACTCTGGACTGCCTCCTTTGTTAACAGTATCTCTAGTGTGGGTATGCATAGATGCCTGTATGTTGAGCATAGCCTGGCCTATAAAATTATTGAAAGAATAATGTCTGTAATTGCATCCCTCTGAAGAAGGGATATAAGAAGACTTAACCTAGAGCAGGGTTTCCCAGACTTGGGTTTCCAGCTGTTTTTGGACTACAGTTCCCATCACCACTGATCCTGCTAGCTAGGGATGATGGGAGTTGTAGTCCAAAAACAGCTGGAGACCTAAGTTTGGGAAACCCTGACCTAGAGAAAGATAAGAAGACATGATTCTCGAGTGATGGGCTCCTGTGCAAAATGAAAGTTGGCTTGAAAATATTTTTTATTTCCTCCAGTCCACCTTGGAGGTGGCAGAACATCTCTTTAGCACAGGGGTGGAGAATCTCTGGTCCATGGGCCACTTTTAGGTGTAACCTGACCCACAAAATAATATCCACAAAACCACATCCACCTGTCAATCACCTGATGGGTGGGATGCAGGGGTCAACTGTGCTGGTTGCTGTTTTGCCACCATATTTTCTCCAGGGAATGTTTTTCAGCAAACGCCTTTTGAAGCGCCAAGTCCGCTGTCAGGAATGACGCTGACACGTCACTGCTTTTCCCTCCATCGCTTCCTACCGTCGTCATGACAGCCTGATTGCTCTCCCTGTTCTGCGGACTGTCACTGGCTTTGTTTATAGGTTGGCAGAAGTGAAGTACATGTACCACAGCCAAAAATCCCTGAGAGCTTTTCATCTGTGACATGATTCCTGTCATGCTTCATGGATGTGGTTGGAGAGGACTTTCATTGACAAAACCACATCATGCTTTGGCCTCAGGAAAAGGTTAGATGGCAGAACAGTGCCCCAGGAAACATGAAACATTCTGCTGTCTGGAAAGCTACATCACAGCAATTAAGATTTGACACCCCTGGAATTCTTGCATGGTTTCTGTACTTAGTTTTCATAAGTCGCCTTATCCCCCCCCCCAAAAAAAACACACACAAACAACCCCTTACCATGTTTGATTAGAACAGAATTTATAAGAAACATGAAAATTTAGATTGTGGTTCCTAATAAGCAGCTCCAACATGTCTTGTATGAATTCAGTTTATCAAACCAAAGCCATAATTTACTAGTCTTGCTTGTTAAGCAACACATGTACTCAGAATCGTGGTCTTAAAGTTTGTATCACTGTGTCATCAGAAGAGAGGATTTGCTTAACAAATTGGTTAAACTTCCTTGGGTTATTAGCCAAACTCAGTATTTCATTTGTCAAAGAATGCATTTTTAAAATCTGAACAAAATGTTATTGGGCTTACCTACTGCTCCAAGAAGGCTTGTGGAGAACGTGTGCCCCATCCCATTAAAATTTCTCCCAGCCTTTATTTTTCCTCCCTCCTTAGTATGGGCTGTTGCTTAAATTCTGAATCTATAAGTTAACCTGGAGATCCAATATAGCTAACGGGATTGGAGCTGGCCAGATAAAAGTTTTTTCTAGAGGGCAACAGGACCTGGGTCAGAGTTACATATGAATGAGAAGATGCCATTTGTTTTAAATCTTCTGCTTCAAACAAAGGAACTTGAACACTCTAGATGCTTTAGGTTAGACACATTTTATTATTTCAAAAGAAAAAAGGAAAGGAAACCAAGACAGGCCTAAAGATTCAGGTTGTCACAATCTGTGGCTTGAACCACTAGTAAAAAGGGAACTGATTTGTATTCCACTTCTTTGTTAAGTTAAGCCCTGAACGTTGCCAGAGGAGCTTCACCGGGTACAAAACAGCACAATCTTGGCTTTAGTTATAAAGTCATTAGAGTGGTAACATTAAAACAAATTAAAAAATCATCATCCATTTTCACTAAAGGAAGCAAGCCGATTCAAAAAGGCCTCCAGTCAAATGCATATGGCTCACGTCTACATGACAAGTTTCAACCAGCTTCATTCTAGTAAAACTGCCATAGCTTTCCCCAAACAACCTCGAGAACTGTAGGACAGAGCTCTGTTCGATTCAGTGCCGTTCCGTCCATTTAGAAGCTAAGCACCCATCATGGATCACTACACGAGATCCGAAGAACTCTTTCAAACATCAGACTCAAAGGCCTTGATGAGGACACGCTGAGCATCACCTGCCACCTCGTTTAGGAAGCTGTAAAGCATGTAATAGGTGGTTCCGAAGGATATCCCTCCAGCTGTCATGGAGCCAAATACAGGGATTGTGCTGGCAAAGTACTCCACCAGCATCAATGCCCCACCACCGGCTTTGGTTAACATCTTCACCACGACGTCCCTGGAGATTTCTTTGGTCAATGGTGACTCGATCACCTCTTTAAGCTCCTCCACATTCTTGCCAACCTTCTCAGCTAATTTGCCGAGGGATTCGTCATCTAGGCCAAAGTTCTGACGGTATTCCGAAAGAGACTTAACCAGGATAGTTATATCGCAAGCTACAGAGAGGCCTGGGATGGGCACAGCTGCTATTCCGCATGAGATGGTAGCCAGCTTCCAGATTTGCTTCTGCAAGGCCTCTTTCTTCTTTTGCAAGATGGACAAAGAGATGTTTGGCAGGGCCATGAGGAAGGCATGTCTCTTGTGGCTCGGCAGCTCCTTCTCCAGCGTCTCCTCGAGCTGTATGAAGTCGTACTTGTTTAGCTCCCAGCTGGAAAGGAGGAAGACCTGGGGAGCAGCCACTCCTTGGGCCTGAAGGCACTCTTTGCAATTCTCTCGAATCTTCCTCAGTATCGCCTCCTCATCGTAGGCTTTTGGCCGGCGCTTTTTGGTGGCCTCTAGATCTGCGTCTACCTTCGAGCGCACAAAGTAGAAGCATTTGCCCAGCCGCTGGATTTCCTGCGCCAACTGGGCATGGTTGGACTTGAAGCGCTCTGAGGCAATGAGAATAAAGAAGTCATAGCGGGAGAAGTTGACCTGTTCCAGGTAAGTGCTGGACTGGAAATCTGGAGTGCCGATTCCAGGTAGATCCCACACAGTCACGTTGGGGTGCTTTGGGTGTGAATAAGGAGTGGGCACCTTTGTGGTCTCCACAACCCCCGTGTCGGCAGATCCTTCGTCTTCATCCCCTAGGCCTCGAATGGCGTTGACAAACGAGGACTTGCCGGCGCCAGACTCTCCCGTTACTGCAATGTCCAGCCGGGCATTCTCCAAAGCCTGCAGGTTTTCCAATATTTTGGACGCTGCTTCTGCCATTCTTCCTCCTTCAAGTGCATCCTTAATCTCTTCGATGTCTTCTTCGGTGATGATATCATATTCTTCTGCATAGGCAGCGGCTTGCTTTTGGGAATCCGGTGGCGGCTGAACTGCCATAGGATCGTATCGAGGCCTGGCAGGAAGGGGGAGAGAATGCAATACATAAGGAGACATTGAACAAGTTTCACTTATTGTGGTACAATGTGTTCCACATCTGAGACATCAGCTGAGGAGATGGCATGAAACAGGGCACCTTTTTTTTCATTTAGAGAGCCATGCAGCCAGCTCAGCTCTGGGCTGGATATTTGGAGAAAGAGAAAAGGAGCCAGCGTTCTCTTGAATAATGTTTATGTGATAAAGAGGGCCTTATTCCATCCAAAATTTGTTATGTGAGAGGTTGTGAGGTTGGGGAAAATTAGGGCTGCCTGGCTCCGACCTCTGAAGCAAGAACCAATAGCCTGCTTCCTTTTTGTTTAATCCACAGGTGGGGAACCAAAGGTCCTTGGGCCAAATGTGGCCCTCCAGGCCTCTCTATATGGCCCTCAGAACTCTCCTCAGGCCACACCCCTCAGCTGCTCTACATTTCCATGTTTTTGCTGGGTTTTGCCATTGAACTCTGCTAATGCTTCTTGACTGTAAGGAATGGGGCCCTCAAGCTGACTTTTGACTTCCATTTTTCCCAGGGCGATAGAGAAGCATCACATAAACCGTTGGTGCGTAGCCAATTTAAACACTATTGCACTAGTGATTAACGCCCTAAAATGACTTAGACCCCAAATGGCAGCCCCTAAATTGTGGAATCCCCTCCCTGCAAGTGTGACCCTAACACCTTCATTGTATTTGCATCCTGAAGCAACACCTCCGGGTGTTTTAAACCGTTTCTATCATTGCATTTTAAATCGTTGCAATCCACCCCAGGACTTTATTGCAAAGGGTCAGGTGAGAAATCAAATTAATAATAATAGTAATAATGAAGAATGAGCAGAACATTAAGTTTCCATAGGAAAACGCAATGATTAAAAATGAAAAAGTTTCTCCAGAGAAAGACAGCAAGGTATGAATAACAAAATACAGTTTATACTCAAAGAACGTGGCTAAAACGCTCTTTGTTCCTTGATCTTGTAACCCCCGTGTGCTAGTTAGCAGTGAAACTTGCCTGAAGGGAAACACACCTTTTGGGCCTGCTCTCGCCAACCTCTGCTTCACCTCGTCTCTTGGCAGCCATCTTGGACTAGGTCTCAGGCCAGCAGGTGTTTGCTCAACAAAGCGTCAGTTTGCACCTTTATAGCCTTAGTCAAGGGGAGTTCTCTCTCTCCCTACTTCAGGCCTGACTTTCTCCACCTGAAAGTGCCACGGTATTTGGCTGACAGCGAACCAACAATTCACCCTATCCAATTTGGTTCTGGCTAGCTCCTTTTCATCCTTGCACTGTTGTCCGAAATGGCCATTCCCTCTCTTCAAAGCATCTCGGTTCCTCCTCCTCTCCTCCTTTGTTTTAAATGTGTATCCTCAAAATGCAGGCACCTGCTCACAGCCCAGCCTCTCAGCTTCATTCCCACACAGCTCTATATATGGCCTAACCACTTCCTTTTGCTACCTAGCCCTGGATTTCCTCCCCATTCTACGTTGCAACGATATCTCCCTGCTAAATGTTTTCAGAACCAACTTAAGGGGCCTAATTCACACAAGGAGCTCTGGAGACAAGCAAGTACTGAAGATAAATTGTTTTTTCCCCTCTCTCTTGTAACCCTAGAATTTGTGAATTCCAAGGAAGATTTAGGGCAGAGAAAAGAAAGCACTGATTCTTTTTTATATATATATAAATATTTATTAGAGTTTTTAAATACAAATGCACCAATAATAAACAATCTTACTTCTATCACAACGTAGTTTCATCACTTCTTTGGACTCCCTCACGTCTCCCGCTCCCATTTACATCGTTAAAAGATTTTTCCAAGCAAATTATCAACTTGTTTACGATCTTATATCCACTCATTCAAGTATAATCTAACAATTCTCCATAAAATTTATGTTTTCTTTAATCTCACTTATCATCAAATTCAAAATCTAATTTAGTGGTGGCCATTTTTTTATAAGAAAGCACTGATTCAGGCAGTGCAGTTAAAACTATGGGTATCTGGTTGACCACGGTAAATACAAGATGCTGGACCAGAGGTGAAAAAAGCTCTTTTTGTTGAAATCCCCTCTTCTGCACAGCTGCCTTTTTCCAACTTGAGACCATTGGCCTATTTGGATTAATCCAGTGATGGCCAAACTCTGCCCTCCAGCTGTTTTGGGACAACAGCTCCCATCATCCCTAGCTAACAGGACCAGTGGTCAGGGATGATGGGAATTGTAGTCCCAAAACATCTGGAGGGCCATTACTGGATTAATACTAATATTGTCTACAATGAACCGTCAGTGGCTAGCTAAGATTCGCTTCTTGTGATAAGGGAAAAGTGCAACAGAAAGTTGTTTGCATAACTCTGCAAACAAATCAGAATGAATGTCACAGTCAGTTTGCTTGCCTTAACACACACAGCACGTTGACCTTTAAGACACCCACATACAAGTGAGAGCATTTCACTTCTTCTGCCCTGTGAGACACTGCTAATTTCACAAAAGAGGGAAACCCTTTGCATTGCATTTCAGTTTTTGTTTGCTTTTAGAAAGAAAGGAAGAAAGAAAAAAACATTGGGGGGGGGAATTATAGAACATTATAATCGCTTACAAAATACACAGCACTGATGCCAAAGCATAGTAATAGAATCTGGGGCAGACTTTGGTAATCTTTCGTAATTATGGTGTTCTGTCCAAGGCCAAAATTTGTTTGTGCAAGGTCAAAATCCCCCCATGGATTTTCTTTTGTGTGTGTGTGTGTAATAATTTCTGTTAGTTTTCAATTAAGGTAAAGGGACCCCTGACCATTAGGTCCAGTCGTGGCCGACTCTGGGGTTGCGGCGCTCATCTCATCTGCGTTTGTCCGCAGACAGCTTCCAGGTCATGTGGCCAGGATGACTAAGCCGCTTCTGGCGAACCAGAGCAGCGCACGGAAACACTGTTTACCTTCCCGCCGGAGTGGTACCTATTTATCTACTTGCACTTTGATGTGCTTTCGAACTGCTAGGTTGGCAGGAGCAGGGACCAAGCAACGGGAGCTCACCCCATTGCGGGGATTCGAACCGCCGACCTTCTGATCGGCAAGCCCTGGGTTCTGTGGTTTAACCCACAGCGCCACCCGCGTCCCTAGTTTTCAATTACAATAACTCAATAAAAGCCTCATTGCCCATACCAAAATATAATACCAAATTATAATACGATTATTAATGCCAATTGTTCAGATGCCAAATTATATTATTTTGTTGCCCTCCGTGCTAGAATTGATGATTTACTTTAACTCTGCACTCTAAAAACTTATAAATTCCAATGCACGCTAGTCAGAATAACAAACCCTTATACAGTACCGCAGCTGCAATTTTAACGACTTCAATTCGCAAATAATTTACAGTCCTACACCAATTATGGATCTTCTCAATTTTGGTCCTCCTTGGCTAGGTGTTCTGCGCTGATAGAGTAAGAAGTTGGTGCTGTTGCTATTAACGTTACCATTATTAAGAGCCTTGCTGCATCGGCCCAAAGTCCCTCCACTCTGCCATCCTGCATTCCAGTGTGGCTAAGCAGACGCTTCCCAGACGCACAGCAGGAAGGCGAGAGCTATTTACTTCCTAGTCAATACCTGGCGGCATATACTGCACCTGACGCTGGAGGTTCCCTATGACTAATAGCAACGCATCTGTTGTCCTGCGCTCTTGTTTTTGAGCGCCGTATCCTGAGCCACTTCCTGCTTCTTAAGTACCGGTACCTCCAAGGCAGCAACAGTTTCCAAACATTTTAAGCCAAGGGCCACCTACTGAAACGACATTGGCCCCCGCTCCGAAAAAGCACAAAACAGAAACGGAAAAGTCCACTAAGGTGTCAGAGCCGGATCTTCGCTTCCTCCAGGATCCAGATGGATGGGAGGCTGGTTTTCCGAGTCAAGTGTTTGCGCCGCCGATCCACATTTTCTTTCCAACCCCTCCCGCTGCCTCCCGTCCTTTTGCAGGCGGGACTCAAGCTGTCCTCCCGCGACCTCAGTGGCACATTCCCAGTGATCCACCGGTGGGGAGGCGGGGTGGGCGAAGGGATCTCTTGATCTTGCCGAGCAAGCCGCTTTGAGGGGAAGCCTCCCTTTCCCTGCAATCTGAATTGCTCGCCATCTGAACTCAGCTCTGGCTAAACTTTGGCCAGCCGCCCCCAGCTCCTCTCCAATCCCCATCCACCCCGCCAGCCCCCCCACCCCGCATACCTTTCAAGGCAAATCCGTGGCGATCCAGACGTTCAGCAGAGTGACCTAGGAAAGAATGTGGAGCAGATCGTTTGGAGTGGGGGGCGCTGAGGGGGTTTCCCGAGGGGCGGCCGTTTCGTTTTGCGCGCGCGGCGGTTCCAGAAGCGCCCTGATTTCCCGGTGCATCGACTTTCGGTTTCCAAGCTGCTCATTGTTCCTTGCTGCCTCCTGGTGGAAGGAATGAGTTCGGACTGCAACAGAATCGCTATTATTTTTAAGCGGGGGGGGGGGGGAATAGGGGTGAAATTACCGTAAAATTTGCTGTGTGGTGCACATGCCAAAAAGGCGTGCGAAGTGTGCGGCGGGGGAGAAACTATATTTGTTTATAAAGGCAGTAATCGAAGCAGGTAAAATGCTTTTTTATTTTTTATTTATTTTGCAAGGGAGAGAAATGGCACGATCGCGTCAGTCGGGGAGAACACTAAAACGCTTTTTTTTTCTTTATTTCCCCTGAACCGAGTAAGGGGGAAAACCGACTTTAGGACCCATGCGTTGCTCGCCGTTAGAGGCAGCGCCGTCTAAGGTGAAGTCACGTGCATTGCAGGAACCCGAAACTGAGAAGTTAACAGACTAGGATTGTTGTCATTGAAGGAGAGGACGGAGAAACGGCGGCGTGCGATATGTAAGTACTTCAGTCACTGAGGGGGCAGGTGTAATTTTTCATAGGGGATTTTTATTTCTTCCCCAGATCGCATTCCACACGGAAGTGTAGGTGACTGACTCTCTGCTGCTTATCCGGATTGCAGTCAGGTTTGTAACGTTAAGGACGCAGTGGTTCGTTTGGCAAGAACTAGAGGAAGTTTTATTGATAGGACATGTGCAAGATAGAAACCGAAATCTGCAACTGAAGTTCTCTTCTGGGAAACAGTTTGGCTTATTGTAATAATAAAATTTTTAAATTAATTTATACCTCGCTCATCTGGCTGGGTTTCCCCAGCCACTCTGGGAGGCCTGCGGAAAGACATCTAATCCAGATTTTAATTTTACCCTGAGTTGTTTTTAAGAGGTGGTTTAATTATTGTTTGATTTTATATCAATGTTTGTATTTGATGTTATAGCCACCCTGAGCCTGGTCTTGGCCGGAGAGGGCAGGATACAAATAAAAGTTTCTACTACTTCTTCTTCTTCTTGATACAAATAAAAGTTTCTTCTTCTTCTTCTACTTCTTCTTCTTCTTCTTCTTCTTCTTGATACAAATAAAAGTTTCTACTTCTTCTTCTTCTTCTTGATACAAATAAAAGTTTCTTCTTCTTCTTCTTCTTCTTCTTCTTCTTCTTCTTCTTCTTCTTGATACAAATAAAAGTTTCCACTTCTTCTTCTTCTTCTTGGTACAAATAAAAGTTTCTTCTTCTTCTTCTTCTTCTTCTTCTTCTTCTTCTTCTTCTTCTTCTTCTTCTTCCAGCACATAAAAAATGCAACGCATTAGACATTAAAAACTTCCCTAAACAGGGCTACCTTCAGATAGTTGTTTGTTTCCTTGGCATCTGAAGGGAGAGTGTTCCACAGGGTGGGCGCCACCACCAAGAAGGCCTTCTGCCTGGTTCCCTGTAACCTCACTTCTTGCAGTGAGGGAACCGCCAGAAGGCCCTCGGAGCTGGACCTCAGTGTCCGGGCTGAACAATGGGGGTGAAGACGCTCCTTGAGGTATTCTGGGCCAAGGCTGTTTAGGGCTTTAAACGTCAGCACCAACACTTTGAATCGTGCTTGGAAACGTACCGGGAGCCAATGAAGGTGTTTCAAGACCTTATATGGTCTTATATGGTTATATGGTCTCGGTGGCCACTCCCAGACACCCATCTAGCTGCCACATTCTGTCGCAGTCTAGCTAGCCTTCTCCTCCATTAATTTGCCTGATCCGCTTTTAAAGCCATCTAAGTTGGTGAGCATCGCTTCCTTCCCGTGGGAGGGAGTTCTGTAGCTTAACTAGGTTCTGCATGAAGAAGTGCTTGTTTTATCTGCTCTGAGGGTTTCCTAATAAGAATTAAGTATCCACGCCCACTGTTGTGCATGGCAGGATCTAGAATGAATCTGGACTGAAAGCATTTTGGAGATGAACATGAATGGATTGAGAAAAACTATTTTTTTGTGGCACTAGCGGGTGAGTGTGTGCAAACACCTTGAGGCTGCAATCCCACCTTCACCGCCTTGCGTAAGAAAGTATCAGGAATGTCACACCTTAGGCAATGGGACATACATGCCTGCATGCCTCCCTTTTCTAGGACCATTGCAAAATCTGTTGAGTTTTGCACTGGAGGATAAAAGGGGGTCACACAGCAAAGTTTTCAGTTAAATGATGCAAGCATGCATACGTTCCATCAATATGCTCTTTATTTTCTCTCTCTCTCACACACACACAGGTGGGAAAGCCTCTTTTTAGATGATGGGTGGCACTAGCTGTATTTTTAAATTTAAAAACTATAGATTTGGATTTGCTGACCAGTTAATTGTGAAGGCACCTTCCAAGCACAGTGGAACCTTGGTTCTCAAACTTAATCCATTCCGGAAGTCCGTTTGACGCCCAAAACAGTTTGAAAACCAAGGCGTGGCTTCCAATTGGCTGCAGGAGCTTCCTGCACTCAAGCAGAAGGTGTGTCGGATGTTCGGTGTTCAAAAACCGTAACACTTACTTCTAGCTTTTCAGTGTTCGGGAGCCAATCTGTTCGTCAACTATGCCGTTGGAGAACCAAGGCTCCACTGTATATCTATGGATGGCTTGATGGATTAACCCAGGTGATCAGTTGACAAAGGCTGCAGTTCTAGACACCAGAGGTGGGGAACCTGTGGTTCTCCAGATACTGAACCTTTAACCTGATTTGGTGGCGCTGTGGTCTAAACCACTGAGCGTAGGGCTTGCTGATCGGAAGGTCGGCGGTTCAAATCCCCGCGACGGGGTGAGCTCCCGTTGCTTGGTCTCTGCTCTTGCCAACCTAGCAGTTCGAAAGCACATCAAAGTGCAAGTAGATAAATAGGTACTGCTCTGGTGGGAAGGTAAACGGCGTTTCCGTGCGCTGCTCTGGTTTTGCCAGAAGTGGCTTAGTCATGCTGGCCACATGACCCTGAAAAACTCTCTGTGGACAAACATTGGCTCCCTCAGGCAGTAAAGCGAGATGAGCACCACAACCCCAGAGTCGTTCGCGACTGGACTTAACTGTCAGCGGTCCTTTTAAAAGACATCTGAAGGCAGCCCTGTTTAGCGAAGCTTTTAACGTTTAATAGATTATTGTATTTTAATATTCTGTTGGAAGCCGCCCAGAGTGGCTGGGGAAACCTAGCCAGATGGGCGGGGTATAAATAATAAATAACAATAATTATTTTATTATTATTATTATTATTATTATTATTATTATTATTATTATTATATTAATATTATATAATATCATAATTATTAATTATAATTATTAAATAATAATAATAATAATAATAATAATAATAATAATAATAAATTGTAGAAACAAAAACCGCCAATGAATTCCACCCCCCAGCACTGATGATATTTCCCTTCTTTTTAAAGGAAACATGTCCTCTGTCCTCAGCACTGTCTTGGAATGGGCTCTCAGCATCGTCATCCCTTGGTTTACAGCTCAGCTCTGGAGATTCATGAACAAACTGCTGACCGCCGTGGTCGTGGTAGCGCTCGCTGTTCTCCTCTCCACGATGTGGCTAGCCATGAACAAAGCGGATTATTCCCCCATGGGCACGGACCACGAGGTTGCTGTGACAGCCAAGCAGTTGTGGAAGCCCACCAGTGTCCTCAATATCATGAAGGATGCCCTGTTGTACGTGGCTAACCTGCTGCCCTCTTACGAACCACTGACAGCTGAGAATCTCCTAAGGCACCGCGATCGGCTGGATGGCGTCAACTACATACTCCAAGCCTGTTTCAACAAGGCCATTGATGCCTTTCTCCAGGAGCCCTGGTCTGTGCAGCAAAATGCCCAGCTGGTTATCCAGTGTGGCGGACCCCCCATAGAGTTTCGGTCTGGCAAGGGGGACTGCCAGATTTCTGTATATGTCCTATACAAGCAGATCCAGTGTGATATCAAAGAGCGGACGGCCGAAATGTACCTTGCGAGGCTGGCCATTCGCAAGGAGCCGCTGAGCGTCGGAGACCTGCTGAGAGTGAGGCAGAGCTTGCGCTCCTGGGGGGTTCTTCCCGAGGAACTAGGCCACTGCTTGGAGTTTGCAGTGGAAGAGTTTGCCAAGGAGCCGTTCTGCGTCCAGGACAATGCCCACATGGTTGTAGACTGCGGCGGGCAGGTGCTGAACTTTGCCTCCGGAGAAGGGGAGAATAAGATTAATATCTATGATGTACGGGGAGGCCTCATTCACTACCGGATCAGGATCTCGGGTTCCTGGACCAGCATCGTGCGGTTCTTTCATGGGAACAAAAATCATGTGCAAACACATGCGAGGAAGCCTCTGCAGCTAGAGTGAGATCAGAGCTACGAAAGGAGCTCGCCTCTTCTCGCCTCTAAAAAGACTGGTTCACAGTTTCCCCCAAACATGAGAGAGGCAGAACATGTGTGCATTTTTTGCAGACAGCCCCCCCCCCCATTAAATGTGTTTTGTATGTTGTTTTCAAAAAGTCGTGGATTTTTATGCACGCTCAGCCATACCTTTATGCATTTTTGAACACGATTTGAGTTGGGGAAACTGCATTGATAAAATTCTGGTAATCACTGATTTTGAAGAATAGCTTCCTTTTGATCCATGGGCTGATAGGAAACCTTTCCAACCCAAGACACACCCCTCCGGAGATGGGTGATGCAAACAGATTAGGAAGACTAGGTAGCAATTGAGCCCCCATTGCTTTTGTTCATTTGTTTATTTACAACATGTATACAATACTCTAGCCAAAAAGGCGCCCAGAGCAACTGATATGATCAGGCTTTCAATCCAAAATACACAACACACAAGGAAAAGGGGTGGGGATGGAGGAGGAAGCATGCCAGGACACTAGATCTTAAAGTCCTTTTAAGGACCTGTTGGGAAGGAACTGGAAACTGTTCGGTAGGCCTGATGCAACTGGCTACTGCTCCTGATGGTGGACCAATCACAGCTAGTCTTTGAGCAGAGGCAGTGACACAGTCCTCCTGTGCTGCTTCCCCTCTGCTCTGTGAAGCAGCCTTGACCCTCATCCATTCGTTGCTAAAGCATCACTTCGTAATATGGCATGGAACAGCCTTTAAAAGTCTGGGAGAAGAGCCACAGCTCAAATGGCAGAACATCTGATTTGCATGCAGAAGGTCCCAGGTTCAACCCCCCCCCCACAGGTAGGCTGGGAGAGACCCCTGCCTGAAACCCTGAAGAGCAGCTGCCAGTCAGTGTAGACAATACTGAGGTAGGTGGGCCAACAATCTGATTCGGTATAGGGGAGTTTTTACCACCAACGTGTGGCTGGTCCCTTTGGGTGATAGTCTTCACCAGCTGCAGCCAATCCATGCTTGCCCGTCTTCTTACACCCAGTCCATGGGATGACATTCCCTCTCATCTTATTATTCCTGGAAGTATTGCCCTTGTAGAACTCAGCAGGAAGGAGGGTTAGCTGCCTGTCATTGGCTCTGGCGCCACCTACTGTTTGTTTCCCTGTCTTCCTTCCTATCAGACACCACTGCTTCCCATGCTCCCCAACGCCACCAAATCTCCCCCTGCCCAGTTTACACATCATCGGGACGCCTGCTTCGTGCCCCAACCCAGCACAGTATACAGAGGGGAAGAGGGAGGAAGAGAAAGAAGAGGAAAACCAGCACAGGAGAGCGGTGGTCTATTGTGCCTCCTTCTTTAGTGCTGGTGTTGGACTCTGTAACCGACCACGATGCATCCATTTGTGGAGAAGTAAACATAGGAGTTGACCTTAGCGGCTGGTATGGGCGTGGACCGGAGGAAGGGCTTGGCTTGAAGTTGTCAGGCTGTGATGGGGCCCGGTGCCCCAGGTCTTGGCTGTTTTGAATTACAGCTTTCCTCGTTTTATTTCCATCTGCTTCATCTTGTCCTCTCATCCCACGCATCGTGGTTCCCTCTGGGATGCTGTAGCTTGCTGAGCCGGTAGCAGGAGCGCAGCAGATTGTAGAAGTTCCTCCCAACCTCCTAATCCAAAAAGGAGCCTCTTCTCCGTTCTGCCTAATTCTGGCCAGAAGACTCACTTGGGGGTCCTTCTGGGTTTCTGTCTTGAGAGTCTCTCTATAGCGCCACTTGCTAAAGGCTTTCAGACTGGGTGGCGTAGGTGTAGTTGCAGCCTGGTCTGTGGCCTTGTTGATGCTGTGCCGGGCAGCCATTGATGCTGTGTTTTCTTCAGGAACATCCAGGAGCTTGGGTGTCCCTGAAAAGGTGCGATGGCTGCCTTTCGAGTATTGCAACCGGGCTGTTGTGTGACCTGCCACAGGAGTCATGGAAGAGGATGTAGCTGGAAAGAGAAATCAGACTTTGGTCACCATCTCAGGGTCTTGTGCTTTTGAACTATAGACCTATTGTATGGAAGTTGGCAGCAGGACAGTGAAAATGGATTCTATGTGCCCTAATGGTGGCCGAGAGACTGATATGGGTGAATTGGAAGAATGGAGATACATCTCCTCTTAACCAATGGCTTGACAACATTAGCAACATAGGAACAGACAGCTTTCAGACACAGGCTTTTCTTGGATAAATTCAATGAAAGAGTTTACAGTGGTGAGTGAGAAGTCATTTAATTAAAATTGTATTAATTTGGTATCAATGTGTAATCATTTGTGAAAATTGGGTTGTAATTTGGAAAATCAATAAAAATAATTGACAAAAGTGGAATGGATTTACACAGAATATACTAGGTTATTGACAATTATGTGGGGTTTTTTTTGGGGGGGGTTATTGTTTTTATTTGGATTTTATATATTGTGATCTTTTTTGTGAACTGTCTTGAGACCTCCAGGTATAGGACGGTATATCAATCAATCAATTAATTAATTGAATAAATATTAGTACAATAAGAATATGCACAACTGTATATTAATATATGATAGTGCAACAGTATTTTTTTCATTTTCACTCACTTTTTTCTTTCTTTTTTCTCATTCTATGTTTAGTGAAGTTAAAATTATTATTATTATACCTCCTCCAAGGAGCTCTCTCCCTCTCCATAGTATCTTCACAACAACCCTGTGAGGTAGGTCAGGCTGAGAGGTGGTGACCGGCCCAAGGTCAGGGAGCGTCATTGCTGACTAGGGATTTCAACCCAGCTTTCCCAGTTCCTGGTCCAACACTTTAACCATTGCACCTCCGCTAACTGAAAATCCGGGGGATTGCACCCGTGACATTCTGCCACTGACCTACAGCAGTCCTTCCTTAGGAAGAGAGATTGGTGGTTAAACAACTCTCTTTTGTTATTGTTAAAGATTTAAATCAATGGGAGGTTTTATACCACTGTGAATAGCAGACATAGTTGGAGTGGGGAGAATTTCAACCAGGGTCACAGCAGGAGCCAAAGGATTAAGGCCATCTTTCCTGTCAGGCCACAGTATCGGTCTGACTCTGGCTGCTTAATGAAAAATCAGCGACAGAACCCTAAACCATGTGTGTTTAGTTGGGCGTTAGGGGGAGCCGGCCTTCCCCAACAGGCGCCACTCCTCCCAGGTGTATCCGTAATGCAATAATTTTGTGCGAGTCGTGACCTCGATTGTGCAAACTGGGCCTGGTTGGCAGAGCTGTCCTGGCTCAATAGGGAAGGGTGCAATCTATGCTTGGAACGTCATCGTAGGGGTGGATTCCTCTGTGCTGAGACACACAGGTGGTTTCCCCAGGGCATATCCAGGCCTTGTGAAATAAATCACATTCCAGAGGGAGCGGGCAGGACCTAGAACAAGGAAGAAGGAACAATAATATGGTGGACTTTGGTTATTGATGAGGGACAAGTTACAGAGTTCCCTCATGCTCAACCTGCAGGTAAGTTAACAACTTTTTTGCTATTACTGAAACGGAAATGGATGGATCAGCGCTCTTCCTGGTCTGGTTTGAGTTCTTGTGCATGTTATCTGTAGACAATTTTTTTTTTAAAAAAAGCACAACTCGGACCAAAGTGTTAGCAGCATCTGTAGCTCAGTGGAGCACATGTATTCAGTGCAGAAGTTCCTAGGTTCAATCTGAAGGCAGCCCTGTTTAGGGAAGTTTTTAATGTTTGATGTTTGATCGCTTTTTAAAAAATATTATTAATATTCTGTTGGGAGCTGCTCAGAGTGGCTTGGGAAACCCAGCCAGATGGGCGGGGTATAAATTATTATTATTATTATTATTATTATTATTATTATTATTCTTTATCAGTCCCCAGGATCTTCAGGCAGACCTGTGAGAGACGCATACAGTGGTACCTCAGAAGTTGAACGGAATCCATTCCGAAAGTCTGTTAGACTTCCAAAATGTTCAGAAACCAAAGCGTGGCTTTTGATTGGCTGAAGGAAGCTCCTGCAGCCAATTGGAAGCCACGCCGGACATCCAGGTTCCAAAGAACGTTTGCCAAAACGTTCGAGTCGCAGGGCGTTTGGGATCCAAGGTACGACTGTATTTGAAATCCTGGAGAGCTACAGCCAGTCATTATAGACAGTGCTGAGACAGATGGACCAATGGTCTGAGATGGTATGAGGCATATTCCTATGGGCTGGGAACATTCTTCTTTTTCACTGTGGAGACACTTGTGCAAGGGCACACATTTTGTATTTCATCTCGCGGGTGCAGAAGCTGCAGAACAGCCTTGGCTGAAACACAAGCCCTGAGTTGTAAACCTTTTGGGAAGGAAATGTACAGCAATCCATTGAATGTGAACACGTTTATAAGTACCATAGACTTACGTCTTCCGTTCTGAGCACTAGCTGCACCCAGGAGAACCAAGGAAAAGCAGAGGATGGTTGGAGACAGCATTGCAGGTTTTTTTTTTTTGAAATCTCGGTGTGCAAAGCCCCACTCAAAGCTTGACTCATCAGACTACAAGAAGGGATGACCTGAGGGTGGAAGGAGAGCTGCATTGTAGTGATGATGGAGAAGGGAAGGAAACAACCCAAGGACTTGGTGACATTGGGCTGCACAAACCTTCTGCCCACTAGTGCAAGATCCCTTGCATTAGCAGATGGCAGAGTTTCAAGCTGGCGTAATAAAGCAATCCAACGGAACAGTTGCACGTGCGGAAGCTGTGCAATCAGTAGTGCGGCAAGTTTTGGTAATGTACTTATTATACTTAGCAAGTTGCCTTACACAGAATCAGGCCATTGGTGTCTCTAGCTTAGCAATGCCTCCAGGGAGGAATCCACACCATGATCAACTCCTGATGTCCCCACTGTGGAAGGACGTGTGGATCCAGAATTGGCCTCCACAGGAACTTATGGACTCATTGTTAAAACCGTGTTTATGGAAGACAATCTTACTCTGCTACGAGGGATAGCCAAAGAAGAAGAAGAATTCACACCCTTTGCCCCATTCTATCTAGGCACAAGTCTGAGCTTGCCTGGTCTGTCTCAAATGGGTCCCCCCCCCCCCCCGCTTTCCGCAGGAAAACCTGATCTTCACTGCCGAATCAGAGCAGACAACAAGGATTTAAGGCAGGGGTCTCTTTCAGCCCTATGTGGAGATGCCAGGGAGTGAATCCATGCCCTTCTGCATGCAGGGCAGATGTCCTACTCCTGAGCTAGGGCCCTTGAGTTTTCCCATCTGCAGCAATGCCCCACCTGCACAGTAAATACAGTGGTACCTCTGGTTACGTACTTAATTCGTTCTGGAGGTCCGTTCTTAACCTGAAACTGTTCTTAACCTGAAGCACCACTTTAACTAATGGGGCTTCCTGCTGCCGTCACGCTGCCACCACATGATTTCTGTTCTCATCCTGAAGCAAAGTTCTTAACCCGAGGTACTATTTCTGGGTTAGCGGAGTCTGTAACCTGAAGCATCTGTAACCTGAAGCGTATGTAACCTGAGGTACCACTGTATACTGCTAAGTGGCTTGTAACTTAGTGTTGTGTTGGACGCAGCCCATTAACATTTTCATGGATGAATCACTTCCTTTGAAGCAACATCACAATACAAAAAGAACGTCTATAATTGCCTGCCTGCACGCAAGTGGACATATTTAACAATATTGCGTATATCAAAGCAATTTCAAATCCAGTACAGATGCTGACAGGGGCAAAAAAGAATCTCCACTTAGAAGGAGGAAGAGGAATTGGATTTCCTCCCTTCCCAAGTGAATTCATGGAGGACAAGGCTGTCCATGGACTCTAGCTACAATAATCATGCAAAGTTGCCTCTGTTGGAGACAGGATGCCTCTGAATGCCAGCTGCAGGGAGAAGCTTGTGGGCTGCATGAGGGGCTGCATGCTGAAATTCCTGCATTGCAGCGGGTTGGACTAGATGACCCTGGGGTGTCTCTTTCAGCTCTATGATTTTCCTGAGCATCTTGGCGACTGTGAAAGCAGGATGCTGGACTAGGCAGGCTGGTCACCTGAACCAGCAGGTGACTGGTAACGACAATAAAACACACACACAACCATAATAAAACCACAGTTAAAGGCAATGGCTAAAAAACTTTGTCAGCATTAGGGACAGATGAAGCTGTCTCTTTTGGTTTCTCTGTGTCTCGTTGCTCGGATCTTCAATTCTCCACATTCCCAAAGCAATTTTTGTTTTTCTTTAAGCCCTCAGGAAAGTTCACGTACAAAGAAAATTCCTGCCCACAAGAACCACATTTTTGTTTGCACATTCTAACATGTACGTTTTTGCAAGCAATTCCCCACCCCCACCCCTTTGCATATTCTTTGTAGGCAAAACTTTTGTTACCATCTTCCTCCTTTGCTTTGCTATTGCTTCCCCCTGAAGTGAGAGGAGAGACACTGGACCATCTCTAGAGGAAATCGGACCCACCCGCCACTGTTTTGCAACAGCTGGTCTCGACACCAGACTTCTGGGTGGAGGTTAAAGAGGGAAGATTGATGGGTTGATGTGAATGGTTTTTGGACTAGAGGAAGGTTGAGGTTTTGTTTATCTGTTAATTAATGGGTCTGATTATTGCTTTGTTCATTATTTGAGTATTTTTTAAAAATGGATTCCATGTTTATATGGAATATTAATGTATTAATGCCTTACGTGATTCCCCCCTCAAGGTATTATGTACTGTATATCTTTTTTTGCTGTAAGTCACTTGGAGACATTTGGGTGACAAGCAACTGAGAATGAATGAATTTCTGCATGCGTTGTTTGGTTGGAGAACTGCCGACTGCAACATTCAGAGATATCCAAATTTTGAATGAATATTGGTTTGAGAAGTACAAATCGGGTAGTTTCTTATTAAAATACAGTGGTATCTCAGGTTACATATGCTTCAGGTTACATAAGCTTCAGGTTACAGACTCCGCTAACCCAGAAATATTACCTCGGGTTAAGAACTTTGCTTCAGGATGAGAACAGAAATCGCGCTCCGGTGGCGTGGCAGCAGCAGGAGGCCCCATTAGCTAAAGTGGTGCTTCAGGTTAAGAACAGTTTCAGGTTAAGAACGGAAACAGTTTGAGGTTAAGAATGTGTTTGAGATTAGGACAATTGGCCATAAATCAGCGGCAGGGAGGAAAGTAGTCTACCAGCTGCGGAAATAGAAATTTCTGGATTAACTATCTGTAGTCTGGATTCAGAGTGTCCTTCCTAGGCTAGCTGGGGAAAATGGCAAAGATGGATTGTTTACTGGAAGCCGAATCACAGGACAGAGCGGTGCAGTGACTTTTGGAAACACTGGGATAACTGCTTCTCCCAGGGTGTGTGGAAACCATCAACAGTTGCAGGAATAAAGGATTCAACACCATATATGAATGGGAAAATATCATGGAGGGAAACTGTCACATGCAGGAAAGAATAAGGATTACAGTTAGAATTCTTCACTTGAAATTTTATAGATTACCTAATATACCATCGCAAATAGAAATCACAACTGTAGCTGTTAAATAAGGAATTATTATATCTGAAAGGAATGGAATGGAAATTATTAAAATTTTGGAACGCAGAAAAAATGTAGAAGAATGAAGCCATCAGATCTAGCATGTGAGAGGGCCAGTTTAATTAAATTGTATAATTTGACATTTGAATAATTGGCATTAATAATTATATTAATTGGATAAAATTGGTATTACTATAATGAGGCTGCTATTGGAACAATATTGGATAATCTATAATAATAATAATAATAATAATAATAATAATAATAATAATACCTACATAAGAAATGTATTTTCCGAAACTGATAAATAAAGTAAGTTACGAAAGAAAAAAAACACTGCAGTACAAGACTTAGCTTTTCTAGAACTATTTCCAGATTGAATTTTAACAAAATGTCCAGAATTAACATTTTCAGTTCTGAATGTCTTAACAGCTACCCTGTTTCAAATATGTATGAAATTCCATTTATTCTAAGGCTGCCAGAGGCAGGATAACGGGCATATATTTGCCAGACCTAACAAGGTTTTAGTTACTGAATTCAAAGAATGGCTTACCTGGCTGTTGTTCCTGAGAATCCCAGTGACTTTGTTCTTCTGTGGCAGGTAAGAAATATGGAGTGACCACCAGGTCACTCTGTATGCCCTAAACTTCATTCGCTATTGAAAGAGTGATAAGTTTCTTTTGGGAGATGAGAGCAGTTTCTGAGGCGGCACCCTCACATTCTAACATTAAAAGAGGCATTGTGCAATTTGAAAAGGCTTTCCTGGTCAGTGAGGTTGTCACAAAGCTGCAATTTGGAAACTGACGGTGCTTACCTCTGTTTCACCTGAGAGGAATCCCTCCCTATTTCATACCTTGCTCAGCAGCCTTCATTGTTTGCAAAGGTTGATGTCTCATAGGATCAAAGAGTTGGAAGGGACTGTGAGGATCATCTGGTCCAACTGCCTGCAATGCAGGGATATGCAACTGGTCCATACAGGGGAACGAACCTGCAACCTTGGTGTTGTCAGTAAAAACCTATGGATGTAGGCTTTGTGGTTGGTTTCTGACTAAAAAGGACTTTTGGCTGCATATGGTGCATGTTTTTCCTATTTTCCTTTTAGATGCTGATTTTCTTCTTTGTTTTGTGGTCATACCTTGGTTTTCAAACAGCTTAGTTCTCGAACATTCCAGCTCCCAAATGCCACAAGCCCGAACGCCACAAGTGACTGTTCTGGTTTGCGAACTATTTTTGGAAGCCGAACATCCGATGGGGCTTCTGCGGCAGGAGTTTTCTGCAGCCAACCAGAAGCCTCGCCTTGGTTTCTGAACATTTTGGAAGTCAAATGGACTTCCGGAACAGATTCCATTCGACTTCCAAGGTACGACAGTATTGCATGTCAAAACTCAATAAAAACAATTTAATTTCCAATGCAAATGCAAATGAATACCTCATCAAATCAATGCACTAAAAACAAGATATTGCAATCCAAATTTTGGCAATATAGACATGCCATTTCAAATTCATTATAAAATAACTATTAGAACATATCAGTTAATATAAATTAAACACAAGAAATTCCAGTAGAAATCACATATTAAGAATAAAAAAAGGAGCCACTGTATCAGTTAGATTTCCTGCCATAGGTCTAAAACAGAATCAGGCAAGGGTCTTAGCTGGTCAGATCTTGTCATAATAGAATGGTTTTGTCCTTGCTGAAAAGCAGCAGGCTTTTATTTCTCGATAAATGAGAGAGAAGGCATTTGTTGTCCATCAAAGCATGATATGTTTGCTGGAAGGAATTCATATACTCACTCTGGATGATTCATGGCTGAGTTCTAGGTGTCACTGGGTTCTGCGGAATGAATTAGGCATATGCAACTGATTCCTCCTTGAGGCTGGCGGTACACTGGCATCAGCAGGGCTTTGGGGGAGGCTTCTCACTGCTTAGCCAAATCGGAGCCAAATTGCAAACATTCATTCCAGGGCATGAATCAAGTTCCAGTTGAACAAGTTGCTGGAAGCAATTGCAGATCGATCAGGGGGCTGGGGATGTCGGGGGGGGGGGCAGGATGGAGAGATGGGGTAGGAAGGGAAGGAGGGAGATCTAAAAACTCTTTTTTTTTGAGGTCGAAAAAGGACCACGACACAAAACTGTAGAAGAAAGTCAGCTGGAGTGCAAAATGTTTGCATGCAAAATATGCAAAAGTTCATATGTCACATTGCTTTGTATATATATATATATATATATATGTGTGTGTGTGTGTGTGTGTGTGTGTGTGTGTATGTATTGCAGAATATTTTATTTCACTCCCAATAAAATGCAATTAATGCATCAGTTTGGCTGCTTTTGAGGAGCTAAACAGTGATCAAAGTGCTTATTTTTAAGCAGTAAAGGTAAAGGACCCCTGGACAGTTAAGTTCAGTAAAAGGTGACTATGGGGTTGCGGCGTTCATCTTGCTTTCAGGCCGGGGGAGCCGGCATTTGTCCACAGACAGTTTTTCCGGGTCATGCTGCCAACATAACTAAACTGCTACTGGCACAACAGAACACCGTGACGGAAACCAAGAGTGCATGGAAACGCCATTTACCTTCCTGCCGCAGCGGTACCTATTTATCTACTTGCACTTGCATGCTTTCACACTGCGAGGTTGGCAGGAGCTGGGACAGAGCAATGGGAGCTCACCAGCAAAAGGTTAATATATATCATTAAAACAACTCTTCATGTATGCAACATTAACCCTGCCCTTGCAGGTACCTGCAGTGCCCAATCCAGTTGTGTATCCACAACAGTGACCAGAGGAGGAACGACCACTGGGAAGATTGCAGAAAGAGAAATGAAAAATACCTGTTGCTGCTGCCCCTTCTTACCTCTTTTTCAGAACATCTCTGGAGGCACTGCTGACCAGCCTTTGTGCTCCAGAGATGTTCTGAAAAAGAGGAAAGAAGGGGCAGCAACAACAGGCATTTTTCATTTCCCCACAGAGGTTGTGCTTGTGCTAGGTGGGTGCTAAAATTAGAATGCTTATATTTAGCTTGCAATAAAACTTTCAAAAGACATTAAGCGGAAACGCCTCTTTCTGTTGCAAAAGATTACCTCTTGGCCCTGGCATGGTTCGTGAGCCTTTATCGTCACCGTATATCATCTATAAATTACCTAATATTATGTGTCATTGCAGAGTAAGTTTTAAAAAGCAGATCCCTGCCTGCAGGTAAGCAATGTGCCTACAGATCTTCCTGGGACTTTGCCACGCATTGTGCAGTGCAGTTTAATTCGTACCATTTACAGTGTTCTTTCTGTAAACAAAAACAAGCAGCCATTTTGACCCCCCACAATGAAACAAATGGTTGAAACTCCCCATTGCCAACCATGAATAGAGTGATAAATTGTGGGAGGGGTGGTTTAGTTCTGTCCTAATCCCATGAGATAGTAGTATTTCACCTCAGCCTTCCCAAAGCAAGTAATGCTTTAGAGGTTTTGGACTACAACTCCCATCAGCTCTAGCCAGCATGGCAAATGAAGCCCAAAACATCTGGAAGGCATCAGTTTTTTTAAAATAAATATTTATTAAAAGTTTTTTTTTTTAATTACAATACAAATTAAAAAACAAAGTAGTACATATCATAAACATATTTTCTTAACTTCTTTGGACTTCCTCACATCTCCCGCTCCTGCGTTCCAAATTTATAAAAATTTAACCAGCAATTTATCACCTTAATTCCATTCTTGTTATCTAATTCTCCAATGTTGTGTCTCTAATTTTAGATATCGTTTATTCAAACCTTGAAAATTTAAATTTAGCCTAATAATTATCCAAAATTTGTCTTTTCTTAAATTTAACTTAACTTCATACTTCACTTGATCTAGCTTAATGGTGCCAAGTTCTTTATAATCTAGCATCCTTCTTAACATTCATACAATTTACAATATTTTTGTAGATAGATCTTGAATTTCTTCCAGTCTTCTTCTACCGTCTCCTCTCCCAGGTCTCGGATTCTGCCGGTCATCTCGGCCAGTTCCATATAGTCTATCAGTTGCATCTGCCACTCTTCCAGTGTGGGTAAATCTTGGGATTTCCAGTGCTTGGCAACGAGTATCCTTGCTGCTGTTGTTGCATACATAAAAAATGTTCGGTCCTTCTTTAACACCCTCTGGCCGACAATACCCAGAAGGAAGGCCTCTGGTTTCTTAGGAAAGGTATACTTAAATACCCTTTTCAGCTCATTATATATCATTTCCCAGAAAGCCTTCACTCTAGGGCAGGTCCACCAGAGGTGAAAGAACGTTCCTTCATTTTCTTTACATTTCCAACATTTATTATCAGACAAATGGTATATTTTTGCAAGTTTGACTGGGGTCATGTACCATCTATATATCATTTTCATAACATTTTCTTTCAAAGCATTACATGCAGTGAAATTCAACCCAGTAGTCCACAACCTTTCCCAGTCCTCAAACATGATATTATACCCAATGTCCTGTGCCCATTTTATCATAGCCGATTTGACCGTTTCATCTTGTGTGTTCCATAAATATGCATGCCAACCAAAAGCATTATTAAAACCTTCCAAATCCAATACGTCAGTGTTTTCGAGAAGCAGCCAATCTTTTAACCAGCAAAAAGCTGCTGATTCATAATACAACTTTAAGTCTGGCAGGGCAAAACCCCCTCTTTCTTTAGCATCAGTTAATATCTTAAACTTAATTCTGGGCTTTTTGCCCTGCCAGACAAATTTGGAAATATCTCTTTGCCACTTCCCAAAGCACTCCGTTTTGTCCACAATCTGCAAAGTTTGAAACAAAAACAGCATTTTTGGCAATACATTCATCTTTATAGCAGCAAATCGGCCTAACAAGGAAAGTTTCAATCTTGACCAGCTTTCTAAATCTCTCTTAATTTCTGACCAACATTTCTCATAATTGTCCTTAAATAAACTCAGATTTTTTGCTGTTATATTTACCCCTAGGTATTTTACTTTTTTAACCACGTTTAACTCCGTCTCTTTCTGAAACTTTTCTGACTCAGTAACTGTCAAATTTTCCAGTACTTTAGTTTTTTGCTTGTTTAATTTGAATCCCGCCACCTGACCAAACTCATAGATCAATTGTAATACCCTTTTCGTACTAGATTCTGGCTCCTGTAGTGTTAAAACCAGGTCATCTGCAAAAGCTTTAAGTTTATACTGTTTCGCTCCGACCTGGAAGGCATCAGTTTGAGGAAGGCTGTAGGGATCTTCCAGACGTCCTTTTTATTGAGCATTCATATCTGAGATCATACTGGGGTGATTATAGGCAATCCCACTTTCAATACCCTTTGCATCTGCAAATGTTTTGGGATGGTCATTCTGCTTCGTTTGCAATAGGCATGGACTCCATAGTTTCCTACTAAAGCCATGCAACTTTTTCATAGCACAAATGTTCATGTGTGTGTGTGTGTTGCCCACTTTTGTCACACTACAGAGCAAGAGTGACCTTCCAGATGGGAATAATAACCGAGTGACATTCGGGAAGTGTTGCAGAACTATTAATAGAGTGGAATGGTATGTGGATGGTCCACTATAAACAACCCCCCTCCCATGCATTATTACTGTGTTGATGACATGTTGTCTCAAGGCAAATCTAAAAAAAATGTAGTATAAACACTGACAACTGGGAAAAACTGGACTGTGAGCACTCCAGTTGGAGAACAGCCTTTACCAAAGGTGTCATGGGCTTTGAAAACACTTGAACTCAGGACGCAAGGGAGAAACATGCTAAGAGAAAGGCACGCTTGGCAAATCCACACCGTGATCAACTCCTGTCTGGAAACCAATGTCCCCACTGTGGAAGGAAGTGTGGATCCAGAACTGGCCTCCACAGTCACCTACGGACTTAGTGTTAAAACCATGTTTATGGAAGACAACCTTACTCGGCTGGGGTGGGGTGTCTAGATAATTCACAATATTTCTTATTTATGAGACTTTTATGGAAAACTGAAAGCTGATTAGTTAGGGTGGCCATATTTCAAAAGGAGAAAATCCAAACACAAGAGTGTATGGTTTTTTCTCCCCCCCCCCCAAAAAAAGCTACACTCCTGACATGGGCTGCCATACATCCGGATTTTGCTGGACATTTCTAAAATAATTAGAGGGACCATGTGAAAGCAGTGTTGATTATAACACAAACGTCCTGGCAGTAGCAAGGAGATAAATTTAACCAATTAGTTTATTTCATGAAAACTTATACACCGCTTGATTCTAATAAAACCTCAAAGAGGTTTGCAAAGAGATAAACCAACAAAACCAGGAAACAATTACAGTTGTGCTTTAAGATATGCAAGAGTTAAAATACTAGAACAGATTAAAATTACCTCAAGTTTCTATTTCACAAATGTGGAGGCTCCTGTCTAGCTGAATGCCCTCCTTCCGTTTGAGTGTGTATGAGGGAAAGCAAAATCTGAAATAGATGTTGCATGGGAGTTGTGATATAGAGCTAACTCCTGTTCCTAAAGAAAAAAAGCCAATGCAATATATATAGAGAGAGAGAGAGGGGGGGGGAGGGAGAGAAAGAGAATGCTGCAGCCTGCATAAATTCTAACTTGAGACCATCCTTGCAAGCAGGATCACAGAGGTCACTAGTTTTTTCTAGTCTGACATCATATACAGAGCAATTCATTAGTGGACTGAAAGAATTATGAATAGGAAAAAGTCCATTTGTCCCAAAGTCTCCTTTTGGCATTGGTCTTAATTCTTATACATTGGATAGAGATGCTAATTTTAAAAAGTAACTGAAAGGGTATTATGCTGGCATTCAGATTATTTCACTTAGGGTTGTTGTTTTTAAAAAATGAGACGCCTAAGAATTATGGAATATTAAAAATAAAAAACCTGATCATCTGATTATTATTATTTTAATGTCTTTTGGTGGTGGTTGTTTTAAAAATGGAAACATGTCTAATTCGCCAGATACTATATATCAAGCACTTAGTCATCATAGTGCATCTGTTTGCTGCTAAATGGACTTTTTCCCCTCTGCCTCAAGAGCTTTGGACAGAACCCTCTGGGTGTCATCAGCAGCACCCGATATGCAATTCTGCATCATGAAGTAGGTGCGAAGAAGCGAAATCCCTCCGGACAGAAGGCAGCCAAAGATGGGGGAATGCTCCCAGTGGTGATATTCATAAGCCATCACTGAGAGTCCCACCAAGTCTGGCAGCACCCATAAAATGGCAGAGAACATTCCCAGGGACTGCATTGCTGCTTTAAGGGCTGTGCTTGTCTTTCCAACACGCTGGGCCAGAGCTGCAAGGGATCGATCGTCCAGGCCAAAGTCCAGGAAGCACCAGGAGCGGAACTTACTAAACAGAAATATGGGGAGAAGGAAGGGAACTAGGCTTCCAAGAGCAACCAGCAAAACAAGCCCTTTGGTCCAAATCTTCTCCTTCACAGTGGTTTTCTTTTTCTCTAAGATAGGCAGGCAGATGCTTGGGAAGCGGAGCAGAAAGGCTTGCCTCTTCAGCCGCAGGAGATCATTCTTCAGCGTTTCCTGCAGGAGGGGAAAGTCAAAGCGGTCGGCTTCCCAGTTGGAGACGATGAAGACTTGTGGGTCCCTCACTCCTTCTCTTACCAAGCACTCTTTGCAGTCCTCCTGGATGTACAAGAGGACCTTCTCCTCATTGTAGTCAGATGGCCGTTGCCTCTTGGCGGCCGACAGGTCCAGGTCTGCTTTGGTGCGCACAAAGTAGAAGCTCTTGCCCATATCTTGGATCTCACGGACCAGGTCAGAATGGGTGGAGCGGAAGCGCTGGGAGCCGACGATGACAAAGAAATCAAAGTGATTCAAATCAACCTTCTTCTCAAATTTGTCCTCCCCAAAAGTTGGCGTTCCCTTTCCTGGGTGGTCCCAAAGGATCACTTGCGGAAGTGTCGGGTGTGGGTAATCCTTGACTTGCACAGTCGTCATCTGTATGCCAGTCGCAGCGGCACCTGGGTCATCGGCCCGAAGACCCAGCATGGCATTGATGAAGGAGGACTTCCCGGAGCCGGGCTCTCCAACTATGGCAATGTGGAGCGTAGTGCTGTTGAAAAAGTGCAGTGGTTTTGCCAGCACATGCGACACAGCGCCTGCCAATTGGCCCTGAGAAATGGCTACCTCAAAGTCTTCCACCATTGTGGATCTCGGTGCGCTGCAGAGAAAGGAAGCAGGAAAATGTTAAGCGACCAGCCTAACTAGAAGCATTCATTAGTGGCATGCCCTCCATAAAATTTCCAGCGTCGCCAATATTATTATCATTTGCCAAGCAACAAAGCTTTACGGATATAAGGTATGAATCCCATCACATTCCATAATTCAGAAGTGAGCGCAAGGATAAAGTGCCCAAAGGTCATGGGACTTCAGGAGCTGGAGTTGGTGAGCAATAAAACACCCGTTGTCAGTGAAGTTAACACTTTACTCAAAGAAAACAGTGCAGTGCAGGCCAAGTGAACACAGCAACTCTTCCCAGTATCTCTTGCCCCAATGAAGCTGTTGCGAGGACTGTAGGTCCCCACATCCCCCGCTCTCTACAGTTCCTCCTTCCTTAGCAACCTGAATTTCTTTGGTCTTGTCTCTCATTGCTCTGCCCTCTTCATTCCTCTTCATGTTCTGGGAGACCAGGGGGGAGGGAAACTGGTTGCACCACAAGGGGGAGATTCCCTGTCTCTACTCTGCCTCTTGACCCCCCTCCCGTTCTGCCTCTGATTCTGGACCGCTCTCTGCCACAGACTCTTCCTGCTCACTAAACCCTGTTGCCTCTTCAGCTTCTGACATCTTCTCCTCTTCCCAGTCTGCTCTCTCTTCTCCCTCTGACCACTCATCTCCATCTCCATCCCACCCCCAATCCCTTGGCTCTGAGATTCTTCCCCTGGGGGTTCCCTTGGGCGTTCCCCAACTGGTGCCTCCCACCACTCCTCTGCTTCCATGACACAGGAGCAGAGCCCAAGAGCCCTGAATACAGAGAGGGACATGAGGAAGGGGACTCTCAGCATTTAAAGAAACTGCACTTCCTAATTTTTGATTATTTTTTTTTAGGTTGGGGAGGGACACTGTGCCCATTACATTGATGATTAAACCTTACATGTTTTTTAGAAAGATGCAACAAAGAGTTATCGGTCTGAAGGTGCAGAAGAAGAAGATCTGGTCAAAAAGAAGAAGGGGTTGGGGCAGTTTTATTTAAGAATGTTTTAAGAGCGCATCCTACCTTTACACACTGCATGTAAATTCTGCCCCTGCTTGTCATTGAAGTCAGAGGTTTTCAACCTTTTTGGGTCCCCAACTCCTTTGACCAAGTACCTTCTTTCTGCAGCACCCCTGTGGGGCTCAGGAGCCCAGTTTTGTCACCCCTTGCCTGCAGAGCTGGCAGCCTCTCATCTTTTTTCAAACAACCCCCCTCCTTGTTAAGTCTTCCCTCAGTCTCCTCTCCCCTTTCCTTGGGAGTCCTCTGGGCAGCTGCTGATGCAGCCCCTGGTCTCTGAGTTGCCTTCCCTGCCCTCAATAGAGGTGCCTCCTCACACTGCCCCACAGGGACCTGGGACTTGTCTGTCCATTCCCAACAGCAAGGGCTGGTGGTCTGGCTGGCTGGGCTCCCTCGCCCACTTGCCTGCTTACTCTGAGGCCCCGTTTCAGCTCCTGAAAACCAGCACCCCCTGGCCAGCCCCAGAGGCACCAGAAAAATGTAAAGTATTGCACTTGGGCAAAAAAAAATGAGAGGCACAAATACAAGATGGGTGACACCTGGCTTGAGAGTAGTACATGTGAAAAGGATCTAGGAGTCTTGGTTGACCACAAACTTGACATGAGCCAACAGTGTGACGCAGCAGCTAAAAAAGCCAATGCAATTCTCAATTCTGGGCTGCATCAATAGGAGTATGGCATCTAGATCAAGGGAAGTAATAGTGCCACTCTATTCTGCTCTGGTCAGACCTCACCTGGAGTACTGGGTCCAGTTCTGGGCACCACAGTTCAAGAAGGACACTGACAAACTGGAACGTGTCCAGAGGAGGGCAACCAAAATGGTCAAAGGCCTGGAAACAATGCCTTATGAGGAATGGCTAAGGGAGCTGGGCATGTTTAGCCTGGAGAAGAGGAGGTTAAGGGGTGATATGATAGCCATGTTCAAATATATAAAAGGATGTCACATAGAGGAGGGAGAAAGGTTGTTTGCTGCTGCTCCAGAGAAGCGGACACGGAGCAATGGATCCAAACTACAAGAAAGAAGATTCCACCTAAACATTAGGAAGAACTTCCTGACAGTAAGAGCTGTTCGACAGTGGAATTTGCTGCCAAGGAGCGTGGTGGAGTCTCCTTCTTTGGAGGTCTTTAAGCAGAGGCTTGTCAACCATGTCAGGAGTGCTCTGATGGTGTTTCCTGCTTGGCAGGGGGTTGGACTCGATGGCCCTTGTGGTCTCTTCCAACTCTATGATTCTATGATTTGCCTGGGGAGCTTGTAGCCAGGGATGCAGCAACAAACAGCTCTTCAAGCCTTTGGTAGGCAGAGACACCAGAGGGCATCAGATGAGGGAGTGAATGAAAGAGGGACAGAGGCCAGTGTTGCCTACGGCACCCCTGACCACCATTCAAGGCACCCCAGGGTGCCACGCCACCCTGGTTGAAAACCACTGATTTAAGTAATTAATAACCAGATACACCTTATGTGTCTAAATTCTCCACCCACTTCCCCCCTCCCCCAAGCTGTACATTACATTGGTAAAAGGTAAAGGTAAAGGTACCCCTGCCCGTATGGGCCAGTCGTGTCCGACTCTAGGGTTGTGCGGTCATCTCACTTAAGAGGCCGGGAGCCAGCGCTGTCCGCAGACACTTCCGGGTCACGTGGCCAGTGTGACAAAGCTGCTCTGGCGAGCCAGCACCTACGCAGCAGCACATGGAAACGCCGTTTACCTTCCCGCTAGAAAGCGGTCCCTATTTATCTACTTGCACTTAGGGGTGCTTTCGAACTGCTAGGTGGGCAGGAGCTGGGACCGAACGACGGGAGCACACCCCGCCGCAGGGATTCGAACCGCCGACCATGCGATCGGCAAGTCCTAGGCACTGAGGTTTTACCCACAGCGCCACCCGCGTCCCCATTACAGTGGTACCTTGGTTTAAAAACATAATCCGTTCCGGAGGTCCGGTTGTAAACCAAAACAGGTTTTAACCCAAGGCGCACTTTCGCCAATGGGGCCTCCCCCCAAAAAAATTGGTTTTGATTTTTAAAAAAGGGACACGCACTTCCTGGTTTGACATGGTTGTAATCCAAAGCGGTTGCAAACCAAGGTACCACTGTATCAGCTTTCCAAGGAAATGGTTTCTCTTCTCAGATTGGGGACAGCCTCCCCCCTCCTTCTCCCCAAGCTGTGGAAGGACCAGACACAAATTCCTCTCCTCCTGACCCCTCAGCAAACCTTTATTTTCTTTCCCCTTCTCTTTCCCCCCTCCGAAGTTTTTTAGGAGTGAGAGACTTTTACTCACGCTCCTGACTGGAAATTACTTGGGGGGCTGCTGAGATTTCTTGTTGGTGTTGCTGGGAGAGGAAAGGGGGGGAGCACAGAGCAGGGTTAGTGTTCGAAAGTCGGCCAGAAGTTGGGTCCTTTCTCTCTCTCCCCCCACCCCACCATCTTTTCTTCAGGGAGGGAGAGAATGGGATGGGAGCTCTTTTCCTTCTGATCCTGGCATCCAAGTTGAGGAAAGATCCCGAACACGAGGGGAGGGGTTAATGAATGAGGTCTCCCTCTCCCCCCCCTCCCTCCCTGCTCCAGGTGTGTGTTGGGTATGCGGGCGAAGAGCAGCCTGGAAGGGAGGGTTGTGTGCACCAGAAGGAGGGCAGCCTCGTAGCAGCTGCAGAGGGGGATGTCGAATGAACACGCGTCACCGCTCGAAAGGGAGACCCGTGTTGATTTCAGAGCAGTTACTTACAACTCTTAGAGTAGCACGAGCTCTGCTTGCTCCCTGGTGATGGCATGTTATTTATTCCCTTTGCAGCGGGAAAGAAGGGCAGCCTTCTCCAACATCATCAAGAGTAAAAATAAACGATTCTGCCGCCCCCGCCTAGCAATGAGCTCAGAGTCTCCTTTAACGCAGACACGCTCAGAGAAAAACAAAAAACACGAAAATCATCAGAGCCCCAGGAGAAATGCTCACCTCCTTACCTGCTGCCAGTCCGGTTTTTTTGCAGTAAAGCTCAGTTCCCTCTTCGGAGGCTTTGCTTGCTGGTCTCTTAGGCTTTTCTCCGTCCAACTCTCTTCCTCGCTCTCGCTTTTATTCCCTCTCCCTCCCGGTCGCCGCACTAAAAAAAGCAAAGAAGAAAGCGAAAGTAGGAGCGATGACGAGATTGCAACGCCTAGCCAGAGCCGCATTCCCCGCTAGAGGGAGCTCCAAGCAGCCTGATTGACCGCAGTGCAGCTGCCTTTAAAAGGGAAGGTCCCCAAGGCTCACTCGTGAAACTTGAAGCATCCGAGATGGTTAATCCTTTACCTCTGCCGTAGCTGCCTCTGTGCCCGTCTCAGCAGCTCCCGCGTTTTCTGCACTTAAGCCCCACATGGCACTGATTTCAGGGGGTTGATCTAGATGATCCTTGGGTTCCCTTCCAGATCTCCAATTCTACGATCCTAGATCCTAGCGGCGCGAAATCTTTTGGCACCTGCAAAGAAGAAAACAGGACGGGTCCTATGGCCTGTCTCAACTGCTTTAAGGTTTTATTGCAATTAAGCAGGACATAAATGCTGCGAAATAAACAGTGTTGTTCCACAATGCTTCCTTCACAGCTTGGATGCCTGCAGCTCACGATCTCGTTGGTCCAACAGCAGCAACATCTGTACCATGATGTATTTATTGCTTTAAAAACCTCTTCCAACAAAGCTTTATGTATTGAATGAGTCAGTGCCCATCATACTTTCTAACCCCTATTAACCAGGGCCAGTGAGGACAATCATGCAGGCAGGATAAAATCTGCCACTCACTCCTGATATTTGGGTAGATCTTCTGTAATTCAGAGCAGGGCTTTGAGTGTGACTTTCCCTGTTCTGTGGAATAGCATTCCTGCAGAGATACAACAGGAACCTGCTACCGGCAATTTCTGGAAAGAACTGAAGATGTTTTCATTCCGACAAGTTTTCCCAGGTGGATGAATAGGTTGCTGCCATGAGTGTCTACTTAGCATTGTTTGGAAACATATTTACTTTTTCCCCTGTGTTGTTTTAAATGCTTTTCAGCTGTGTTCATTGCATTTGTACACTGCCTTTTGAGGATGATAATAATAACAATTATAATCATAATAAATAGAAGTCCTGATGAATTTTCATGAGAACTTTAAAAAAAAGGAATTAGCCAGCTGATATGGAGATGGGAAGAGCTGAACTTAAATATTGGAAAAATGAGAAACAGAGAGAAACTGAAAATAATAAATTTGCCCACTTCCCGCAGATCTCCCCCTATGCTGAAGGAAATACCATGCCATTCCCCCTTCTACACAAATGTTAATGGGGCAGGAGTCCCTGTCCTCTTTTACAACTCATCTCCCCCACATCTCCTCTGAAATCTGCTCTGGAAGGTTGCTCCCAGCTGGGAAGGTGTGCAAGTCATTCGCTTGGGTGAGGAGAAAACATGATGCAGACAGTGAGGTTGAAGCTGGAAGCTCCTCATATCCTTCAGAAGAAGGATATTGACAAGCTGGAACTTGTACAGAGGAGGGCAACCAATCAAAGCTTTGGAAACCAAGCCTTATGAGGAATGGTTGAAGGAGCTGGGAAAAGAGAAGATTGAGAGGAGATACGCTAGCCATCTTCAAATATCTCAAGGGTTGTCACACAGAAGAGGGAATAAGGTTGTTTTCTTCTGCTCCGGAGGGTAGGGCCTGAACCAATGGCTTCAAATTACAAGACTGAATATGAGGAAAAAATAGTTTATTTTTTGGAAAAGTTCTAAGATTCTATAGAGTGTCTATAGAGCCTGCATGAGAAGCTGGCTTTGCAAACCAGGCAGGCAGGAAGGACACCAAACTCCCTCAGAGTGATCCTAGACTGACAGCAAAGCCTGTGTCTTATCCGACACCCTCAGCCTTAGGGGACATAATACAGGGGGCACCGGGCAACGCTCCCTTCAAGGCTTTCCATGGCCCCCAGCTTGTCCTCCAGCTTCCTGCAACCTTGGGAGCTGGAGCTCTTCACCACCCCCACCCTCTGACTCCGTCTATTTGCAGACTGGACAGGCAGGTAGCAGCTGCATCTGCAAAGCCAACTGAGAAGTGTCTGCAGCGATAACTTCTTGCCCCACGCTCTGAGTGCCAGCAGTGGCTATTTTAATCTGAAATCTTCTGACACACTGTACTGCGGTAAGAGTTCAGAAACCCAATCAGGACCCAGCCCAGTTCAAGAATTGATTTACAAGGAGGAGGGGGACCTACAGCAACCCCATCAACTTTCGTTTTCTCAGAAATCACCTGTTTGAGCAGAGCTGTGTGTTGGGCAGGGGAGGGGGAGAGGGGAACTTGTAAACAGGATCTAATTTCTGCTCCAAGATATTAAAAACCCGAAGCTACTTTCCCCTTTCAAGGTTATGCAGGGTATACAGTTGCAAATCATCACCAGCAGAGCATTTAGTAACAAATACATGCCTGCACCAGTTAATTAGGCTTTTGTCGGAAATAAGCTCAATGGCCCTTGGTGATTTAAAACTGCATAGGGGTTTTCAGTCTCTATTCAGGGTCTCCCATCAGAAGTATGTGCCATACTTTTTCGTGTATAAGACTAGGGTTTTTTTTACCTTAAAATAATGTTTAAAAATTGGGTTCATCTTATACACAGATAGTGCACTGTAGGCGTGTTATACATGGAAAAATGCAGTATGTCATTCCTAGATCAAAATTGGTGATACATGGTCATCACTGCTGATCTTCAGTGCACAGCTACAACAAGGCAAGTCTGTCTGTGAGTTTATGCACATTCCCAGCCTATGGACCTTGACAGTGAAACCTGACAGGTCTGAGCAGCACTACATGTGAACCAATATAACATGCTTATGAAGCTTTCCCATTCTCAGAATTTTCTGCAATGCAAATGGGTCATGTGACAAAGGATGCCCAGGAGTTCCTCAGCAGACAATTTGGTGTTGAAAGGGCTCCCTTTAAGCAGAACAGAAGCACATGCTAATGCAATATGCTCACTGACACATACACCCCCCTCCCCATCTATTTTGATGCAAATAACAAGTGAGGTCTATGCAGAGACAGGGTTGGAAGAAAGAACTTGACACACTTCAGACAGGAGGCAGAACCTTGTTGTCATTGCATTCTTACACTGTCTCCCAGCTCCATCTGGTACACAGGCTGAGACCCTACCTGCCCACGGACTGTCTCACCAGAGTGGTGCATGCTCTAGTTATTTCCCACTTGGACTACTGCAATGCGCTCAACGTGGGGCTACCTTTGAAGGTGACCCGGAAACTACAATTAATCCAGAATGCGGCAGCTAAACTGCTGACTGGGAGTGGCTGCTGAGACAATATAACACCTGTCCTGAAAGACCTACACTGGCTCCCATTACGTTTTCAAGCACAATTCAAAGTGTAGGTGCTGACCTTTAAAGCTCTAAATGGCCTCGGCTCAGTATACCTGAAGGAGCCTCTCCACACCCATCTCCACTGAATTCCAGCGCCGAGGGCCTTCTGGCCGTTCCCTCACTGCGAGAAGTGAAGCTACAGGGAACCAGGCAGAGGGCCTTCTCGGTAGTGGCGCCCGCCCTGTGGAATGCCCTCCCATCAGGTGTCAAGGAAATAAACAACTATCTGAGTTTTAGAAGACATCTGAAGGCAGCCCTGTTTAGGGAAGATTTTAATGTCTAATGCTTTGCAATTTTTTATGTGCTGTAAGCCTCCCAGAGCCAGATGGGTGGAGTATAAATAATAAATAATAATAATTATTATTATTAGTAGTAGTAGTATTGCATCTGATGTATTGCAAATGCAGGTCTGGTTGTGCAGCCATGGACATCACATGCCTTGATCAGCCACATTTTCCTCGTAGGACTGCTCTGCTCCCCCAGCCTGCCATTTACACCCCAGCCTCTGGATTTTATCCCACATTACTCATGCTCAGAGCACACCAGCTGAAATGAATGTACCTGATTAACTGGAAGGTTAAAAAATAATAATGGAAATTTCTACGGTCCGTTGCAAATATTCTACACTGCAGTAGCAGGAAGGCCAGGCTCTGTGTAGTCCTCTTCCATCAATGCCCCGCTGCTTAAGTGCCGACAACTCAGGTGCTGCTGAGACTGGCACAGAGGCAACAACAGTAAAGGATTACTTCCATGGGATGCTTCCACGGATGATCCTTTGGGACTTCCCAGAAAAGGCAGCATCCCCGCTGGCAAACGGGCTGCTTGGACTCTGGCCAGGAATGCGGCTTCGGCTATTTGTTGCGATCTTATCTCATCCCCGCTGGTTACCTTCGCTTTCTTTTTTGCTTTTAGTGGTGTGACGATCAGGAGGGAGAGAGGGTATAAAAGGGAAAGAGAGGGAGATAGCAGGACGGAGAAAAGCGCGAGAAACCTCGAAGCAAAACCTCCGAGAAGAGGACTGAGCTTGGCTGCAAAAAATTGGTCCGGCAGCAGGTAAGGAGTTGAACTTTTCTCCTGGGTCTAGAATGATTTTCGTTTCTTTTTCAGCTTGTTTGCGTTAAAGAAGACTCTGAGCTTCTTGCTTGGTGGGGGCGGCAGAAACAATTGTTGTTGCTGGTTGGTTGGGGTTTTTTAGCCTTTTTTCCTTTTTATTGTTATTATGTTAATTATACTATAGCTATTGTGATATTATATTATCATATCGTATTATATCCAGAGGTTTTTTCTTAAAAAATGTTTAGGGGTACTCTCATTTGACCATTCAAAACCACCATTTTATAGTTCAAATCAGGGAAAATAAATACAGTAAATGGTCAGAAGTGCAAAGAACATGCATTACCTCATATTACACAGCTGACAGCTCACAGTAACTTCCACATTGGCATGAGGTTGCGTGTCAAAACCCCTCCCACCAGAAAGAAAGACACAGGACCCGATGTTTAAGTTTTAATGGGCATGAAATGGCCACAACTTTATTGATTAGAGGATTGAAGGTATTGGCCCTAGGCATTGGCTCCTATCAGCTACCCGGGATGATGACCGGGAAGGGTTAACACGAACCGTGGGAGAGCCTGTTGAAGTACGCCAACTAGGATCCCACGGGTGTCACCGCTTGGGGCGTGCCGGGGGCCCTTACCAAGCTAGGTTTTGGACAAGACAACGCCCCTCGGAGTCCTCTACCGGACTACCCCATTTCCTGGGGGAAGGTGATGGCGTTCCTTCCCCCCCATCCATTTGCATAACAATAGAACCCCAGCCAATGCCTAACCGCCAATACGGGGAAAGTTGTGACGTTTGCTATGAGGTAGGCGAAAAAACCAAGTGGCAGAAAGATTGCCAACTTGGAAAAATTCCTACCAGGCCCCTTGCGGCGACCAACCGAAGTCCATAGCAAGGTCATGATGACCTACGGCTGCCTAAGTATCTAAGGGTGGGTGGGATGGGCAAAAAACCTCTCAGCTGGTCGGGAGTGAAGAGGGCGGACCCTGGGCATGCCCGGCTTAAAATACATAAAGCCACGCCTCCCCCTGGCCTGCCGATAGGCGGCCAGGGTCGCGGGCACGCCCAGGGATTCCCCCAGTTCTCGCGGGGGGCCAAGGACAGCCCCCGCGCCTGGGGGGGAGGGGCTAGACCGCAACCCCCTCTCCTCCCCAGGGTCGGAAATGGCTTTGTGTGCACTAACATCTTCCTGATTCCTTCCTGGGAAAGGAAAGGAAGCCGCCATCAGAGGTGGTAACAACAAACTGTTTAGGGGCATGTGTACCCCTGCGTCCCACCCCCAGAAAAAAAGGACTGATCATATCATATTGTAAACAATAATATTATTATCAGCAATGATGTTCTAGAAGGCTGCCCCTTTTCCCGGCAGCAAAGGGAATAAATAACATGCCACAAGTAGCTAGTGCTACTTTTAGAGTTTTAAGTAACTGCCCTGAAGTCAATGCAACCGGTCTCCCTTTCGCGTGTTAATTCAATATATCCCTCTGCAAAGCCCCGCCCCCATGGGTATTATTCCTGAAAGAAAGCAGCAGGACCACGGCTGCGCCCCAGCACTTGCTGACGTGCAAAAATGGTATCTGTGAGCTACTTCTGATTAGAGAAACTGCATGGCAAGGGTTCAAGGCAGGGCAGAAGATGCTGGAGCTTCTCTCGGTTCTGGGTTGGTGCTGCCTGATGAGCCTGGATAGCTCAGTGGGTTAGACCGTGGTGCTGATAACGCCAAGGTTGCAGGTTCGATCCCTGTATGGACCAGCTGCATATTCCTGCATTGCAGAGGGTTGGACTAGATGATCCCCAGGGTCCCTTCCAACTCTACAGTACTGTTTCTACGACTTTTCCAAGTCACCCTTTCGGGGCTTTCCGTATCCTTCCATGACTGTGGTACGAAATATGAAACTTCCCTTCTCCATGCACCTTAGTCCTGCTGCAAAATCGCCTCCCCATATCAATTCAAACAAACAGACAGACAGACCGACAGACAGACAAACAAAACCCCACTGATTTATTTATTCATTATATTTATATAGCTTTCGGGACAAGATAATGTTGCTGATAATAGGTTGTCTTCAACTAACATTTACTCAGAGTAAACCTATTGAAATTAATGGACCTTAGGCATGGTTATTAATTTCAGTGAGTCTACGCTGAGTAAAACTTAGTTGACAAGAACCTGATGTGGATATTTCCCCCAGTACCACACTTTAAGAATATTTCTGGGCTCTTTCTGCATCACTTATTTCAACCCCCGACTCCTTTTTTCACCCAACCCTTGGTGACGTTTCTAAAATTATTCTTTTTATTGGTGACTTTTGTAAAAGTGGCAGGGCGAGACTTGGCTAGAATATGCTAGGGATATGCACAGTGCATTGGCTTATTTATTTATGAAGTGTATTATCCAAAGTTTTAGCCAAAAAAGGAATCTTCCATGGAGTGTGAATGCTTCCTTTAGACACATCTCTTGTGGGATGAACAATTTGAATTCAAAAAAGATCCACACCTCACACAAATATGTTTTAAGGGTTATGTGTGAATGCATGCACATATAGATTTCTGAGAGATCGACAACAGGCACAATTCTTCCCTTTTTTTGAAATACTACCAACTGCTGCTCATACAACCAGGAGGGAGAGGGCATAAAAGAAAGGAAGGAAGAGAGTTGGAAGGTGAAAAGTGTTAAGAGACCTAGAAGGGGAGGGGAAGTTTTAAACTCTCTAGCAATCTTACATTTTCTTCGCCCGCATCTTCATTTTAGTATTTGCTTTTAGTAGTGCGAAGAACAGAAGATAGAGGGAATAAACAAGAGAAAGGAAGAGAGTTTGAAGTAGAAAAGTGTTAAGAAACCTGGAAGTGAAACCTCCGAGGAGGGGACTGAGCTTTGCTTCAAGAAATCGGACAGGAAGCAGGTGAGGAGCCGAATTTTCTCTTGGAACTATGATGATTTCCATTTTTTTTTGAGCTTGATTGCATTAAAGGAGACTCTGAGCTCCTTGCTTGGGGTGGGGTGGGGTGGCAGAATTCTTTATTATTACTATTTTTAATGTTGGAGAAGGCTACCCTTCTACAAAGGGAATAAATAACATGCTGTCACGGCTGAGCTAGTGCTACTATAAGAGCTTTAAGTAACTGCTCTGAAGCCAACACGCGTCTCCCTCTCAAACGATGCTGCGTGTTAATTTGACACATCCCTCTGCAGCTGCTATGAGGCTGCCCTCCTCCTCCTCCTCCTCCTCCTGGCACCTGTCTCTTTTCCTTTCCTTGGCACAATGGAGAGAGAAGCTCTTTGGAAGCTGTCACACCACATAGTCGCTGTCCCGTCCTTCATCTTTCTCTGTTCCTCTTCCCTATTTACTAAAAAGATTTGCAAATATCCTCTGGGACCAGCAGGGCTTCCTTTTCCCTGGACTCAACTCTGTCATATATATTTTGGTGCCCAAAGTCTGTTTGTTTGCTTTTTAGAGTGCACTTGGAGAAAAATGTGTAGTTGGGAGCAGTGGTGTACCATGGGTTGGCGCCACCCACAGAGAGGAGTCCTGGGCCAGGCTGCACTGAGGTCAGCCCTTCCATGTCTGCTCCACCTGTCTCTGCCCCCCCACATCTGCCCCATCCACTGTCACTCTCTACTTCACCTGTCCCTCCCCCGTCCCCTGCGTTACCTGCATCTGGGTGTGTTATGTACTAAGCTTGGATCCTAGAACAATAGGCAAGTAGGATTCTAGAATGCAACAACTGATTGGCCTGCAGGAAAAGACCAATCAGGCTCCAGGAGGTAAGCAGAATCAGCCAGTCAGATGGGACTCATTGTGTAAATAATGTATATAAGAAGCATGAGATTTGGGGGGCAATTCAGTCATTGTTTTACAAGCTGCAATAAAGAGCATGAAATCACTACAGGACTCTTGAGTATATTTCAGGTTGTGCCCCCTAAAAACTTGTGCCCGAGACAACCATCCCGCTGACCCCCCCCCCCACATTACATCACTGAGTGGATCTACCCTATGCTTCCTGTTATGGGATGCATATCAGCCTAACTGAGAAAGACAAAGTTGGTTCAACAGCCTTCTGAGGTCTGCCCATCTGGATGTTTTTCACTGTGGTTGCCATGGGACTTGGACAATTGCTTTGTTTTTCAGTAAAACTCTGAACTAGTTCTTCTGCCACAAAGTCCAGAGAGAACAGGAGAGTGTAAGCAGCTGAAGGGAGAAGATAAACTATCCTGTCATCAAACAACTGTTTGTCAAGGATCTTGAGGAGCAAGTAAGTCTTAACAGAGGCCCTTCAAAGTCTTTCCCTCCCAGCCTGCTTTCCCCTTGCTCAGCTGGCAGCCTTGCGATCCTAATGATGTTTGATCTTCTGCTGCTCTTGAGCTTTCCCCTAAGGTTTATAGCAGCATTGGGAAGCAAATGGCATGCTTCTGAAGCAGAGTTAGAAAACCTCCCTCTCTGTCTGCCAAGCAGTGGCAAGAGCCCATGGGGTCTGTGGTCCTTTGCAGAATTGAGACACAGCAGAGACTTTAAGAAATTCACCTATTTACCCTATTTTCAGTCTGCACGGAGGGAGTCCAGATCTTACAGCATGCTCTTTTCAAGAGGGAATTGTCCCCCCACAGTAGTGCAGCCCTAGGGCATTTCTCCCAGTCAGCCTGCAGCCAGCCTGCCCAAGATGGATCCCAGTCTTTCTTCCTCCTTCTTCCTCCCAGCAAATCTTGCTCAAAACTCTTCATTTCCTGCCGCCTCAAACAAACACCCCATCACCTGTGTAGGGAGAGACTTCAAGAGTGCCAACACTTGCCTTGGAATCTTCCAGTGGAAAGTCGCTGGAAACTGTGGTGTCTTTTTGATATATGGTGCTGTGTTTGCACACCCACCCACCCACCACCTCAGCACAAGATGGAAGGGCTCACAATATTAACACTCCAACAGATGTTAATTCCCCAAAAGTTTTCTTGCAGGGTTTCAGCACAGAGAGCAAGTTTGGTCTTTGTCTTCCCTGTTCCAGATGAGACTAGACAAAGGCCCTGGTGAGGCTGCATCCAGACATTTGATTGGGGGGGGGGAGCCTATCCTGTCCTTCTTGAAGCATTATTAGCTAGTCATTTCTATGGCAACACATCTGAACTTGACCAACTCTTTAGATATGTAAATGAATGCTCAACAGACTTGTCCAGATCCATGAACTTGGCCAGATTAGTTTGACCACTTCAGTTCCTTTTACTACAAAATCCAATCTTACAGTTATGAAATCACAGGCTTAGCGGGGACCCAAATATATCATTTAAGCTAGCTCCCAATCCTAGAATCATAGGAGCCAACTCCTAGGGACAGCGGGAGGCCCCACTAGCGAAAGTGTGCCTCAGGTTAAGAACAGTTTCGGGTTAAGAACAGACCTCTGGAACCAATTAAGTTCGTAACCCGAGTTACCACTGTATGTAAAAACAAAAACAGAAAAAGCAAGGAAATTGAAAGTCTGGATTAAAAGGGGTGTGTGAAATATAAAATGGCATTTTGATAATGATGCTGTTGTGTGGACACTGAGCACAAAAGGAATTATTTGTAGAAATACTCACAATATAAAAATTCAAACATTTTTTGCTGAGCAGAAAATATTTGTATTTGAGCTGAGTGTAAATCATCACTGAGTTTCCCAGCTAGATGGGCCAATAGTATTGACCAAGCCTTTCTAAGCTCTCCCTTTTTCTTCTAGGATGAATTCATATGCAGAAAAACTTTCATTGTTCTTCTCTGAGAGTATCCAGGCTATATTGAAAAATACAGGTGTGAATGTAGACCCTGATATATTTTTCAATATAACAATCAAGATATATGAGGAGTTTATGGAGGCTTTCAGTGATGGTGGAATGAAGGAAGCAGCTTTTGAGGTAAAAGAGGAGCTGGAGGAGTTGGAAAACACTGAGCTTCACATTGCCATCACTGGAGAGACGGGCTCTGGGAAATCATCCCTCATCAATGCTCTCCGAGGCCTGAAGGCAGAAGATGATGGTGCCGCCCCTGTAGGAGTGACAGAAATGACACTAGATCCAAAGCCTTATCTGCATCCTAACTATCCCAAAATGAAATTCTGGGACCTGCCAGGAATTGGATCCCCACATTTTTCACCAGACAGTTACCTTAAGAAGGTGGATTTCCAGCGCTATGACTTCTTTATCATTGTTGGCTCAGAGAGATTCCGATCCAACCTTATTAACCTAGCTCAGGCGATCCAGAATATGGAGAAGAAGTGTTATTTTGTGCGCTCCAAAGTAGATTCAGATTTATACAACATGGAAAGGTCTTATCCAAATACCTTCAATGCAGAGGGGGTCCTTGAAAAGATGAGGAATGACTTCAAGGAGCAGCTTAGGAAGTGCTTCAGGAACACCATCCCTCAAGTCTTTTTGATCTCCTCCTGGGACCTTGACAAGTATGACTTCCCCCAACTGGTGGAGACCTTGGAGAAAGATCTGCCCAGCCTGAAGAGACTTGCATTCCTGCTCAGCCTTCCCATGTTTTCCCCTGAATTCACAGAAAAGAAGAAATCTGCGCTGAAGAGCCACCTGTGGAAAATATCCCTGGTGTCTGCTGGCATCAATGCTATTCCCATTCCACAGCTTCCTCTGGCTTGTGATGCTGCCTTCTTGCTTGGGTCCATGGTTGCCTTCTACAAGATGTTTGAGCTGGATGATGGCTCCTTAGCTAGGCGGGCCAGAGTGGCCAGGAAGCCTGTTGAAGAACTGAAGGCCGTGATGAAGTCTCCTCAGGAGAAAGAAATTACCATCGATCTGGTTATAAAGAAAATAACCAATTATGCAAAAGAATTATTCCCGCCTTCCCTAGTTAGAAGCTTGGCAGCAGCAGGGGTGTCTTTTGTCATCACTTATTGGATGCTGTCGAGCTTCCTGGATAATCTAGCTGAGGATGCTGAAAGGGTTCGAAAGAAAGCCCTGGAACCCAGAGCCCTAGGCAGAGCACCCTTCCCAAGACCAGAAGAGTGTGAGGACCGCCTCTCTCCATATGAACCTACCAGGACTCAGAGAGCATCTTCCGAGGCCCTCCTTCATGTGGCTCCTACACAAGAGATCCAGAGGGTGGCAACACAAGAACGGGCTTTCTCTTCCTTTGGCAGATTGACATCCGATGTCCTTTTAAATGTGATGTGTGGGTGGGGGATAATTGGCTTATTTTTGTTCTTGTTTTTATTACGTATTTTGTTTCTTTTATTTTGTATTTTTATGTCTTTTATCCTTGCTGATTCAGGCAGTTATGATTTAGTTAAGATTTAGTCAAGGTTTCTCATCCTTATTTTAGATTCGTAATATTTTAGATTTGTAATGTTAACATATTATAATGTTTTTATGTTATTAACCTCATTTAACTTATTTTCTGTGGTGCTCAATTAAGTTCATCCTTGAAGATTCATCCTTGAACACTAAAATTTTTGTGTTGATATGAAGAGGGGCTAATTTTGTCATAAAGGGAACTGAGACGATAAACTGGATTTCTGATTCATAGAAATCGAGCTTAATTTTTTCCCCTGAACAAAGCAAAACTGTCACACTGCCCACTCTCCTCTCCCCCTTTTACTTTCAAAATGCTTTGCTGACACTAAGAGCAGCCCCTCTTTTCTCTCTTTTTAATTTTTTTTTAATTCAAAGTTATAACAAAACATATTTTCCAAAAACATATCCTTATTCCCCCCCATTTTTCCTCCCCCCACCCCCCACAAAACCCATCCCGTCACCCCACCCCCGACTTCCCTCAGTTCCAGTCTTTGGTTTCTCCAATAATGCTATTTTCTGCATGTTACAAAGTTGTATAGATCCTCCAACTGTTTAGCTAATTATTATCAGTAAAAAAATTGTGGATGTTTATTCAAAACCTGCCAAGGAGTCCAGTTCACTTTGTTGCGTCTTCAAATACTTTGTGAAAGGTTCCCATCCATCCTTAAAGTCACAGTTATCCTTGTCCCGTAGCTTATGTGTCAATTTTGCCAGTTCTGCATAATCCCTCAATTTTTCTTGCCATGATTCTTTAGTTGGGATTTCTTCAGTCTTCCATCGTTGTGCTACCAGAATTCTCATGGCCGTTGTCGCATACATGAAGATGTTTTTCAACTTTTTGGGCAGGTCTTTCCCTACAATCCTCAACAAAAATACCTCGGGTTTTTTTAACAAATGTTAAATGGAACATTTTCTTCAGTTCATTGTATATCATTTCCCAAAAATTTTAAATTACTTTACAATCCCACCACATATGATAAAATGTTCCCTCCTTTTCCTTACACTTCCAACATATGTTTGAACTAGTTTTGTACATTTTCCCTAGCTGCACTGGTGTTGTATACCATCTGTACATGTAGTTCTCCTTCAACAGTGAACAATCTGTAAATTTTAAGTCAGTTTTCCATAATTTAACCCAATCCTCCATCATAATGTTGTGACCTACATCTTGTGCCCATTTAATCATAACTAATTTTACCTCTTCATCTTTTGTCTCCCATTCTAATAGTATGCTATATGCGGCCTTCAGTAATTTCACTTTCACCTCAATCACTTCCGTTTGAAACCTAGATCTAGTATAACCAAATCCTTTCTTACAGTCTTCTTTATATGTTACATGTAATTGTCGATAATGCAACCAACTCTGAAAGTGGTCTTTGATCTCACCATAATCTCTTAATTTCCATTTCCCATCATGTTCCTTTAATAAATCAGCATATATGAGCCATTTTCCTTTCTTTCCAAGTGGTTTGAGCAGTAATGCTTCATGTGGTGAAAGCCACCATGGAGTCTTTTGTTCCAATAAGTCTTTATATCTCTCCCATACTCTCATTAATGATTTCCTGATTATATGGTTGCCCTCTATTCTCCCTTGGTTTGAGCGTCATCTCTCCAAGTGAGACATTCTGTGTTAGGTGGCTGGGGAGAGTTGCCTATACCACAGGGGCTAGAAATTGTTTTAAAACATAGCTAAAAGTTCAAAATTAATAAAGTAAGGAGTTCCTACAATTTTGAACTTCTTGTTATGGCATTTTTTAAAAACATGAGTCTTGTTGCCTCAGGGTTGTTCAGTCTGAGGATAGTAGAGCCTACAGACTATTTGGGCTAGGAGGGATTTTGTGAGCTTGGGTTTTGCGTGTTTCTCTGTGTGCGGTTTTTCTTTTTTAGTTAAAATTATTGAAATCCATGATTTGCAGGCAGCTTAGGAAGTTTGCAGTTAGACTCTCCACCGCATGGGAAGGCAGAACATGAAAGGAATCCGGCCAGAGATAAGGAGACCCAGCAACAGGCCAGTGATTGGCTGAGTTCCTTATATAGGCATGACCTACAACACTGGTGTGTGTTGGAGAGTGTTAGTGTGATGTGGTTAGTTCTGAGGAGTTGCTGAGAATGAGAAGTTTTGTTGTAAATAAGTAACTTGTGAATAGGCTTGTATGTCTGCTGCTGTAAATAATAAAAGAACAAGTATCAAGTTACTAGTCAGTGGTGTTCCTGCTGGTTGTCTAGCTGGGCAATTTCAAGAGTTGCTCAACAATTGCTGTGGTACTCTGCTATACTCTGCTAAGCTGTGAAACAGGCAAAAGCACTTCAAAGGTTCAGATGGTTTCCAAAAGTTTTAACAAAAACACACTGGAACATAATGGTCATGGGCCACTGCAGCAGCTCAGGAAGATGCATGGCTGGTAGTTGACACTTTATTGGCCAGAGAAACACTGGCAGCAGCTCCCACAGGGCGCCTTCTGAATGGAAGCCGCTGCTGCTCATTCCTCTTCAAGCCCCTCCTGGTTCTAGGAGATGGTGGAGCAGGGGAAGGTGGGGAGTCAACTGGCCCATCCCTTGGCTGAACTGTTTTTTCTTCCTCCACCGTATCCTGCCCCAACTCTTCCTCTTCTTCCTCCTCCTGGTCTGGCTCCCAGCCCCATAAACCAGTGGCTCCCTCTCCTGGGTCAGCCTCCTGGCCCCCTGTCTCCACCACCTTCACAGTCCCCAACATCTATTCTCTGAGGAAGACTCAATCCAAGTTGTTTTGTTGCCTGAGGTGAAGGGCAAGATGGCTGCTGCCCCTCACTCCATTACATGGGCAGAAAGCAACTGGATCAGCCATGGAATGACTTAAGAACACGGGCAATGGAGCTCTGTCCTCTCCTCACATGAGGGAAATGGCCTTAGGGGACTTAGGCAGGCTGTTTCCAAAGGCGTAGCCATGTTGGTTTGTTGAAGCAAAAACAGCAAAGGCAGACCCTCCAAGTGTTCCTATTTTCCAGGGACGTCCCTGATTTAGAGACGCTGCCCCGATTTCTGATTTGATCCTGGAATATCCCGCTTTTCCTTAGGATGTCCCTATTTCATTGGAGACATGTTGGAGGGTCTGGATTTATCTGACCCCTGAGGCAATCTTGTATGGGGAAGTTATTTTAAAATGTTTAATGTTTTATTATTATTTTATATTTGTTGGTAGCTGCCCAGAGTGGCTGGGGCAACCCAGTAAAATGTGTGGGGTTATAAATAGTAAAATTATCATTATGGAATGGGACGTCCCTGTTTTCACTGGAGAAATTTGGAGGGTATGCATAGGGTCTCATGTCATCTTAAAAGAGGAGACTGGCTAGCAGGGATCCTCAAGGGCAATGGTTAGGGATAGCCGCCACCACTGGGCTTCCTCCAATATGCACACTCTCAGCATCTGCCACCTGAGGCAGCTGCTTCACACTGGCTAATAGCAGAGCTGGCCCTGTTGGGCTAGACCAAGAAAATGGCAACACCCGGTGTCAGAACATGGAACAAGCCTTCCTGAAGATAAAATAGAGGTTGGGTGGCTTTGTGGAGCCCCCTGCTCAAGCAGCCAGTCCTTCAAATTTCGTCATGCTGGGGGTAGCGCTAACATTGATCTATGGGCCTGATCTATGCAGACCTAAATGAATTTGTGTTAAGGCCAGGGCTGAAGAGTTAGGGAGTGAATGCCACATGAAATGCAATTCCCTCCCGAAACAGATTGCATCATTTTGATACCCCACAATGAAACAAATGGTTGAAACTCCCCATTGTCAACCATGAATAGAGTGGTAAATTGTGGGAGGGGTGGTTTAGTTCTGTCCTAATCCCATGGGATAGTAGTATTTCACCTCAGCCTTCCCAAAGCAAGTAATGCTTCAGAGATTTTGGACTACAACTCCCATCAGCTCTAGCCAGCATGGCCAATGAAGCCCAAAACATCTGGAAGGCATCAGTTTGAGGAAGGCTGTAGGGATCTTCCAGTTGTCCTTTTTATTGAGCATTCATATCTGAGCTCATATTGGGGTGATTATACATGATCTCACTTTCAATACCCTTTGCATCTGCAAATGTTTTGGGATGGTCATTCTGCTTCGTTTGCAATAGGCATAGACTCCAAAGTTTCCTGCTAAAGCCCTGCAACTTTTTCATAGCACAAATGTTCATCGGTGGGTGTGTTGCCCACTTTTGTCACACTACAGAGCAAGAGTGACCTTCCAGATGGCAATAATAACCGAGCGACATTGGGGAAGTGTTGCAGAACTATTAATAGAATGGAATGGTATCTGGATGGCCCACTATAAACAACCCCCCATGCATTATTATTGTATCGGTGACATGTTGTCTCAAGGCAAATCTAAAAAAATGTAGTATAAACACTGACATCTGGGAAACACTGGCCTGTGAGCGCTCCAGTTGGAGAACAGCCTTTACCAAATGTGTCATGGGCTTTGAAGACACTCGAACTCAGGACACAAGGGAGAAATGTGCTAAGAGGAAGGCACGCTTGGCAAATCCACACTGTGATCAACTCCTGCCCGGAAACCAATGTCCCCACTGTGGAAGTACGTATGGATCCAGAAGTGACCTCCACAGTCACTTATGGACTCACTGTTAAAACCGTGCTTATGCAAGACAATCTTACTTGGCTACAAGTGATCGCCAAAGAAGGAGGGGGGGGGGGTCTACATAATTCACAATATTTCTCATTTATGAGACTTTCATGGAAAACTGAAAGCTGATTAGTAAGGGTAGCCAGGAGATTAATTTAACCAATCAGTTTATTTCATGAAAACCTATATAGCACTTGATTCTAATAAAATCTCAAAGTGGTTTGCAAAGAGATAAAACAATAAAACCAGGAAACAATTACAGTCGTGCTTTAAGATATGTAAGAGTTAAAATTCTACAACAGACTAAAATTACCTCAACGCCCTATTTAACAAATGTGGAGGCTCCTGTCTAGCTGAATGCCCTCCTTCAGTTTGAGTGTGTATGAGGGAAAGAAAATTCTGAAATAGATGTTGCATGGGAGTTGTGATACAGAGCTAACTCTTGTTCCTATATATATATATATATATATATATATATATATATATAGAGAGAGAGAGAGAGAGAGAGAGAGAGAGAGAGAGAGAGAGAGAGTGAATGCTGCAGCCTGCATAAATTATAACTTGAGACCATCCTTGCAAGCAGGTTCACATAGGTCACTAGTTTTTTCTAGTCTGACATCATATACAGAGCAATTCATCAGTGGAATGAAAGAATTATGAACAGGAAAAAGTCCATTCGTCCCAATGTCTCTTTTTGGTATTGGTCTTAATTCTTATACTTTGGATAGAGATACTAATTTTAAAAAGTAACTGAAGGGGTATTATGCTGGCATTCAGATTATTTCACTTAGGGTTTTTTTAAAAAATGAGAAGCCTAAAATTTATGGAATTTTTAAAATAAAAACCTGATCATCTGATTATTATCTTAATGTGTTTGGTGGTGGTGGTTTTTAAAAAGGAAACATGTCTAATTCACCAGATACTATATATCCAGCACTTAGTCATCATAGTGCATCTACTTGCTGCTAAATGGACTTTTCCCCCTCTGCCTCAAGAGCTTTGGCCAGAACCCTCTGGGTGTCAGCAGCAGCACCCGATATGCAATTCTGCATCATGAAGTAGGTGCGAAGAAGCGAAATCCCTCCAGACAGAAGGCAGCCAAAGATGGGGAAATGCTCCCAGCGGTGATATTCATAAGCCATCACTGAGAGTCCCACCAAGTCTGGCAGCACCCATAAAATGGCAGAGAACATTCCCAGGGACTGCATTGCTGCTTAAAGGGCTGTGCTTGTCTTTCCAACACGCTGGGCCAGAGCTGCAAGGGATCGATCATTCAGGCCAAAGTCTAGGAAGCACCAGGAGCGGAACTTATTAAACAGAAATATGGGGAGAAGGAAGGGAACTGGGCTTCCAAGAGCGACCAGCAAACAAAGCTTTCTGGTCCAAATCTTCTCCTTCACAGTGGTTTTCTTTTTCTCTAAGATAGGCAGGCAGATGCTAGGGAAGCGGAGCAGAAAGGCTTGCCTCATCAGCCGCAGGAGATTGTGCATGCATTCATACATAACCCTTAAAACATGTTTATGTGAGATGTGGATCTTTTTTGAACTCAAATTGTTCATTCCTCTAGAGTAGGCATGGACAAAGTTGGCTCTCCAGCTGTTTTGGGACTACAACTCCCATCATCCCTGACCACTACTCCTGTTAGCCTGGGATGATGGGAGTTGTAGTCCCAAAACAGCTGGAGGGCCAAGTTTGGCCATGCCTGTTCTAGAGCTTTGACTAAAGGAAGCATTTACACACACACTAAGGATTCCTCTTTTTTTTTTTTTGCTAAAACTTTGGATAAAACACTTAATAATAATAAAAAAAAGCCAACGCACTGTGCGTATCCCTAGTATATTCTGGCCAAGTCTTGTTCTGCCACTTTCACAAAAGTGACCATAAAATGAAGAATATTTTTAGAAATATCACCAAGGGGGAGATAAAATAAGGAGTCATGGGGTAGAAATAAGTGATGCAGAAAGAGCCCAGAAATATTCTTAAAGGGCAGTACTGGGGAAAATATCCACACTGGGTTCTTGTCAACTAACCTTTACTCAGCAATGACTCAATGAAATTAATAACCATGCCTAAGATCCATTAATTTTAATAGGTCTACTCTGAGTAAATGTTAGTTGAAGACAACCCATTTTCAGCAACATTATCTTGCCCTGAAAGCCATATAAATATAATGCATAAATGAATGAAATACCGCTAAAGGAAAAAAGAGCATAAAATCGATTTTAGAATTAAAGACATTCTGAGGACCTAACTGCATGATACATTAAGTGTGGGGTGTTATCAGTGGGGTTTTGTTTGTTTGTTTGTTTGTTTGAATTGATATGGGGAGGCGATTTTGCAGCAGGACTAAAGTGCATGGGGAAGGGAAGTTTCATCTTTGGTACCAAAGTCATGGAAGGACACAGAAAGCCCCGAGAGGGCGACTTGGGAAAGTCGTAGAAACATAGCACTGTAGAGTTGGAAGGGACCCTGAGGGTCATCCAGTCCAACCCCCTGCAATGCAGGAATATGTGGCTGATCCATGCATGGTCCTGGAGCCTTGGCGTTATCAGCACCATGGTCTAACCCACATAGCTATCCAGGCTCATCAGGCAGCACCTACCCAGAACGAAGAGAAGCTCCGGCATCTTCTGCCCTGCCCTGCCTCAAACCCTTGCCATGCAGTTTCTCTAATCAGAAGTGGTGCACGGATAGCATTTTTACACACCAGCAAGTGCTGGGAAGCAGCCGTGTTCCTGCTGCTTTCTTGTAGGGACTGGGGGGGGGGTCTGCAGAGGGATGTATTGAATTAACACGCAAAAGGGTGGCATTGGCTTCAGGGCAGTTACTTAAATCTCTTATGCTTTGCTTCTGCACTAAGGGGCAGCCCCGATGGTCTCTGCCTCTTCAGCACTCAGGGCATGGAGAATAGAAGTAGCTGTATTCCTCTGTTCTGCACCCCATTCCCCGCTCTGACAAAGAGGGTGGGGTAGGGTTGCCAGACGTTCCCAGTACAATATGCATGTGTGCTTGGGCCCAGGGTCTTTTGCCTCACCATCCTCACTACTGACTCCCTGTTGCTACTCAGCTTCAAAGAAAAATACAAACAAAACAAGTTTCCCTGGGTTCATTGGGGAAAAAAACCTGGTGACCATAGGGTGAACTGCATTGCAATGCTAATAAACGTCTTTTATTAAACTTGTTGGGGGGCGGGGACTAGTAGTGAGGCACCTAACCATAAGCCTGCATTTTTATCAAAGCTTCTATATATTTCAATCAAGGCTTGTATTTAAAAATGAGCTTAAAAAGGATTTTCAAATGTTTCATGCCAGGCAGAGAAAACCTTGGCCATTCTCCTAAGACAAGAGGGCCCCATTGATTTATAGTAGAAAAACAATTCTCAAAGTCATAAAAAGGGGGAATTACATATGCTGCCCCAAGGCTGAAAAAACACCATTAGGAATGGGGTAAGATAATACTAATGTGCCTCCCAGTAAAATGAGCCAGATCTTCTTTCTAAGGTTCAAAGGCCAGGAGCAAATGGGGAAAAACATTTAGCTAGAAGAAAGAGAGCATTTTTGGGGAAGTCTTTTTCTAAAGCCATTCTTTCTTAAACTGAGAGAGTTAAAAAGGTTAAAATGTGTTAAATGTTGGAAAGGCAACTGGCTTGGCAGAAGAAGCAGCTTCTTCCTATTTTATTTTGAGGCTGGAAAGGGGGAGGTGTACACTGAAGAGGCTTCTTTTAAAAGCTGTGTTTTACTGAGTTTCTTCCTTTTTACTTTGAAAAGCTTTATTCTTTTAAGAGGCTACCTATGATAAATGTATGAAATATATTAGCTTAAATATATTGGCTTAAATGTAATTATGCAAAGGATTTAAGGAATGCTAGATTCTTATTTCATATGGTTGTAAGAGTTGTATTTATCCTGAAATTAAGTCAGCCACCAGCCCCCCCCCCCTGCCAGACAGAAGATGCCATCCAAGCAGTCTTGATATATAGTTGTCAGGCATTTGTTTAGAAACATTAAATGAAGGAAATCTTTCAATGTTGATGTGAAACTCAAGATCCTTGACATCTGTTGAACATAAAATGTAAGATTAAACATTTGTTTTAGAAGGCAATAGGGCAAGGAGGGCAAGAGGTGAGCTGGTAATTAAGATTCCATGTAAGATATATTATTACTTATATGTCATATATATAGCTCTTTGTCTCCCTTATAAGGGCAAGGAAATGGGTGTATCTTTTGTGGGTGTATCTTTTGTGATTGGTTCTACCAAACAGCCAATAGGAATTTCAACCAGGCTGATTGGACAGAGGCAGCCACAGGAGGAGCAAAGGGGGCTGGATTAAGGGAATATAAGTGCTGGCCAGAATGGCAGGAGGCAGGCCAGAGCTTGGTAACCACGTACCACTGAGCCTCTTATTTATTTGTCTGACAAATAAATTACTATTTTAATTTCTCTATTGCTGCGTTGAATATTTCATTCCAGCTAAGCGTTAACCACAAGCAGGGTGCTACAGTAGCATGAGCTCTACTTGCTCCCTGGTGATGGCATGTTATTTATTCCCTTTGCTGCGGGAAGAAGGGCAGCTTTCTCCAACATCATTGTTAATAATATTATTGTTGTTTATAATATGATATGATATCACAGTAGCTATAATGTAATGGTTAATATAATAATAAAAATGTAAAAAATAACAATAAAGAGGTAAAAGGTAGACGACGACAACAATTGTATCTGTCACCCACCAAACAAGGAGCTTAGAGTCTCCTTTAACACAAACAAGCTCCAAAAGAAAAGGAAAGTTCAGCTCCTTACCTGCTGCCGAACTGATTTTTTGTAGCCAAGTTCAGTCCTCTTCTTGGAGGTTTTGCTTCGAGGTTTCTCGGGTTGTTCTCCGTCCTCTTCTCTCCCTCTGTCTCCCTTTTATACCCTCTCTCCCTCCTGACCCTCACACTACTAAAAGCAAAAAAGAAAGCGAAGGTAACCAGCGAGGATGAGATAAGATCGCAACAAATAGCCGAAGCCGCATTCCTGGCCAGAGTCCAAGCAGCCCGTTTGCCAGCGGGGACGCTGCCTTTTCTGGGAAGTCCCAAAGGATCACCTGTGGAAGCATCCCATGGAAGTATTCCTTTACTGTTGTTGCCTCTGTGCCAGTCTCAGCAGCACCTGAGTTGTCGGCACTTCTTACTACAGCTGTGTGGAATATTTGCAAAGAATCATAGACATTTCTTAGATTTTTTAATAAAAAATCCAGTTAATCAGGTCCATTCATTTCAGCTGGTGTGCTCTGAGCATGAGTATATTGGATAAAATCCTTAGGCTGGGGTGTAAATGGCAGGCTATGGGAGCAGAGCAGCGCTATGAGGAGAATTCGGCTGATCAGGGCATGTGGCGTCCCTGGTTGCACAACCAGATGTGCATCTGCAGTACATCAGATGCGCACTGGGCACAGACTTATTAATATAAGAATGCAATGACAACAAGGTTCTGCCTCATGTCTGAAGTGTATCAAGTTCTTTCTTCCAACCCTCTCTCTGCATAGACCTCTCCTGTTATTTGCATTAAAAAGATGGGGGGGGGTGGCAGTGAAAGGATTTCATTAGCATGTGCAGAGATACTTTGTTCTGCTTAGGGAGCCCTTTCAGCACTAACTTGTCTACTTAGGGCCTCCTGCACATCATTGATCACGTGACCCATTTGCACTGCGGAAAATTATGAGAATGGAAAAGCATCATAAGGGACGTTATATTGGTTCAAATGCTCAGACCTGTCAGGTTTCACTGTCAAGGTCCATGACGTGGGAATGTGCATAAACTCATAGATAGGTTGTGCCTTGTTGTAGCTGAAGATCAGCAGTGATGACAGTGTATCACCAGTTTTGATCTTGGAATGACATACAGTGGTACCTCAGGTTACATACGCTTCAGGTTACAGACTCTGCTAACCCAGAAATAGTGCTTCAGGTTAAGAATTTTGCTTCAGGATGAGAACAGAAATCACGTGGCAGCAGCAGGAGGCCCCATTAGCTTAATTGGTGCTTCAGGTTAAGAACAGCTTCAGGTTAAGAACAGACCTCCAGAACAAATTAAGTACTTAACCCGAGGTACCACTGTATATCCTTCTGAAGGGAGACCCCAAACAGAGACTGAAAACCCCTATGCAGTTTAAAATCACCAAGGTACTTTGAGCTTATCTCCGACAAAAGCCTAATAAACAGGTACAGGCACATATTTCTAACTAAATGCTCTGCTGCTGATTATTTGCAACTTTTTATCCTGCATAACCTTGAAAGGGAAAGTAGCTTTGGATTTTTATTACGTTGGAGCAGAAATTAGATCCTGTTTACAAGTTCCCCTCTCCCACTCCCCTGCCCAACACACAGCTCTGCTCAAACAGGGGATTTCTGAGAAAACGAAAGTTAACGGGGGTCGCTGTAGGTCCTCCTCCTCCTTGTAAATCCTTTCTTGGACTGGGCTGGGTCCTGATTGGGTGTCTGAACTCTTACCGCAGTACAGTGTGTCAAAAGATTTCAGATTAAAATAGCCTCTGCTGGCACTCAGAGTGTGGGGCAAGAAATTCCCGCTGCAGACACTTCTCAGTTGGCTTTGCAGATGCAGCTGCTACCTGCCTGTCCAGTCTGCAAATAGACGGAGTTGGAATGTATGTGTGGAAAGAGCTCCAGCTCCCAAAGCTGTGAAAGCAGCATCGATTATAACACAAATGTCCTGGCAGTGGCAAGGAAAATATTTTAACCAATTAGTTTATTTCATGAAAGCTTATACACCGCTTGATTCTAATAAAACCTCAAAACGGTTTGCAAAAAGATAAAACAATAAAATCACAGGGGGGGGGGATTACCGCCGTGCTTTAAGATATGCAAGAGTTAAAATACTAAGATTAAATTTACCTCAACTTTCTATTTAACAAATGCATTGGGGAGGCTCCTGTCTAGCTGAATGCCCTCCTTCAGTTTAAGTGTGTATGAGGGAAAGAACATTGTGAAATAGATGTTGCATGATATAGAGCTAACTCTTGTTCCTAAAGTAAAAAGCAAATGCAGCATATATAGAGAGAGAGAGAGCGAGAGAGAAGAAAGGTGAATGCTGCAGCCTGCATAAATTGATACCATCCTTGCAAGCAGGTTCACATAGGACACTACTGGGTTGGTTTTTTTAGTCTGCCATCAGATACAGAAAAATTCATTTGAAAGAATTAGAAATATAGTAAAAAGTCCATTTGTCCCAAAGTCTCCTTTTGGTATTGGTCTTAATTCTTATACATTGGGTAAAGGTTAAGTTAAGGGACCCCTGAGCATTAAGTCCAGTTGCAGGCAACTCTGGGGTTTCGCTGCTCATCTCGCATTACTGGCCGAGGGAGCCGACATTTGTCCACAGACAGTTTTTCAGGGTCATGTGGCAGCATGACTAAGCCGCGTCTGGTGACCCAGAGCAGCGCACGGAAACACCATTTACCTTCTTGCCAGAGCGGTACCTATTTATCTACTTGCACTTTGATGTGCTTTCGAACTGCTAGGTGGGCAGGAGCAGGGACCGAACAACGGGAGCTCACCCTGTTGCAGGGATTCGAACTGCCGACCTTGTGATCGTCAAGCCCTAGGCTCTGTGGTTTAGACCACAGCACCACCCGTGTCCCATCACATACATTGGGTAGAGATACTAATTTAAGAAAGTAACAGTAGGGTTATTATGCTTGCATTCAGATTATTTCACTTAGGTTTTTTTATGAGAATCTTAATGTTTATGGAATTTTTAAAATTAACAACCTGATCATCTGATTATTTTTTTTCATGTCTTTTGGTGGTGGTGGTTGTCTTTTTAAAAAACCCACATTGCCTCTTCATGATTAGCAAATCCAGAATAACTCATGCCAATTTGCTCTATTGTCATTTATGATACAGATGGGGAGAATTGATCTTTTCTTAGTGCAGACTTTGAATCATCTGGGTTGGATTTTAAAGCTTGGGACACAAACAAGCCTTTTTACTTTCCCAGACTTTGCGCTCGCCATGTCTTCTGGGAGCTTGTTTTATAAAACACACAAATGGAAACATGTATATTTCACCAGATTCTATATATCAAGCACGTAGTCAACATAGCGCATCTGTTTGCTGCTAGATGGACTTTCCCCCCTCTGCCTCAAGAGCTTTGGACAGAACCCTCTGGGTGTCATCAGCAGCACCCGATATGCATTTCTGCAGCATGAAGTAGGTGCGAGGAAGCGAAATCCCAACGGACAGAAGGCAGCCAAAGATGGGGAAATGCTCCCAGCGGTGATATTCATAAGCCATCACTGAGAGTCCCACCAAGTCTGGCAGCACCCATAAAATGGCAGAGAACATTCCCAGGGACTGCATTGCTGCTTTAAGGGCTGTGCTTGTCTTTCCAACACGCTGGGCCAGAGCTGCAAGGGATGGATTGTCCAGGCCAAAGTCCAGGAAGCACCAGGAGCGGAACTTACTAAACAGAAATATGGGGAGAAGAAAGGGAACTGGGCTGCCAAGAGCGACCAGCAAACAAAGCCTTTTGGTCCAAATCTTCTCCTTCACAGTGGTTTTCTTTTTCTCTAAGGTAGGCAGGCAGATGCTAGGGAAGCGGCGCAGAAAGGCTTGCCTCTTCAGCCGCAAGAGATCGTTCTTCAGCGTTTCCTGCAGGAGGGGGAAGTCAAAGCAGTCAGCTTCCCAGTTGGAGATGATGAAGACTTGTGGGTCCCTCACTCCTTCTCTTACCAAGCACTCTTTGCAGTCCTCCTGGATGTGCAAGAGGACCTTCTCCTCATTGTAGTCAGATGGCCGTTGCCTCTTGGCGGCCGACAGGTCCAGGTCTGCTTTGGTGCGCACAAAGTAGAAGCTCTTGCCCATATCTTGGATCTCACGGACCAGGTCAGAATGGGTGGAGCGGAAGCGCTGGGAGCCGATGATGACAAAGAAATCAAAGTGATTCAAATCAACCTTCTTCTCAAATTTGTCCTCCCCAAAAGTTGGTGTTCCCTTTCCGGGGTGGTCCCAAAGGATCACTTGCGGAAGTGTCGGGTGTGGGTAATCCTTGACTTGCACAGTCGTCATCTGTATGCCAGTCGCAGCGGCACGCGGGTCATTGGCACGAAGACCCAGTATGGCATTGATGAAGGAGGACTTCCCGGAGCCGGGCTCTCCAACTATGGCAATGTGGAGCGTAGTGCTGTTGAAGAAGTGCAGTGGTTTTGCCAGCACATGCGACACAGCGCCTGCCAATTGGCCCTGAGAAATGGCTACCTCAAAGTCTTCCACCATTGTGGATCTCGGTGCGCTGCAGAGAAAGGAAGCAGGAAAATGTTAAGTGACCGGCCTAACTAGAAGCATTCATTTATTTAACAAGAGTGGCATGCCCTCTGTAAAATTTCCAGCGTCTGCAATATTATTATCATTTGCCAAGCAACAAAGCTTTATAGGTAGAAGATATGAAGGTCATGGGACGTCAGGAGCTGGTGTTGGTGAGCAATAAAACACCCGTTGTCAGTGATGTTAACTCTTTACTCAAAGAAAACCAAACAGCGCAGGCCGAGTGAACACAAGTCTTTGCAGTATCTCTTGCCTCAATGAAGCGGTCGCAAGGACTGTAGGTCCCCACATCTCCCACTCTCTAAGGCTCCTTCTTCCCCAGCAACCTGAATTTCTTTTGTCTTGTCTCTCATTGCTCTGCCCTCTTTGTCCCTCTTCATGTTCTGGGAGACCAGGGGGGAGGGAAACTGGTTACACCACAAGGGGGAGATTCCCTGTCTCTACTCTGCCTCTTGACCCCCCCTCCAGTTCTGCCTCTGATTCTGGACAGCTTTCTGCCACAGACTCTGTTGCCTCTTCAGCTTCCAACATCTCCTCCTCCTCCCAGTCTGCTCTCTCTTCTCCCTCTGACCACTCATCTCCATCCCACCCCCAATCCCCTGGCTCTGAGACTTATTCCCCAGGGGGTTCTCTGGCGGGTTCCCCAACTGGTGCCTTCCACCACTCCTTTGCTTCCAGCCAGCCCAGGACACAGGAGCAGAGCCCAAGAGCCCTGAATTTAGAGAGGGACACGAGGAAGGGGATCTCAGCATTTTAAGTAACTGCACTTCCTGATTTTTATTTTTTTTTTAGGTTGGGGAGGGAGGCTGTGCCCATTACATTGATGATTAAACCTTAAGTGTTTTTAGAAAGATACAACGAAGAGTTATCAGTCTGAAGGTGCAGAAGAGGGGGGTCTGGTCAAAAAGAAGGCGTTGAAGCAGTTTTATTTAAGTATGTTTTAAGAGCGCATCCTACCTTTAGACACTTTATGTAAATTCTGCCCCTGCTTGTCGTTGAAGTCAGAGGATTTCAACCTTTTTTAGTCTACGGCTCCTTCGACCAAGTACCTTCTTTCTGCGGCACCCCTGTGGGGCTCAGGAGCCCAGTTATGTCACCCCTTGCCTGCAGAGCTGGCAGCCTCTCACCCTTTTTCAAACACTCCCCCTCCTTGTTAAGTCTTCCCTCAGCCTCCTCTCCCCTTTCCTTGGGAGTCCTCTGGGCAGCTGCTGATGCAGCCCCTGGTCTCTGATCTACTGTCCCTGCCTCCCCACAGGGACCTGGGACTTGTCTGTCCATTCCCAACAGCAAGGGCTGGTGGTCTGGCTGGCCTGGCTCCTTCGCCCACTTGCGCACTTACTCTGAGGCTCCGTTTCAGTTCCTGGAAACCAGCACCCCCTGGCCAGCCCCAGAGGCATCATTCGCCTGGGGATCTTGTAGCCTGGGCTGCTTCAACAAATAGCTGTGCAAGCCTTTGGAGGAGGTAGGAAGGAAGAGGGAAGGAGGCCAGTGTTGCCCACGGCACCCCTGACCATCATTCAAGGCTCTCCAGGGTGCCACAGCACACTGGTTGAAAACCACTGATTTAAGTAATGAATAACCACATGTGCCTAATGTGTCTGTATTCCCCCCCTCTCCCCCCTCCCCTAATGTGCACATTACCAGCTTTCCAAAGGAATGGTTTCTGTTCTCAGATTCGGGAAAATCTCCCCCCTCCTTCTCCCCAACCTGTGAAAGGATCAGACACAAATTCCTTGCCTCTTGATCCCTCAGCAAACCTTCCCCCCCCCTCTCTCTCCCCTCCGAAGAAGTCACCTGGAAGGCTGCTGAGATTTTGTGTTGGTGTTGCTGAGAGAGGAAGGGGGGGAGTTGCATGAGGAAAGTGAGGGGGTAAAAAACCCTCTAAACAATCGGGGGGGGGGGCGTAGTGCAGAGCAGGGTCCGGCCTGCAAAGATGGCCCAAAACTGGTCGTTTCTCACCCCCCCTCCCTCCCATCTTCCCTTCAGGGAGGGAGAGAGTGGGATGGGAGTTCTTTTCCTTCTGATCCTGGCATCCAAGTTGATGGAGGAGTCAGGAAATGAGCGGGAGGGGCTAATGAACGAGGTCTCTCTCTCCCTCTCTCTCTCTCTCCCCCTCCCTGTTCCAGGTGTGTGCTGGGTAGGCAGGTGAAGAGAAGCCTGGAAAGGAGGGCTGTGTGTACCAGTGGAGAGATCTGGGATCGCCAGGTTGGGGAGGCAAGGGAGGTGGGCTGTGAGCTCTCTCTCTCTCTCTCTCTCTCTCTCTCTCTCTCACACACACACACACACACACACACAGAGAGAGAGAGAGAGAGAGCTCTGAGACCAGAAAGTTATCATTGTGGAACAAATCAGTATGATATGGTTTGTATGTCTGTGTATTGTTTTACACCTGAATTACATTTAAAAAAACTGTCAAGTCACATCAAAATGTCATTTTCTTTGCTGAAACATTTTATTAAGAAATAATAAATTTAATACTGGATTTTCTTTGAAAGAATTCATTACAAGGGGAAGTGCGGGAGGAATTGAATAGGTGGAGGAGAGAGAGAAAGAAGACTAGGGGGCGCAATCTGGACGGTTCTGCCAGGGGCGCAAGATCACCTAGATATGGGTCTGCCTGCTTCCAAAGAGTTTCTCCCTCCACTCTGCCAAACCCCCCAAAAGGGAAAGAGGCAGGAGGCGAGAGGAGCTGGAGGGCAGCCTCGTAGCAGCTGCAGAGGGGGGTGTCGAATGAACACGCGTCACCGTTCGAAGGGGAGACCCGCGTCGATTTCAGAGCAGTTACTTACAACTCTTATATAGAAGCACCAGCTCTGCTTGCTCCCTGGTGAGCAATGAGCTCAGAGTCTCCTTTAACGCAGACACGCTCAGAAAAAAAAAAAACAAAAAACACGGAAATCATCAGAGCCCCAGGAGAAATGCTCACCTCCTTACTTGCTGCCAGTCGGGTTTTTTTGCAGTAAAGCTCAGTCCTCTCTTCGGAGGCTTTGCTTGCTGGTCTCTTAGGCTTTTCTCCGTCCAACTTTCTTTCTCTCTTTCGCATTTATTCCCTCTCCCGCCCGATCGCCGCACTACTAAAAGCAAAGAAGAAATCGAAAGTACGAGCGAGGATGAGATAGCAACGCATAGCAAGAGTCTTATTCCCCGCTAGAGGGAGCTCCAAGCAGCCTGATTGACAGCGGTGCTGCTGCCTTTAAATGGGAAGGTCCCAAAGGCTCACTCGTGAAACTTGAAGCATCCGAGATGGTTAATCCTTTACCTCTGCGGTAGTTGCCTCTGTGCCCGTCTCAGCAGCTCCCGAGTTTTCTGCACTTAAGCCCCACATGGCACTGATTTCAGGGGGTTGATCTAGATGACCCTTGGGATCCCTTCCAGATCTGCAATTCTACGATCCTAGATCCTAGCGGCGCGAAATGTTTTGGCACCTGCAAAGAAGAAAACAGGACGGGTCCTATCGCCTGTTTCAACTGCTTTAAGGTTTTATTGCAATTAAGCAGGACATAAATGCTGAGAAATAAACAGTGTTGTTCCACAATGCTTCCTTCACAGCTTGGATGCCTGCAGCTCACGATCTCGTTGGTCCGACAGCAGCAACATCTGTACCATGATGTATTTATTGCTTTAAAAACCTCTTCCAACAAAGCTTTATGTATAGAATGAGTCAGTGCTCATCATACTTTCTAACCCCTATTAACCAGGGCCAGTGAGGACAATCATATAGGCACGATAAAATCTGCCACTCACTCCTGATATTTGGGTAGATCTTCTGTAATTCAGAGCAGGGCTTTGAGTGTGGCTTCCCCTGTTCTGTGGAATAACATTCCTGCAGAGATACAACAGGAACCTGCTACCGGCACTTTCTGGAAACAACTGAAGATGTTTTCATTCCGACAAGTTTTCCCAGGTGGATGAATAGGTTGCTGCCATGAGTGTCTATTTAGCATTGTTTGGAAAAATATTTACTTTTTTCCCTGTGTTGTTTTAAATGCTTTTCAGCTGTGTTCATTGCATTTGTACACTGCCTTTTGAGGATGATGATAATAATAACAATTATAATCATAATAAATAGAAGTCCTGATGAATTTTGCCGAGAACTTTTTTAAAAAGGAAATAGCCAACTTTTTGGGGGAAGTTCTAACATTCTGCAGAGTGCAGAGCGTCTATAGAGCCTGCATGACAAGCTGGCTTTGCAAACCAGGCAGGCAGGAAGGACACCAAACTTTCCTCAGAGTGATCCTAGACTGACAGCAAACCTGTGTCTTATCTGACACCCTCAGCCTTAGGGGGACATAATACAGGGGGGCACCAGGCACGGGTTCCTTCAAAGGTTTCTACAGCCTCACACAGGGAGACTCGCCTTCCCTTCCCCCAGCTGGTCCTCCACCTTCCTGCAGCCTTGGGAGCTGGAGCTCTTTCCACACATACACCCCGACTCCGTCTATTTGCAGACTGGACAGGCAGGTAGCAGCTGCATCTGCAAAGCCAACTGAGAAGTGTCTGCAGCGGGAATTTCTTGCCCCACGCTCTGAGTGCCAGCAGAGGCAATTTTAATCTGAAATCTTTTGACACACTGTACTGCAGTAAGAGTTCAGACAACCAGTCAGGACCCAGCACAGTCCAAGAAAGGATTTGCAAGGAGGAGGAGGACCTACAGCGACCCCGTTAACTTTCGTTTTCTCAGAAATCACCTGTTTGAGCAGAGCGGTGTGTTGGGCCAGGGAGGGGGAGAGAGGAACTTGTAAACAGGATCTAATTTCTGCTCCAAGATATTAAAAACCCAAAGCTACTTTCCCTTTCAAGGTTATGCAGGGTATACAGTTGCAAATCATCACCAGCAGAGCATTTAGTAACAAATACATGCCTGCACCAGTTAATTAGGCTTTTGTCGGAGATAAGCTCAATGGTCCTTGGTGATTTAAAACTGCATAGGGGTTTTCAGTCTCTATTCGGGGTCTCCCATCAGAAGTATGTACCATACTTTTCCGTGTATAAGACTAGGGTTTTTTTTTTTACCTTAAAATAATGTTTAAAAATTGGGTTCCTCTTATACACGGATAGTGCACTGTACAAATTTCTTAATTTGTAGTCCTCCCAAATAGGGGCCGTCTTATACAGGGGGGGGTGTGTGTTATACATGGAAAAATGCAGTATGTCATCCCTAGATCAAAATTGGTGATACACGGTCATCACTGCTGATCTTCAGTGCACAGCTACAACAAGGCAAGTCTGTCTGTGAGTTTATGCACATTCCCAGCCTATGGACCTCGACAGTGAAACCTGACAGGTCTGAGCAGCACTACATGTGAACCAATATAACATGCTTATGATGCTTGTGCATTCTCAGAATTTTCTGCAATGCAAATGGGTCACGTGACAAAGGATGTGCAGGAGGCCCTCAGTAGACATGTTAGTGGCGAAAGGGCTCCCTTTAAGCAGAACAGAAGCACATGCTAATGCAATACGTTCACTGTCACATACACCCCCCCATCTATTTTGTTGCAAATAACCAGTGAGGTCTATGCAGAGACAGGGTTGGAAGAAAGAACCTGACACACTTCAGATATGAGGCAGAACCTTGTTGTCATTGCATTCTTACACTGTCTCCCAGCTCCACCTGGTACGCAGGCCACCTGCCCGTGGACTGTCTTGCCAGAGTGGTGCATGCTCTAGTTATCTCCCACTTGCACTATTGCAATGCACTCTAATTGGGGATACCTTTGAAGGTGACCCAGAAACTAGAACTAATCCAGAATGAGGCAGCTAGCCTGGTGACCAGGAGTGGCCACCGAGACAATATAACACTGGTCCTGAAAGACCTACATTGGCTCCTGGTACGTTTCCGAGCACAATTCAAAGTTTTGGTGCTGACCCTAAAGGGTTTTGGCCTAGTATCTGAAGGAGAGCTTCCACCCCCATCGTTCAGCCACTGAGGTCCAGCTCCAGGTGCCTTCTGGTGGTTCCCTCCCTGTGAGAAGGGGGGTTACAGGAAACCAGGCAGAGAGCCTTCTTGGTAGTGGTCAGATGTCAAGGAAATAAACAACTATCTGACTTTTAGAAGATATCTGGACGCAGCCCTGTTTAGGGAAGTTTTTAATGTTTGATGTTTTATGGTATTTTAAATATTTCATTGGAAGCTGCCCAGATGGGCGGGGTGTAAATAATAAATCATCATCATTACTACTACTACCGCTACTGCATCTGATGTACGGCAGATGCAGGTCTGCTTATGCAACCATGGGCATCACATGCCCTGAGCAGCCGAATTTTCCTCATAGCGCTGCTCTGCTCGCCCAGCTTGCCATTTACACCCCAGCCTATGGATTTTATCCAACATTACTCATGCTCAGAGCACACCAGTTGAAATGAATGCACCTGATTAACTGGAAGGTTAAAAAAATAAATGGAAATTTCTACGATACTTTGCAAATATACTACACTGCAGTAGTAGGAAGGCCAGGTTCTGGGTAGTCCTCTTCCATCAATGCCACTGCTTAAGTGCCGACAACTCAGGTGCTGCTGAGACTGGCACAGAGGCAACAACAGTAAAGGATTACTTCCATGGGATGCTTCCACAGGTGATCCCTTGGGACTTTCCAGAAAAGGCAGCATCCCCGCTGGCAAAGGGGCTGCTTGGCCAGGAATGCGGCTTCGGCTATTTGTTGCTATCTTATCTCGTCCTCGCTGGTTACCTTCACTTTCTTTTTTGCTTTTAGTGGTGTGAGGGTCAGGAGGGAGAGAGGGTATAAAAGAGAGGCACACAATGAGAGAAGGTGGGAGAAAAGCGCGAGAAACCTCGAAGCAAAATGTCTGAGAAGACGACTGAGCTTGGCTGCAAAATATTGGTCCAGCAGCAGGAAAGGAGTTGAACTTTTCTCCTGGGTCTAGAATGATTTCCATTTCTTTCTGAGCTTCTTTGCGTTAAAGGAGACTCTGATGTCCTTGCTTGGTGGGGGTGGCAGAATGATTGTTGTTGTTGTTTACCTTTTACCTTTTTATTGTTATTATATTAATTATATTATAGCTGTCGTTATATTATATTATACTATCATATCATATTACATCCAGTGCTTTTTTTTCTTTTTTAAAAAATTGACCATTCAAAACCACCATTTTATAGTTCAAATTAGGGAAAATAAATACAGTAAATGGTCAGTGCAAAGAACATGCATTACCTCATATTACACAGCTCACAGTAACTTCCACAATGGCATAAGGTTGTGTGCACTAACATCTTCCTGATTTCCTTCTGGGAAAGAAAAGGAAGCTGCCATCAAAGGTGGTAACAACAAAATGTTTAGGGGTATGTGTACCCCTGCATCCCCCCAGAAAAAAGCACTGATCAGATCATATTATAAACAATAAGATTATTAACAATGATGTTCTAGAAGGCTGCCATTTTGCCCCGTGGCAAAGGGACTAAATAACATGCCATCACCATTGAGCAGAGCTGGTGCTACATTAAGAGTTTTAAGAAACTGCCCTGAAGCCAATGCGGCTGGTCTCCCTTTTGAGGGTTCATTCAATATTTCCCTCTGCAGAGCCCTGCCCCCTCAGTTGATGGATATTACCACTACAAGAAAGCAGCAGGAACACTTTTTGGCATGTACAAATGGTATCTGTGAGCCATTTCTGAAAAATGGCATGGCAAGGGTTCGAGGCAGGGCAGAAGATGCTGGAGCTTCTCTCGGTTCTGGGTTGGTGCTGCCTGATGAGCCTGGATAGCTCAGTGGGTTAGACCGTGGTGCTGCAGGTCCCTGTATGGACCAGCTGCATATTCCTGCATTGCAGGGGGTTGGACTAGATGATCCCCAGGGTCCCTTCCAACTCTACAGTGCTATGTTTCTACGACTTTCCTGAGTCGCCCTCTCGGGGCTTTCTGTGTCCTTCCATGACTGTGGTACGAAATATGAAACTTCCCTTCTCCATGCACCTTAGTCCTGCTGCAAAATCGCCTCCCCATATCAATTCAAACAAACAAACAAAACTCCACTGATAACACCCCACACTTAATATATCATGCAGTTAGGTCCTCAGAATGTCTTTAATTCTAAAAAGGATGTTATGCTCTTTTTTCCTTTGCCGTATTTCATTTATTTATTCATTATATTTATATAGTTTTCAGGACAAGATAAGGTTGCTGATAATGGGTTGTCTTCAACAAACATCTATTCAGAGTAAACCTATTAAAATTAATGGACCTTAGACATAGTTATTAATTTCAGTGAGTCTATGCTAAATAAAACTCTCACACAAACATGTTTTAAGGGTTATGTGTGAATGCATGCACATATAGATTTTTGAGAGATTGACAACAGGCAGAATTCTTCACTTTATTGAAATACTACCAACTGCTGCTCAAACAACCCACTGGTAGAGACAGGCCCTAAGTAAATTGATTTTCCCACATAAACCACGGATTGTAAAGATGTCCATAAAAGTGTGTGGAAAGCTATCGTTTAACTATTACAGTTTTCTTCTCTTTCTCAGATAAACTGAGCCACGAGGAATCACTGTCATGGATCCTGCCATAACAATAGAAACCTTAACAAAAGACCTTGCTGAAGTGAAGTCTGCTTGGGATCAAAAGAAATTTGAAGCTGTTTTTTCATGATGAATTTTCACAAAAACTTTTTCAAAGTGGAAATACCCAACAGATAGGGAGATGTGAGGAGCTGAACTTAAATATTGGAAAAATGAGAAACTGAGAGAAACGGAAAATAATAAATTTGCCCACTTCTCTGAGGAGATTTGCTAAGGGAAATACTTGCTGCCATTCCCCCTTCTACACAAATGTTAATGGGGCAGGAGTCCCTGTCCTCTTTTTCAACTCATCCCCCTCACATCTCCTCTAAAATTTGCTCTGGATAGTTGCTCCCAGCTGGGAAGGTGTGCAAGTCATTCGCTTGGGTGAGGAGAAAACATGATGCAGACAGTGATGTTGAAGCTGGAAGCTCCTCATATCCTTCAGAAGAAGGATATTGACAAGCTGGAATGAGTACAGAGGAGGGCGACCAAGATGACCAAACCTCTGAAAACCAAGCCTTATGAGGAGCACTTGAAGGAGCTGGGTATGTTTATCCTGGAAAAGAGGAGATTTAGAGAAGATACAATAGCCCATCTTCAAATATCTCAAGGGTTGTCACACAGAAGAGGGAATAAGCTTGTTTTCTTCTGCTCCGGAGGGTAGGGCCTGATCCAATGGCTTCATATTACAAGACTGAACATGAGGAGGAAATAGTTTATTTTTTAGAAACATTCTAACATTCTGCAGAGGGCAGAGCAGCTACAGAGCCCGCATGACAAGCTGGCTTTGCAAGCCAGGCAGACAAGGACACCAAACTCTCCTCAGAGTGTTCCTAGACTGACAGAAAAGCCTGTGTCTTATCTGACACCCTCAGCTTTAGGGGGACATCATGCAGGGGGCCACCAGGCACAGGTTCCTTCAAGGGTTTCTACAGCCTCCGCAGAGCTACTCGCCTTCCCTTCCCCCAGCTGGTCCTCCAGCTTCCTGCAGCCTGGGGAGCTGGAGCTCTTCTCCACCCCCGCCCTCCAACTCCCTCTCAGTGCAGATGGGGCAGGCAGGTAGTTGCCGTTTCCCGTCTGTGTCTCTTGGGGTTTGGGCCTCTCTTCTACACTGGCCCCTGACAGGGATCCCCCCCCCACCTTCCTATCGGGACACAGTTTCGCCAAATGCCCCTGCCTCCCGCGCACAAAGCAACTGTGTGTTTCCCAACGCCATTGACTCCCTTCTTTCCATGCCATCCTAGTCTTCCCTCTTTCTCTTGAGCCAATCGGCATTGGTTCAACTGCTTGCCCCTGGCTGGATGGGTCGCCCATCCCTGGCGCAGAAAGACTTGGAGTGTGGCTCCTTACTAGCAGAGGCCCCCCAGCCCCCCTCTTTTCTAACGTCCGTTGCTCCTGATGTAACCCCAGCTTAGGGAGGCTCTGACTAACTCGTCCAGCGACTGCATGGGTTGCATCTTCGCCATCTCATCCAGGATCGATGGGTTCAATTCTGCTCCATACATGGCTGCCAGCGGTCCTGTGTTCTGTCCCCAGCCAACCCTTTGCAATAAGGCATTGAAAGGAGTCCAATAAGAGGCCACAGAGCTTCCCCCCTCCAGTCGCAGATCCAACAGTTGTTGCTCATCCGCTGCATGCTCCATGGGGCTCTTGAACATTGCATCCATCTGTCCCCAGAATTCCTGCAGCTTTCCCAGCGTGCTGTGCTGGCCCTCCATTAAAGTGATGGCCCCGTCCTTAGCTGGTTCTTCCAGCCAGCTTATCAGATAAGCTATCCGCTGTTTGTCCAAGCTAAATTTGGCTGATCTCACATCCAAAATGTAATTGGATTCCGTTTTAAGGGCAGCATAACGTTCTGTGTCCCCATTGAATTTTGCAGGATGAACCCCAGGCCCCTTGCCGGCCCTGAGGTCCCTTTCAGCCTGTGTGTTCCTCCTTTGTTCATCTAGAGCTCCTGCTAGCGTATTGAGCTGTGATTTGAGTTGCCATGTGTAGCTTCTCAATTCTATTATGGGTCTGTGGGCTCTCCTGCCCCTCCCTCTGCTCCCCCACCTGCATTCCCCACTTGCCTTTCCATCACGTTCTCTGTTGGCCTCCGGCATGAGAGAAAAAGTGAGTCCGGGCAATCTGTTATGGCTTGGTCTCTCCCACAAACGTGAGACGAATCTGGCTGTTAATTATTTCAGATTTATTGCTAAAACAACAAACTAAGACGGAGCTTCTCTACTCACCACCCTCCCCAGAAGATGGAGTTGCCCGGACTCAGCTCCTCCCCCTTCCCCAACACGGAAGCCCCCACCTTCTCTTCCCGTATCTTTCGTGCATCTCTGCTACTTTTGAAATCCTAAGAGATTTGGCAGAGCGTATTTCCCGCATTCCCACATCTTGCCCACTATCGTAGTTCTCACACATCTATCTGTCCCTTTGGTCAGAGCTCAGATTACAGCTGCTCTCCCCCTCCTCTCTGCTTTCTGCTGTTACCTGTCCTCTCCCTCTGCCTGCTTCTTCTCCTCCTGTCAGCATCCAGCAATTGAGCTGGATCTGATGCACAGCGCAAGTGAAACATGTTCTTAAATAAACTGAAATTTGGCTAACAACACTTGGCTCTAGAGCCCCTGCTGCCATACTTGTCCCAAGTCTCTTTCTCAGTTGCCATAATTCTCCTCATGAAGTTCCATTCTCAGCGCCAACATGGAACTTAAGTCCCTTGCAGTTTGCTCTCAGCTGTTCAGAAAGCCAAAGCAGTGTTGTAAATCAGATGGTGTTGGGCAGAGTCTGAGAAGCTTGTGCTCAGACTGATCGATCGCAGGGCTGTGCAAACCTAAGGCTACCTGGGGAGACGCTTTGCCGCTTGTTGAGGGCTTCCAAGTGGCAGACTGAAGTGCTTGCTTAGTAATGTAGATATTGCTTGCTGTTTAGAATAAAATCTTAAATCTTCTCACTCACTTGTGTTCTGTATTGCCTCAATATCTCAGTTTAAAAGAACCACCTAGCATTTGGCAAGACAAGCATTCATAACATTGCCAACAGAGTACTAAAGAGCTGAGGATAAAACATGCCAATGGATGATTTAAGAGAGACCTTTATTCCAGGTAGGGTACCCCTCCATTTCTTAGATTCCTATGTTGCTCTGCTTTAATGAACAAGGAAACAAACAAACAACAGAACTCTGCCTCTCACTTTAGGTTTATCTGTGGCCTGTAAGGCTTAGCACCAGAAAGGCCAGGGTGAAGCTGCAAAGCTCTTTTTAAAAATGTATAAGCAAAAAATTCACAAAACTCAGACACCTCTTAATTATTTTAAGATCAGAAATAACCTCCCACCCATGAAAATATCAAATAAGTATGGAGGAAGGTAAACCCACTTAACTTCCTCCACAAAAAGCCCCTGGATTTAGGTAGGCTCAATCCAATTTGTAGGGTCTCCTATGCCTGCAAATTTCACCAATTTTGGCCAAAAGGGATTATTTAATTCCTCATTATAATGAATGGGGACACAGAGCTTTATTTGGTTAGAGTTGTCTGGAACCCAAAACACAGATATAAGCAGAGAGAGTACAAAGTAATTAATGCACAGATACTTGGTCACACCTAGTGAGTTTGAATGTGTTTTGCTATTTGTCAATAAAAACTATATTACTTTGTCTGTTTATTTGTGTTGGCAGCCAGTCTGGGAACTTTTCAACCTCCAAGGCTTTCAGGCTGTAAGGCTTTGCAGAAAAGTTACATTCTGAGGAGGGCTAAGCTCATTCCACAAATAAGAGCTGGTGTTGCTGACTCCCAGCTTGATGCACAGCCAATGCATAGCCATCTCTTAGTGTAGCTGCTAGTAGCTGTCAGTGTAGCCCCCTCCGACAGCTGGAAAAACTTGGATTTTTATCTCAGCAGCTGCTAAAATCACGTTTGGACTATAACAATCTCAAAAACAACTGGCTAGTGCTTGGAATGAACAAGTTCAATGTGCACTGAATTAGTTTGAAAAACATCTGAACTACATGTGAAAGTAGTTTCCATAATTGCTGGGTAACCTGAACATGAATTAAGTTGATGTTGGGGTAAAATGAAGAATGAATTCTGGCTCATCTTCAAGTTCATTGCCACTTTCTAAATGCTTTAGAGTATTTACACAAACAAAATTTGGTTTTTTTTTCAAAAACCAAGAAACAAAAAAATAAAAAAGCACATATCCCTCAAAAATAAAGCAAAGAAAGAAAGAATGTAGAGTATTTCTACAAAAAAATTTGCCAAGGGTAATTTGGATTAACTTGAAGTGAACTGAACATAAAGAGAACTGGTTTGTTTCATAAAGGGATGAACATGAATGGGAATTAGTTCTTTTACGGACATGTTGAACTTGAACTAGTTCCAAGCTCTGATATGGACAGAGACCTGATTTCAAGTCTTGTTTGTTCTGATGATGTCATCTCTGGTTTCTTTGTTTTCTCAAAAACCAAGAAAAAAAAAAGGAAAATAAAAAGCACATATCCTGCAAAAACAAAACAAAAACAAAGAAAGAATAAGAAGCACCTATCTGGAGTTATTTGTGGTAGGAGGACACCCAAAACTCCCTCTCCTCCAACTATGTTGAAGATGAACCAGTCTTTTATTTACAATCCATGGTTTATGGGGGGGGGAATCAATTTACATAGGACATAACTCTAAGACCAGTGGGTTGTTTGAGCAGCAGTTCGTAGTATTTCAATAAAGTGAAGAATTCTGCCTGTTGTCAATCTCTCAGAAATCTCTATGTGCATGCATTCACATATAACCCTTAAAACATGTTTATGTGAGATGTGGATCTTTTTTGAACTCAAATTGTTCATTCCTCTAGAGCAGGCATGGCCAAATGTGGCCCTCCAGCTGTTTTGGAACTACAACTCCCATCATCAATGACCACTACTCCTGTTAGCCTGGGATGATGGGAGTTGTAGTCCCAAAACAGCTGGAGGGCCACGTTTGGCCATGCCTGCTCTAGAGATTTGACTAAAGGAAGCATTTACACACACACTAAGGATTCCTCTCTTTTTTTGCTAAAACTTTGGGCAAAACACTTAATAAATAAATAAGCCAATGCACTGTGCATATCCCTAGTATATTCTGCCCAAGCCTTGTTCTGCCACTTTCACAAAAGTCACCATAAAATGAAGAATATTTTTAGAAATGTCACCAAGGGGGAGATAAAAAAAAAGGAGTCAATGGGTAGGAATAAGAGATGCAGAAAGAGCCCAGAAATATTCGTAAAGTACAGTACTGGGGAAAATATCCACATTGGGTTCTTGTCAACTAACCTTTACTCAGCGATGACGCAATGAAATTAATAACAATGCCTAAGATCCATTAATTTTAATAGGTCTACTCTGAGTAAATGTTAGTTGAAGACAACCCATTATCAGCAACATTATCTTGTCCTGAAAGCCATATAAATGTAATGAATAAATGAATGAAATACCGCTAAAGGAAAAAAGAGCATAAAATCGATTTTAGAATTAAAGACATTCTGAGGACCTAACTGCACGATACATTAAGTGTGTTATCAGTGGGGTTTTGTTTGTTTGTTTGAATTGACATGGGGAGGCGATTTTGCAGCAGGACTAAGGTGCATGGAGAAGGGAAGTTTCATATTTCGTACCACAGTCATGGAAGGACACAGAAAGCCCTGAGAGGGCAACTCGGGAAAGTCGTAGAAACATAGCACTGTAGAGTTGGAAGGGACCCTGAGGGTCATCCAGTCCAACCCTCTGCAATGCAGGAATATGTGGCTGATCCATGCAGGGTCCTGGAGCCTTGGCGTTATCAGCACCATGGTCTAACCCGCATAGCTATCCAGGCTCATTAGGCAGCACCTACCCAGAACGAAGAGAAGCTCCGGCATATTCTGCCCTGCCCTGCCTCAAACCCTTGCCATGCAGTTTCTCTAATCAGAAGTGGTGCACGGATAGCATTTTTACACACCAGCAAGTGCTGGGAAGCAGCCGTGTTCCTGCTGCTTTCTTGTAGGGACTGGGGGGGGGGGGTCTGCAGAGGGATATATTGAATTAACACGCAAAAGGGTGGCATTGGCTTCAGGGCAGTTACTTAAATCTCTTATGCTTTGCTTCTGCACTAAGGGGCAGCCCCGATGGTCTCTGCCTCTTCAGCACTCAGGGCATGGAGAATAGAAGTTGCTGTATTTCTCTGTTCTGCACCCTGCTCTCCGCTCTGACAAAGAGGGTGGGGTAGGGTTGCCAGACGTTCCCAGTACAATATGCATGTGTGCTTGGGCCCAGGGTCTTTTGCCTCACCATCCTCACTACTGACTCCCTGTTGCTACTCAGCTTCAAAGAAAAAAACAAACAAAACAAGTGTCCCTGGGTTCATTGGGGGGAAAAAACCTGGTGACCATATGGTGAACTGCATTGCAATGCTAATTAACGTCTTTTATGAAACTTGTCGCGGGGAGGGGACTAGTAGCACGAGCTCTGCTTGCTCCCTGGTGATGGCATGTTATTTATTCCCTTTGCTGCGGGAAGAAGGGCAGCTTTCTCCAACATCATTGTTAATAATATTTGTTGTTTATAATATGATATGATATCACAGTAGCTATAATGTAATGGTTAATATAATAATAAAAATGTAAAAAAATAACAATAAAAAGGTAAAAGGTAGACGACGACAACAACAATTGTATCTGTCACCCACCAAACAAGGAGCTTAGAGTCTCCTTTAACGCAAACAAGCTCCAAAAGAAAAGGAAAGTTCAGCTCCTTACCTGTTGCCGAACCGATTTTTTGTAGCCAAGCTCAGTCCTCTTCTTGGAGGTTTTGCTTCGAGGTTTCTCGTGCTTTTCTCCGTCCTGCTATCTCCCTCTCTCTCCCTTTTATACCCTCTCTCCCTCCTGATCGTCCCACTACTAAAAGCAAAAAAGAAAGCGAAGGTAGCCAGCGAGGATGAAATAAGATCGCAACAAATAGCCGAAGCCGCATTCCTGGCCAGAGTCCAAGCAGCCCGTTTGCCAGCGGGGATTTTGCTTTTTCTGGGAAGTCCCAAAGGATCACCTGTGGAAGCATCCCATGGAAGTAATCCTTTACTGTTGTTGCCTCTGGGCCAGTCTCAGCAGCACCTGAGTTGTCGGCACTTCTTACTACAGCTGTGTGGAATATTTGCAAAGAATCATAGACATTTCTTAGATTTTTTAATAAAAAATCCAGTTAATCAGGTCCATTCATTTCAGCTGGTGTGCTCTGAGCATGAGTATATTGGATAAAATCCTTAGGCTGGGGTGTAAATGGCAGGCTATGGGAGCAGAGCAGCGCTATGAGGAGAATTCGGCTGATCAGGGCATGTGGCGTCCCTGGTTCCACAACCAGACCATCATCTGCAGTACATCAGATGCGCACTGGGCACAGACATATTAATATAAGAATGCAATGACAACAAGGTTCTGCCTCATATCTGAAGTGTGTCAAGTTCTTTCTTCCAACCCGCTCTATGCATAGACCTCTCCTGTTATTTGCATTAAAAAGATGGGGGGGGGGAGTGAAAGGATTTCATTAGCATGTGCAGAGGTACTTTGTTCTGCTTAGGGGGCCCTTTCAGCACTAACTTGTCTACTTAGGGCCTCCTGCACATCATTGATCACGTCACCCATTTGCACTGCAGAAAATTCTGAGAATGGAAAAGCATCATAAGGGATGTTATATTGGTTCACATGCTCAGACCTGTCAGGTTTCACTGCCAAGGTCCATAAATTCACAGATAGCCTGTGCCTTGTTGTAGCTGTGCGCTGAAGATCAGCAGTGATGACAGTGTATCACCGGTTTTGATCTTGGAATGACATACAGTGGTACCTCAGGTTACATACGCTTCAGGTTACAGACTCCGCTAACCCAGAAATAGTGCTTCAGGTTAAGAACTTTGCTTCAGGATGAGAACAGAAATAGCGCGGCAGCAGCGGGAGGCCCCATTAGCTTAATTGGTGCTTCAGGTTAAGAACAGCTTCAGGTTAAGAACGGACCTCTGGAACGAATTAAGTACTTAACCTGAGGTACCACTGTACATACTTCTGAAGGGAGACCCCGAACAGAGACTGAAAACCCCTATGCAGTTTAAAATCACCAAGGTACTGGATATGTAGAAAAATACAGGTATTCTGGGAGAGTATCCATGCAGAACTGCAAAAAATGCTAAAGATCTCTTTCAATAAAAAACCAGAGGCCTACCTCCTGGGAAAAATAGATTTGGATATTCCACAAAAGAGGAAGGCTATCTTTTTATACGTGACAAAAACAAACAAACAAAACCCTACTGATAACACCCCACACTTAATGTATCGTGCAGTTAGGTCCTCAGAATGTCTTTAATTCTAAAAAGGATGTTATGCTCTTTTTTTCCTTTGCCGTATTTCATTTATTTATTCATTATATTTATATAGTTTTCAGGACAAGATAAGGTTGCTGATAATGGGTTGTCTTCAACTAACATCTATTCAGAGTAAACCTATTAAAATTAATGGACCTTAGACATATTTATTAATTTCAGTGAGTCTATGCTAAATAAAACTCTCACACAAACATGTTTTAAGGGTTATGTGTGAATGCATGGACATATAGATTTTTGAGAGATTGACAACAGGCAGAATTCTTCACTTTATTGAAATACTACCAACTGCTGCTCAAACAACCCACTGGTAGAGACAGGCCCTAAGTAAATTGATTTTCCCACATAAACCACGGATTGTAAAGATGTCCATAAAAGTGTGTGGAAAGCTATCGTTTAACTATTACAGTTTTCTTCTCTTTCTCAGATAAACTGAGCCACATAAAGAATGGCCAGGCTCCCAAGGAAATCCAAACAAGTAACCTGCCAGACAGGAAATAAACAAGGACAAGAGAAAAACAACATTTAAATTTCTGTGATGCAGATAGGATGTATCTGAGAGGTGGTCTTAGGTCACACCCCTTCTGTGATGTATGCATAATGTTTCTGGGGGTGGTCTTGATCTAGAGGATGGAAATTTCAAAAGTCTTTATAAGCCCTAGCACAGCATTTTTGTGGGTCCACCGCCTTTCCTGCGAGTGAGGGGAGCACCCTGTTGCAACAGATCAATAAAGATCAAGCTTACTAGCTGCTTTGCTTCTCAATATTCTCTGGTTGGCCTCTGTTATTCTCTCCTACCAATAGGGAACCTATGTAAGGACTCCATATGGGCTCTTGGATACCCCATAAGGGAAAAGGGCATATTTTTATTTACAACAATTTCCAGAACTTTGACCTTCTTGGTCGCCCTCCTCTGAGAATGGAAAAGCATCATAAGGCATGTTATATTGGTTCACATGCTCAGACCTGTCAGATTTCATTGTCAAGGTCCATGAACTGGCAATGTCCATGAACTCACAGATAGGCGGTGCCTTGCTGTATCTGTGTTCTGAAGATCAGCATTCATGACAGTGTATCACCGGTTTTGATCTTGAAATGACATACATACTTCAGATGGGAGACCCCAAACAGAGACTGAAAACCCCCATGCAGTTTAAAATCACCAAGGTACTTTGAGCTTATCTCGGACAAAAGCCTAATAAGCTGGTACAGGCACATATTTCTTTCTAAATGCTCTGCTGCTGATTATTTGCAACTTTTTATCCTGCATAACCTTGAAAGGGGAAAGTAGCTTTGGGTTTTTATTATATTGTAGCAGAAATGACATGCTGTTTACAAGTTTTCCTCTCCCGCTCCCCTGCCCAGCACATAGTTCTGCTTTCTGAGAAAACAAAAGCTAAATGGAGTCGCTATAGGTCCTCCTTCTTGTAAATCATTTCTTGGACTGTGCTGGGTCATGACAGAGAGCAAAAGCTAGCAGTGTGAGGCTCACACTTCATCAAAACTCAGGAGGAATATGATGATATGATACAAAGACTTTAAACAAATTACATAATTTATAAACAAAATAAAAAAATTCCTTCCAGTAGCACCTTAAAGACCAACTGAGTTAGTTCTAGGTATGAGCTTTCGTGTGCATGCACACTTCTTCAGATACACTGAAACAGAAGTCACCGGACCTTTCTATATAGTGAGAAGGTGGGGAGGGGTATTACTCAGAAGGGTGGTGGGAATGGGTGATTGGCAGATAGCTGCGATGAGCCTGTTGACGACTCTTAACGACTGCAATAGGTCTAACAGGAAAAAGCAAGGGGTGAGAAGGTGAAAAATGGCTTTGTCATGTATAATGAGATAAGAATCCAATGTCTTTGTTCAAACCAGGTCTCTCCATAGTTTTAAGTTTGGTGATAAGTTGCAATTCAGCAGCTTCTCTTTCCAGTCTATTTCTGAAATTCCTTTGTAATAGAACAGCTACTTTGAGATCTTGTATAGAATGTCCTGGGAGATTGAAGTGTTCTCCTACTGGTTTTTCTGTCTTGTGGTTCCTGATGTCGGATTTATGTCCGTTTATTCTTTGGCGTAAGGTCTGGCCTGTTTGTCCAATATAGAGAGCTGAAGGACACTGTTGGCATTTTATGGCATACACAATGTTAGACGATGAGCAATTAAATAGTCCCGAGATGGTATGTGTGATGTTGTTGGGGCCAGTAATGGTGTTGTCCGGGTGTATGTGGCAGCAAAGTTGGCATCTGGGTTTATTGCAGGCTCTGGTGCCAGTGTCCGTGTTAGGTCTGGTTGTAGTATTATTGTGGGTTAGGAGTTGTTTAAGACTGGGTGGCTGTCTGTAGGCAATGAAAGGTCTTCCTCCCAGAGCTTGAGAAAGAGAACTGTCATTGTCCAGGAGAGGTTGTAGATCTCTGATGATGCGTTGTACTGTTTTAACTTGGGAGCTGTATGTGATGACTAGAGGTGTTCTGTTATTTTCTTTTTTGGGTCTGTCTTGCAGCAAGTTCTCTCTGGGTATCAGTCTGGCTCTGTTGATCTGTTGTCTAACTTCATCTGCTGGGTATTTTAGTTCTAAAAAGGTTTGCTGTAGATCTCTTAGGTGAGAGTCTCTGTCTGTAGAATTGGAGCAGATGCGGCTGTAACGTAGTGCCTGGCTATATACAATGGACTGTTTGGTATGTTTGGGATGGTAGCTAGAGGCATGTAGATATGTTTGTCGGTCAGTTGGTTTACGGTATAAGGTGGTGTCTATGCGCCCATCCTGTATTTTTATAGTAGTGTCCAAAAAATGTATTTCTTGCATAGATTGATTCATTGTTAGGTTGATGGTGGGGTGAAAATCATTGAATTTCTGGTGGAAGGTGTCCAGGGTCTGTTGACCATGTGTCCAGATGATAAAAATATCATCAATGTATCGCAGGTACAAGAGAGGTTTGAGTGGGTAGGAGTTTAGGAAACGTTGTTCTAAATCCGCCATGAAGATGTTGGCATACTGTGGGGCCATGCGGGTGCCCATTGCTGTGCCGCTGATCTGAAGGAACAGGTCATCACCGAATTTGAAGTTGTTGTGGGTAAGGACAAATTGGCAGAGTTTGGTAGCAAAGTCCGCTGTGGTTTTATCTGAAATGGTATTCCTTATAGCTTGTAAACCATCGTTGTGTGGGATGTTGGTATACAGAGATTCCACATCCATAGTAGCTAGTATAGTATTGTTGGGAAGATTATTTAAAGATTGTATTTTCCTCAGAAAATCTGTGGTGTCACGTACATAGCTGGGAGCACTGATGGCATATGGTTTCAGAACAGAGTCCATATAACCGGAGACACCCACTGTAATAGTGCCAATACCTGAAATGATGGGGCGTCCTGGATTTCCTGGTTTGTGTATTTTAGGTAGAAGATAGAAAGTTCCTGGTCGAGGTTCTGTTGGTGTGTTTGTGAGGATCTGTTCTTGGATGTGTGGGGGTAGCTCCTTAACAATCTTGTTCAGTTCTTTTTTGTATTCTTGTGTGGGGTCTGAGTCCAATTTTATGTAAAAGGCGGTATTGGAAAGTTGTCTGTGAGCCTCCTGAATGTAGTCAGTTTTGTTCATGATGACGACCGCTCCACCTTTGTCCGCTTCTTTAATTATAATGTCTGGGTTGTTTCTGAGATTATCTATGGCTCTCCTTTCGGCATGGTTTAGATTTTGTTGTAAGCGATGGTGTTTTCTGGTCACATCTGTTTGGATTCTGTGGCGGAAGCAGTCAATGTACAAGTCCAGTGTGGTATTGCGTCCATCAGGAGGGGTCCATGTGGAGTCCCTTTTTGTGTAACACTTTTTCGGTGGTAGTTGGTGGTCAGTGTTCTGTTGGGAGGGTGGTTGTTGTTCTGCAGTGGGTTGTGAAGTTGTTGCTTGTTCTGCTTTGTCTTGTTGTTGTGTGTGTTGAAAATACTCCTTCAGGCGTAAACGGCGGAAAAATGCTTCCAAGTCCCCACAGAACTGAATCATGTCTGGGGATTTGGCAGGGCAGAATGACAGTCCACGTGAAATATCTTGTCAATCTCTCACAGCAAGCACTCAGCCCAGCTGAGGAATCAGTCCTTTCACGTGGACTGTCATTCTGCCCTGCCAAATCCCCAGACATGATTCAGTTCTGTGGGGACTTGGAAGCATTTTTCCGCCGTTTACGCCTGAAGGAGTATTTTCAACACACACAACAACAAGACAAAGCAGAACAAGCAACAACTTCACAACCCACTGCAGAACAACAACCACCCTCCCAACAGAACACTGACCACCAACTACCACCGAAAAAGTGTTACACAAAAAGGGACTCCACATGGACCCCTCCTGATGGACGCAATACCACACTGGACTTGTACATTGACTGCTTCCGCCACAGAATCCAAACAGATGTGACCAGAAAACACCATCGCTTACAACAAAATCTAAACCATGCCGAAAGGAGAGCCATAGATAATCTCAGAAACAACCCAGACATTATAATTAAAGAAGCGGACAAAGGTGGAGCGGTCGTCATCATGAACAAAACTGACTACATTCAGGAGGCTCACAGACAACTTTCCAATACCGCCTTTTACATAAAATTGGACTCAGACCCCACACAAGAATACAAAAAAGAACTGAACAAGATTGTTAAGGAGCTACCCCCACACATCCAAGAACAGATCCTCACAAACACACCAACAGAACCTCGACCAGGAACTTTCTATCTTCTACCTAAAATACACAAACCAGGAAATCCAGGACGCCCCATCATTTCAGGTATTGGCACTATTACAGTGGGTGTCTCCGGTTATATGGACTCTGTTCTGAAACCATATGCCATCAGTGCTCCCAGCTATGTACGTGACACCACAGATTTTCTGAGGAAAATACAATCTTTAAATAATCTTCCCAACAATACTATACTAGCTACTATGGATGTGGAATCTCTGTATACCAACATCCCACACAACGATGGTTTACAAGCTATAAGGAATACCATTTCAGATAAAACCACAGCGGACTTTGCTACCAAACTCTGCCAATTTGTCCTTACCCACAACAACTTCAAATTCGGTGATGACCTGTTCCTTCAGATCAGCGGCACAGCAATGGGCACCCGCATGGCCCCACAGTATGCCAACATCTTCATGGCGGATTTAGAACAACGTTTCCTAAACTCCTACCCACTCAAACCTCTCTTGTACCTGCGATACATTGATGATATTTTTATCATCTGGACACATGGTCAACAGACCCTGGACACCTTCCACCAGAAATTCAATGATTTTCACCCCACCATCAACCTAACAATGAATCAATCTATGCAAGAAATACATTTTTTGGACACTACTATAAAAATACAGGATGGGCGCATAGACACCACCTTATACCGTAAACCAACTGACCGACAAACATATCTACATGCCTCTAGCTACCATCCCAAACATACCAAACAGTCCATTGTATATAGCCAGGCACTACGTTACAGCCGCATCTGCTCCAATTCTACAGACAGAGACTCTCACCTAAGAGATCTACAGCAAACCTTTTTAGAACTAAAATACCCAGCAGATGAAGTTAGACAACAGATCAACAGAGCCAGACTGATACCCAGAGAGAACTTGCTGCAAGACAGACCCAAAAAAGAAAATAACAGAACACCTCTAGTCATCACATACAGCTCCCAAGTTAAAACAGTACAACGCATCATCAGAGATCTACAACCTCTCCTGGACAATGACAGTTCTCTTTCTCAAGCTCTGGGAGGAAGACCTTTCATTGCCTACAGACAGCCACCCAGTCTTAAACAACTCCTAACCCACAATAATACTACAACCAGACCTAACACGGACACTGGCACCAGAGCCTGCAATAAACCCAGATGCCAACTTTGCTGCCACATACACCCGGACAACACCATTACTGGCCCCAACAACATCACACATACCATCTCGGGACTATTTAATTGCTCATCGTCTAACATTGTGTATGCCATAAAATGCCAACAGTGTCCTTCAGCTCTCTATATTGGACAAACAGGCCAGACCTTACGCCAAAGAATAAACGGACATAAATCCGACATCAGGAACCACAAGACAGAAAAACCAGTAGGAGAACACTTCAATCTCCCAGGACATTCTATACAAGATCTCAAAGTAGCTGTTCTATTACAAAGGAATTTCAGAAATAGACTGGAAAGAGAAGCTGCTGAATTGCAACTTATCACCAAACTTAAAACTATGGAGAGACCTGGTTTGAACAAAGACATTGGATTCTTATCTCATTATACATGACAAAGCCATTTTTCACCTTCTCACCCCTTGCTTTTTCCTGTTAGACCTATTGCAGTCGTTAAGAGTCGTCAACAGGCTCATCGCAGCTATCTGCCAATCACCCATTCCCACCACCCTTCTGAGTAATACCCCTCCCCACCTTCTCACTATATAGAAAGGTCCGGTGACTTCTGTTTCAGTGTATCTGAAGAAGTGTGCATGCACACGAAAGCTCATACCTAGAACTAACTCAGTTGGTCTTTAAGGTGCTACTGGAAGGAATTTTTTTATTTTGTTTTGACCATGGCAGACCAACACGGCTACCTATCTGTAACTGGAACAATTTATAAATAAAAGCACCACTGACTCAACAGATTTCTTTCATCGCTTCCATTCCTGTTCATCTAGAATTGACCTCTTCTGCATTCATCTTCCACACCCATTTAAATTATATTACAGTGGTACCTCGGGTTAAGAACTTAATGTGTTCTGGAGGTCTGTTCTTAACCTGAAACTGTTCTTAACCTGAAGCACCACTTCAGCTAATGGGGCTTCCTGCTGCCACTGCACCACCGCTGCACAATTTCTGTTCTCATCCTGAAGCAAAGTTCTTAATCCAAGGTAATATTTCTGGGTTAGCGGAGTCTGTAACATGAAGCGTCTGTAACCTGAAGCGTATGTCACCCGAGGTACCACTGTATTAATACTAGTACTCCAGAGGGAGTCCATTCCACTGTCAAAGAGCTCTCGCTCTCAGAAAGTTCTTCCTCGTGTTTAGTCAGAATCTCTTTCCTTGTAGCTTGAAGCTGTTTGTCCAGGTCTGACCATCTGTTTGTCCAGGTCTGACCATCTGAAGCAGGACAAAGCAAGCTTGCACCACACTCCATATGGCAACCCTTGAGATATCTGAAGATGGCTATCATATCTCAGAGCCCAAAAGTCCCATGGTGATTGGTGATTTCTGCCACTGGGAGTTTTATTAGCGCAAACAGTTTCTGAACTCTTATCGCAAAACACTGTGTACACACTGTGTACAATACACTCAGATTAAAGTTGCCACTACCGGCACTGTGGGCTGGATAGGAAAAGGCGGATTCTGCCACTGGGAGTTTTATTAGCGCAAACAGTTTCTGAACTCTTATCGCAATACACTGTGTCTAAAAGTTCAGATTAAAATTACCACTACTGGCACTGTGGGCTGGATAGGAAAAGATCCTGCTGCAGCCGCTTCTCAGCTGGCTTTGCAGATCCAGCTGCTTCCTGCCTGCCCGGTCTGCAGGGGGTGGGGAAGAGCTCCAGCTCCCCAGGCTGCAGGAAGCTGGAGGACAAGCTGGGGGAAGGGAAGGCGAGCCTCTCTGCGTATGGCTGTAGAAACCCTGGAGTGCAGCAGCGCCATGATCCCTTGCATCATCTCCTTCTCAGGTTGAGGATGGCGGATGAGACAAAGGCTTTGCTGTCCATCTAGGAACACTCTGTGGGGATTTGGTGTCCTGCCTGCCTGCCCGGTCTGCAAAGCCAGCTTCTTGCTCTAACGTCGCTCTGCACCCTGCAGAATGTTAGAACTTTTCTGGAAAAGAAACTATTTCCTCTAAGACGCCCTAAACCCCCACAGCTTTAAAGCCCTTCCACTTTATGCAGCCTATCAATGTAACAATGCAAAAGTCGACAAGGAAGCCATCAAGGAATAATATTTCTATGCTGCCTTTCAGCTCTAAAAGGAGCCCCACCTAATTAATTCTGACTGTTTCTTTCTTTGCTCACTTTCCCATATTTCAACCATTCCTGCTATGTATTCAGGAGGGAACGGTTGCTTGAAAGGACAACAATCAAATATACAGTGAGTGGAACCTTGGTTCTTGAACTTAATCCATTCCGGGTGTTTGTTCGGCTCCCGAAACCATTCAAAAACCAAGGCGTTGCATCCGATTGGCTGCAGGAGCCTCCTACACTCAAGCAGAAGCCATGTCGGACGTTCAACTTCTGAAAAACGTTCGTAAGCTGGAACACTTACTTCCGGGTTTGCAGAGTTCAGGAGCTGATTTGTTCAACAATTAAGCTGTTCGGGAACCAAGGCACCCCTGTATATCAGAGTTTCTCTCTCCAGGAGAAACCCTCACCAGGACAGGAAGTCCAATTTATGCAGTTTGAAAGCTTCTCATCAAAGCATTGCAGCCATTTCAGGGGGTTTAGGCAGGAAAACTGAGAGGCAGATGAAGCTGTACAGGAATTTCAACAGCATTTGTTAAAGATGTTTACTTAAGACATTGTAATAACTATAATGCTGCCTGCACCCCAATTTCTGTTTGGTAAGAGATTCCTGGGGTTCCAGTGCTTACCCAGAATATGGTTTCCTTGGAATGTCAATGGAGTTAAACATTAATGTGAGTAGTTTGAACTGGGCAACTGATGCAGCTGTTTTAAAAGAGGAGTTAGATGCAGAAGGCATTAACTGCTGCAATATTTCTGTTCTTGTTTAGGTGTGATAAATCTCAGAGAAGAGCAGCCATGGCTTGTAAGAGCAGCAAACAAGACACATTAGCTCAAATGAATCAGCCATCTGGCAACGTACCCTTGATATCGCCATCGTAGGGGACTCAGGTGTCGGCAAATCATCCCTGGTCAATGCCCTGCGAAATATGGCAGACGATGAGGGTGGTGCAGCTGCGGTCGATGTGATGAAAGGTACTAGGGAACCAACGGGGTACTTGTACCCCCAATATCCAGATGTAACCCTTTGGGATCTACCAGCTGAAGCCAAACTTTATTCAATTACATATCTTCAACTCAATATGAAAGCAAACATGTTTAATGTTTCTTTTTTCTGTGCTATTGTGGCTGTACCCTTATAGAAGGATGCAGAGACCATACCTGCCCTCACCTTCCTCTGAATAGCAGTATTGTGGGGAGAAGGATTATCATCCGAATCATGGGATGGGGAGGGAAAGTTTCAAACTCTCCTTGGCCTGCAAATCCCTTCTGGGCTGTTGAGCTGACTGGGGAAGCGCTGAGAGTGCAGAAAAGGAGGCTGGACAGCAGAAGTTAACAGAAATTGAGAAATCGTAGAATTTGATCATGCAATTCCCCCCTGAACAAAGCAAAACTGTCACACTGCTAACTCTCCTCTCCCCCTTTTAATTCAAAAATGCTTTCCTGACACTAATGCAGCAGCCCCTCTATTCTCCCTTGGTTTGAGGGTCATCTCTCAAAGGGAGACATTCTGGGTTAGGTGGCCGGGGAGAGTCGCCTGCATCACAGGGGCTAGAAATTGTTTTAAAACATAGTTAAAAGTTTGAGATTAATAAAGTTAAGGACTTGCAACCACTTTGAACTTTTTGTTATGGCATTCCTTAAAACATGAGTCTCGCTTCTTCGTTCAGTCTGAGGATAGTAGAGCCTACAGACAATTTAGGCTATGAGGGATTTTGTGAACTTGGGTTTTGCATGTGTGGTTTTGCTTTTTTTGTTAAAACACACTGAAACATAATGGTCACGGCCCACTGCAGCAGCTCAGGAAGATGCATGGCTGGTAGTTGACACTTTATTGGCAAGAGAAACACTGACAGCAGCTCCCACAGGGCGACTTCTTCTGCACGGAAGCCGCTGCTGCTCATTCCTCTTCAAGCCCCTCCTGGTACTGAAGGAAGGTGAGGACAGGTGACCTCACCTAGGCCCGAAGTCACCCCCCACCAAAGCAGGCTCAAAGCTTCTCAGAGCTTTTCAAAATCATTTTTCTCAGCAGCTAAAAGGCATTAGCTAAGCATCAGAAACTTTCCGCTTGCTGTAACTAAAAAGATTGCAACAAAGGTAGGGAACACAGTCCATTGTTTCTCAGGCCTTTCTGATGCCTTCTGGCCTTGCTAAAGAACCACATTGCAACTTACTTTCTGTCCGGGAACCATGCCAGAACAAGAGATTGAAACATATCTGAACACTCTGAAACCCCTTTCCTGGGAAGAGTCCAATAGTCCCAAGACAGCTTTCTGTTCATGCTCAGAGGACTCCTGAGGGAGGAGAAAGGAGGAGGGAACTGGAAAGGGGTATATATGCTTGTGCACATGACTGTGAATTTTGTGCATGCTTTTTGTGACTTATCACACTTGCTCCTTCTACCAGTTCATGGATGGTAGAAATAAAAGCCTTTTCTCCGAAACTATTCCTTGAGTGTCTGTTGACTCCCACTTCCCTTTCCCAGGTGCAATATTTTTCCCACCCGAGGGCAAAGCCTCATAAGGCCACAGTACTAGGACATGGCGGAGCAGGGGAAGGTGAGGAGTCAACTGGCCCATCCCTTGGCTGAACAGTTTCTTCTTCCTCCACCTCATCCTGCCCTAACTCTTCTTCTTCCTCCTCCTCCTTCTGGTCTGGCTCCCAGCCCCATAAATCAGTGGCTCCCTTTCCTGGGTCAGCTTCCTGGCCCCCTGTCTCTGCCACATTCACAGTCCCCAACATCTATTATCTGAGGCAGGGTCAACCCAAGACGTTTTGTTGCTGGAGGTGAAGGACAAGATGGCCGCTGCCCCTCCCTCCATTCCATGGGCAGAAACCAACTGGATCAGCCACTGAATGACTTCAGAACACTGGCAATGGAGCCCTGTCCTCTCCTCACGTGAGGGAAATGGCCTTAGGGGACTTAGGCAGGCTGTTTCCAAAGGGGTAGCCATGTCGGTTTGTTAAAGCAAAAACAGCAAAGGCAGACCCTCCAAGTAACCGTATTTTCCAGGGACGTCCCTGATTTAGAGAAGCCGCCCTGGTTTCTGATTTGATCCCGGAATGTTCCGCTTTTCCTTAGGATGTCCCTATTTTCATTGGAGAAATGTTGGAGGGTATGGAGTTATCTGACCCCTGAGCCATCTGAAGGGAATCCTGTAGAGCAGGGGTGGCTAACTCACAAGACACTGTGATCTACTAACAGAGTTAAAAACTGGCATTTATCTACCCCCTTTTTTTGGGGGGGGGTTCAGGTTAAAGATGCTGAGCTTCTGTTAGGAAGAAGGAAGGCCAATTTTTGGGGGGTTGAGGTCAAAGTTGTTGAGCTTATTTGAGGGGAGCTAGTGATCTACTAGTGATCTACCACAGACGTCCAGTGATCTACCAGTAGATCAGGATCTACATGTTGGACGTGCCTGCTGTGTAATGTTTTATTATGTTTTTATATTTGTTGGTAGCTGCCCAGAGTGGCTTGGGCAACCCAGTAAAATGTGTGGGGCTAAAAATAGTAAAATTATCATTATGGAATAGGACGTGCCTGTTTCCACCAGAGAAATGATGGAGGACATGCATAGGGTCTCATGGCATCTTAAAAGACGAGACTGGCTAGCAGGGATCCTCAAGAGGAACAGTTAGGGATAGCCGCCACCACTGAGCTTCCCCCAATACACACACTCTCAACATCTGCTACCTGAGGCAGCTGCTTCATGCTGGCTAATAGTAGAGCTGGCTCTGTTGGGCTAGACCAAGAAAATGGCAACACCCGGTGACAGAACATGGAACAAGCCTTCCTGAAGATAAAATAGAGGTTGGGTGGCTTTGTGGAGCCCCCTGCTCAAGCAGCCAGTCCTTCAAATTTCCTCATGCTGGGGGTAGCGCTAACATTGATCTATGGGCCTGATCTATCCAGACCAAAATGAATTTGTGTGAAGGCCAGGGCTGAAGAGTTAGGGAGTGAATGCCACATGAAATGCCATTCCCTCACTCAAACAGGCTGCATCATTTTGACCCCCCACAATGAAACAAATGGTTGAAACTCCCCACTGTCAACCACAAATAGAGTGGTAAATTGTGGGTGGGGTGGTTTAGTTCTGTCCTAACCCGACGGTATAGTAGTATTTCACCTCAGCCTTCCCAAAGCAAGTAATGCTTCAGAGGTTTTGGACTACAACTCCCATCAGCTCTAGCCAGCATGGCCAATGAAGTCCAAAACATCTGGAAGGCATCAGTTTGAGGAAGGCTGTAGGGAACTTCCAGATGTCCTTTTTATTGAGCATTCATATCTGAGCTCATATCGGGGTGATTATACGTGATCCCACTTTCTATACCCTTTGCATCTGCAAATGTTTTGGGATGGTCATTCTGCTTCATTTGCAATAGGCACAGACTCCATAGTTTCCTGCTAAAGCCCTGCAACTTTTTCATAGCACAAATGTTGATGGGTGTGTGTGTGTGTTGCCCACTTTTGTCACACTACAGAGCAAGAGTGACCTTCCAGATGGGAATAATAACCGAGTGACATTCGGGAAGTGTTGCAGAACTATTAATAGAGTGGAATGGTATCTGAATGGCCCACTATAAACTGCCCACTCACTGGCCTGTGAGCTCTCCAGTTGGAGAACAGCCTTTACCAAAGGTGCCATGGGCTTTGAAGACATTCGAATTCAGGACGCAAGGGAGAAACGTGCTAAGAGGAAAGCACACTTGGCAAATCCACACTGTGATTAACTCCCGCCCGGAAACCAATGTCCCCACTGTGGAAGGATGTGTGGATCCAGAATTGGCCTCCACGGTCACTTACGGACTTAGTGTTAAAACCATGTTTATGGAAGACAACCTTACTCAGCCCAGAGTGATTGCCAAAGAAGGAGGGGGGGTCTAGATAATTCACAACATTTCTCATTTATGAGACTTTCATGGAAAACTGAAAGCTGATTAATAAGGGTGGCCAGGAGATTAATTTAACCAATTACTTTATTTCATGAAAACTTATACAGCACTTGATTCTAATAAAACCTCAAAGCGGTTTGCAAAGAGAAAAAACAATAAGACCAAGAAACAATTACAGTCATGCTTTAAGATATGCAAGAGTTAAAATACTAAAACAGACTAAAATTACTGAAATAGATGTTGCATGGGACTTGTGATACAGAGCTAACTCTTGTTCCTAAAGAAAAAAAGCAAATGCAGCAGAGAGAGAGAGAGAGAGAGAGAGAAGGAGAGAAAGTGAATGCTGCAGCCTGCATAAATTCTAACTTGAGACCATCCTTGCAAGCAGGTTCACAGAGGTCACTAGTTTTTTCTAGTCTGACATCATATACAGAGCAATTCATTAGTGGACTGAAAGAAGTATGAATAGGAAAAAGTTCATTTGTCCCAAAGTCTCCTTTCAGTATTGGTCTTAATTCTTATACATTGGATAGAGATACTAATTTTAAAAAGTAACTGAAAGGGTATTATGGTGGCATTCAGATTATTTCACTTGGGTTTTTTTTTTTTTTAAAAAAATGAGAAGCCTAAGATTTATGGAATTTTTACAATAAAAAACCTGATCATCTGATTATTATTATTTTAATGTTTTTTGGTGGTGGTTGTTTTAAAAATGGAAACGTATAATTTACCAGATACTATAATTTACCAGATAAAATTTACCAGATACACCAGATACTATATATCAAGCACTTAGTCATCATGGCACATCTGCTTGCTGCTAAATGGACTTTTCCCCCTCTGCCTCAAGAGCTTTGGACAGAACCCTCTGGGTGTCATCAGCAGCACCCGATATGCATTTCTGCAGCATGACGTAGGTGCGAAGAAGCGAAATCCCTCCGGACAGAAGGCAGCCAAAGATGGGGAAATGCTCCCAGCGGTGATATTCATAAGCCATCACTGAGAGTCCCACCAAGTCTGGCAGCACCCATAAAATGGCAGAGAACATTCCCAGGGACTGCATTGCTGCTTTAAGGGCTGTGCTTGTCTTTCCAACACGCTGGGCCAGAGCTGCAAGGGATGGATTGTCTAGGCCAAAGTCTAGGAAGCACCAGGAGCGGAACTTACTAAACAGAAATATGGGAAGAAGGAAGGGAACTGGGCTTCCAAGAGCGACCAGCAAACAAAGACTTTTGGTCCAAATCTTCTCCTTCACAGTGGTTTTCTTTTTCTCTAAGATAGGCAGGCAGATGCTAGGGAAGCGGAGCAGAAAGGCTTGCCTCTTCAGCCGCAAGAGATCGTTCTTCAGCATTTCCTGCAGGAGGGGGAAGTCAAAGCGGTCGGCTTCCCAGTTGGAGACGATGAAGACTTGTGGGTCCCTCACTCCTTCTCTTACCAAGCACTCTTTGCAGTCCTCCTGGATGTGCAAGAGGACCTTCTCCTCATTGTAGTCAGATGGCCGTTGCCTCTTGGCGGCCGACAGGTCCAGGTCTGCTTTGGTGCGCACAAAGTAGAAGCTCTTGCCCATATCTTGGATCTCACGGACCAGGTCAGAATGGGTGGAGCGGAAGCGCTGGGAGCCGACAATGACGAAGAAATCAAAGTGATTCAAATCAACCTTCTTCTCAAATTTGTCCTCCCCAAAAGTTGGCGTTCCCCTTCCGGGGTGGTCCCAAAGGATCACTTGCGGAAGTGTCGGGTGTGGGTAATCCTTGACTTGCACAGTCGTCATCTGTATGCCAGTCGCAGCGGCACCTGGGTCATCGGCCTGAAGACCCAGCATGGCATTTATGAAGGAGGACTTCCCGGAGCCGGGCTCTCCTACTACGGCAATGTGGAGCGGAGTGCTCTTGAAAAAGGGCAGTGGTTTTGCCAGCACGTGTGACACAGCACCTGCTAATTGGCCCTGAGAAATGGCTACCTCGAAGTCTTCCACCATTGTGGATCTTGGTGTGCTGCAGAGAAAGGAAGCAGGAAAATGTTAAGCGACCGGCCTAATTAGAAGCATTCATTTAAGAGTGGCATGCCCTCTGTAAAATTTCCAGCGTCTGCAATATCATTATCATTTGCCAAGCAACAAAGCTTTACAGGTAGAAGGTATGAATCATAGAAGGGACATCAGGAGCTGGAGTTGGTGACAGTATCTTAAAAAGCAGAGACATCACCTTGCCAAAAAAGGTCCGTATAGTTAAAGCTATGGTTTTCCCAGTAGTAATGTATGGAAGTAAGAGCTGGACCATAAAGAAAGCTGATTGCCGAAGAATTGATGCTTTTGAATTATGGTGCTGGAGTATGAAAATGATATACCGGTGGTACATGACCCCAGTCAAGCTGGCTAAGATATATCACCTGTCTGATAATAAATGCTGGAAGTGTAAAGAGGCGGAAGGGACGTTCTTTCATCTCTGGTGGACATGTCCGAAAGTGAAGGCCTTTTGGGAAATGATCTATAATGAGTTAAAAAAGGTATTTAGATATACCTTGCCTAAGAAACCGGAGGCCTTCCTTCTGGGCATTGTAGACCAGAATGTGTTAAAGAAGGATAGAACTTTTTTTATGTATGCTACAACAGCAGCAAGAATTCTCATCGCAAAGTGTTGGAAGACACAAGATTTACCCACACTGGAGGAATGGCAGACGCAGTTGATGGACTATATGGAACTGGCGGAAATGACTGGCAGAATCCGAGACTTGGGAGAAGAAAAAATGGAAGAGGACTGGAAAAAATTTAAGGACTATTTACAAAAATATTATAAGCTGTATGAATGTTAAGAAAATGCACTTTTTAGGAAATATTAGCCCCAGCAATGGTAATTAGGTGAAATGAAAATTAAGGCACAAGAAAAGAGAGGTGAAATTAAGAAAAAAATTTATTGCATTATGTTTTAATCACAATATATAAGATCATGGTTACAATAACTTTGACTTTGGTAACATGAAATTGAAAGATACAATAAGTAATGAATTGAAAGATACAATAATGAACTGAAAGATACAATAAGTAATGAAATAAGATAATAAATAGCTGAAGACTTTGTATTATGAATATTGGGTTACAAATATATTGAAATGGGTAATATGACAAAATGAAAGATACAATAAGCGACGAAATAAGATAACAAAATGCTGAAGTTGGTATTATAAATAAGGCAGATTCGGGAAGATGTGGGGAAGTCCAAAAGATTCTGTAAAAGAAATATGATTTATGAAACTTTTGTATTTTATTCTTTGTTCTTTATTATTCTGTAAAACTAATAAAAATATTTAAAAAAAAAAATGAATTATGGTGCTGGAGGAAACTCTTCAGAGTCCCATGAACCGCAAGAAGATCAAACCTCTCCATTCTGAAGGAAATCAGCCCTGAGTGCTCACTGGAAGGACAGATTGTGAAGCTGAGGCTCCGATACTTTGGCCACCTCATGAGAAGAGAAGACTCCCTGGGAAAGACCCTGATGCTGGGAAAGATGGAGGGCACAAGGAGAAGGGGACGAGAGAGGATGAGATGGTTGGACAGTGTTCTTGAAGCTACAAACATGAGTCTGACCAAACTGCAGGAGGCAGTGGAAGACAGGAGTGCCTGGCATACTCTGGTCCATGGGGTCACGAAGAGTCGGAAAGGACCAAACGACTAAACAACAAAATACCCGTTGTCAATGACGTCCACTCTTTACTCAAAGAAAACCAAACAGCGCAGGCTGAGTGAACACAGCAACTCTTCCCAGTATCTCTTGCCCCAATGCAGCTGTTGCAAGGACTGTAGGTCCCCACATCCCCTGCTCTCTAAGGCTCCTTCTTCCCCAGCAACCTGAATTTCTTTTGTCTTGTCTCTCATTGCTCTGCCCTCTTCATTCCTCTTCATGTTCTGGGAGACCAGGGGGGAGGGAAACAAGGGGGAGATTCCCTGTCTCTACTCTGCCTCTTGACCCCCCTCCAGTTCTACCTCTGATTCTGGACCGCTCTCTGCCACAGACTCTTCCTGCTCACTAAACCCTGTTGCCTCTTCAGCTTCCGACATCTCCTCCTCCTCCCAGTTTGCTCTCTCTTCTCCCTCTGACCACTCATCTCCATCCCACCCCCAATCCCTAGGCTCTGAGACTTCTTCCCCTGGGGGCTCCCTTGGGGGTTCCTCAACTGCTGCCTCCCCCCACTCCTCAACATTTAGCCAGCCCAGCACACAGGAGCAGAGCCCAAGAGCCCTGAATTTAGAGAGGGACATGAGGAAGGGGACTCTCAGCATTTTAAGAAACTGCACTTCCTGATTTTTACATTTTTTTTAGGTTGGGGAGGGAGGCTGTGCCGATTACACTGATGATTACTTACTTACTTTACTTTATCAAACCTTTATTAGGCATTATGGAAATAAAACCTTAAAAGAGAAAATAACATATAAAAGCCTTAAAATATATATAAAAAGGCAGCAGTTTGCTAAATGCATATATATATATACATATAGAGTCAGTGGTTTTCCTTGTTAACCTGCTCCTTGGAGGACTGCTACCAAAAACTCGGCTACCCCCGCCGTTACCCTTTGGTCAACGTCGGATAGGTAGAATCCCACACATTCACCTTGCTGCGGTTCCAGACCACCCAAAAGAGGGGACAGCACGCGTTGACGGAGCGTACTGTACAATGGGCAATGAAGGAGAATATGCTCTACAGTGTCCGGGACATTCATAGAGCATCTGCAGAGTCTCTTGTTTCTAGGAATGTTTTGATATCTTCCCCTGACAAATGCTGAGGGGAAAACATTCAAACGGGCCAGCATAAAAGCCCTACGTTGGGCTGGGATTATTAGTTTAGTGACGTAATTGGCTCTGCTATCTAAGATATTTAATTCATAGAATATGGGGGAGCAAATTTTGTTTACAGCTGCCATAATATTTTGTCTCTCGACATCCTTTAGTCTAGTTAGGATATTATGGGAAATATATTGCTCATTAGAATTGTACAGGGGCTCCAGCTCGATGCCTAAAGATTCAATCTTTTTTTCGAGGTGCTGATACCATCTTGATTTATAGGAGTCTTTGAGCAAATCAGCGAGCAGACTTGATGGAGGGCAGCGAAAGTGGCAGCGTAACCAATACTTTATTGAGGTGGACCATGCCCAATATTCTATTGTGTGTATGCCTATTTCTGCACACATTGTTTCATATTTGATCGTAGCTGGGAGTCACTGATGATTAAACCTTACATGTTTTTAGAAAGATGCAACGAAGAGTTATCAGTCTGAAGGTGCAGAAGAGGGGGGTCTGGTCAAAAAGATGAAGGGGTTGGGGCAGTTTTATTTACGCATGTTTTAAGAGCGCATCCTACCTTTAGACACTGTATGTAAATTCTGCCCCTGCTTGTCATTTAAGTCAGAGGTTTTCAACCTTTTTGTGTTCACAGCTCCTTTGATCAAGTACCTTCTTTCTGTAGCATCCCTGTGGGGCTCAGGAGCCCAGTTATGTCACCCCTTGCCTGCAGAGCTGGCTGCTTCTCACCCTTTTTCAAACAACCCCCCTCCTTGTTAAGTCTTCCCTCAGCCTCCTCTCTCCTTTCCTCGGAAGTCCTCTGGGCAGCTGCTGATGCCAACCCTGGTCTCTGAGCTGCCACCCCCCTGCCCCCAAGAGAGGTGCCTCCTCACACTGCCCCACGGGGACCTGGGACTTGTCTGTCCATTCTCAGCAGCAAGGGCTGGTGGTCTTGCTGGCTGGGCTCCCTCACCCACTTGCTTGCTTACTCTGAGGCCCCTTTCAGCTCCTGGAAACCAGCACCCCCTGGCCAGCCCCAGAGGCATCATTCGCCTGGGGAGCTTGTAGCCTGGGCTGCTGCAACAAACAGCTGTGCAAACCTTTCAGAGGCAGAGACACCAGAGGGCATCAGAGGAGGGAGGGAATGAAAGAGGGATAGAGGCCAGTGTTGCCCATGGCACCCCTGACCACCATTCAAGGCACCCCAGGGTACCATGCCACACTGGTTGAAAACCACTGATGTAAGTAATTAATAACCAGATACACCTTATGTGTCTAAATTCTCCACCCACCCACCCCTCCCCCAAGCTGTACATTACAGTGGTACCTTGGTTTACAACCATAATCCGTTCCGGAGGTCCGGTTATAAACCAAAACAGATTGTAACCCAAGGCGCACTTTCGCCAATGCCCCCCCCCATTGTTTGTAATTTTTTTTAAAAGGGACACGCACTTCCAGGTTTGACGTGGATGTAATCCAAAACGGTGGCAAACCAAGTTACCACTGTATCAGCTTTCCAAGGAAATGGTTTCTCTCCTCAGATTTCCAAAAGAATGGTTTCTCTTCTCCCTGCTCCTTCTCCCCAACCTGTGGAAGGACCAGACACAAATTCCTTGCCTCTCGACCCCTCAGCAAACCTTTATTCCTCCCCTCTCTCTCTCCCCTCCGAAGAAGTCACCTGGAGGGCTGCTGAGATTTTGTGTTGGTGTTGCTGAGAGAGGAATGGGTTGGGGGGGCAAGGGAGGGGGGTTGTGACCTCTCTCTCTCTCTCTCTCTCTCTCTGTGTGTGTGTGTGTGTGTGTGAAGAGCTGAAGAGAGAGAGAGAGAGAGAGCTCTGAGACCAGAAAGTTATCATTGTGGAACAAATCAGTATGATATGGTTTGTATGTCTGTGTATTGTTTTACAACTGAATTACATTTAAAAAAACTGTCAAGTCAAATCAAAATGTCATTTTCTTTCCTGAAACATTTTATCAAGAAATAATAAATTTAATACTGGATTTTCTGTGAAATAATTCATTACAAGGGGAAGTGCGTGAGGAATTAAATAGGGGGGGGGGGTTGGAGGAGAGAGGGAAAGAAGAGCTACTTTTTCCGTGGCTAGGGGGCGCAATCTGGACGGTTCTGCCAGGGGCTCCAGATCACCCAGCTAAGGCTCTGCCTGGTTCCAAAGAGCTCCCCCCCCCGCCAAACCCCCCAAAGGGAAAGAAGCAGGAGGCGAGAGGAGCAGGAGGAGGGCAGCCTCGTAGCAGCTGCAGAGGGGGATGTCGAATGAACACGCGTCACCGCGGGAAAGGGAGACCCGCGTTGATTTCAGAGCAGTTACTTATAACTCTTAGAGTAGCACCAGTTCTGCTTGCTCCCTGGTGATGGCATGTTATTTATTCCCTTTCCAGCGGGGAAGAAGGGCAGCCTTCTCCGACATCATCATTCATATGAGTAAAAATAAACGATTCTGCCGCCCCTCGCCTAGCTATGAGCTCAGAGTCTCCTTTAACGCAGACACGCTCAGAAAAAAACAAAAAACACGGAAATCCTCAGAGTCCCAGGAGAAATGCTCACCTCCTTGCCTGCTGCCAGTCCGGGTTTTTTTTGCAGTAAAGCTCAATTCCCTCTTCGGAGACTTTGCTTGCTGGTCTCTTAGGCTTTTCTCCGTACAACTCTCTTTCTCTCTCTCGCTTTTATTCCCTCTCCCGCCCGATCGCCGCACTAAAAAAAGCAAAGAAGAAAGCGAAAGTAGGAGCGATGACGAGATTGCAACGCCTAGCCAGAGCCGCATTCTCCGCTAGAGGGAGCTCCAAGCAGCCTGATTGACAGCGGGGCTGCTGCCTTTAAAAGGGAAGGTCCCAAAGGCTCACTCGTGAAACTTGAAGCATCCGAGATGGTTAATGCTTTCCCTCTGCCGTAGTTGCCTCTGTGCCCGTCTCAGCAGCTCCCGCGTTTTCTGCATTTAAGCCCCACATGGCACTGATTTCAGGGGGTGGATCTGGATGACCCTTGGGATCCCTTCCAGATCTGCAATTCTATGATTCTGTGACTTCCCAGAGTCCAGCTCTTCTCCTACTGCAGTGTAGATTGGAGTCTTTGCAAAGGACGGTAGAAATTTCAGGAGCGGCGCGAAATGTTTTGGCACCAGCAAAGAAGCAGGACGGGTCCTATCGCTTGTTTCAGCTGCTTTGAGGTTTATTGCAATTAAGCAGGACATAAACGCTGCGAAATAAACAGTGTTGTTCCACAATGCTTCATTCATAGCGTGGATGCCTGCAGCTCATGATCTCGTTGATGTAACAGTGGCAACATTTGTACCATGATGTATTTATTGCTTTAAAAACCCATTACAGCCAAGGTGGTATCTAACATCGATGGTAACAAAGCTTTATGTACTCTCTGGCCCCTATTAACCAGTGCAAATGAGGACAATTATGCAGGCAGGATAAAATCTGCCACTCACTCCTGATATTTGGGTAGATCTTCTGTAATTCAGAGCAGGGCTTTGAGTGTGGCTTCCCCTGTTCTGTGGAATAGCATTCCTGCAGAGATACAACAGGAGCCCACTATCCGCAATTTCTGGAAACAACTGAAGATGTTTTCATTCTGACAATTTTTCCCAGGTGGATGAATAGGTTGCTGCCACGAGTGTCTATTTAGCATTGTTTGGAAACATATTTACTTTTTTCTGTATTGTTTTTAACTGCTTTTCAGCTGTGTTCATTGCATTTTGTACACTGCCTTTTGGGGAAGATAATAATAATAATAATAATAATAATAATAATAATAAATAGAAGTCCTGATGAATTTTCATGAGAACTTTTTTTAAAAAAGGAATTAGCCAGCTGATATGGAGATAGGAAGAGCTGAATTTAAATATTGGAAAAATGAGAAACTGAGAGAAACTGAAAATAATAAATTTGCCCACTTCCCGCAGATCTCTCCCTATGCTGAAGGAAATACTTGCTGCCATTCCCCCTTCTACACAAATGTTAATGGGGCAGGAGTCCCTGTCCTCTTTTTCATCTCATCTCCCCCACATCTCCTCTAAAATCTGCTCTGGAAAGTTGCTCCCAGCTGCAAAGGTGTTTAAGTCATTTGCTTGGGTGAGGAGAAACATGATGCAGACAGTGAGGTTGAAGCTGGAAGCTCCTCATATCCTTCAGAAGAAGGATATTGACAAGCTGGAACTTGTACAGAGGAGGGTGACCAATCAAAGCTCTGGAAACCAAGCCTCATGAGGAACAGTTGAAGGAGCTGGGTAGGTTTAGCCTGGAAAAGAGGAGATTGAGAGGAGATACGATGGCCATCTTTAAATATCTCACACAGAAGAGGGAATAAGCTTGTTTTCTTCTGCTCCGGAGGGTAGGGTTTCAATTGGCTTCAAATTACAAAATTGCACATGAGGAAGAAATTGTTTTTTGGAAAAGTTCTAAGATTCTGCTGGCTTTAGAGCTTGCATGACGAGTTGGCTTTGCAAACCAGGCAGGCAGGCAGGACACCAAACTCTCCTCAGAGTGTTCCTAGACTGACAGCAAAGCCTGTGTCTTATCTGACACCCTCAGCCTTAGGAGTCCCCGGCATTGTCCCTTCAAGGGTTTCTACAGCCTCACGCAGAGAGACTCCTCTTTCCTTCCCCCATCTTGGCAGCTGGAGCTCTTTGCCACCCCCAGCCTCCGACTCCCTCTTAGTGCAGACCAGGCAGGCAGGTAGAAGCTGCATCTGCAAAGCCAACTAAGAAGCCTCTACCTCAGGAATTTCTTGTCCCATGCTCTCAGTGCCAGCAGTGGCAATTTTAATCTGAAATCTTTTGACACACTGTACTGCGGACAGAGTTCAGAAATGGCTGGCGCTAATAAAGTTCCCTATGGCAGAATGCCCCTATCACTATGGGTCTTTCGGACTCTAAGATATGATCAGAAAATAATAAACCAGTGCAATCATGTACTGCTCAGCAACAGAGCATTTATAATAAATTATATTATCAGCTCTGTTGCTGATTATTTATTTATCCTGCTTAATCTTAGAAAAGGGAAGTGAGCTGCGGCTTTTTGTTATCATGGAGCAGAAATTACATCCTGTTTCCAAGTTTTCCTCTCCCCCACCCTCGACCAGCACACAGTTCTCCTCAAACAGGTGATTTCGGGGAAAACAAAACCTAAATGAGTTCACCCTAGTTCTTCCCCCTTGTAAATAATTTCTTGGACTGTGCTGGGTCATGACAAAGAGCAAAAGGAAGCAGAAATTTCTGCAGCCTGAAAGCAGAGGAGGAGAATGCAAACAAAGTTTTCCCCAACAGTCCAAAGAACGAATTTGTTTGGAGTCTTTGTATCATGTCATTCCATTTCTCCTGAGTTTTGATGCAGTGTGATCCCCACATGGCTGGCTCCAAAGGGCCAAAAAACTGAAGCATATGGGGTGGTGTGGGATAAAAACTGGAGCCCTATGCCTAGGATACCACAGTTATGGCTTTCCCCAAAGAATTCTAGGTAGTTGGTTAAAGGTGCTGAGACTTGTTAGGAGGCCCCTATTCCCTTCACAGAAGTATAATTCTCAAAAGTGATTTAGCAGCCTCTTTAATCAGAAGTGCCTGGGCACCATTTTTGCGTATACAGCTGGCCGCGTTGGGTGAAAGAGGGAGAGGAGCTGGGGAGCATGAGAGTGACTTGTGCACAGTTATAGGAGCCAGCTCCCAGAGGCCGAGATATTCAAATATTGGAGGGGGGCTGCTCCCCACAAGGTGATGGGCATTGCCATTCAAATAATAATAATAATAATAATAATAATAATAATAATAATAATAATAATAATATCTTTATTGTCATTGCCCCCTCTCGGGGACAACGAAATTACTTGGCTGCTCCATCCACCCAGGTAGGGCACTCCACTCAAAATCAGAACAACTATAAAAACACTAATTAAAACAATACAGTATAATACAGCAAGGAAGATTAGATGACTTTCAAAGTCCAGGTTTCCCATTCAGGGCCGAGATCGCTCTGGAGAAGAAGCTGTTCTTGAGATGGCTCGTTCTTGTCTTCATCGTCCTGTATCTCCGTCCCGACAGCAGGAGCTCGAAGAGACAGTGACCAGGATGCGATGGATCTTTTACTATGTCCAGTGCCTTCCTCTGGCACCTTGTGGCATAAATCTGCTCTAAGGTGGAAAGTGGGCAGCCAACAATGTTCTCTGCTGCCTTCACAACTCTGCACAACCCCATCCTGTCCTGGGTAGTACAGCTTCCGTACCACACACATAAGCCATAAGTGAGCATGCTCTCAATGGCACAGTGATAGAAGGCAAGCAGCAGTTTCTGCGGAAGATGGTTTTTCCTTAGGATTCTCAAAAAGTACAGTCTCTGCTGCGCCTTCTTCACAAGCCCCTTCTTCACAAGCCCCCTTGTGTTGGCACTCCAGGACAGATCCTCTTGTAATTCAATACCCAAATGGGGTGTGCATGCCACATATTGTGATCTATGAGGTGAGGCAGGGCTTATCTGCTTCTCCCCATATTTTAAGTTGGCACCCCAGTAGACAGTCCTGTTACCTCTGCTGTTTGGCTCCCTCTCCCTCTCCAAGCCCGGCAGGAGTTGTGTTCCTGCTACTTTCTCACAAGGGCAATCGCAAAGCCCATCAACTTTTTTGGGAGGGGGTGCCCCTCAAATATGATATTTGGAGGGGAAACACATGTAGACTCCTAACTCTGTGGTTAAAGTGGTTATCAAAGGCTGTCACAGGGGGAGGGGCCTGCTCTGAAGCATGCTGGGCAAGTGTAAACCCCATGAGACCCCCTAGTGTGCCCCCCCAGCATTTTCTCCCTAGGGGAGGGGGATACGAACAGCTCCTCCTATTCAGCAAGAGGCCACTCCAGAGACATTAGCTCAGTGTTTTGCATTGCTTGCTTTTACGAATGTAATCGAACATCTAACTCTGCCCCCAGCATGGCAACCCCAAATTTCCAGAGCTTGTTTCTGTGAGCTCATTACTGAGGTAGACACGTTTCCTTCCATCTCATCCGGCTGTATACTGGAGCTGCCTTCTTTCACCGCTCCAGTAGATTCATGTTTGAGAGACTCCCTTACATGGCAGCCAACTGGCTGTTTCATATATGTTGGAAGGTGCCCAGGCTGGTTGGCGCAACCCAGTCAGATGGGCAGGGTACAAATAATAAAATTGTTGTCATTGTTGTTGTTGCTCTGAGTCATTTTGGATGGTTTTTGGCGTTGTTGTTGATTGAATTTATATACCGCCCTATACTCAAGGCATTTCACAGAATAAAATCAAGATATAAAACCACAAGATACCAAATAAAAATAAAACAACAGAACAATACCCCCCCTCCTGCAAAAAAAAAAAAAAAACACAGCACATTTTAAAAGGGCATAGGATGTAAATCGGACCAGCCAAAGACCTGGTTGAAAAGGAATGTTTTTGCCTGGTGCCTAAAGGTGTATAATGAAGGCGCCAGGCAAACTGCCCTGGGAACAGCATTCCACAGTCGGGCACCCACTGCAGAGAAGGCCCATTCTCGTGTTGCCACACTCCAAATCTTTTGAGGAGGAGGCACACGAAGGAGGGTCTCGGAAAATGATCTCATGGTCTGGATAGGTTAATATGTTGTTGTGATTACAAGTATATAAATTGTTTTTAAAGATGAAAGAGTGAGTGAGATGGGTTGGCTAGACTGATCTGGTGTGATCTAGGATTGCCTCAACGTAATCTGACCCAATCCTATGTTGATACAAATTGGCCCAGTCTAGTTCATTAATTGGATTGGGCTGGATCTGATGCACAGCCCAAGTGAAACGTGTTCTTAAATAAACTGAAAATTTTCTAGCAACACTTAGCTCTAGAGCCCCTGCTGCCATATTGTCCCAAGTCTCTTTCTCAGTGGCCGTAATCCTCCTCATGAAGTTCCATTTTCAGCGCCACAGAAGCTTTAACATGGAACATAAATCCCTTGCAGTTCGCTCTCAGCTGTTCAGAAAGCCAAAGCAGTGTTGTAAATCAGATGGTGTTGGGCAGAGTCTGAGAAGCTTGTGCTCAGACCCACCCATGAAAATATCAAATATGTATGGAGGAAAGTAAACCCACTTAACTTCCTCCACAAAGAGCCCCTGGATTTAGGTAGGCTTAATCCAATTTGTAGGGTCTCTTATGCCTGCAAATTTCACCTACTTTCACCTACTTTGACCAAAAGGGGATTATTTGATTCCTCATTATAATGAATGGGGACACAGAGCTTTATTTGGTTAGAGTTGTCTAGAACCCAAAACACAGATATAAGCAGAGAGAGTACATAGTAATTAATGCACAGAAAATTGGTCACACCTAGTGAGTTTGAATGTGTTTTGCTATTTGTCAATAAAAACTATATTACTTTGTCTGTTTATTTGTGTTGGCAGCCAGTGGGGGAACATTTCAACCTTCAAGGCTTTCAGGCTGTAAGGCTTTACAGAAAAGTTGCATTCTGAGGAGGGATAAACTCATTCCACAAATAAGAGCTGGTGTTGCTGACTCCCAGCTTGATGCACAGCCAATGCATAGACATCTCTTAGTGCAGCTGCTAGTAGCTGTCAGTGTAGCCCCCTCCGACACCTGGAAAAACTTGGATTTTTATTTCAGCAGCTGCTAAAATCACGTACGGACTATAACAATCTCAAAAACAACTGGCTAGTGCTTGGAATGAACAAGTTCAATGTGCACTGAATTAGTTTGAAAAACATCTGAACTACATGTGAAAGTAGTTCCCATAATTTCTGGGTAAACTGAAGATGAATTAAGTTGATGTTGGGGCAAAATGAAGAATGATTTCTGGCTCATCTTCAAGTTCATTGCCACTTTCTAAATGCTTTAGAGTATTTATACAAACAAATTTTGGGGGTTTTCTCAAAAACCAAGAAACGAAAAAATAAAAAATAAAAAGCACATATCCTTCAAAAACAAATGCTGGTCAGAAGTGAAAAAAGATTTGGAAATTTGGACAAACTTGAAGCTTTCCTTGCTAGGCCGAATTGCTGTTATTAAGATGAATGTACTGCCGAGAATGCTGTTTTTGTTTCAATTGTTGCAAATCATTGATAAGATGGATTGTTTTAAGAGGTGGCAAAGAGATATTTCCAGATTTGTCTGGCAGGGCAAAAAGCCCAGAATAAAATTTAAGATACTTACGGATACTAAAGATAGAGGGGGTTCGCCCTGCCAGACTTGAAACTTTATTATGAATCAGCAGCCTTTTGCTGGTTGAAGGAATGGCTACTTCTTGAAAACACAGACATCTTAGATCTTGAAGGTTATGATAATGCATTTTGGATGGCATGCATATTTGTGGTATGGCAAGGTTAAAGTACATAAGGCTTTTAAAAACCATATTGTCAGGAAAGCATTGTTCAATGTATGGTCGAGATATAAAGATTTTTTGGAAAGTAAAACCCCAAGGTGGCTCACCTATGGAAGCAAAAGCTTTGAAAAAACTTAACATGGAGACTAAATGGCCAAAGTATTGGGAAATTTTGGAAGAGGAAGGTGATAAATTGAAATTGCAGAGTTATGAGAAGCTCAAAAATAAGGTGCGAGACTGGCTACATTATTTTCAAATAAGAGGCTTATAACCAAGATAAAAAAGTGGGCTTCCAGGTGGAAAAATCAAAGTTAGAGACAGAATTGTTAGAACCCAATGCTAAGATATTGTCAAGAATGTATAATTTGCTGTTGAAATGGAATACTGAGGAAGAAACGGTAAAATCTGCTATGATAAAATGGGCACAAGATATAGGATATAACATTATGTTTGCTGACTGGGAGAAGTTGTGGACCACCGGGATTAAATTTACGGCATGTAATGCCTTAAGAGAGAATATTATGAAAATGATGTATAGGTGGTACATGACCCCAGTCAAGCTTGCAAAAATCTATCATTTGCCCGATAATAAATGTTGGAAATGTAAAGAAACTGAAGGTACATTCTTTCACCTCTGGTGGACGTGCCCAAGGATTAAGGCTTTCTGGGAGATGATATATAATGAACTAAAAAAGGTACTTAAGTACACCTTCCCTAAGAAACCAGAGGCCTTTCTCCTGGGCATAGTCGGCCAATTGGTGTTAAAGAAGGACAGAACTTTCTTTATGTATGCAACAGCAGCAGCAAGAATTCTCATAGCAAAGCATTGGAAGACACAAGATGTACCCACTCTGGAAGACTGGCAGATGCAAGTAATGGAGTATATGGAGATGGCGGAAATGACCGGCAGAATCCGAGACCAGGGAGAAGAGTCGGTGGAAGAAGATTGGAAGAAATTTTAAATTTATTTACAGAAACATTGCAAAATGTTTGAATGTGAATGATGTTGGAATGAAACAAAGTGGTTCTAGCAATATGATTAGAAGTTAAAATATGTGAGGAAAAATAATTAAGGGTAAAATAAGAGGGTATGAATTTGCTGAACAAATTTGTAAATGGAATACAAAAAAGGGAGGTGTGAGGAAGTCATGAAAATAAGTTAATGAGTGGTACGATATTTGAAAGAGTGATTTTTAATTTTTTCTTTTTAAATTTTGGCTTTTGTCTTTTTGTCTGTTTGTCTGTTTTTGTTTTTTAAACTGCTTTTTGTAAAAATTTAATAAATATTATTAAAAAAACAAAACAAAACAAAACAAAGAATAAGAAGCACCTATCTGGAGTTATTTGTGGTAGGAGGACACCCAAAACTCCCTCTCCTCCTACTATGTTGAAGATGAACCAGTCTTTCTCTGTTTCATAGCATCCTAAAATACAAGGAAATTTGTGGGTATGTGTATGCTTACTTCCTAAGGAAAAACCCTCCCCAAAGGCTCAGGCTTCCCCTACCCACCCACCCAGCTGGTGAAGAAAATAAAAGATTGATCATTACAACAAGGAGGCTGGGAGAAAACAGGCTTGTGGTTCAGGTTAGGACACCTAAATTTGGACTGTTGCCTGCAGCTTTCCCATGCCTGGATTAAACGATTTTTTACAACTAAAATTAGAACAGTTGGGGAAATAATTGCAGTAGGGAGGATTCAGAAAAAAAACATTTCTTAAAATTTTGATATTTATTATTTAATTGAGATTAAGTAAATAAGGGAAAAGGAAAGAATAGAAATCAAAGGAGGAAGAGAATATATTAAAACATTTTTAAAAGCAGCAATAACTAAATAACCATAAAATATATTAAAGGCTACAAAACTATATAGTATATTTTTGAATGGATAAGCATATCTCACAGGATCCCATCCAAGACGATATCTGTGTTACATCTTGTATAATTTCAACTGCTTCAGATTTTGATATCTCCTCATTAATATCAGTAACTTTTTGATTCAGGGCTGTAATTTTAAGATTCACCTTTGCTAACTTATCCTTCAGACATTGATTCTGCATCACAATTTACTTAAGCCTATCAGCAATAGAAGCCATTTCTCTTCTCTTCTTTTCCCGATTCTTTGTGTTTTGCTGCTGCAAATTTGCTGCATGTCGGAGGAGGAGAAGTAGAGGAGGCCACGGTTTGATCTTTGCCATCTTTTTTTTTTTATTTGCCTTGGATGATATCCATCACTTTAACACTGACAGGTAGGAGATAAGGAACCTCTTAACTAGCCAAAAATCACCCAGGCAGGCTACTAATTAAGTATTGTTACAATAGGACTTCCATATGTCTGGGATTCATTAGTTAGATGTAGCGTCCAGGCAGAATTTTCAAAAATTGGTAAAAGTGTCTGTGAAAACATATGGAAAAAGATGGCAACCGATGTCAGAAGTGTTGGCCTTTTTTTGGTGAATTTCCTTAAAAATAGCTCAAAAACTTTTTTTTTTTTTGAGATTTTGCCAAAAAAAGCTCATCAACATTGCCTCCCGCCCAGCGAAAAGCTCAAATACATTTGTGTCAGGATTTTCACGTTTTGAAATACGGCAACCCTACAAGTGCTGAGCTGAAGAGTAATAAAGGGAGCGATTGGTTTATGCTGTGGTAGAAAGATGAGAATATGCATGTTGTACCTGGATGTCTCTTCCCAGGTAGATTTATTGGCTGTTTACTTGCGTCTCTTGGGCTCAGCAGCCTTTGCCAGAACTTTCTCTGCATCTTTCACAGCGTTTTCCAAGAAATTCTTCAGCAAGTAGAACGTGGTAGCAAAAGAACTGCCCCCACCATAGAGAGACCCCAACACAGGTATGAAATCCAGAACCAGCTCTACCGCTGTGATTGCTCCCCAAATTGCTGACCTCTTCAAGATATCCATGACGAATTCTGTCGTGATATTACTGGTGCTTGGGGTATGTTCAATAACAGATTTCAACTCCTCAACATCTTTTCCCACTCGGTTTGCTAGTATATTGAGGGAATCTTCATCCAAGCCAAAAACTTTGCAGATATCCCTCATTGTCACAGCCACAATGGCAATGTCACAACCAAGCGAGAGGAATGGGAGAGGAATCAACCCAACAGAACAACTCACCATGGCTTTTTTCCATATCAGGCTCTCCATAGCAACCTTTTTCTTTTTAATGCTATCTTTTGTTAAAATTGGAAGAGACATAATTAAAACATCTCTCTTGATTTCATCCTGTTCCTTTTCAAAGGTCTCTTGAAGGAGGGGGAAATCATACTTGTGCAAATTCCAATTTGATATTAGAAAGACACTTGGAGAAGACTCACCTAATGCCTTCAATTTCTCATAGCTTTCTTTCCGTATAATGTCAAGAGTCTTCTCCTCAGACAGCATCTTCTCATGGATGTCCCCCTCATAGATGCGTTTTGACTTCCAGTTGTTTTCTATATCAATATCCACTTTGCTGCGCACATAGTAGAATTTCTTCTTATTTTTACGGATCTCAAGAGCCAAATTGGTTTCATGTATAGTGAAGCGATCTGAGGCGATGATGATGAAAAAATCATACTTGCTGAAATTGACCTTCTTTAGGTATTCCTCTGCATTAGATCCATTGTATCCAAATCCTGGTAGATCCCAAATTTTGACTTTGGGGAATGCAGGGTGTGTATATTCTTGTGGCACCATTGTTGTTTCTGTCAGCCCAGTCAGAGCTGCACCCTTTTCATGGTCTTTCATTCCCCGCAGGGCATTGACAAAAGATGATTTCCCGGCACCTGATCTTCCTGTGATGGCAATTTCCAACGTGGCGTTATTTAATAAATTTGACTGCTCTTTAGCGTCAGCTGAAACAGCTTCAAATGTTTTTCTCTTGAAAGCAGACTTCACTTTAGCAAGGTCTATTCTTAAGGTTTCTGTTGTTGCAACATATTGTTTTTCTGTTGTTTTTGTTGTTATGGCAGGATCCATGACAGTGATTCCTTGTGGCTCAGTTTATCTGAGAAAGAGAAGAAAACTATAATAGTTAAATGATAGTCTTCAACACACTTTTATGGACATATTTACAATCCATGGTTATTGGGGGGAAATCAATTTACATAGGACATATCTCTAAGACCAGTGGGTTGTTTGAGCAGCAGTTGGTAGTATTTCAATAAAGTGAAGAATTGTGCCTGTTGTCAATCTCTCAGAAATCTAGATGTGCATGCATTCACACAAAACCCTTAAAACATGTTTATGTGGGATGTGGGTCTTTTTTGAACTCAAATTATTCATTCCTCTAGAGATGTGTCTAAAGGAAGCATTCACACCCTACTAAAGATTCCCCTTTTTGGCTAAAACTTTGGATAAAACACTTCATAAATAAGTCAATGCACTGTGCATATCCCTCATATATTCTGGCCAAGTCTTGCCCTGCCACTTTTACAAAAGTCACCAATAAAAAGAAGAATATTTTTAGAAATGTCATCAAGGGGAAGGTAAAAAAAAAAAAAGGAGTCAGAGGGTCGAAATAAGTGATGCAGAAAGAGCCCAGAAATATGTTTAAAGGGCAATACTCAATACTGGGGGAAATATCCACATTGGATTCTTGTCAACTAACTTTTATTCAGCAATGACTCAATGAAATTAATAACCATGCCTAAGGTCCATTAATTTTAATAGATTTACTCCATTATCAGCAACATTATCTTGTCCTGAAAGCTATATAAATATAATGAATAAATAAATGTAATACAGGTAATGGAAGAAAAGAGCATAAAATCCTTTTTAGAATTAAAGACATCCGAGGACCTAACTGCATGATACTTAAGTGTGGGGTGTTATCAGTGGGGTTTTGTTTATTTGTTTGTATTGATATGGGGAGGCGATTTTGCAGCAGGACTAAGGTGCATGGAGAAGGGAAGTTTCATATTTCGTACCACAGTCATGGAAGGACACAGAAAGCCCCGAAAGGGCGACTCGGGAAAGTCGTAGAAACATAGCACTGTAGAGTTGGAAGGGACCCTGGGGATCATCTAGTCCAACCCGCTGCAATGCAGGAATATGCAGCTGGTCCATACAGGGACCTGCAGCCTTGGCGTTATCAGCACCACGGTCTAACCCACTGAGCTATCCAGGCTCATTAGGCAGCACCAACCCAGAACCGAGAGAAGCTCCAGCACCTTCTGCCCTGCCTCGAACCCTTGCCATGCAGTTTCTCTAATCAGAAGTAGCTCACAGATACCATTTTTGCACGTCAGCAAGTGCTGGGGTGCAGCCGTGGTCCTGCTGCTTTCTTTCAGGAATAATACCCATCAAGGGGGTGGGGCTCTGCAGAGGGAAATATTGAATTAACACGTGAAAGGGAGACGGGTTGCATTGGCTTCAGGGCAGTTACTTAAAACTCTAAAAGTAGCACCAGCTCTGCTCAATGGTGATGGCATATTATTTATTCCCTTTGCCACGGGGGAAAAGGGCAGCCTTCTAGAACATCATTGTTGATAATAATATTATTGTTTACAATACGATATGATCAGTCTTTTTTTCTGGGGGTGGGACGCAGGAGTGCACCTACCCCTAAACAGTTTGTTGTTACCACCTCCGATGGCGGCTTCCTTTCTTTCCCAGAAAGGAATCAGGAAGATGTTAGTGCACACAACCTCATGCCAATGTGGAAGTTACTGTGAGCTGTCAGCTGTGTAATATGAGTTAATGCATGTTCTTTGCACTTCTGTCCATTTATTGTATTTATTTTTCCCGACTTGATCTATAAAATGGTGGTTTTGAATGGTCAAATGAGAGTACACCTAAACATATTTTTTTTTAAAAAAAACCACTGGATATACTGTAATATGATATGATAATATATTATCACAATAGCTATAATATAATTAATATAGTAACAATAAAAAGATAAAAGGTAAAAAATAACAATAAAAAAGGTTAAAAAAACCAACAATCGTTCTGCTGCCTGCACCAACCAAAGAGCTCAGAGTCTCCTTTAACGCAAACAAGCTCAAAAAGAAACGGAAATCATGAGAAAAGTTCAACTCCTTACCTGCTGCCGGATCGATTTTTTGCAGCCAAGCTCAGTCGTCTTCTCGGAGGTTATGCTTCGGGATTTCTCGCGCTTTTCTCCCACCTTCTCTCATTGTGTGCCTCTCTTTTATACCCTCTCCCTCCTGATCTTCACACCACTAAAAGCAAAAAAGAAAGCGAAGGTAACCAGCCAGGATGAGATAAGATCGCAACAAATAGCCGAAGCCTCATTCCTGGCCAGAGTCCAAGCAGCCCGTTTGCTAGCGGGGATTTTGCTTTTTCTGGGAAGTCCCAAAGGATCACCTGTGGAAACATCGCATGGAAGTAATCCTTCACCTCTGCTGCTGTTCTTTCTGTGCCAGTCTCAGCAGCACCTGAGTTGTCGGCACTTAAGCCGCATGGCATTGATGAAAGAGGACTAGGCACAGCCCAGCCTTCCTACTACTGCAGTGTAGAATATTTGCAACGGACCGTAGAAATTTTCATTATTATTTTTTAACCTTCCAGTTAATCAGGTACATTCATTTCAGCTGGTGTGCTCTGAGCATGAGTAATGTTGGATAAAATCCACAGGCTGGGGTGTAAATGGCAGGCTGGGGGTGCAGAGCAGTACTATGAGGAGAATTTGGCTGCTCAGGGCATGTGACGTCCATGGTTGCACAACAAGACCTGCATCTGCAGTACATCAGATGTGCACTCGGCAAAGACTTTTAATATAAGAATGCAATAACAACAAGGTTCTGCCTCATGTCTGAAGTGCATCAAGTTCTTTCTTCCAACCCGCTCTATGCATAGACCTCTCCTGTTATTTGCATTTAAAAGATTGGGGGGGGGGGGAGTTGGCAGTGAAAGGATTGCATTAGCATGTGCAGAGATACTTTGTTCTGCTTAGGAAGCCCTTTCAGCACTAACTTGTCTACTGAGGGCCTCCTGCACATCATTGATCACGTGACCCATTTGCACTGCAGAAAATTCTGAGAATGGAATGACATCATAAGGGATGTTATATTGGTTCACATGCTCAGTCCTGTCAGGTTTCACTGTCAAGGTCCATAAACTCACAGATAGGCTGTGCCTTGTTGTAACTGTGCACTGAAGATCAGCAGTGTTGGCCGTGTATCACCGTTTTTGATCTTTGATCAGTTTGCGCAGAACTGTGTTGCTGGCCAGGCGTGGGGGGAGGAAAACTTGTAAACAGAATACTATTTCTGCTCCAAGATCTTTACCCATCTACCATGGCCACATTCTCCCCCTCTCCCCACCTGGCATTTTAGAAGGCCTCATCTAAACCATGTATCAGAATGAGACCACCCCATCCTCTCTGATCTTACACAGTTACACCACTGCTTGTACGAGTGGCAAACAGAGAATGACAACGAGGCAATGAGCCTCCATTGGTCTGTCATCTGAAGGAAATGCACTGTGCTAAAGTTCTCCTGAGCTTTCTACCAAGTAGCAATGAGGCAAACATGGAATTGGAACCTGGACCTGGGGCACAGACTCACTTGACATTGTGGTGAGCCTCAGGCCTGGAAAGGGTGGAGGCTATAGAAAATCATAGGTAGTCAGAGACTATGTTAGCAGCAGTAAGTAAAAGCTCATGTGACACGAGGTAGACGTGCGCATGCCTGGCTTTGTGGCAAAAAGTATACAATCAAATATGAGATGATGCAAGCTGCAGAACACCACTATATAAGGGAATAAGCGTAATCAGGGAATATAATTGGTCAGGAAAGGTTATGGTAAGGGGAGAGGGGTATAACAGAGGGGGCTTGCCAAGACTCAGGTCCAGCCTTTGGGTGCAATCCCCCTGGACCATGCTTCTGTACAGAGCCAATAAATGAACTTCTTCTTCACCAAACGCCTCATGTGTGTGACTCTTGGGAGGAACTTAAGAGAGAGCTCATATTCTCCTGCAACAACATGAGTTCAGCCATGATGCATCCCTACTTGGCCTCTGCTCAATTAGTCCTTAGGCAACACAAGCCACCTATTCTCACCTTCTTAGCTAGAAGCTGCCACGCCTCAGAAAAGGGAATTCTGTAACCTAGCAGACTGCAGCTGGGAATTTTGATGTCAAAATTCAAAACAGGAGGGAGGGAGGGGGTCCAGGCAGCAAGCAGCCTCTTCTGCACCTGTTTGTTATGCTCAAAGCCTAGCTGAGGGCAGACCACAGTTTTCCTGTTGCTAGCACCAACTCAGAAGTACGAGAGCATCAGTCTGTTGAGATCTTCTAGCTCTTCTGCCACAGAGTCTAGAGAGGACAGGAGAGAGTGTGAGCAGCTGAAGTGAGAAGACAAACTATCCTCTCCTCCTATCCTCAAACAACTGTTTGTCAAGGATCTCGAGGAGCAAGTAAGTCTTAACAGAGGTCCTTCAAAATCTTTCCCTCCCAGCCTGCTTTCCCCTTGCTCAGCTGGCAGCCTTGTGATCCCAATGATGTTTGATCTCCTGCTGCCCTTGAGCTTCTCCCCTAAGCTTAACAGCAGCATTGGGGGGAGAGGGAGTATCATCAGAATCATGGGATGGAGAGGGAAAGTTTCAAACTGTCCTCTGCCTGCAAATCCTTTCTGTCCTGTTGAGTTGACTGGGGAGTATCTGAGAGTGTTTAAAAGGAGGCTAGACAGCAGAGGTTAACTGTTATCTGAAGCCCCCCACACCGTCCATCCCCCTTTGCCCATGAAACTAGACAAACTATCTGGAACCTCCCCCTCTCCCCCCCTCCAACATGGCTGATCAGTGGAAAGGTACATTGTGAGCCTCATCAGACTAGGCAGTTGGACAAAAGCAGTCTGAGGGGTGCAAATGGCATGCTTCTGCAGCAAAGTTAGAACACCTCCCCCTCTCTCTGCCGAGCAGTGGCAAGAGCCTGTGGGGTTCCTGGCATGCACCCAGGGTCTGTGGTCCTTTGGAGAACTGAGACACGGCAGGGGTGTCTTTTGTCATCACTTATGGGATGCTGTCAAGCTTCCTGAATAATCTAGCTGAGGATGCTGAAAGGGTTCGAAAGAAAGCCCTAGGAAGGAAGACTGGAAGAGTGTGAGGCAGAGCATCTCAGGGCCAAGTAGAACTGGCACAAGACATGATGCAACCCAAGGTGGGGTAATAGGAGCTGCTGCTGCTGCTATGGCAAGTATTCCTACGTTGGCACCCCTTTTCTTACCCATTTTGGCTGGTTCTAGAGACAGTGGAGCAGACCCTATAGCTGATTTGCCTTACTGCAATACGACACAATCAGGATTTTAAAAATAGGAATAAAAGGCAACAATTTTTGTCAAGTCCTTTGGAGACAAGCATGCCAGACAGGCACACTACTGCTCCCCATTTCCTGTATGGAACCCAATACTCTTATGAATTGAATTGGCCAGGTTTAATCAATGCACCCTTAGAAATTCATTAAACATGTTGTGTCCACAGTGAATGCTTTTTTTAACTGATACTTTTTAAATATACTCCGATGTAAACTAGGAACATTTGTCATATTGATGTAATATGCTATCAAAACCTTTCTGGGTAATTTCTACCCAGACAGGCCTTTAAGAAAGAGAATTATTTGATTTGGATGTAGTTTTATTAGATATTGCTAAAATTATTTTGTTTGATGATAGTAGGCAATAATCAAAATTACTGTAGAAGTTGAAGTGTAGGTATTTTGGGCATAAAGCTTTTTCCTTTCTGAGGTTGCAGATTTTGTGGAATGTAATCTTGCTTTTCTTCGATAATGGGGAAAGCTTAGAAAAAAATGCCCTCTTCAGAGGAAAAAAAAATGGGAATAAATATCCATTCCTTTGAGCACCCCCCCCCCTTTCATTTGATCCATATAATATTTTGCTTCCTGCCCAATTCTAGCCTTGCTGCTTCCGGCAATTATAATTTAGTTAAGATTTAGTCAAGGTTTCTCAGCTTTAACAATATTTTAAATTGGTAATGGTAACATATTATGATTTCCCCTCTGATTAAAGCAAAACTGTCACACTGCCCTCTCTCCTCTCCCCCTTTTACTTCAAAAATGCTTTGCTGTCACTAATGCAGCAGCCTCTCTTTTCTCCCTTGCTTTGCAGAAGAGGGTCATCTCTCAAAGTGAGACATTCTGGGTTAGGTGGCCAGAGAGAATTGCCTGCACCAACATGTTTCCACAGGCGCTAGAAATTGTTTTAAAACATAGTTAAAAGTTTGAGGTTAATAAAGAAAGGATTGGAACCACTTCAAACTTTTTGTTATCACACTCTTTCAGACAACAACAAAATACCCCAAACTATTGTAATTGGTCTTAATGGCATTTGATATCCTTACTACCTGTCTCGCTGCCCAGCAGTCTCCTTGCCTGAGCTGAAAGAACCTCTCAGAGGGAGGTTGAAGACTCGTAGACTGCTGGTTTGGGGGGACTTCAGCATCCATGCCAAGCTGACCAGCTCTGGGGTGGCTTAGGACCTCACAGCTGCCATGACAACCCTGGGGCTGTCCCAACATGTCAACAGCCCAACCCATGTGGCAAGCCGCTCTCTGGACCTTTTTTTCTCAACTGGGCAAGAAGAGCGTGATCTTTCCCCCTCTGCAGAGGTGGGGGACCTAATAGGATGGTCGGCCCTCAGAGATGGCTCTGGGGGATTTCCCATCATGCCTTAGTACCCAATCAGATACGTGATAGGTACGTTGGGTTCAGCTTAGGTCATTTATGTTATCATCTGGCACTCCTCAATTCTACTCGAGCCTCTTGTTTTCTGTATAGGACTAAACTTAGAGAGTATTTATGTGTGTGCTATGTATTACGAGCTTGTATCAATAAACTTTCATGCTGAATTTTCCCTGGTTTGAGAAGTGCTTCTTCATTTTTCCAGCCAAACCTGAAACCAAGGACTGGCGATACCAACCCATGCTCTCCAAAAGGAGCTGGCTCCACAAACAGTGGTGGAGCTAGGTGTTCTGGCTCCTGGGGTAGGGCTAGCCGCCCATGGGGGCAGGGCGAGCGTTCCAGGGGGGTGCCGAGAGGCTTTGCGTCCCATGGCTTCCCTTTCCCCCATCCATTCATATCTCAGCTCCCAACAGCCTCCTCTGCAACCCCCATCGCCCTAGAGTCTTCACCCAAAAGTGGCCTTCACCACCCCAGTGGCCTCCCACGACAAGCATGGAGAGGAGATGAGATGAGGAGGAGAGACAGAGAGAGGGGCCTTTTCTGGACTGCTCTAGGGAGCCCAGCTCTCTCACTCCCCTTAACCCTTATGTGGTCGCACCACTCGGAGATTCCTGCCCAGGGGGAAATTGCGCAAGGCACCGGGAGGGATCCAGATCCCACCATGAGATCCCGCTAGATTCAGGATATGACTCGGCAATGCTTGGCTAGGCTCCCATGCTGGCATACATAGGGGCCAACTCCTAGGGGCCCAGCTCCCTTGGGGGTTGATGACATATTGGAGGGGCGATATCTGCTGGGGGGGGGATTTTGTCACCCCACCCACTCTGGGATGACACCCGGGGCGGCCTGCCTCCACCGCACCCCTTCCTATGCCCCTGTCCACAAAGTGTGGCAGTAGGTGCTAACTAAGCAGTTAGCACAACAGCGTGTTAATGCAACGTGACTACTTTAGCTACACCTGCCTTCCCATCATTATTCAATCAGGAGGCAAGCTGAGTAAACAGAGGAGCTCTTATTTCAATCTTAGCCCATGAAGAGGTCCAATTTGGCCTGCGATCACAAAAATTTTCAAACCATGTCCACCTGCCAAACAGCTGCCATCAGCTGATGTGCAGGTGCATGGCGTTCGATTCTAGGTTGGCTCCAGGTGTTGGCTAAGACAGCAGGGAATGGGTGCAGGCAGTGAAAGCAGAAGGATTTAATCTCGCAATTATCAGCTGTTAAATCTTGTTCTGTATGGCTGTGAGTACCTGCTCACACAGAGCCCCGTTTTTTTGCAAGTGCTGGATGCAAGAGGAAAAACACAGTTGTTGTTGTTGCTTTTGCTGCTGCTGCTGTTGTTTTTAAACACCCTATGGATTCAATATTATGTCATATGGCTAATGGTGTTTGAGTTTTATTTTACAACCTGATCAGCAGGACCTTTTATTGCCCATCTAAAGACTGCTGAATCTCCCTTTCAATGAAAAGACAAGTAGTTTGCATTGTAAAAATCTCTTTTATTAATCAAAATTGTCCCAGGAAATAGTGTTTAGTTTTGTGGATTCATCATTGTCACAAACTCTCAGATTTTTCCACTACTGCTGCTTCACTGCTTTGGACAGAATTGCCTGCACCAAACTAGTCTTCCTGTGCGTGCTTAGCTTCTGCTAGTCTGGCTGGAGAGATTTCCATTGTTTTTGTTCTCCAAATGGTTTACAATGAAGAGGAAACATAGCCACCCATTTTAGGTTTCGCTTTCTCAGAAATCAGCCATTTTCACAGAGCTGTGTGCTGGTGAGCAGCCAGGAATTGCGTGTCAAGACCCCGCAGCCACCCTTTTGTTGAGAAATAACTCAAACAAGGACACGGATATTAGGTTAATGTTATTGGGCAAAATTTTGGCCACAAATTTATTGATTACAGAATGTGAGTGGTATTGGCTTAGGCATTGAATGGTCCCGACTATATCTGACTCCTGCCCGATGCGCAGGAAGTCCGGTAAGGGTAAATCCCCGGAAGGGGAAGCCCTGTTGACCTCCCCCTGGTGTTCCTGTCGTGGTCGTGTCATGGCCCTAGCCCCCGACCCAGGCTTTGGACAAGATCAACACCCCTGGATTCCTTTAATGGAATACCCTTTTTTTATATATATAAAATTTTTATTACATTTTCAATTTACAGAAAAGGAAAAAAGAACAAACAAAAAAAGAAGAAAAAGAAAAACAATCCAACTTTCAAAATGCATTTTTACGTTACTAGCTGGACTTCCCCACATCCTCACCCTGCGTTCTTTACAATAAACATATCAGCAAATTATTACCTTGTTTCGTATCTTATTTATATCTTTCAAAATATTTTACTTCTAAATTTAAAGTACTTTTTGTCAATTATTTATACATTAAAGTAATACATAAAATAACTTTAAATTTCAACTTTTTCTTACTTATAACTTAATCTTCTGTTTTCCCAATCTAGTTGCAGGAGCTAGAATTTCCAAATCATGCAGATTCTTAACATTCATACAACTTATAATGTTTTTGTAAATAGTCCTTAAATTTCTTCCAGTCCTCTTCCATTGTTTCTTCTCCCAAATCTCGGATTCTGCCCGTCATTTCAGCCAGTTCCATATAGTCCATCAACTGCGTCTGCCACTCTTCCAGCGTGGGAAGGTCTTGTATCTTCCAATATTTTGCAATGAGTATTCTTGCTGCTGTAGTTGCATACATAAAAAGAGTTCTATCCTTCTTTAACACCTTTTGGTCCACAATGCCCAAGAGGAAGGCCTCTGGTTTCTTAGGAAAGGTGTACCTAAACACCTTTTTTAACTCATTATAGATCATTTCCCAGAAGGCCTTCACTTTTGGACAAGTCCACCAAAGGTGAAAGAATGTCCCTTCAGCCTCCTTACATTTCCAACATTTATTATCAGACCGATGATATATTTTTGCAAGTTTGACTGGGGTCATGTACCACCTATATATCATTTTCATAATATTTTCCTTCAGGGCATTACATGCCGTGAATTTCATTCCAGCGGTCCATAACCTTTCCCAGTCTTCAAACATAATGTTGTACCCAATATCCTGAGCCCATTTTATCATGGCTGATTTGACTGTCTCATCCTGGGTGTTCCATTTAAGCAGCAAGTTATACATTCTCGAGAGTACCTTGGTCTTAGGTTCTAACAGTTCTGTCTCTAATTTCGATTTTTCCACCTGGAATCCTATTTTTTTGTCCAACTTAAAAACTTCTTGAATTTGAGCATAATGAAACCAGTCTTGCACCCTATTCTTTAATTTTTCAAAGCTCTGCAGCCTCCAGTTGTCTCCAGTTTTTTCTATTATTTCCCAATATTTCGGCCATCCGACCTCCATATTGGGTCTTTTTCAAACCTTGGCCTCCACTGGTGATAACCACCTCGGGGTCTTACCTTCTAATAAGTCTTTGTATTTTGTCCAGACCATAAATATAGCTTTCCTGACAATATGGTTTTTGAACATTTTATGAACCTTTACCTTGTCGTATCACAAGTATGCATGCCATCCAAAAGCGTTATCGTACCCTTCCAGATCTAGGACATCAGTGTTCTCAAGGAGTAACCAATCTTTCATCCAGCAGAAAGCCGCAGCTTCATAATATAACCTTAAGTCTGGCAGGGCAAACCCCCCTCTCTCTTTGGCATCTGTTAGTATTTTAAATTTTATTCGGGGCTTTTTGCCCTGCCAGGCAAACCTAGAAATATCTTTCTGCCACTTCCCAAAACACTCCACTCTGTCCACGATCTGTAGGGTCTGAAACAAAAATAACATCTTCGGCAATACATTCATCTTTATAGCTGCAATTCGACCCATCAAGGAAAGTTTCAATCTTGACCAGATCTCTAAATCTTTCTTAATTTCTGACCAGCATTTTTCATAATTATCTTTAAATAGATTCAAATTTTGTATCAGAAACCCTCTCATAACTGCTTTGCTTGCATCCCAGATTGTTCTCCTTTCCACCGTGGTATTCAAATTTATTTCAAAATAATCTTTCAAAGTTTTTTGGGCCTTCTTCACGATCTCCTGATCTCTTAATAGGGTGTCATTCATTTTCCATCTAAAGGAGCCGATTGGAGCAAGTCTTAATTCCATTTTCATAGCGTTATGGTCGGAGCAAGTTTTTGGGCAGATTTCCACTTTTCTAATCATAGGTGCCAGCCTTCTTGTTATCCATATTTGGTCTATTCTTGTCCATGACAAATGAGCCTCAGAAAAGAAAGTTCCTCTTTTAATGGAATACCCTTAAGCTTGTAGGGGCAGGTGATGGCCACACCTCCCCTCCCCCATCACAAGGTCAAACAATGTCTAACTGTAGCACCCTGCATGTGGTTAACGCTTAGCTGGAATGAAATATTCAACGCAGCAATAGAGAAATTAAAAAAAATAATTTATTTGTCAGACAAACAGTGGTATATGGTTACCACAGCTCTGCCCCTTCCAGCCCTGATGGCCAGCACTTATATTTCCTCAGCCCAGCCCCCTTGCTCCTCCTTTGGCTGCCTCTGTCCAATCAGCCTGGTTGAAATTCCTATTGGCTGTTTGCTAGAACCAATCATAAAAGATACACCCATTTCCTATTACCTTTTATGGGGGACAAAGAGCTATATTTCCTTCTATCCATAAATGGCAGACAAGTAGCCATATATCTTACATTTGCCTCGACAAGGCACCTTAATTACCAGATAACCTTTTGCCCCTGTTGCCCCTGCATTCCAAAACAAACGGCTAAAACAAATGGCTTGTGGTATTAAATTCTATCTAAACAGAGATCTTGGGTTCACATTCTCACACACCATCAATGAAACAAGAATCTAATGTAAGAATCTAACATTTCTTACTTTCTAAATCCTTTGCTTAATTACATTAAGCCAACAAATCTCATACATAACATAGATAGCTTTTTAGAACAAAAGGCCTTTGCAAAGTAAAAAAGGAACTCAGTAAAAACAGCTTCAAAAGAAGCCTCTTCAGTTTACACCCCCCTTTCCCAGCCAGCTGCTCTTCCCATTAGCTCTTCCCAAAATTTATTGCCCTTTAACTCTCTCAGTATACCTTAAACCTTAGGAAAATATGGCTAGAGTCTGATGGGAGGCACATGGTATTATTTTCTGTTAAACAATAAATCTTACTATTTACCAACTCTTAATTAGTGTTTTTGCAGCTTGATTGTATTCTGTAATATGTAGGGTCAGTGTAACATTTGCTCCCAGCCTGTAATTCCCTTTTACAGCTTTGAGAAACTTGTCTCCTGCTACTGCTATAAATCAGGGGGGGGGGGCCTTGTTCAGGAGAACAGGAAGATAAACAACTGCCAAAGTACTTAGCCAGCTGGTTTCTGCCTGGCATGAAACATACAAACATTTGCAAATATATCTTTAAGCTCATTTTAAAATACAGGCCTTGATCAGATGCCTCATAACCACCACAAGAGCCCAAAGGCTCACCACCAAATACCCTTACACCTGTAACCAATGCCTCAGGTCATCTGCAATATCGGCCAGCCATATATCATTCCCCTAATTGGAAAGGGGTACGACATCATCACAAAATAGTGCCATCATGGTGAAAACTATGGAAGGGTGTGCGATCCCCGGCCACCCAACGTGATCACCTTCTGTGAAACGGAACGATTCAAGTGTTTTCGGGCACAATCTGTTGCTGCTGGAGAATTGCTGCCACACCAAACGCGTCTCTCCAAGAGCAGCGACCAAAAGAGAGTCATTTTCGGGAAATTCAGCGCAAGATTGTCCAAGTCCTTTTTGATATTGAAGATCAAGTCCACGCCTTTCCAGCAAAGTAAATCATTCTCGCCCAGCTGCAAAACCAAAGCATTGGGGGGGGGCATGTGCATCCACCCTGTGCATTCACAATTGGCATCATCTCTGCCCAGCGCATCCCATGTGCAATGGAAAACCCAGCTGGCACCCCTGGCCGCTAGCTGCCACCTGTTCCCAAGAAAATGACAGAGAAGTGTAAGTGATAGGTCTGTTTTAAATTTGGGAGTTGTCGCGGATATAACTTTTGTACGCGTTGGATTGCCAGCGTCCCATGTCTTTTATTCTGTCCACTGGCAGACCCCAGTGGGCTGCCATTGTGGTGGGCCCGATCCAAAAAGAGTGGTGTTTGAGTTTTATTTTACAACCTGATCAGCAGGACCTTTTATTGCCCATCTAAAGACTGCTGAATCTCCCTTTCAATGAAAAGACAAGTAGTTTGCATTCTAATGTTGTAAACAAAAATCTGCCCCTTTCCCTTATGGGATTTTTAAATTGTTTTAATTCATTTCACGGGGTGGGGGGGGAAGAATGTTATTGTTTGCAGCTAAATTGGAGATATGAAAGGAACATTTCGTACAAAGATTTCCATAATAAAGGACAAAAGTGGAAAGGACCTAACAGAAGCAGAAGACATCAAGAAGAGGTGGCAAGAATACACAGAGGAATTATACCAGAAAGAAATGGATGTCTCGTATACCCCAGGTAGTGTGGTTGCTGACCTTGAGCCAGACATCCTGGAGAGTGAAGTCAAATGGGCCTTAGAAAGCACTGTGATGGTATTCCAGCTGAACTATTTAAAATTTTAAAAGATGATGCTGTTAAAGTGCTACACTCAATATGCCAGCAAGTTTGGAAAACTCAGCAGTGGCCAGAAGATTGGAGAAGATCAGTCTACATCCCAATCCCAAAGAAGGGCAGTGCCAAAGAATGCTCCAACTACCGCACAATTGCACTCATTTCACACGCTAGCAAGGTTATGCTTAAAATTCTACAAGGAAGGCTCAAGCAGTATGTGGACCGAGAACTCCCAGAAGTGCAAGCTGGATTTAGAAGAGGAAGAGGAACCAGAGACCAAATTGCAAACATTTGCTGGATTATGGAGAAAGCTAGAGAGTTCCAGAAAGACAGCTACTTCTGCTTCATTGACTATGCAAAAGCCTTTGACTGTGTCGACCATGGCAAACTATGGCAAGTTCTTAAAGAAATGGGAGTGCCTGATCACCTCATCTGTCTCCTGAGAAATCTCTATGTAGGACAAGAAGCTACAGTTAGAACTGGATATGGAACAACTGATTGGTTCAAAATTGGGAAAGGAGTACGACAAGGCATTTTGTCCCCCTGCTTATTTAACTTATATGCAGAATTCATCATGCGAAAGGCTGGGCTGGATGAATCCCTAGCCGGAATTAAGATTGCCGGAAGAAATATCAACAACCTCAGATATGCAGATGACACAACCTTGATGGCAGAAAGTGAGGAGGAATTAAAGAACCTTTTAATGAGGGTGAAAGAGGAGAGCGCAAAATATGGTCTGAAGCTCAACATAAAAAAAAACGAAGATCATGGCCACTGGTGCCATCACCTCCTGGCAAATAGAAGGGGAAGAAATGGAGGCAGTGAGAGATTTTACTTTCTTGGGCTCCATGATCACTGCAGATGGTGACAGCAGCCACGAAATTAAAAGACGCCTGCTTCTTGGGAGAAGGGCAATGACAGGCCTAGACAGCATCTTGAGAAGTAGAGACATCACCTTGCCAACAAAGGTTCGTATAGTTAAAGCTATGGTTTTCCCAGTAGTGATGTATGGAAGTGAGAGCTGGACCATAAAGAAGGCTGATCGCCAAAGAGTTGATGCTTTTGAATTATGGTGCTGGAGGAGACTCTTGAGAGTCCCATGGACTGCAAGAAGATCAGACCTATCCATTCTTCAGGAAATCAGCCCTGAGTGCTCACTGGAAGGACAGATTGTGAAGCTGAGGCTCCAGTACTTTGGCCACCTCATGAGAAGAGAAGACTCCCTGGAGAAGACCCTGATGTTGGGAAAGATGGAGGGCACAAGGAGAAGGGGGCGACAGAGGACGAGATGGTTGGATAGTGTTTTCGAGGTTACCAGCATGAGTTTGACCAAACTGCGGGAGGCAGTGGAGGACAGAGGTGCCTGGCGTTCTCTGGTCCATGGGGTCACGAAGAGTCGGACACGACTAAACGACTAAACAACAACAACAACAAAAGGAAGCTCAATGACATTCTATTTTTTGCTTTTTGCCCCTTCCTTTTCTAACTGTCTCTAAGTCCCCCCAAAACCCCTGCCCCTTACAGAATATCCTGTCTACAGATGTGTTACTACAAATCCAATGATGAAAAAGCAACAACAACCCAATTCCCCAATTCCTCATGACCACAAGACTATTTATTACCTGCAACAACAACAGACACCTGAGTTTTCAAAATGGCCACAGCAATTTCTTTCAAAGGGTATAGACTGACGGAGGAGGGAGGCTGACAAAGGGGGGGGGGGAGTTGAATTGCAAGGACATTCTCTCACTTTTTAAACCTCAACACTCTGTGCTCCAGGACTGAAAAGGTGTGTAAAAGATCACGATTGCCTCAAAATATGCAACTGATATTTAATTAGTTTGTTGTGTGATATTATGTAGGAATGCTAAAATGTGTCTGACAGTATGTTCTTTCCACAAAGGGGGGACCCAATTATTGTGTGTACTGTAATTGTTTTTATATCCAATGTTATTGCTTACATCAGTGGAGGATTCTCATGCATTCTGAGCCTTCTAATAGATCAGGCTATTGCGTAATCCAGTATTTAGATTAGATCATGTTCCACCTGGCACACTCTGCAGTGTGCCAACCTTCCTTACCCATTTTAAAATGTGCTAAAACTCATTTGTTTTTGTTCTCCAAATGGTTAACAATGGAGAGGAAACAGAGCCACCCAGTTTAGGTTTCGCTTTCTCAGAAATCAGCCATTTGAGCAAAGCTGTGTGCAGGCAAGCAGCCAGGAATTATCAACAGTGGGACATTTAGTCCTAAATACATTGCTGTGCCAATCTATTGTTTGTGGATCATAACACATTGGTTTAATCAGAGGTCAGCAAACTTTTTCAGCAGAGGCCAGTCCACCATCCCTCAGACCTTGAGGGGGACCAGACTATATTTTTTTTGGGGGGGGAGAATTCCTATGCCCCACGAATAACCCAGAGATGCATTTTAAATAAAAGGACACATTCTACTCATGTAAAAACCCGCTGATTCCCAGACCGTCTGTGGGCCAGATTTAGAAGGTGATTGGGCCGGATCTGGCCCCCGGGTCTTAGTTTGCCTACCCATGGTTTAATGCATCTCCCTTCTCATCCCCATGAAGTTCCACACATAGCCCGCTTCCCAGACTTAGATCTTAGCTTCAGAGGAATCTGGAAGGTCCAAGCCAGAACCAAATCACATTTCAAGTTGCTTTGTCGCATTGTTGTTGTTGTTGTTGTTCAGACCCATGTAAATGTCGAAACAGAAGACTCCTGCTGGATCCGTCCAACCAGATGCCTGTGGGAAACTGGAAAGCAGGACCTAAGCACAAAAATATTTTCCCCTCCGGTGGTCTCCAGCAACTGGTGTTCAGATGCAGTATATCCCTTGTGGCTGGAAGCTACCGCTTGCCAACAAATGGTTGATGCACACCAATGCACTTTCATCTCAAAACCCACATCTTTAAATGAGGTTTTGCCCAATGTATTTTTGCATATTATTTCAGGACACCTGCGCCACAACCAGCTGGGCTATGATGGGGGGGGGGGGGAATGATGGCACACAGTGCTGGTGCACCTGTGTCATACCCTCCAACATTTCTCCGATAGAAATAGGGACAGCCTAACAGAGCTGTAGCTAGGTGATCTTGAGAGCCTGGAAGAACTGTCTAGATTGTGCCCCCTAGCCATGGACAAATTGGCTCTTCTTTCTGTCTCTCCTCCAACCCGCCCCCCCCCCCCGGCACCCATTCAATTCAATTCCTCACACACTTCCCCTTGTAATGAATTCCCTTTTGTAATGAATTCTGATTGAAGGAAGCCAAAACAGAGAGAGGACACCAAGATGGGGAAGGCTGACCTAGATGATGGTATATAGGCGTCTCCTCACTTACTTGCGGGTTAGTTCTGGGGCCTTGCGTGCATAAGTGAAGTCGCATAAAGTGGGGAGCACCCCACTTTAATAGGGAGGAGTGCATGGGAGCCGGCTCCTTGGGGTGAAGGTTCCTTTGCCCCTCCCTAAAATATTTGAGGAAGCTGCCCCCTGTTAATGGGCATTGCCATTCAAATAGTGTGTGTGTGCTCCATCTTGAATATACAGGGCGGTGCTTACCTACCCCCCCATATATTTTATTCAAGTTGACATTCTTGAAGGGGGGTGTGGAAGGGGAGAGAGAGAGAGAAGTGATTCCAGAGTAAGCAGGCTTTGAACCTGGCGACTCCTTCCCGCGCGCCTAGAGAGGCAGGGGTGCGAGCAGTGAGGTGAGCTGGGCAGTGTCAGGGGCTGAGGCTGGTGCAGAAGCGGAGGAAGGTGGGTGCGGTAGGGGGGGCTGCCCTGGGTGTCACCACTGAAGGGGGATGACAAAATGCCGGGCAGCATTCACCACGGGCCTCCAGCGCGCCCCAAGCCACGCGTCTCCCTTGGGAGTGACGAAGTGGCTTGGGTGCCCGCAGGCTCTGCCCTGCACCAAATGGTCCGCCTGCTGCCTCACCCTCATCTGTAGGGTGGCTGACTCCTTGGTGGCCCTGCAGAGCATAAAGGGAAATTTTTTTCCCTTTATTTCCCCCCCCAAAAAACTAGGTGCATCCTATGGTCCGGTGCGTTCAATCGTGCGAAAAATACAGTAGGTGATTATCACCATGGGAGGGGAAGGGAAAATTTCAAACTCTCCTGCAATCTTACGTTGTCTTCGCTTTCGTTTTTGCTTTTAGTAGTGCGACGAGCAGGAGGTAGAGGGAATAAAAGAGAGAAAGGAAGAGAGTTGGAAGGAGAAAAGTGTTAAGTAAGAGACCTGGAAGCGAAATCTCTGAGGAGTGGACTGAGGTTTGCTGTAAAGAAATCGGGCTGGCAGCAGGTGAGGAGCTGAACTTTTCCCTTGCGATTATGATGATTTCCGTTTCTTTTTGAGCTTGATCGACTCTGAGCTCCTTGCTAGGCAGGTGGGGCGGGGCGGCTAGAGTTGCTTATTATTACTATTATTAACGTTGGAGACGGCTGCCCTTCTTTCCCTGCTACAAAGGGAATAAATAACATGCCTTCACTACTGAGCTAGTGCTACTATAAGAACTTTAACTAGCTGCTCTGAAACCAACCCGGGTCTCCCTCTCAAACAATGCTGCGTGTTAATTTGACATACTATCCTTCTTTAGCTGCTAGGAAGCTGCCCTCCTCCTTCTCCTCCTCTTGGCGCCTGCCTCCTTTCCTTTTCTTTGGGTTGACACAGTGGAGAGAGAAGCTCTTCGGAAGCTGTCACACCACATAGTCGCTGTCCCGTCCTTCATCTTTCTCTGTTCCTCTTCCCTGTTTACAAAAAACATTTGCAAACATCCTCTGGGGCTTGCAGGGCTTCCTTTTCCCCTGCACTCACACATATTCTGGTGCTCAAAGGCTGTTTGTTTTTTGGAGTGCACTAGGAAACAAAATGTGTAGTTGGGAGCAGTGGTGTACCGTGGGTTGGCAGCACCCCCAGAGAGGAATTCTGGGCCGGGCTATGCTGGGTTCAGCCCTTCCATGCCTGCCCCCACCTGTCTCTGCCACCACATGTCTGCTCCCCTATCGCTCGCTCACTTGCCTGCCACCCCCTGTCTCCCTGCCTAACTCACACTCTGTCTCCGTTGCCGCAAGTCCTCTGCCAAAGCCTGCCACCTGTGCCAAGGCCACTGATGTACTTCCTTTCTGAAGCACGCCAGCTGCTGCAATGGAGGCCTGGTGGAGGCAGAGGCGCCTTGCGGTGACGGCAGATGAAGTGAGACATCACCTGTGTGGGGCAGCCTGGTTGTGCCTCTGACCCTCTGCATTCTCTCTCTCTCTTTTTAAGGATATTTATTGAAAGAATTTTTGAATATAAGAAAAAATGAAAAATAAACATACAAAATAATAAGCAGTTAAAAACACACATTAATTTTCAGTAACATAACTTCCATATCCTTATTTCCTCCGACCTCCTCATACTTCCCTTCTTTGTATTCCAGTTCGGTTTGTTGGTTCAGCAAATCCTTACCATAGAACTTTTACCCATTTAGAATCCTTTTTTCATATCTCCTAAAGCATTACAGCGGGAAACCACTTAATTTCTATCCAACATCTTTCTAACATTCATTAATTTTACAATATTTCTTTAAGTAGTCTTTAAATTTCTTCCAGTCTTCTTTCACCGACTCTTCTCCCTGGTCTCGGATTCTGCCAGTCATCTCAGCTAGTTCCATGTAGTCGATCACCTTCATCTGCCATTCTTCCAGAGTGGGTAGATCTTGTGTCTTCCAATACTTAGCGATTAGTATTCTTGCTGCTGTTGTAGCATACATAAAAAAGGTTCTGTCTTTCTTTTGCACCAATTGGCCGACAATGCCCAGGAGAAAGGCCTCTGGTTTCTTCAGGAAGGTATATTTAAATACCTTTTTCAATTCATTATATATCATTTCCCAGAAAGCCTTAATCCTAGGGCACGTCCACCAAAGGTGAAAGAATGTACCTTCAATTTCCTTACATTTCCAGTATTTATTATCGGGCAAATGATAGATTTTTGCAAGCTTGACTGGGGTCACGTACCACCTGTATATCATTTTCATAATATTCTCTCTTAAGGCATTACATGCCGTGAACTTCATACCTGTGGACCATAACTGTTCCCAGTCAGTAAACATAATATTATGTCCAACGTCTTGTGCCCATTTAATCATAGCAGATTTCACCGTTTCATCCCGAGTATTCCATTTCAACAGCAAGTTATTGACGAATTCTTAGTTTTGGGTTCTAACAGTTCTGTTTCTAATTTTGACTTTCCCACCTGGAAGCTAATTTTCTTATCCAATTTATATACCTCCATTATCTGATAATAATGGAGCCAGTCTCTCACTTTATCCCTTAATTTTTCAAAACTCTGCAGTTTCAATTTATCTCCTTCTTGCTCCAAAATCTCACAATATGTCGGCCATTTGGCCTCCATGTTGAGCCTTTTCAAAGCTGACCCTCTGCATTCTCTTGATTGCTGGGGAAGGCTTTCTGTGCTTGCTTAGTTTCTGCTAGTCTGGCTGGAGAGATTTCTGTTTGTTTTTGTTCTCCAAATGTTTTACAATGAAGAGGAAACAGAGCCACCCAGTCTAGGTTTTGCCTTCTCAGAAATCAGCCATTTGAGCAGAGCTGTGTGCTGGCAAGCAGCCAGGAATTATCAGCAACGGAACATTTGGTCTGAAATACATTGCTGCGCCAGTCTACAGTCTACTATGATCCACAATCATAATACATTGGCTTAATACATCTCCCTCCTCATCCCCATGAAGTTCCACACATAGCCCCTTCCCCAGACTTGGATCTTGGCTTCTGGAACGTCCCAGTCAGAACCAAACTACATTTCAAGTTGCATTGTCACATTGTTGTTGTTGTTGTTGTTGTTGTTGTTGTTGTTCAGACCCATGTAAATGTCGGAACAGAAGAGTTTTGCTGGATCAGGCCAATGGCCCACCAAGGCCAGGCTCATATTCTCAGAACTCAACTCAGTTCACTGTGAAACTGAGGCATCTAATCATAAGCCTGCATTTTTATCAAAGCTTCTATATGTTTAATCAGGGCTTGCATTTTAAAATAAGCTTAAAGATTTTCAAATGTTTCATGCCAGGCAGAGAAAACCTTGGCCATTCTCCTAAGACAAGGGGGCCCCATTGATTTATAGTAGAAAAACAATTCTCAAAGTCATAAAAAGGGGGAATTACATACACTGCCCTTGCAGGCTGAGAAAACACCATTAGGAATGGGCAAATAGTAACATGATACCATGGGGCCTCTCTTAAACCTTGAGTTGTATTTTCAAAGGCCAGGAGCAAATGGGGAAAAACATTTAGCTAGAAGAAAAGAGAACATTTTTGAAAAGTCTTTTTCTAAAGCCATTCTTTCTTAAACTGAGAGAGTTAAAAGGCAATAAATGTTGGGAAAGCAGCTGGCTGGAAAGGAGAGTGAAAGGGGGAAGTGTAAACTGAAGAGGCTTCTTTTAAAAGCTGTGTTTTACTGAGTTTCTTCCTTTTTACTTTGAAAAGCTTTATTCTTTTAAGAGGCTACCTATGATAAATGTATGAAATATATTAGCTTAAATATATTGGCTTAAATGTAATTATGCAAAGGATTTAAGAAATGCTAGATTCTTATTTCATAGAGTCATATTGCAATAGGAGACCAGAGGGGCAAATGAGCCTAGCCCCCCTGCCAGACAGAAGACGCCATCCAAGCAGTCTTGATATATAGTTGTCAGGCATTTGTTTAGAAACCTTAAATGAAGGAAATCTTTCAATGTTGATGTGAAACTCAAGATCCTTGACATCTGTTGAACATAAAAATGTAAGATTAACCATTTGTTTTAGAAGGCAATAGGGCAAGGAGGGCAAGAGGTGAGCTGGTAATTAAGATTCCATGTAAGATATATTATTACTTATATGTCATATATATAGCTCTTTGTCTCCCTTATAAGGGCAAGGAAGTGGGTGTATCTTTTGTGGGTGTATCTTTTGTGATTGGTTCTACCAAACAGCCAATAGGAATTTCAACCAGGCTGATTGGACAGAGGCAGCCACAGGAGGAGCAAAGGGGGCTGGATTAAGGGAATATAAGTGCTGGCCAGAATGGCAGGAGGCCAGGCCAGAGCTTGGTAACCATGTACCACTGTGCCTCTTATTTATTTGTCTGACAAATAAATTACTATTTTAATTTCTCTATTGCTGCGTTGAATATTTCATTCCAGCTAAGCGTTAACCACAAGCAGGGTGCTACATTTTATGGTGCCCTGTGACTCGGATAAGTGGTCTGCTGGAACGCAGCCCCTTCGCCCTACTGGGCAGGGTACAAGAGAGAGGACAACTGCTTACCCAAAGCGCGCACTGGTAAATTTTTCCAGGGGGAACGCAGAAGACTCGTCTGTCTGATACCCTGCTCACTGGCGGCGACGGACCGGGGGAAACAGGGAACCAACCAAGGGTAAGTGCACAAAGGGATTTTTGGCCCTCCAATTAATTGGGAGGAAGAGAAGTCTTGATCAAACTTCTGCGTCTCAGTAAGGGGAAACTGAGTACGCTAGGTGGTTGGGTACATCAGATGGTGGTCTGGTGGAGGAAAAAGGAAAAATTGGGAGGTAGAGTGTGGTGAAGTATCCAGCGCATTGTATGTGTGAGAAAGTACAGAGCAATCTGTAGCTGACCTGAGTGTGGAGTGGGCAGTACTTCGGTTCCTAGTGAGGCGACTCCATCTAGGCAAGGAAACCCACAAAGCGTGTCTGTGAGTGACTGAGTGGATACTTCACAGGGCCATACAATGGGAGTTGGGGGTTCAAAGGGGGAAAATACACCTCTTGAATGTATGTTAAATAATTTTAAGAAAGCCTTCTCAGGGGCATATGGAGTCAAAATGACGCCAGAGCGCTTGAGAACGTTATGTGAACTAGAATGGCCAAAACAAATTACTGGATGGCCATCTCAGGGAACTTTTGATATAAATTTAGTAAGCAAACTTTGGACTGATATCGCCAAAGAAACTGGAGGGTGCCCAGAACAATTTCCATATATAGATTCCTGGCTGAGCACATTAAATAAAAATCCTCCATGGATAAGGGAATGCAAAGTCAAACGATGCAAATTATTGGCTGTAAAAGCTGAAGCTAGGAAAGGAATCTTGCCAAATAAACTCAAACCCATTTTTGAGGGGCCAGAGGAAGAGGTGCTTCCACCTCCACCCTATGCTCCACATCGAAGGGAGCTTAATCCAAACACTCCACCAGTTGTAACCCCAAGGCAAGAAACTGGAATGAATAATGGGAGTGGAGTCACAGAGCTTGATTCCTTGATAGATTATGATAAATATCTTCAGGAGGCATTGGAGTCCTATAATAAAGCCCAAGCAGAAGTGGTTATTCCACCTGTGACTCCTAATAGACCTCCATCTACAGTCTCCTTTAGTGGAACAACTGATTGCCCACCCCAAACCCCTGTACATCCAAGTCCCAGAGAAATGTTACAGAAGTTACAGGGAGACCTTGCTCGGTCAGCAAGCAATACAGCCAGGCGTATAAAGCTGCTAAAAGAACGCCTTGCGACAGATACCATCCCCTATGATTTGAGGCCCCTAGAGCAAAGTGAAGAGAAAGGTCACGTAGTAGCCCCTCTTAGAAGAGTATTTGATGCACTTGAGGAGCCTGCGCTGGTTAATGGGCAACCCGGACCACGGCCACCTCGAACTTCGACCCTGCAATATATTCCATTCACAACTACAGATCTGATGAATTGGAAAACACACACCCCATCTTTTGCAGAAAAACCTCAGGCTATGATGGACTTGGTGACTTCAATAGTAAATACTCATAGCCCTACTTGGACAGATTGTCGCCAGCTCCTAAATACTCTGTTCACCACTGAGGAAAGGAGAGACATAATTGAAAAGGCACAGATATATTTGCGTGAGCAGACCAGAGTGGGAAATATTTATAATATTGACCGTCATCTCCAGGACAACTTTCCCTTGGAAGATCCTAATTGGGATCCAAACAATGCAATTCACCTGGCCAGACTCACCACCTACCGCCAGACACTTGTGCAAGGTATCCGCAGGGCATGCCAGAAGCCCACTAATATGTCTAAAGTCTCAGAAGGGTAGATGTGTTACCCATAACACTGTTTCGTGTTCGGTGTGCACCCACAAAAAGACTTAAGTTGTCACCTTTTGAGCTCCTGTATGGGAGACCGCCCTCCTTTGTTCAGGATATTCCAGCTGACCTTAAACAAATAGGAGATCATGTGACACAGGGACAAGTGCAATCTCTCTCCCGTGTTTTTGTTTCTCTTAACAGGTGGGCCCTCGAGCGCACGCCGTGCAGCATTGCCGAGCCGATTCATCAGTTCCAGGCTGGCGATAGCGTATGGGTGAAAGAGTGGAAACGTGATCCACTTGCACCTAAGTGGCGTGGACCTTACACCGTCTTGCTCTCTACTCCAACAGCAGTGAAGGTAGCTGAGGTGACCCCCTGGATTCATCACTCTCGTTTGAAGAAGTCTGAAGGCAGTTGGACGTGCAAAGGTGACCCCTCTAATCCTTTAAAACTAACTCTCTCCAAAAACCCCTGTATCTAGCCCTACCGGGAACGGGCTAGGTCACGGGCAACATTTGACGACCGGCCTGCTGCAGCCACAACCTGGAAGCTGGCTGACCTGCGCACGCCTGAAGCTTGAGGAGCGTCTGAACCAGCGACTGTGAACGGAAAGATTCTCTAATACAATTGATTGACTGCCCCCCCCTTTGTGGAACAATTATCAGAGATATTACTCATTGGGGATCCTCGGGATATATGTTTTGGTCTTGGTGGTTCCCCATTTCTGTCACTGGGGGAATTATATTGGGGCTAATAATTATTTGCTATCACAATAAGGTAATCTTTTGTGGAAGGAATGCATATACTAGACATCAACATGATTTTATTATTAATCCTGATCCCTTGGGAAGGGGAAGGGTCCTTGAATCTGACCAAATTGGCTAAATATGGATTCAGCCATGACCACAATATGTGGGTAGGTTTAGCTGAAATGGTAGCTAATGTTGCAAATAGGACCAATTGCCTTGTTTGCTCTCTTGGGCCAGATGATTCAGAGGGAGGTATGCCCTTATTACCGATACCATTAGATGCCATTGGTATGGTAAGCGAAATGCCACACCAAACTGAAATACAGAATTTCCCCGGATGGAACTCAACTAAACCATTACGAGTTATACCTGTACAAGGGGAATTCTGTGTACATAAATCATCAGATGCAGCTGATTCTCCCATGATAGGCTCTTCTCATTGTCACTATACTTGGGATTATATTAAGAATAGTCATACCTGGGCACACGGTACTACCTATCGAACTCGGAATACCTTGCCCTGTGCACCTCCTTTTATTCACGCATGGAAAGTGGTGTGGAACATAACTGTGACAGAAAAAGGCAATCTAACATACTGCACTGTGAACTCTCTACCCCTTTTGGTATTTCGCCTTCTGTACTCCACGTACCAAAAACCTCAGACCCGATGGTTGTGGTGGATATGTGGAGAATGGGCATACATGAAACTCCCTTCCAAATGGAGTGGGACTTGTTTTTTGGGTTGGGTATTACCACCAATGTGGATTATGCCCACTAGTTCGGCCAAGCGTACACGAAGGAATGCTGATATTTCTCATATAGCAGGAGGAAGTACCCAAAGTTGGAGCGGTACTGATGATTGGCCACCAGAGCGCATTATAGCCTATTATGATCCTGCCTCCTGGAATCCTGGTGAGCTCATACAAGGGGCACGGGATCCTATTTATAATCTAAACAGAATAATTCGATTGCAAGCAGTAGTGGAACTTGTAACCAATGCAACGGCCCAGAGTTTGAGACTTATTGCACAACAGTTGGATGAAAGTAGAGCCGCCATTTTGCAGCTGAAAATGGGAATGGATTATGTACTTGCCAGGCAAGGAGGCCTATGTGGAGTCTTGAACTTGACAGGGAATGCCTGTTGCTTTAACATTTCTGATAATGGTGAGGCAATCCGTGTGTTGGCCACAAAGATGGAGAATATAGCACATGTCCCAGTACAAACATGGGAAGGATGGGATATGGGATGGCTCACCAATTGGTTACCTAATGTCACAGGACTCAAAGGGATACTATTGTCTTGCTTGTTTTTCTTGACAGTAGTAGTATTGGTTTTATGTATGATGCCATGTATCATTTCATGTTTTAGAAGTACAATTAGCAAGATGGTTTCAAATGAAACTCTACCTCATATCATGGCCCTATACAGAGCTTTACCTCAGGAATATGATGAAGGTCAAGCTATCAAGGACACTTGGGATGAAGGTCCTTGAGCTTGAAAGGGGGGAATGAGGCATCTAATCATAAGCCTGCATTTTTATCAAAGCTTCTATATGTTTAATCAGGGCTTGCATTTTAAAATAAGCTTAAAGATTTTCAAATGTTTCATGCCAGGCAGAGAAAACCTTGGCCATTCTCCTAAGAAAAGGGGGCCCCATTGATTTATAGTAGAAAAACAATTCTCAAAGTCATAAAAAGGGGGAATTACATACACTGCCCTTGCAGGCTGAGAAAACACCATTAGGAATGGGCAAATAGTAACATGATACCATGGGGCCTCTCTTAAACCTTGAGTTGTATTTTCAAAGGCCAGGAGCAAATGGGGAAAAACATTTAGCTAGAAGAAAAGAGAACATTTTTGAAAAGTCTTTTTCTAAAGCCATTCTTTCTTAAACTGAGAGAGTTAAAAGGCAATAAATGTTGGGAAAGCAGCTGGCTGGAAAGGAGAGTGAAAGGGGGAAGTGTAAACTGAAGAGGCTTCTTTTAAAAGCTGTGTTTTACTGAGTTTCTTCCTTTTTACTTTGAAAAGCTTTATTCTTTTAAGAGGCTACCTATGATAAATGTATGAAATATATTAGCTTAAATATATTGGCTTAAATGTAATTATGCAAAGGATTTAAGAAATGCTAGATTCTTATTTCATAGAGTCATATTGCAATAGGAGACCAGAGGGGCAAATGAGCCTAGCCCCCCTGCCAGACAGAAGACGCCATCCAAGCAGTCTTGATATATAGTTGTCAGGCATTTGTTTAGAAACCTTAAATGAAGGAAATCTTTCAATGTTGATGTGAAACTCAAGATCCTTGACATCTGTTGAACATAAAAATGTAAGATTAACCATTTGTTTTAGAAGGCAATAGGGCAAGGAGGGCAAGAGGTGAGCTGGTAATTAAGATTCCATGTAAGATATATTATTACTTATATGTCATATATATAGCTCTTTGTCTCCCTTATAAGGGCAAGGAAGTGGGTGTATCTTTTGTGGGTGTATCTTTTGTGATTGGTTCTACCAAACAGCCAATAGGAATTTCAACCAGGCTGATTGGACAGAGGCAGCCACAGGAGGAGCAAAGGGGGCTGGATTAAGGGAATATAAGTGCTGGCCAGAATGGCAGGAGGCCAGGCCAGAGCTTGGTAACCATGTACCACTGTGCCTCTTATTTATTTGTCTGACAAATAAATTACTATTTTAATTTCTCTATTGCTGCGTTGAATATTTCATTCCAGCTAAGCGTTAACCACAAGCAGGGTGCTACAAAACCACTCTGCCTCACTTCCTTGTTGGCTGTTATTCATAGTTCGGAAGGCAGAGGGAAGCGAAGCCTGCTTTCACTGTAAAAAAAAATATTTCAAAGTGTGCCATGTACCAGATAAGTTTTTCTAGATGGAAGAGAAAGCAATCGTCTCAAACAGCTGTCCAACTTGTCACTGTAAGGGAGTCGCTGTTTTTCCAAAGAGCCAATGGTAATCAATTTTAATTTGCTGATTGTAAAAGTATTTATATGCTGCCTTTCAGCTCTCAAAGGAGCTCCCCCCTAATTAATTCTGTTACTTTCTTTGCTCACTTTCCCATATTTCAACCGTTCCTACTATTCAGCAGTGTATTCAGCAGTGAACGTATGTTTGAAAGGAGCACAATCAAATATACAGTGGAACAGTGCTTTTTTCCCCTTTAAAAAGGTTTAGGGGTACTCTCATTTTGACTCAAGAAAATCACCATTTTATAGTTCAAATGGGGGAAAATAAATACAGTAAATGGACAAAAGTACAAAGATTCAGAAAATGTTTAGGTGTATGCATACTCCCAGAAGAAAGCACTGCAGTGGAACCTTGGTTCTCAAACTTAATCCATTCTGGAAGTCAGTTCGACTCCCGAAACCGTTTGAAATCAAGGCACGGCTTCCGATTGGCTGCAGGAGCTTCCTGCACTCTAGCAGAAGCCGTGTCAGACATTTGGCTTCTGAAAAACTTTCAGAAGCTGTAACACTTACTTCCAGGTTTGCAGCATTCGGGAGCAGAGCAGCTATAGAGCCCGCATGAGAAGCTGGCTTTGCAAACCAGGCAGGCAGGAAGAGCACCAAACTCTCAGATGGATCCTAGACTGACAGCAAAGCCTGTGTCTTATCTGACACCTTCAGCCTTAGGGGACATCATGCAGGGGGCCACCAGGCACAGGTTCCTTCAAGGGTTTCTACAGCCTCACGCAGAGAGACTCACCTTCCCTTCCCCCAGCTTGTCCTCCAGCTTCCTGCAGCCTTGGGAGCTGGAGCTCTTCGCCACCCCCGCCCTCCAACTTTGTTGCCGATTGTTTATTTATCCTGCTTAATCTTAGGAAGGGGAAGGGAGCTGCAGCCTTTTGTTTGTTATCTTGGAGCAGAAATTACCGGTACATCCTGTTTCCAAGTTTTCCTCTCCCCCACGCTTGACCGGCACACAGCTCTGCTCAAACAGGTGATTTCTGAGAAAAGGAGACCTAAATGAGGTCGGCCTAGTTCCTCCTCCTTGTAAATAATTTCTTGGACTGTGCTGGGTCATGACAGAGAGCAAAGGAAGCAGAAATTTCTCCAGCCTGAAAGCAGAGGAGGAAAATGCAAACGAAGTTTTCCCCAACAGTCCAAAGAACAAATTTGTTTGGAGTCTTTGTATCATATCATCCCATTTCTCCTGAGTTTTGATGCAGTGTGATCCCCACATGGCTGGCTCCAAAGGGCCGAAAAACTGAAGCATATGGGGTGGTGTGGGGCAAAAGCAGGAGCCCTATGCCTAGGATACCACAGTTATGGCTTTCCCCAAAGAATTCTAGGTAGTTAGTTAAAGGTGCTGAGAGTTGTTAGGAGGCCCCTATTCCCTTCACAGAAGTATAATTCTCAAAAGTGATTCAGCAGCCTCTTTAATCAGAAGTGCCTGGGCACCATTTTTGCGTACACAGCTGGCCGCGTTGGGTGAAAGAGGGATAGGAGCTGGGGAGCATGAGAATGACTTGCGCACAGTTATAGGACCAGCTCCCAGAGGCCGAGATATGGAAATATTGGAGAGGGGCTGCTCCCCACAAGGTGATGGGCATTGCCACTCAAATGGGGTGTGCGTGCCACATCTTGTGATCTATGAGGTGAAGCAGGGCTTACCTGCCTCCCGCCATATTTTAAGTTGGCCCCCCAGCACACAGTCCTGTTACCTCTGCTACTTGGCTCCCTCTCCAAGCCCGGCAGGAGTTGTGTTCCTGCTACTTTCTCACAAGGACAAGGGCAATACCCATCAACTTTTTTGGGAGGGGGCGCCCCTCAAATATGATATTTGCAGGGGAAACACATGTAGACTCATAACTCTGTGGTTAAAGTGGTTATCAGAGGCTGTCACAGGGGGAGGGGCCTGCTCTGAAGCATGCTGGGCAAGTGTAAACCCTATGAGACCCTGAGGTGTGCCCCCCCAGCATTTTCTCCCTAGGGGAGGGGGGATACAAGCAGCTCCTCCTATTCAGCAAGAAGCCACTGCAGAGACATTAGTTCTCTCCCACTGTTTTGCATTGCTTGCTTTTACGAATGTAACTGAGCATCTAACTCTGCTCTCAGCATGGCAACCCCAAATTTCCAGAGCTTGTTTCTGTGAGCTCATTAGTGCGGTAGACACCATGTTTCCTTCTATCTCGTCCGGCTGTATACTTGAGCTGCCTTCTTTCACTGCTCCAGTAGATTCATATTTGAGAGACTCCCTTGCATGGCAGCCAACTCCTAGGGGCTGTTTCATATATGTTGGAAGGTGCCCAGGCTGGCTGGCGCAACCCAGTCAAATGGGCAGGGTACAAATAATAAAATGCAGTCATTGTTGTTGTTCTGAGTCATTTTGGATGGTGTTTGGTGTTGTTGTTGATTTAATTTATACACCGCCCTATACTCGGGGGTCTCAGGGCATTTCACAGAATAAAATCAAGATATAAAACCACAAGATACCAAATAAAAATAAAGCAACAGAACAATACCCCCCCCAAAAAAAAACATTTTAAAAGGGCATAGGATGTAAATCGGACCAGCCAAAAACCTGGTTGAAAAGGAATGTTTTTGCCTGGCGCCTAAAGGTGTATAATGAAGGCGCCAGGCAAACTTCCCTGGGGAGAACATTCCACAGACGGGCAGCCACTGCAGAGGAGGCCCGTTCTAGTGTTGCCGCGCTCCAAATCTCTTGAGGAGGAGGCACATGAAGGAGGGTCTCGGAAGATGATCTCATGGTCTGGGTAGGTTCATATGTTGTTGTGATTACAAGTATATAAATTGTTTTTAAAGATGAAATAGTGAGTGAGCTGGGTTGGCTGGCCTGATCTGGTGTGATCTGGAATTGCTTCAACATAATCTGACCCAATCCTATGTTGATACAAATTGGCCCAGTCCAATTCATTAATTGGATTGGGCTGGATCTGATGCACAGCCCAAGTGAAACATGTTCTTAAATAAACTGAAATTTTTCTAGCAACACTTAGCTCTAGAGCCCCTGCTGCCATATTGTCCCAAGTCTCTTTCTCAGTTGCCGTAATTCTCCTCATGAAGTTTTGTTCTCAGCGCCACAGAAGCTTCAACATGGAACATAAGTCCCTTGCACTTCGCTCTCAGCTGTTCAGAAAGCCAAAGCAGTGTTGTAAATCAGATGGTGTTGGGCAGAGTCTGAGAAGCTTGTGCTCAGACCCACCCATGAAAATATCATATAGGCATGGAGGAAAGTGTGATAGGAATTTTATGGTCTTAGATATATAGTAATGTTCATAACTGCACATACATAGATCAACACAGGAAGACCAACCTGGAACCATTTTGATTCCTAAACTGACCAAATCCTTTCTCTGCAAGGTTAAACTGGAAAAGCCTCCCCATTGTCTCTTTCCTCACAAATCCTGTCTCAAAGATATGAATAAGGTGTGAGCCTGTGACCTGGCCCAGGAAATAAGTATTTTACCACTACAAAAGAATGGCCAGGCTCCCCAGCCAATCCAATCAAGTAACTTGCCAGACAGGAGATAAACTGTGACAGGAGAAAAACAACATTTAAATTTCTGTGATGTAGGTGGGATGTATCTGGGGGGTGGTCTTAGGTTACACCCCTTCTGTGATGAATGCATAATGTTTCTGGGGGTGGTCTTGATCTAGAGGATGGGAATTTCAAAAGTCTTTATAAGCCATTGCACAGCATTTTTGGGGTGTGCTCTTCCTCTCCTGCGTGTGAGGGGAGTACCCTGTTGCAACAGATCAATAAAGATCAAGCTTACTAGCTGCTTTGCTTCTCAATATCTCTGGTTGGCCTCTGTTATTTTCTCCTACCAATAGGGAACCTATGTAAGGACTCTATATGGGCTCTTGGATACCCCATAAGGGAAAAGGGCATATTTTTATTTACAACAAAAGTAAACCCACTTAACTTCCTCCACAAAGAGCCCCTGGATTTAGGTAGGCTTAATCCAATTTGTAGGGTCTCCTATGCCTGCAAATTTCACCCACTTTGGCCAAAAGGGGATTATTTGATTCCTCATTAAAATGAATGGGGACACAGAGCTTTATTTGGTTAGAGTTGTGTGGAACCCAAAACACAGATATAAACAGAGAGAGTACAGAGTAATTAATGCACAGATACTTGGTCACACCTAGTGAGTTGGAATGTGTTTGTCATGAGTGCGTGCAGGAGCCTGGCCCTGTGACTGGTAGGGCTTTGCAGGATTGGGGCCTTATTGAGTTTGGCCTGGAAGGGCAAGGGGCTGCTGCACAGGGGAGGCTTGACAGAAGACTCGTAGCACCTGGTGGCAGGGGTCAGGAGGGGTATATAAGACCATCAGTTCCCTCTGGCTCTTTGCCACAGCAATACACTACCCACCTAGCTGTGCTTCAGTTTCCTGACTCCTGGTTCCCTGACCCCCGGACTCTTGGCTTCCCTGCTCCTGGTTTCCTGATTCATGGGCTCTTGGCTTCCTGACCCCTGGACTGCTGACCCTGGACTGCTGATTCCTGCTTCCCGTCCTCTACCCCTGTCCTGACGTACCGAGCCAGGACTCCGACTGCCTGTAACCCAGACTGTGACAGTGTTTCGCTATTTGTCAATAAACACTATATTACTTTGTATGTTTATTTGTGTTTGCAGCCAGTGGGGGAACATTTCAACCTCCAAGGCTTTCAGGCTGTAAGGCTTTACAGAAAAGTTGCATTCTGAGGAGGGCTAAACTCATTCCACAAATGCGCAGCTGGTAAAATCACTATAACAATCTCAAAAACAATTGGGTAGTGCTTGGAAAGAACAAGTTCAATGTGCACTGAATAAGTTTGAAAAACATCTGAACTACACGTGGAAGTAGTTCCCATAATTGCTGGGTAAACTGAACATGAATTAAGTTGATGTTGGGGCAAAATGAAGAATGATTTCTGGCTCATCTTCAAGTTCATTGTCACTTTCTAAATGCTTTAGAGTATTTCTACAAAAAATTTTTTTGCCAAGGATACTTTGGGTGAACTTGAAGTGAACTGAACATAAAGAGAACTGGTTTATTTCATAAAGGGATGAACATGAATGGGAATTCGTTCTTTTACAGACATGTTGAACTTGAACTAGTTCCAAGCTCTGATATGGACGGAGACCTGATTTCAAGTCTTGTTTGTTCTGATGTTGTTGTCTCTGGTTTCTTTGTTTTCTCAAAAACCAAGAAACAAAAAAATTGAAAATAAAAAGCACATATCCCTCAAAAACAAAACAATAACAAAGAAAAAATAAGAAGCACCTATCTGGAGTTATTTGTGGCAGGAGGATACCCAAAACTCCCTCTCCTCCAACTATGTTGAAGATGAACCAGTCTTTCTCTGTTTCATAGCATCCTAAAATACAAGGAAATTTGTGGGTATGTGTATGCTTACTTCCAGAGAAAAAACCCTCCCCAAAGCCTCAGGCTTCCCCTACCCACCCACCCAGCTGGTGAAGTAAAGAAAAGATTCATCATTACAACAAGGAGGCTGAGAGAAAACAGGCTTGTAGTTCAGGTTAGGACACCTAAATTTGGACTGCTGGCTATAGCTTTCCTACGCCTTGATTAAATGATTTTTTAAAACAAAAAATAGAACAGTTGGGGAAATAATTGCAGTAGGGAGGATTCAGAAAAAAACATTTCTTATAATTTTAATATTTATTACTTCATTGAGATTAAGTAAATAAGGGAAAAGGAAAGAATAGCAATCAAAGGAGGTGGAGAATTCATTAAAACCTTTTTAAAAGCAGCAATAACAAAATAACCATAAAATATACTAAAGGCTACAAAACTATATAGTATATTTTTGCATGGATAAGCATGTCTCGCAGGATCCCACCCAAGACGATATCTGTGTTACATCTTGTTTAATTTGACCTGCTTCAGATTTTGATATCTCCTCATTAAGATCAGTAACTTTTTGATCCAGGGCTGTAATTTTAAGATTCACCTTTGCTAAATTATCCTTCAGACATTAATTCTGCACCACAATTTACTTAGGCGTATCAGCAATAGAACTCTTCTCTTCTTTTCTCCATTCTTTATGTTTTGCTGCTGTAAATTTGCTGCATGTCGGAGGGGGAGACATCCGTCACTTTAACGTTGACAGGTAGGAGATAAGAAACCTCTAAAGTGGACAAAAATTGTCCATGCAGGCTACTGATTAAGCGTTGTTACAATAGGGCTGCCATATGTCTGGGATTCGTCCATTGGAAGTAGTGTCCAAGCAGAATTCTTGAAAATTGGTAAAAATGTTTGTGAAATGTCAGAAGTGTTGATTTTTTGGGGGTGAATCGCCTTAAAAATAGCTCAAAAACGTTTTTGGGCCACGGTGTGGCCAGGAAGCCGTGGATCCGTGATTTTTGTGGTGCAGGCTGTGCCCCTGGCCATGATGTGTAATTTGACGGTGAGTTTGGGCTGATCTAGTGCAAAAATCATGAGGATTCATGAGGATCCGTGTTTTTTAACCATGTTTTTGCGGCATTGCGGCACCACGAAACAGTGGATGTGTGATTTTTTTGGTTCTGCCTACAGACTAAGATGTGGTCTACAGTATCATGGTGTTTTTATTTTGTTTCAATATAAAAATCATATGAATTCATGAGGATCCGTGCCTCAGATCCATGTTTTTGTGGTGCTGCAGCGCGGCAAAGTGTTGGATCCACGTTTTTTATAGTCCAGTTTGTAGGCGTGCCTTCTAGGTGTGTTTTGACACCGCATTTGTTGGAGTTATTTTTTAAAAAGTGGAGGATCCATGAGGATCCGTGTAGATCCGCCTTTTACCCAGGCCCCTTTTCTCCTGGGTCTAGAATGATTTCCGTTTCTTTTTCAGCTTGTTTGCGTTAAAGGAGATTCTGAGGTTCTTGCTTGGTGGGGGTGGCAGAAACAATTGTTGTTGCTGGTTGGTTGGTTTTTTTTTAGCCTTTTTTTCCTTTTTATTGTTATTATGTTAATTATACTATAGCTATTGTGATATTATATTTATCATATCGTATTATATCCAGAGGTTTTTTCCTAAAAAATGTTTAGGGGTACTCTCATTTGACCATTCAAAACCACCATTTTATACTTCAGATCAGGGAAAATAAATACAGTAAATGGTCAGAAGTGCAAAGAAAGCCACCTCCGGCCTGCCCAGGAGGTGGGGTTGCGGGCTTCAGCCCACTCCCACGTGAGAACAGGGGAATCTCGGCCGCGGCTTCCCGGCAGGCTGGGGGGCGTGGCCTGCCCTATTTAGGGCCGGCGCAGAAGGGGCTCGCCCTCTTTTCGCCGCCTAGCCCCCGCGTTTTTGGAAGGTTTGTATTAGGTTGGTATTAGGCTCTATTCTCCTGTTCATCTTCTTTAGGTTAATTTTTCAGGTTCGCAGTAGCAGCTTCGGCGGCAGCTTCCCTCTAAGCCTTGGAGGAGCTCGCCGAGTGGCCACGGGAGCAGCTTCGGCGCCAGCTTCTCTTTAAAGCCGCAGAGCAGCGCAATGAGCATCTACTAAAGCGCTGCCGGCGTTCGGATTATTCACCTTTCTCCGGAGCGCCGCCCGACAGCTGACTTGCTGGAGCGCAGCTTGAGCGCTTCCGTGGACTCTGCTCGCATTTTGGCAGCGCCCTTCGGATCAGGTTCGGTGTGGGGGTCTCCAATTTCCTTTGGTTTAGCGGTAATTTGCCGGGGTAGGGTCGCCTATAGTCCAGCGGAGAGTGCATATCGAAGGGGGTTTGGGCTCACCCAGCGCCAGACAGCTGATTTAGCCTTTGGGGTTTATTCGGGCGCGGAAAGGGTGAAGCGCTCGGGGACCGTCTCCTTACTTAAGTTTGTGTCGGCTGCGTTTGCATCTGGGGCTTTGGGGGGGATTCGTTAGCGTTCCACTCCTTGCCTTTATTCCGCTGTTTGTTTCACTGCTGCGGGTTAGCTAATGCTTGGAATTGCACTTGGAAGTGCAAAGAACATGCATTGCCTCATATTACACAGCTCACAGTAACTTCCACATTGGCATGAGGTTGTGTGCACTAACATCTTCCTGATTCCTTTCTGGGAAAGGAAAGGAAGCCGCCATCAGACCTGGTAACAACAAACTGTTTAGGGGTATGTGTACCCCTGCGTCCCACCCCCAGAAAAAAAGGACTGGTCATACCGTATTGTAAACAATAATATTATTATCAGCAATGATGTTCTAAAAGGCTGCCCCTTTTCCCCGCGGCAAAGGGAATAAATAGCATGCCACAAGTAGCTAGTCCTACTTTTAGAGTTTTAAGTAACTGCCCTGAAGTCAATGTGACCGGTCTCCCTTTCGCGTGTTAATTCAATATATTCCTCTGCAAAGCCACCCCCCCTTTGATGGGTATTATTCCTGAAAGAAAGTAGCAGGAACACAGCTGTGCAACTTGCTGACGTGCAAAAATGGTATCTTTGAGCTTCTTCTGATTAGAGAAACTGCATGGCGAGGGTTCAAGGCAGGGCAGAAGGTGCTGGAGCTCCTCTTCGTTCTGGGTAGGTGCTGCATGATGAGCTTGGATAGCTCAGTGGGTTAGACCGTGGTGCTGATAACGCCAAGGTTGCAGGTTTGATCCCTGTATGGACCAGCTGCATATTCCTGCATTGCAGGGGGTTGGACTAGATGACCCTCAGGGTCCCTTCCAACTCTACAGTGCTATGTTTCTACGACTTTCCCAAGTCGCCCTCCCGGGGCTTTCTGTGTCCTTCCATGACTGGTACGAAATATGAAACTTCCCTTCTCCATGCACCTTAGTCCTGCTGCAAAATCGCCTCCCCATATCAATTCAAACAGACAGACAAACAAACAAAACCCCACTGATTTATTTATTCATTATATTTATATAGCTTTCTGGACAAGATAATGTTGCTGATAATAGGTTGTCGTCAACTAATATTTACTCAGAGTAAACCTACTGAAATTAATGAACCTTAGGCATGGTTATTAATTTCAGTGAGTCTACGCTGAGTAAAACTTAGTTGACAAGAACCCGATGTGGATATTTTCCCCAGTACTGCACTTTAAGAATATTTCTGGGCTCTTTCTGCGTCACTTATTTCGACCCCCTGACTCCTTTTTTCACACACACACCCGGTGACGTTTCTAAAAATATTCTTTTTATTGGTGACTTTTGTAAAAGTGGCAGGGCCAGACTTGGCTAGAATATACTAGGGATATGCACAGTGCATTGGCTTATTTATTTATGAAGTGTCTTATCCAAAGTTTTAGCCAAAAAAGGAATCTTTAGTGGGGTGTAAATGCTTCCTTTGACACATCTCTTGTGGGATGAACAATTTGAGTTCAAAAAAGATCCACACCTCACACAAATATGTTTTAAGGGTTATGTGTGAATGCATGCACATATAGATTTCTGAGAGATCGATAACAGGCACAAGTCTTCCCTTTTTTTGAAATACTACCAACTGCTGCTCATACAACCAGGAGGGAGAGGGCATAAAAGGAAGGAAGGAAGAGAGTTTGAAGGAGAAAAGTGTTAAGAAACCTGGAAGCGAAACCTCCGAGGAGTGGACTGAGCTTTGCTTCAAGAAATCGGACAGGAAGCAGGTGAGGAGCCGAATTTTCTCTTGGAACTATGATGGTTTCCATTTCTTTTTGAGCTTGATTGCATTAAAGGAGACTCTGAGCTCCTTGCGGGGGGGGGGGGGGATGGCAGAATTCTTTATTACTATTTTTAGTGTTGGAGAAGGCTGCCCTTCTACAAAGGGAATAAATAACATGCCATCACTGCTGAGCTAGTGCTACTATAAGAGCTTTAGTAACTGCTCTGAAGCCAACACGGGTCTCCCTCTCAAACGATGCTGCGTGCTAATTTGACACATCCCTCTGCAGCTGCTATGAGGCTGCCCTCCTCCTCCTCCTCCTCCTCCTGGCACCTGTCTCTTTTCCTTTCCTTGGCACAATGGAGAGAGAAGCTCTTTGGAAGCTGTCACACCACATAGTCGCAGTCCTGTCCTTCATCTTTCTCTGTTCCTCTTCCCTATTTACTAAAAAGATTTGCAAATATCCTCTGGGACCAGCAGGGCTTCCTTTTCCCTGGACTCAACTCTGTCATATATATTTTGGTGCCCAAAGTCTGTTTGTTTGCTTTTTAGAGTGCACTTGGACAAAAATGTGTAGTTGGGAGCAGTGGTGTACCATGGGTTGGCGCCACCCACAGAGAGGAGTCCTGGGCCAGGCGGCACTGAGGTCAGCCCTTCCATGCCTGCTCCACCTGTCTCTGCCCCCCCCACATCTGCCCCATCCACTGTCACTCTCTACTTCACCTGTCCGTCCCGTCCCCCGTCCCCTGCGTTACCTGCATCTGGGTGTGTTATGTACTAAGCTTGGATCCTAGAACAAATAGGCAAGTAGGATTCTAGAATGCAACAACTGATTGGCTTGCAGGAAAAGACCAATCAGGCTCCAGGAGGGAAGCAGAATCAGCCAATCAGATGGGACTCATTGTGTAAATAATGTATATAAGAAGCATGAGATTTGGGGGGCAATTCAATCATTGTTTTACAAGCTGCAATAAAGAGCATGAAATCACTACAGGACTCTTGAGTATATTTCAGGTTGTGCCCCCTAAAAACTTGTGCCCGAGACAACCACCCCGCTGACCCCCCCCATGTTACATCACTGAATGGATCTACCCTATGCTTCCTGTTATGGGATGCTTCTCAGCCTAACTGAAAAAGACAAAGTTAGTTCAACAGCCTTCTGAGGTCTGCCCATCTCAATGTTTTTCACTGTGGTTGCCATGAGACTTGGACAATTGCTTTGTTTTTCAGTAAAACTCTGAACTAGTTCTTCTGCCACAAAGTCCAGAGAGAACAGGAGAGTGTGAGCAGCTGAAATGAGAAGATAAACTATCCTATCATCAAACAACTGTTTGTCAAGGATCTTGAGGAGCAAGTAAGTCTTAAGAGAGGCCCTTCAAAGTCTTTCCCTCCCAGCCTGCTTTCCCCTTGCTCAGCTGGCAGCCTTGTGATCCTAATGATGTTTGATCTCCTGCTGCTCTTGAGCTTTCCCCTAAGGTTTATAGCAGCATTGGGAAGCAAATGGCATGCTTCTGAAGCAGAGTTAGAAAACCTCCCTCTGTCTGCCAAGCAGTGGCAAGAGCCCATGGGGTCTGTGGTCCTTTGCAGAATTGAGACACAGCAGAGACTTTAAGAAATTCACCTATTTACCCTATTTTCAGTCTGCACGGAGGGAGTCCAGATCTTACAGCATGCTCTTTTCAAGAGGGATTTGTCCCCCCACAGTAGTGCAGCCCTAGGGCATTTCTCCCAGTCAGCCTGCAGCCAGCCTGCCCAAGATGGATCCCAGTCTTTCTTCCTCCTTCTTCCTCCCAGCAAATCTTGCTCAAAACTCTTCATTTCCTGCCGCCTCAAACAAACACCCCATCACCTGTGTAGGGAGAGACTTCAAGAGTGCCAACACTTGCCTTGGAATCTTCCAGTGGAAAGCCGCTGGAAACTGTGGTGTCTTTTTGATATATGGTGCTGTGTTTGCACACCCACCCACCCACCACCTCAGCACAAGATGGAAGGGCTCACAACATTAACACTCCAACAGATGTTAATTCCCCAATACCCACAATATCAAAATTCAAACATTTTTTGCTGAGCATAAAATATTTATATTTGAGCTGAGTGTAAATCATCACTGAGTTTCCTAGCTAGATGGGTCAATAGTATTGACAAAGCCTTTCTGAGCTCTCCCTTTTTCTTCTAGGATGAATTCATATGCAGAAAAACGTTCATCCTTGTCTGAGATTTTCCAGGCTATATTGAAAAATACAGGTGTGAATGTAGACCCCGATAATTTTTTCAATATAACAATCAAGATATATGAGAATTTTAAGGAGGCTTTCAGTGGTGGTAGAATGAAGGAAACAGCTTTTGAGGTAAAAGAGGAGCTGGAGGAGTTGGAAAACACTGAGCTTCACATTGCCATCACTGGAGAGACGGGCTCTGGGAAATCAACCCTCATCAATGCTCTCCGAGGCCTGAAGGCAGAAGATGATGGTGCCGCCCCTGTAGGAGTGACAGAAACCACACTGAATCCAAATGTTTATGTGCACCCCAACCATCCCAAAGTGAATTTATGGGACCTGCCAGGAATTGGATCCCCAGATTTTTCACCAGACAGTTACCTTAAGAAGGTGGATTTCCAACGCTATGACTTCTTTATCATTGTTGGCTCAGAGAGATTCCGATCCAACCTCATTAACCTAGCTCAGGCGATCCAGAAGATGGAGAAGAAGTGTTATTTTGTGCGCTCCAAAGTAGATTCAGATCTATCCAACATGGAAAGGTCTTACCCAAATACCTTCAATGCAGAGGAAGTCCTTGAAAAGATGAGGGATGACTTCAGGAAGCAGCTTGAGAAGTGCTTCAGGAACACCATCCCTCAAGTCTTCTTGATCTCCTCCTGGGACCTTGGCAAGTATGACTTCCCCCAACTGGTGGAGACCTTGGAGATAGATCTGCCCAGCCTGAAGAGACTTGCATTCCTGCTCAGCCTTCCCATGTTTTCCCCTGAATTCACAGAAAAGAAGAAATCTGCACTAAAGAGCCACCTGTGGAAAATATCCCTGGTGTCTGCTGGCATCAGTGCTGATCTCATTCCAGGCCTTCCTCTGGCTTGTGATGCTGCCCTCTTGCTTGGGTCCATGGTTGCCTTCTACAAGATGTTTGAGCTGGATGATAGCTCCTTAGCTAGGAAGGCCAAATTGGCTGGGAAGCCTGTTGAAGAACTGAAGGCCGTGATGAAGTCTCCTCAGGAGAAAGAAATTACCATTGATCTGGTTATAAAGAAAATAACCAATAATGCAAAAGAATTATCCCTGCCTTCGCTAGTTAGCAGCTTGGTAGCAGCAGGGGTGTCTTTTGCCACCACTTATTTGATGCTGTCAAACTTCTTGAATGATCTAGCTGAGGATGCTGAAAGGGTTCGAAAGAAAGCCCTGGAACCCATAGCCCTAGGCAGAGCACCCTTCTATTCTTCCTTTGTGGGGGTGGGGGATAATTGGCTTATTTTTGTTCTTTTAATTTGTATTTTTATGTATTTTATCCTTGCTGATTCAGGCAGTTATGATTTAGTCAAGGTTTCTCATCCTCATCCATATTATAATGATTTTATGTTATTAACCTCATTTATCTTACTTTCTGTGGTGCTCAATTAAGTTCCACAGGTAAAGGAAAGGAATTTGCTATGTGCCTGAAGATTCATCCTTGAACACTGAATTTTTTGTGTTGATATGAAGGGGGGCTAATTTTGTCATAAAGGTAACTGAGACGATAAACTGGATTTCTGTTTCATAGAACTTGAGCTTAAATTTCCCCTCTGAACAAAGCAAAAGTGTCACAGTGCCCGCTCTCCTCTCCCCCTTTTACTTTCAAAATGCTTTGCTGACACTAATGCAGCAGCTCCTCTATTCTCCCTTGCTTTGCGGAAGAGGGTAATCTCTCAAAGGGAGACATTCTGGGTTAGGTGGCTGGGGAGATTTGCCTGTACCACAGGGGCTAGATATTGTTTTAAAACATAGTTAAAAGTTCAAAATTAATAAAGTAAGGAGTTCCTACAATTTTGAACTTCTTGTTATGGCATTTTTTAAAAACATGAGTCTTGTTGCCTCAGGGTTGTTCAGTCTGAGGATAGTAGAGCCTACAGACTATTTGGGCTAGGAGGGATTTTGTGAGCTTGGGTTTTGCGTGTTTCTCTGTGTGCGGTTTTTCTTTTTTAGTTAAAATTATTGAAATCCATGATTTGCAGGCAGCTTAGGAAGTTTGCAGTTAGACTCTCCACCGCATGGGAAGGCAGAACATGAAAGGAATCCGGCCAGAGATAAGGAGACCCAGCAACAGGCCAGTGATTGGCTGAGTTCCTTATATAGGCATGATCTATAACACTGGTTGGAGAGTGTTGGAGAGTGTTAGTGTGGCGTGCTTAGTTCTGAGGAGTTGCTGAGAATGACAAGTTTTGTTGTAAATAAGTAACTTGTGAATAGGCTTGTATGTTTGCTGCTGTAAATAATAAAAGAACAAGTATCAAGTTACTAGTCAGTGGTGTTCCTGCTGGTTGTCCAGCTGGGCAATTTCAAGAATTGCTCAACAATTGCTGTGGTACTCTGCTATACTCTGCTAAGCTGTGCAATAGGCGAAACCACTTCAAAGGTTCAGATGGTTTCCAAAAGTTTTAACAAAAACACACTGGAACATAATGGTCACGGCCCACTGCAGCAGCTCAGGAAGATGCATGGCTGGTGGTTGACACTTTATTGGCCAGAGAAACACTGACAGCAGCTCCCACAGGGCGACTTCTGCATGGAAGCCACTGCTGCTCATTCCTCTTCAAGCCCCTCCTGGTACTAGAAGATGGCGGAGCAGGGGAAGGCGGGGAGTCAACTGGCCCATCCCTTGGCTGAAGAGTTTCTTCTTCCTCCACCTCATCCTGCCCTAACTCCTCTTCTTCCTCCTCTGCCTTGTCTGGCTGCTGCCTGCCGGGTGGCTCCCAGCTCCATAAACCAGTGGCTCCCTTTCCCGGGTCAGCCTCCTGGCCCCCTGTCTCCGCCACATTCATAATCCCCGACATCTATTCTCTGAGGAAGAATCAACCCAAGATGTTTTGTTGCCTGAGGTGGACAAGATGGCTGCTGGCCCTCACTCCATTCCATGAGCAGAAAGCAACTGGATCAGCCATGGAATGACTTCAGAACACTGGCAATGGAGCCCTGTCCTCTCCTCACGTGAGGGAAATGGCCTAGGAGGACTTAGGCAGACTGTTACCAAAGGCTTAGCCATGTCAGTTTGTTGAAGCAAAAACAGCAAAGGCAGACCCTCCAAATTTTCCAAGGATATCCCTGATTTAGAGAAGCCGTCCTGGTTTCTGATTTGATCCTGGAACGTCCCACTTTTCCTTAGGATGTCCCTATTTTCATTGGAGAAATGTTGAAGGGTCTGGAGTTCTCTGATCCCTAAGCCGCCTGAAGGCAATCTTATATGGGGAAGTTATTTTAAAATGTTTAATGTTTTATTATTATTTTATATTTGTTGGTAGCTGCCCAGAGTGGCTGGGGCAACCCAGTAAAATGTGTGGGGCTAAAAATAGTAAAATTATCATTATGGAATGGGACGTCCCTGTTTTCACTGGATAAATTTGGAGGGTATGCAAAGGGTCTCATGGCATCCTAAAAGAGGAGAGTGCCTAGCAGGGATCCTCAGGGGCAATGGTTAGAGATAGCCACCACCACTGGGCTTCCTCCAATACGCACACTCTCAGCACCTGCTACCTGAGGCAGCTGCTTCACACTGGCTAATAGTAGAGCTGGCCCTGTCAGGCTAGACCAGGGGTCTGCAACCTTTAAGACAAAAAGAGCCACTTGGACCGAAGGAAAAAAAACTGGAAGCCGCAAAACCATTGCGACATTTAAAACAGTGGGGAGTGTCGGGGCACACAATGCACCTCCTCCCCTCGCTAGTATCCGCCCTGGAGCCGCGGCAAAGGTGTAAAAGAGCCACATGCGGCTCCGGAGCCGCGGGTTGCTGACCCCTGGGCTAGACCAAGAAAATGGCAACACCCGGTGACAGAACATGGAACAAGCCTTCCTGAAGACAAAATAGAGGTTGGGTGGCTTTGTGGAGCCCCCAGCTCAAGCAGCCAGTCCTTCAAATCTCATCATGCTGGGGGGAGGACTAACATTGATCTATGGGCCTGATCTATCCAGACCTAAATGAATTTGTGTGAAGGCCAGGGCTGAAGATTTAAGGGAGTGAATGCCACATGAAATGCCATTCCCTCACTGAAACAGGTTGCATTATTTTGACCCACCACAATGAAACAAATGGTTGAAACTCCCCATTGTCACCCACGAATAGAGTGGTAAATTGTGGGTGGGGTGGTTTAAAAAGGTAAAGGTAAAGGGACCACTGACCATTAGGTCCAGTCGTGACCGACTCTGGGGTTGCGGCGCTCATCTCGCTTTATTGGCCGAGGGAGCCGGTGTACAGCTTCCAGGTCATGTGGCCAGCATGACTAAGCTGCTTCTGGCGAACCAGAGCAACGCATGGAAACGCTGTTTACCTTCCTGCCAGATTGGTACCTATTTATCTACTTGCACTTTGACGTGCTTTCGAACTGATAGGTTGGCAGGAACAGGGACCGAGCAACAGGAACTCATCCCATCATGGGGATTCGAAACGCTGACCTTCTGATCGACAAGTTCTAGGCTCTGTGGTTTAACCCACAGCGCCACCCGCGTCCCTACATGGGTGGTTTAGTTCTGTCCTAATCCCACGGTATAGTAGTATTTCACCTCAGCCTTCCCAAAGCAAGTAATGCTTCAGAGGTTTTGGATTACAACTCCCATCAGCTCTAGCCAGCATGGCCAATGAAGTCCAAAACATCTGGAAGGCATCAGTTTGAGGAAGGCTGTAGGGATCTTCCAGGTGTCCTTTTTATTGAGTATTCATATCTGAGCTCATATTGGGGTGATTATACGTGATCTCACTTTCAATACCCTTTGCATCTGCAAATGTTTTGCGATGGCCACACTGCTTCATTTGCAATAGGCACAGACTCCATAGTTTCCTGCTAAAGCCGTGCAACGTTTTCATAACACAAATGTTCATGGGTGTGTGTGTTGCCCACTTTTGTCACACTACAGAGCAAGAGTGATCTTCCTAATGTCAATAATAACTGAGTGGCATGGTATGTGGATGGCCCACTATAAACCACCCACTCATGCATTATTACCGTGTCGATGACATGTTGTCTCAAGGCAAATCTAAAAAAATGTAGTATAAACACCGACTACTGGGAAACACTGGCTTGCGAACGCTCCAGTTGGAGAACAGCCTTTACCAAAGGTGTCATGGGCTTTGAAGACACTCGAACTCAGGATGCAAGGGAGAAACGTGCTAAGAGGAAGGCATGCTTGGCAAATCCACACCGTGATCAACTCCTGTCTGGAAACCAATGTCCCCACTGTGGAAGGACGTGTGGATCCAGAACTGGCCTCCACAGTCACTTACGGACTTAGTGTTAAAACCATGTTTATGGAAGACAATCTTACTCGGCCACGAGTGATCGCCAAAGAAGGATGGGGGGTCTAGATAATTCACAATATTTCTCATTTATGAGACTTTCATGGAATACTGAAAGCTGATTAGTCAGTTTGGCCATATTTCAAAAGGAGAAAACCAAGATACAAAACTGTATGGTTTTTTCTCCCCCAAAAAGCTACACTACCAACATGGGCTGCCGTACATCTGGATTTTCTGGACATTTCTAAAATAATTAGAGTGACCATGTGAAAGCAGCATTGATTTTAACAGAAACGTCCTGGCAAAAGCAAGGAGATTAATTTAACCAATTAATTTATTTCATGAAAACTTATACACCACTTGATTCTAATAAAACGTCAAAGCGGCTTGCAAAGAGATGAAGAATAAAACCAAGAAACAATTACAGTTGTGCTTTAAGATATGCAAGAGTTAAAATACTAAAACAGATTAAAATTACCTTAACTTTCTATTTCACAAATGGGGAGGCTCCTGTCTAGCTGAATGCCCTCCTTCAGTTTGAGTGTGTCTGAGGGAAAGAAAATTCTGAAAGAGATGTTGCATGGGACTTGTGATTTGAACTCCTGTTCAAATGCAGCATATATAGAAAGAGAGAGGGAGAGAAAGTGAATGCTGCAGCCTGCATCAATTATAACTTGAGACCATCCCTGCAAGCAGGTTCACATAGGTCACTAGTTTTTTCTAGTCTGACATCATATACAGAGCAATTCATTAGTGGACTGAAAAAAGTATGAATAGGAAAGATTCCATTTGTCCCCAAATCTGCTTTTGGCATTGGTCATAATTCTTAGACATTGGATAGAGATACTAATTTTAAAAAGTAACTGAAGGGGTATTATGCTGGCATTCAGATTATTTCACTTAGGGTTTTTTTTTTATGAGAAGCCTAAGATGTATGGAATTTTTAAAATAAAAAACCTGATCATCTGATTATTATTATTTTAATGCCTTTTGGTGGTGGTTGTTTTAAAAATGGAAACATGTCTAATTCGCCAGATTCTATATATCAAGCACTTAGTCATCATGGCACATCTGCTTGCTGCTAAATGGACTTTTCCCCCTCTGCCTCAAGAGCTTTGGACAGAACCCTCTGGGTGTCATCAGCAGCACTCGATATGCATTTCTGCAGCATGAAGTAGGTGCGAGGAAGCGAAATCCCTCCAGACAGAAGGCAGCCAAAGATGGGGAAATGCTCCCAGTGGTGATATTCATAAGCCATCACTGAGAGTCCCACCAAATCTGGTAGCACCCATAAAATGGCAGAGAACATTCCCAGCGACTGCATTGCTGCTTTAAGGGCTGTGCTTGTCTTTCCAACCCGCTGGGCCAGAGCTGCAAGGGATGGATTGTCTAGGCCAAAGTCTAGGAAGCACCAGGAGTGGAACTTACTAAACAGAAATATGGGGAGAAGGAAGGGAACTGGGCTTCCAAGAGCGACCAGCAAACAAAGCCTTTTGGTCCAAATCTTCTCCTTCACAGTGGTTTTCTTTTTCTCTAAGGTAGGCAGGCAGATGCTAGGGAAGCGGCACAGAAAGGCTTGCCTCTTTAGCCGCAGGAGATCGTTCTTCAGCGTTTCCTGCAGGAGGGGGAAGTCAAAGCAGTCGGCTTCCCAGTTGGAGACGATGAAGACTTGTGGGTCCCTCACTCCTTCTCTTACCAAGCACTCCTTGCAGTCCTCCTGGATGTACAAGAGGACCTTCTTCTCACTGTAGTCAGATGGCCGTTGCCTCTTGGCGGCCGACAGGTCCAGGTCTGCTTTGGTGCGCACAAAGTAGAAGCTCTTGCCCATATCTTGGATCTCACGGACCAGGTCAGAATGGGTGGAGCGGAAGCGCTGGGAGCCGACGATGACGAAGAAATCAAAGTGATTCAAATCGACCTCAAATCGACCTCAAATTTGTCCTCCCCAAAAGTTGCCATTCCTCTTCCGGGGTGGTCCCAAAGGATCACTTGCGGAAGTGTCGGGTGTGGGTAATCTTTGACTTGCACAGTCGTCATCTGTATGCCAGTCGCAGCGGCACGCGGGTCATCGGCCTGAAGACCCAGCATGGCATTGATGAAGGAGGACTTCCCGGAGCCGGGCTCTCCTACTACGGCAATGTGGAGCAGAGTGCTCTTGAAAAAGGGCAGTGGTTTTGCCAGCACGTGTGACACAGCGCCTGCCAATTGGCCCTGAGAAATGGCTACCTCAAAGTCTTCCACCATTGTGGATCTCGGTGCGCTGCAGAGAAAGGAAGCAGGAAAATGTTAAGCGACCGGCCTAATTAGAAGCATTCATTTATTTAACAAGAGTGGCATGCCCTCCGAAAAATTTCCAGTGTCTGCAATATTATTATCATTTGCCAAGCAACAAAGCTTTACAGGTAGAAGGTATAAATCCCATCACATCCCATAATTCAGAAGTGAGCACAAGTATAAAGTGCCCAAAGGTCATGGGAGATCAGGAGCTGGAGTTGGTGAGCAATAAAACACCCGTTGTCAGTGATGTTAACTCTTTACTGAAAGAATCCAAACAGCACAGGCCGAGTCAACATAGCAACTCTTCCCAGTATCTCTTGCCCTAATGAAGCAGTTATGAGGAGTGTAAGGCCCCCACCGTCCCCTGCTCTCTGAGGCTCCTTCTTCCCCAGCAACCTGAAGTTCTTTTGTCTTGTCTCTCATTGCTCTGCCCTCTTCATTCCTCTTCATGTTCTGGCAGACCAGGGGGGAGGGAAACTGGTTACACCACAAGGGGGAGATTCCCTGTCTCTACTCTGCCTCTTGACCCCCCTCCAGTTCTGCCTCTGATTCTGGACCACTCTCTGCCACAGACTTCCTGCTCACTAAACCCTGTTGCCTCTTCAGTTTCTGACATCTCCTCCTCCTCCCAGTCTGCTCTCTTTTCTCCCTCTGACCACTCATCTCCATCCCACCCCCCAATCCCCTGGCTCTGAGACTTCTTCCCCTGGGGGTTCCCTTGGGGGTTCCCCAACTGGTGCCTCCCCCCACTCCTCTGCTTCTAGCTAGACACAGGAGCAGAGCCCAAGAGCCCTGAATACAGAGAGCAACATGAGGAAGGGGACTCTCAGCATTTTAAGAAACTGCACTTCCTAATTTTTTATTTTTTATTAGGTTGGGGAGGGAGGCTGTGCCCATTACAATGATGATTAAACCTTACATGTTTTTAGAAAGATGCAACAAAGAGTTATCGGTCTGAAGGTGCAGAAGAAGAAGGTCTGGTCAAAAGGAAGAAGGGGTTGGGGCAGTTTTATTTGAGTATGTTTTAAGAGCACATCCTACCTTTAGACACTGAATGTAAATTCTGCCCCTGCTTGTCATTGAAGTCAGAGGTTTTCAACCTTTTTGAGTCCACGGCTCCTTTGACCAAGCACCTTCTTTCTGCCGCACCCCTGTGGGGCTCAGGAGCCCAGCTATGTCACCCCTTGCCTGCAGAGCTGGCAGCCTCTCACCCTTTTTCAAACAGCCCCCCCCCTTGTGAAGTCTTCCCTCAGCCTCCTCTCCCTTCTCCTTGGGAGTCTTCTGGCAGCCACTGCTGCTGCCTGTCCTCTCTGAGCTGTCACCCCCCTGCCTTCAAGAGAGGTGCCTCCTCACACTGCCCCACAGGGGCCTGGGCCTTGTCTGTCCATTCCCAACAGCAAGGGCTGGTGGTCTGGCTGGCTGGGCTCCTTCACCAGCTTGCTTGCTTACTCTGAGTACCCGTTTCAGCTCCTGGAAGCTGGCACCCCCTGGCCAGCCCCAGAGGCACCTTTCACCTGTGGAGCTTGTAGCCAGGGATGCAGCAACAAACAGCTGTGCAAGCCTTTGGAAGAGGGAGGGAAGAAAGAGGGATGGAGGTCAATGTTGCCGACGGCTCCACTGACCATCACTCAAGGCACCCCAGGGTGCCATGGCACACTGGTTGAAAACCACTGATTTAAGATTCCACTTATGTGTCTAAATTCCCCACCCACTTCCCCCCTCCCGCAAGCTGCACATTACAATGGTACCTTGGTTTACAAACATAATCCATTCCAGAGGTCCGGTTGTAAACGAAAACAGGTTTTAACCCAAGGCGTGCTTTTGTTTTGACCGCCTGACATTATCTATATCGATATCCACTTTGCTGCGCACATAGTAGAATTTCTTCTTATTTTTATGGATCTCAAGAGCCAATTTGGTGTCATCCTCAGTGAAGCGCCCTGAGGCGATGATGATGAAAAAAATCATACTTGCTGAAATTGACCTTCTTTAGGTATTCCTTTGCACTAAAATTATTTGTTCCAATTCCTGGTAGATCCCAAATTTTGACTTTGGGGAATGCAGGGTGTGCATATTCGTGTGACACCATTGTTGTTTCTGTCACCCCCGTCTGAGCTGCACCCTTTTCATGGTCTTTCATTCCCCGCAGGGCATTGACAAAAGATGATTTCCCGACACCAGATCTTCCTGTGATGGCAATTTCCAACGTGATGTTATTTAATAAATTTGACTGCTGTTGAGCTTCAGCTGAAACAGCTTCTAATGTTTTTTCCTCCAGAGCAGCCTTCACTTCAGCAAGATCTTTTGTTAAGGTTTCTATTGTATGACAGGGATTTCTCATGGCTCAGTTTATCTGAGAAAGAGAAGAAAACTCTAATAGTTAGATTATAACTTTCCACACACTTTTATGGACATCTTTACAATCCGTGGTTTATGTGGTAAAATCTATTCACTTAGGGCATGTCTCTGAGACCAGTGGGTTGTTTGAGCAGCAGTTGGTAGTATTTCAATCAATCTCTCAGAAATCTATATGTGCATGAGTTCACATATAACCCTTAAAACATATTTATGTGAGATGTGGAACTTTTTTGAACTCAAATTGTTCATTCCTCTAGAGTAGGCATGGTCAAACGTGGCCCTCCAGCTGTTTTGGGACTACAACTCCCATCATCCCTAACCACTAGTCCTGTTAGCCTGGGATGATGGGAGTTGTAGTCCCAAAACAGCTGGAGGGCCACGTTTGACCATGCCTGCTCTAGAGATTTGACTAAAGGGAGCATTTACACACACTAAAGCTTCCTCTTTTTTTGCTAAAACTTTGGATAAAACACTTCATAAATAAATTGGATTCTTGTCAACTAACTTTTATTCAGCGATGACTCAGTGAAATTAATAACCATGCCTAAGGTCCATTAATTTTAATAGATTTACTCTGAGTAAATGTTAGTTGAAGACAACCCATTATCAGCAACATTATCTTGTCCTGAAAGCTATATAAATATAATGAATAAATGAATGAAATACAGCTAAAGGAAAAAAGAGCATAAAATCCTTTTTAGAATTAAAGACATCCGAGGACCTAACTGCATGATACTTAAGTGTGGGGTGTTATCAGTGGAGTTTTGTTTGTTCGTCTGTCTGTCTGTCTGTCTGTAGGTCTATCTGTCTTAATTGATATGGGGAGGCGATTTTGCAGCAGGACTAAGGTGCATGGAGAAGGGAAGTTTCATATTTCGTACCACAGTCATGGAAGGACACGGAAAGTCCTGAAAGGCTGACTTGGGAAAGTCGAAGAAACATAGCGCTGTAGAGTTGGAAGGGACCCTGAGGATCATCTAGTCCAACCCCCTGCAATGCAGGAATATGCAGCTGGTCCATACAGGGACCTATAACCTTGGAGTTATCAGCACCACGGTCTAACCCACTGAGCTATCCAGGCTCATCAGGCAGCACCAACCCAGAACCGAGAGAACCTCCAGCATCTTGAACCTCCAGCCCTGCCTCGAACCCTTGCCATGCAGTTTCTCTAATCAGAAGTAGCTCACAGATACCATTTTTGCACGTCAGCAAGTGCTGGGGCGCAGCCGTGGTCCTGCTGCTTTCTTTCAGGAATAATACCCATCAAGGGGGTGGGGCTCTGCAGAGGGAAATATTGAATTAACACGCGGAAGGGAGACCGGTTGCATTGGCTTCAGGGCAGTTACTTAAAACTCTAAAAGTAGCACCAGCTACTTGTGGCATATTATTTATTCCCTTTGCCGCGGGAAAAAAGGGCAGCCTTCTAGAACATCATTGTTGATAATAATATAATTGTTTACAATACGATATGATCAGTCCTTTTTTCTCGGGGGACGCAGGGGTACACGTACCCCTAAATGTTTTGTTGTTACCACCTCCGATGACGGCTTCCTTTCTTTCCCAGAAAGGAATCAGGAAGATGTTAGTGCACACAACCTCATGCCAATTTGGAAGTTACTGTGAGCTGTGTAATATGAGGTAATGCATGTTCTTTGCACTTCTGACCATTTATTGTATTTATTTTTCCCAATTTGAACTATAAAAAGGTGGTTTTGAATGGTCAAATGAGAATACCCCTAAACATTTTTAAAGGAAAAAGCCACTGGATATAATATGATATGATAATATAATATCACAATAGCTATAATATAATTAATATAATAACAATAAAAAGGTAAAAGGTAAAAAATAACAATTTAAAAAAGAAAAGGTTAAAAAAACCAACAATCGTTCTGCTGCCTGCACCAAGCAAGAAGCTCAGTCTCCTTTAACGCAAACAAGCTCAAAAAGAAACGGAAATCATTCTACATCAAGGAGAAAAGTTCAACTCCTTACCTGCTGCCGAACCGATTTTTTGCAGGCAAGCTCAGTCGTCTTCTCAGAGGTTTTGCTTCGAGGTTTCTCGCGCTTTTCTCCGTCCTGTTCTCTCCCTCTGTCTCCCTTTTATACCCTTTCTCCCTCCTGACCCTCACACTACTAAAAGCAAAAAAGAAAGCGAAGGTAGCCAGGGAGGATGAGATAAGATAGCAACAACTAGCCGAAGCCGCATTCCTGGCCAGAGTCCAAGCAGCCCGTTTGCCAGAGGGGAAGCTGCCTTTTCTGGGAAGTCCCAAAGGATCACCTGTGGAAGCATCCCATGGAAGTAATCCTTTACTGTTGTTGCCTCTGTGCCAGTCTCAGCAGCACCTGAGTTGTCGGCACTTAAGCAGCGGGGCATTGATGGAAGAGGACTACCCAGAACCTGGCCTTCCTGCTACTGCAGTGTAGAATATTTGCAAAGGAACTACAAATTTCCCAATTTTTTTAACCTTCCAGTTAATCAGGTGCATTCATTTCAGCTGGTGTGCTCTGAGCATGAGTAATGTTGGATAAAATCCACAGGCTGGGGTGTAAATGGCAGGCTGGGGAAACAGAGCAGCGCTATGAGGAGAATTCGGCTGCTTAGGGCATGTGACGTCCATGGTTGCACAACCAGACGTGCATCTGCAGTACATCAGATGCGCACTAGGCACATACTTTTAATATAAGAATGCAATGACAACAAGGTTCTGCCTCATGTCTGAAGTGTGTCAAGTTCTTTCTTCCAACCCTCTCTAGACCTATCCTGTTATTTGCATTAAAATAGACAGGGGGGCAGTGAAAGGATTGCATTAGCATGTGCAGAGACACACTGTTCTGCTTAAAGGGAGCCCTTTCAACACTAACTTGTCTACTGAGAGCCTCCTACACATCATTTGTCACATGACCTGTTTGCATTGCGGAAAATTCTGAGAATGGAAAATCATCATGGAAAGGTCTTACCCAAATACCTTCAGTGAAGAGGAAGTCCTTGGAAAGATGAGGAATGACTTCAAGAAGCAGCTTGAGAAGTGCTTCAGGAACACCATCCTTCAAGTCTTTTTGATCTCCTCCTGGGACCTTCACAAGTATGATTTCCCCCGACTGGTGGAGACCTTGGAGAAAGCTCTGCCTGCCTGAAAAAACTTGCATTCCTGCTCAGCCTTCCCAACTTTTCATCTGAGGTCACAGTAAAGAAGAAATCTGCGCTGAAGAGCCACCTGTGGAAAATATCCCTGGCATCTGCTGGCATCAATGAGATTCCCATTCCAAGCCTTCCTCTGGCTTGTGGTGTTGCCCTCTTGTGTGGGTCCATGGTTGCCTTCTACAAGATGTTTGAGCTGGATGATGGCTCCTTAGCTAGGCTGGCCAGATTGGCCAGGAAGCCTGTTGAAGAACTGAAGGCTGTGATGAAGTCTGCTCAGAGGGAAGAAATCACCAGGGATCTGGTTATAAAGAAAATAACTGATTATGCAAAAGAATTATTCCGGCCTTCCCTAGTTAGAAGCTTGGTAGCAGCAGGGGTGTCTTTTGCCATCACTTATTGGATGCTGTCAATAATCCATCTGAGTAATCTGAATAATCTATCTGAGGGTGCTGAAAGGGTTCGAAAGAAAGCCCTAGGACTGGAAGAGTGTGAGGCAGAGCATCTCAGGGTCACGTAGAACTGGCACATCATGCAACCCAAGGTGGGGTTATAGGATCTGCTGCTGCTGCTGCTATGGAAAGTCTTCCCACTTTGGCACCCCTTTTCTTACCCCTTTTTGCTGGTTCTAGAGACAATGGAGCAGACCCTATAGCTGATTTGCCTTATCACAATATGACACAATCAAGCTCAGATGTAAAATAGACATATTTGTCATATTAACGTAACATCCTATTGAAACCTCTCTGTGTAACTTCTACCCAAATATGCCTTTAAGAAAGAGAATTGTTTGATTTCGATGTAGTTTTATTATATGTTGCTAAAATTATTTCTTTAGATAATAGTAGGCAATAATCAAAATAACTGTATGTCAGGGTTTTAGGGAGAGAGGAGACAGAGAGCGAGGGCGAGGAGGAAGAGGACGACAACGAGCCGAGGTTGTCCCAAAGTCCGTCTAGCGAATCAGAGGATTCCCAGAAGGGAGCCCCCCTGGTCAGGCCAAGGGGCAATAGAGAGGGAATCAGTCAGAGAGAGGGGAACGAAGAGGGAATCCCCAGTGGGAGTGGCAAAGCGGGACCAGCTCCCCCGTCGGAACGGAGTAGAGGGGGGGGAGTTGCCAGTGTGTCAGAAAGAGCAGGACAGGAAGGAGGAAGGGGGAGGAGTTCGGAGCAAGACGTCCTGCCTGAAAGGGAGGAGTGTAGTACCGAGAGCAGCGTAACTGTAGAAAGGAAGGTCAGAGGCAACGTACGCGCGCCAAGTTCAAATATAGAGGCGCGCGGAAATGAGGAGAGCTCTGAGGAGGAGCCTGGTGCCAAAGCACGAAGGAGGGGGGAGCAGGCGGGAGAAGACTCAGCCTCTGGGGAGTCCCGGAAAGAGGGAAGACAGGGGGGCAGGAAGACCCTGCGGAAAAGGAAAGAGAGGAAAAGGTGGAGCAGTACAAGCCTCTTAAATTGGTGCAGGGGAGGGACGGACTCAGAGGGGACTTCTAACATCTAAGGGTAACAGATGCGGAGCCACGGAGTTTGGATGTAATGACGACAATGATCTTCAATAAAACCTTTTGTATATAGCTTGGACTGGACTTTGGTCTCTTGTGAGCTGGGACCCAGGGTGGCTCTGACACTGTAGATGAATTGTAGATATTTGGGGTATATAGCTTTTTCCTTTCTGAGGTTGCAGATTTTGTGGAATGTAATCTTGCTTTTCTTTGATCATGGAGAAAACTGCCCTCTTCAAGGGAAAAAAAGGAAATAAATATCCATTCCTTTGAGCACCCCCCCTCTTTCATTTGACCCATATAATATTTTGCTTCCTGCCCAATTCTAGCCTTGCTGCTTCAGGCAATTATAATTTAGTTAAGGTTTAGTCAAGGTTTCTCAGCATTAACAATATTTTAGATTTGTAATGCTAACATATTATACTGTTTTTATGTTATTAACCTCATTTATCTTATTTTCTGTAGTGCTCAATTAAGTTCCACCAGATAAAGAAAAGGCATTTGCTATGTGCCTGAAGACTCATCCTTGAACATCTGAATTTAGGGGGACTAATTTCGTCATAAAGGGAACTGACATGACAAACTGGATTTCTGCTTCGCAGAAATTGAGCTTAGATTTCCCCCTGAACAAACCAAAACCGTCACACTGCCCTCTCTCCTCTCCCCCTTTTACGGTACTTTCAAAATGCTTTGCTGACACTAATGCAGCATCCTCTCTTTTCTCCCTTGCTTTGCAGAAGAGGGTCATCTCTGAAAGTGAGACATTCTGGGTTAGGTGGCTGGTGAGAGTTGCCTGCTCACACAAGTTTCCACAGGGGCTAGAAATTGTTTTAAAACAGTTAAAAGTTCGAGATTCATAAAGTAAGGACTTGCAACCACTTCAAACTTTTTGTTATCACATTCTTTCAGACAACAACCAAATACCCCAAACTATTGTAATTGGTCTTAATGGTGTTTGATATCCTTATTACCTGTCTCGCTGCCCAGCAGTCTCCTAGCCTGAGCCGAAAGAGCTTCTCAGAGGGGGGGTTGAGGAGTCATAGACTGCTGGTTTGGGGGGACTTCAGCATCCATGCCAAGGTGACCAGCTCTGGGGTGTCTTAGGACCTCATAGTTGCAATGGCAACCATGGGGCTGTCTCAACATGTCAACAGCCCAACCCATGTGGCAGGCCGCTTTCTGGACCTTGTTTTTTCAACAGGGCAAGAAGAGCGTGATCTGAAAGTGGGGCATTCTGACATCAGTCCCTTGTCATGGTCAGATCACTTCCTGTTGAGATTTAGACTTTCAGCACCTTTTCAGCACCTTTTCCCCCATTGCAGAGCTGGGGGACCTAATAGCATGGTCCGCCCTCAGAGATGGCTCTGGGGGGCTTCCCATTCTGCCTTAGTACCAAAATAGACACGTGATAGGTGCGTTGGGTTCAACTTAGGGCGACCACATTTAAGTTTCGTTTTCTCAGAAATCACCTGTTTGAGCAGAGCTGTGTGCTGGTCAAGCTGGGGTATAATATATGCTCCAGAATAACAAAAAGCCATGACTCTCTGGACCTTGTTTTTTCAACTGGGCAAGAAGAGCGTGATCTGAAAGTGGGGCATTCTGACATCAGTCCCTTGTCATGGTCAGATCATTTCCTGTTGAGATTTAGACTTTCAGCACCTTTTCCCCTCTGCAGAGCTGGGGGACCTAATAGCATGATCTGCCCTCAGAGATGGCTGCCATAGTACCAAAATAGACATGTGATAGGTGTGTTGGGTTCAGCTTAGGGCGATCTCATTTAGGTTTCGTTTTCTCAGAAATCACCTGTTTGAGCAGAGCTGTGTGCTAATCAAGCGTGGGGGAGAGGAAAACTTGGAAACAGGATGTACGGTAATTTCTGCTCCAAGATAACAAAAAGCCATGACTACTTTCCCCTTTCCAAGATTAAGCAGCGTAAATAAGTAATCAGCAAGAGAGCATTTATTACTTTGTTGCTGAGCAATACATGATTGCTCTGGTTTATTATTTTTTTGATCATATCTCAGAGTCCGAAAGATGCATAGTGATAGCAGCATTCTGCCATAGGGAATTTTATTAGCGCCCGCCATTTCTGAACTCCTACTGCAGTACAGGGTGTCAAAAGATTTCAGATTAAAATTGCCACTGCTGGCACTCAGAGTGTGGGACAAGAGATTCCCGCTGCAGACACTTCTCTGTTGGCTTTGCAGATGCAGATGCTACTTGCCTGCCTGTTCTGCAAGGAAACTGTGTTGGGGGATGTGTGTGGAAAGAGCTCCAGCTCCCAAGGCTGCAGGAAGCTGGAGGACCATCTGGGGGAAGGGAAGGGGAGCCTCTCTGCGTGAGGCTGTAGAAACCCTTGAAGGGATAATGCCTGAGGGCCCTGCATGATGTCCCCTAAGGCTGAGGGTGTCAGATAAGACACAGGCTTTGCTGTCAGTCTAGGATCACTCTGAGGAGAGTTTGGTGTCCTTCCTGCCTGCCTGGTTTGCAAAGCCAGCTTGTCGTGTAGGCTCTAAACCCACTCTGCACAAGAGCACTTATGAATGAGAAGATGCCACTTGTTTTAAATCTTCTGCTTCAAACCAAGGAACTTCTACACTCTAGATGCTTTAGCTTAGACACATTTTTTTATTCCAAAAAGTCACAAACTGTGGCTTGAACCACTAGTAAAAAGAACTGATTTGTATTCCAGTTCTTTGTTAAGTTAAGCCCTGAACATTGCCCAAGGAGCTTCACCGGGTATAAAACACCACAATCTTGGCTTTAGTTATGAAGTCATTAGAGTGGTAACATTAAAACAAGATTAAACATTCATCATCCAGTTTTTCACTAAAGGAAGCAATCCGATTCAAAAAGGCCTCCAGTCAAATGCATATGGCTCACGTCTACATGACAAGTTTCAACCAGCTTCATTCTAGTTTAACTGTCATAGCTTTCCCCAAAGAACCTCAAGAACTGTAGGACAGAGCTCTGTTCGATTCGGTGCCGTTCCATCCATTTAGAAGCTAAGCACCCATCATGGACCACTACACAAGATCCGAAGAACTTTCAAACATCAGACTCAAAGGCCTTGATTTTTATTTTTATTTATTAAGGATTTTCTTGTTTTACAGAAGTGTAATGCCTCGTATTTTTTCCATGTAACATTTTTACAAATCCGTTTCATTTGTTGAGACATTATGGGGAGAAGAAAAAGAAAAAAGAAAAGGGGTGGTAAGATGGATGGGGTTGGGGTTGGGTGGCAATGTTTCTATTATGCTTAATGTATGTAGGGTTTGGTGTCAGTGTTGCTTGTGCTGTTCATTTGTGTTCCTTTGGTGATGAGAGAGGTTGGGGTTGGCCTAGGGTGTGGTTGATGTTTGTGACTGGCTGTGGTGATCTTTGTTTTCGTGTGTGAGTGGGGTGGGTGGGTGTTACTCAAAGGCCTTGATGAGGACACACTGAGTATCACCTGCTACCTCATTTAGGAAGCTGTAAAGCATGTAATAGGTGGTTCCAAAGGATTGTATATGTTGAGATAGTACTTCCCTGTAGTCGAGTGTTGCTCATAACCTTCCATTTTGAGGGATGTGGACCCCGACGCATCTCCCCCTCCTCAAGTCTCTGCCCCTTTCCTCGATCCAAGCCTAGCTTTCTTGTTCCTGCAGCAATGTGAGTTAAAAGTAACTTCCCTTTGGGAACTATTACATTCTTGTTTAATAAATTGTTCGTGCCGTTTCATGTTGTGTGTGGCTTTCCACCTCAAAAAACTCCAGACTGCCTCCTTTGTTAACAGTATCTCTAGTGTGGGTATGCATAGATGCCTGTGTGTTGAGCATAGCCTGCAGGGTTTCCCAAACTTGGACTACAGTTCCCATCACCACTGATCCTGCTAGATAGGGTTGATGGGAGTTGTAGTCCAAAAACAGCTGGAGACCTAAGTTTGGGAAACCCTGACCTAGAGAAAGATAAGAAGGCATGATTCTCGAGTGATGGGCTCCTGTGCAAAATGAAAGTTGGCTTGAAAATATTTTTTATTTCCTCCAGTCCACCTTGGAGGTGGCAGAACATCTCTTTAGCACAGGGGTGGAGAATCTCTGGTCCATGGGCCACTTTTGGGTGTAACCTGACCCACAAAATAATATCCACTAAACCACATCCACCTGTCAATCACCTGATGGGGGGATGCAGGGGTCAACTGTGCTGGTTGCTGCTTTGCCACCATATTTTCTCCAGGGAATGTTTTTCAGCAAACGCCTTTTGAAGCGCCAAGTCCGCTGTCAGGAATGAGGCTGACACGTCACTGCTTTTCCCTCCATCGCTTCCTACCATCGTCATGACAGCCCGATTGCCCTCCCTGTTCTGCGGACTGTCACTGGCTTTGTTTATAGGTTGGCAGAAGTGAAGTACATGTACCACAGCCAAAAATCCCTGAGAGCTTTTCATCTGTGACATGATTCCTGTCATGCTTCATGGATGTGGTTGGAGATGACTTTCATTGACAAAACCACATCATGCTTTGGCCTCAGGAAAAGGTTAGATGGCAGAACAGTGCCCCAGGAAACATGAAACATTCTGCTGTCTGGAAAGCTACATCACAGCAATTAGGATCTGACACCCCTGGAATTCTTGTATGGTTTCTGTACTTGGTTTTCATAAGTCGCCTTATCCCCCCCCAAAACAACAACAACAACAACAACAACAACAACCCCTTACCATGTTTGATTAGAACAGAATTTATAAGAAACATGAAAATTTAGATTGTGGTTCCTAATAAGTAGCTCCAACATGTCTTGTATGAATTCAGTTTATCAAACCAAAGCCACAATTTACTAGTCTTGCTTGTTAAGCAACACATGTACTCAGAATCGTGGTCTTAAAGTTTGTATCACTGGGTCATCAGTAGAGAGGATTTGCTTAACAAATTGGTTAAACTTCCTTGGGTTATTACCCAAACTCAGTATTTCATTTGTCAAAGAATGCATTTTTAAAATCTGGACAAAATGTTATTGGGCTTAGCTACAGCTCCAAGAAGGCTTGTGGAGAACGTGTGCCCCATTCCATTAAAATTTCTCCCAGCTTTTATTTTTCCCCCTCCTTAGTATGGGCTGTTGCTTAAATACTGACTCTAGAAGTTAACCTGGAGATCCAATATAGCTAACGGGATTGGAGCTGGCCAGATAAAAGTTTTTCCTAGAGGGCAACAGGACCTGGGTCAGAGTTACCTATGAATGAGAAGATGCCATTTGTTTTAAATCTTCTGCTTCAAACAAAGGAACTTGAACACTCTAGATGCTTTAGGTTAGACACATTTTATTATTCAAAAAAGAAAAAAGAGAAAGGAAAGCAAGACAGGCCTAAAGATTCAGGTTGTCACACTCTGTGGCTTGAACCACTAGTAAAAAGGGAACTGATTTGTATTCCAGTTTTTTGTTAAGTTAAGCCCTGAATGTTGCCAGAGGAGCTTCACCGGGTACAAAACAGCACAATCTTGGCTTTAGTTATAAAGTCATTAGAGTGGTAACATTAAAACAAATTAAAAATTCATCATCCATTTTCACTAAAGGAAGCAAGCCGATTCAAAAAGGCCTCCAGTCAAATGCATATGGCTCACGTCTACATGACAAGTTTCAACCAGCTTCATTCTAGTAAAACTGCCATAGCTTTCCCCAAAGAATCTCGAGAACTGTAGGACAGAGCTCTGTTCGATTCGGCGCCGTTCCGTCCATTTAGAAGCTAAGCACCCATCATGGATCACTACATGAGATCCGAAGAACTCTTTCAAACATCAGACTCAAAGGCCTTGATGAGGACACGCTGAGCATCATCTGCCACCTCGTTTAGGAAGCTGCGAAGCATGTAATAGGTGGTTCCAAAGGATATCCCTCCAGCTGTCATGGAGCCAAATACAGGGATTGTGCTGGCAAAGTACTCCACCACCATCAATGCCCCACCACCGGCTTTGGTTAACATCGTCACCACGAGGTCCTTGGAGATTTCTTTGGTCAGTGGTGACTCAATCACCTCTTTAAGCTCCTCCACAGTCTTGCCAACTTTCTCAGCTAATTTGCCGAGGGATTCATCATCTAGGCCAAAGTTCTGACGGTATTCCGAAAGAGACTTAACCAGGATAGTTATATCGCAAGCTACAGAGAGGCCTGGGATGGGCATAACTGCTATTGCGCATGAGACAGCAGCCAGCTTCCAGATTTGCTTCTGCAAGGCCTCTTTCTTCTTCTGCAAGATGGACAAAGAGATGTTCGGCAGGGCCATGAGGAAGGCATGTCTCTTGTGGCTCGGCAGCTCCTTCTCCAGCGTCTCCTCAAGCTGTATGAAGTCGTACTTGTTTAGCTCCCAGCTGGAAAGGAGGAAGACCTGGGGAGCAGCCACTCCTTCGGCCTGAAGGCACTCTTTGCAATTCTCTCGAATCTTCCTCAGTATCGCCTCCTCATCGTAGGCTTTTGGCCGGCGCTTTTTGGTGGCCTCTATATCTGCGTCTACCTTCGAGCGCACAAAGTAGAAGCATTTGCCCATCCGCTGGATTTCCTGCGCCAACTGGGCATGGTTGGACTTGAAGCGCTCTGAGGCAATGAGAATAAAGAAGTCATAGCAGGAGAAGTTGACCTGCTCCAGGTAAGTGCTGGACTGGAAATCTGGAGTGCCGATTCCAGGAAGATCCCACACAGTCACGTTGGGGTGCTTGGGGTGTGAATAAGGAGTGGGCTCCTTTGTGGTCTGCACAACCCCTGTGTCGGCAGATCCTTCGTCTTCATCCCCTAGGCCTCGAATGGCGTTGACAAATGAGGACTTGCCGGAGCCAGACTCTCCCGTTACTGCAATGTCCAGCCGGGCATTCTCCAAAGCCTGCAGGTTTTCCAATATTTTGGACGCTGCTTCTGCCATTCTTCCTCCTTCAAGTGCATCTTTGATGTCTTCTTCGATGATGATATCATATTCTTCTGGATTGGCAGCGGCTTGCTTTTGGGAATCCGGTGGCGGCTGAACTGCCATAGGATCGTATCAAGGCCTGGCAGGAAGGGGGAGAGAATGCAATACATAAGGAGACATTGAACAAGTTTCACTTATTGTGGTACAATGTGTTCCACATCTGAGACATCAGCTGAGGAGATGGCATGAAACAGGGCACCTTTTTTTCATTTAGAGAGCCATGCAGCCAGCTCAGCTCAGCTCTGGGCTGGATATTTGGAGAAAGAGAAAAGGGGCCAGCGTTCTCTTGAATAATGTTTTTGTTATAAATAGGGCCTTATTCCATCCAAAATTTGTTATGTGAGAGGTTATCAGGTTGGGGAAAATTAGGGCTGCCTGGCTCCGACCTCTGAAGCAAGAACCAATAGCCTGCTTCCTTTTTGTTTAGTCCACAGGTGGGGAACCAAAGGTCCTTGGGCCAAATGTGGCCCTCCAGACCTCTCTATACGGCCCTCAGAACTCTCCTCAGGCCACACCCTTCAGCTGCCCTACATCTCCATGTTTTTGCTGGGTTTTGACATTGAACTCTGATAACACCTTTTGCTCGACTGTAAGGAATGGGGCCCTCAAGCTGACTTTTGACTTCCATTTTTCCCAGGGCGAAAGAGAAGCATCACATAAACTGTTGGTGCGTAGCCAATTTACCGTAAACACTATTGCACTAGTGATTAATGCCCTAAAATGACTTAGGCCCCAAATGGCAGCCCCTAAATTGTGGAATCCCCTCCCTGCAAGTGTGACCCTAACACCTACCTTGTATCATTCCCATTCAACAGTGTTTGCATCCTGAAGCAACACCTCCGGGTGTTTTAAACCGTTTCTATCATTGCATTTTAAATTGTTGCAATCCACCCCAGGACCTTATTGCAAAGGGTCAGGTGAGAAATCAAATTAATAATAATAATAATAATGAAGAATGAGCAGAACATTAAGTTTCCATAGGAAAACACAATGATTAAAAATGAAAAAGTTTCTCCAGAGAAAGACAGCGAGGTATGAATAACAAAATACTGTTTATACTCAAAGAATGTGGCTAAAACGCTCTTTGTTCCTTGATCTTGTAACCCCTGTGTGCTAGTTATCAGTGAAACTTGCCTGAAGGAAAACACACCTTTTGGGACTGTTCTCGCCAACCTCTGCTTCACCTCATCTCTTGGCAGCCATCTTGGACTAGGTCTCAGGCCAAAGCGTCAGTTTGCGCCTTTATAGCCTTAGTCAAGGGGAGTTCTCTCTCTCCCTACTTCAGGCCTGACTTTCTCCACCTGAAAGTGCCACTGTATTTGGCTGACAGCGAACCAACAATTCACCCTATCCAATTTGGTTCTGGCTAGCTCCTTTTCATCCTTGCACTGTTGTCCAAAATGGCCATTCCCTCTCTTCAAAGCATCTCGGTTCCTCCTCCTCTCCTCCTTTGTTTTAAATGTGCATCCTCAAAATGCAGGCACCCGCTCACAGCCCAGCCTCTCAGCTTCATTCCCACACAGCTTTATATATGGCCTAACCACTTCCTTTTGCTACCTAGCCATGGATTTCGTCCCCATTCTACGTTGCAACGATACCTCCCTGCTAAATGTTTTCAGAACCAACTTAAGGGGCCTAATTCACACAAGGAGCTCTGGAGACAAGCAAGTACTCAAGAGAAATGTTTCTTGAACTCCAAGGAAGCTGTATGTTGGAAGATTTAGGGCAGAGAAAAGAAAGCACCGATTCAGGCAGTGCAGTTAAAACTATGGGTATCTGGTTGACCACGGTAAATACAAGATGCTGGACCAGAGGTGAAAAAAGCTCTTTTTGTTGAAATCCCCTCTTCTGCACAGCTGCCTTTTTCCAACTTGAGACCATTGGCCTATTTGGATTAATCCAGTGATGGCCAAACTCTGCCCTCCAGCTGTTTTGGGACAACAGCTCCCATCATCCCTAGCTAACAGGACCAGTGGTCAGGGATGATGGGAATTGTAGTCCCAAAACAGCTGGAGGACCAAGTTTGGCCATCACTGGATTAATACTAATATTGTCTACAATGAACTGGCAGTGGCTCGCTAAGATTCGCTTCTTGTGATAAGGGAAAAGTGCAACAGAAAGTTGTTTGCATAACTCTGCAAACAAATCAGAATGAATGTCACAGACAGTTTGTCACAGACAGACACACACACAGCACGTTGACCTTTAAGACAGCCATGCACACACGCAGTGAGAGCATTTCACTTCCTCTGCCTTGTGAGACTCTGCTAATTTCACAAAAGAGGGAAACCCTTTGCATTGCATTTCGGTTTTTGTTTGCTTTTAGAAAGAAAGGAAGAAAGAAAAAAAAAACCTTGGGGAAAAAATATAGAACATTATAATCACTTACAAAATACACAGCACTGATGCCGAAGCATAGTAATAGAATCTAGGGTGGACTTTGGTAATCTTTCATAATTATGGCGTTCTGTGAAAGGCAAAAATTTCTGTTTGCGCAAGGCCAAAATTTGCCCCCCCCCCAATGGATTTTCTCCATTATGGATCTTCTCTTTTTTGTGTAATAATTTCTATTAGTTTTCAATTACAATAACTCAATAAAAGCCTCATTGCCCATACCAAAATATAATACCAAATTATAATATGATTAATAATGCCAATTGTTCAGATGCCAAATTATATTATTTTGTTGCCCTTCCCCCGTGCTAGAATTGATGATTTGATGATTTACTTTAACTCTGCACTCTAAAAACTTATAAATTCCAATACACACTATTCAGAATAACAAACCCTTATACAGTACCGCAGCTGCAATTTTAACGACTTCCATTCGCATTAACACATCAAATAATTTACAGTCCTACACCAATTATGGATCTTCTCAATTTTGGTCCTCCTTGGCTAGGTGTTCTGCGCTGATAGAGTAAGAAGTTGGTGCTGTTGCTATTAACGTTACCATTATTAAGAGCCCTGCTGCATCAGCCCAAAGTCCAACGCACTCTGCCATCCTGCATTCCAGTGTGGCTAAGCAGACGCTTCCCAGACGCACAGCAGGAAGGCGAGAGCTATTTACTTCCTAGTCAATACCTGGCGCCATATACTGCACCTGACGCTGGAGGTTCCCTATGACTAATAGCAACGCATCTGTTGTTCTGCGCTCTTGTTTTTGAGCGTCGTATCCTGAGCCACTTCCTGCTTCTTAAGTACCTCCAAGGGAGCAACAGTTTCCAAATATTTTAAGCCAAGGCAGCAACAGTTTCCAAATATTTTAAGCCAAGGGCCACCTACTGAAATTACATTGGCCCCCGCTCTGAAAAAGCACAAATAGAAATGGAAAAGTCCACTAAGGTGTCAGAGCCGGATCTTCGCTTCCCCCAGGATCCAGATGGATGGGAGGCTGGCTTTCCGAGTGAAGTGTTTGCGCCACCGATCCACATTTTCCACAGACATGTGATCTGATGGTGAGTTTGGGGTAGCCCAATGCAAAAATCCTGAGGATCCATGTGGATCCATGTTTGTAACCACGCTTTTGCACCACTACGGCCCAGGCAACAGTGGGTGCGTGATTTTTTGGGTGCAAACTGTAGCCATGGACATGCTATGTGATCTGATGGTGATTTTGGGCTGACCCAGTGCAAAAATCCTGAGGATCCATGTGGATCTGTGCTTTGTAACCATGTTTTAAGTGGGGAGGGAAGGAAAAGCACTCAAAGGACAAGGAGAACGCGTGGAGCAAGCTCTGCTTCTCTCCCTCCCCCCCCCTCCCCTTAGCGAGCTGAAAAACTTTGCTGGAGGGACAGAGAGCCTGCCTGCTTTAAAAAAAGCGGCTCCTGTCTGATAGACTCCTTTAAAGCAAGCAGGTTCTGCTTCTCTCCCCCCCCCCCTTAGCGAGCTGAAAATCTTTCCTGCTATTTCCAGCAAAGCGGGAGGAGATACAGAGAGCCTGCTTGCTTTAAAGGAGACAACCGGACAACCCCTCCCCTCCGGCTTTGCTCCTTTAAAGAAGCAGGCACTGTGTCCCTCTCTCCTCCCCATTCAGCGGCTCTTCTCCCACTGGAAACCACGGAGGAGAGAAGCATTCCCTCCGTAGCACGCACAGACATTTCCCCTTAGGGTAACACGTGAAAAGGAGACCAGTCGCATTGGCTTCAGGGCAGTTACCGTATTTTTCGCACCATAGGGTGCACCGGACCATAGGGCGCACCCAGTTTTTAGGGGGGGAAATCAAGGAAAAAAATATTTTCCCCCAGCCCCAAAGAGCAGCGTACAGGCTGCACACAATCTCTCCCTGCCAGAGGGGTTGCGCGCAGCTATGGAAGAAGGCAAGGCAGCGAGCGGGATGGATCCCGCTCGCTGTTCTGGCTTCCCCTTTAGCCCCATGCAGCCTCTCCTTGCCGGAGACGCTGCGCGGGGCTATGGAAGAAGGCAAGGCAGCGAGCGGGATGGCTTTGGCTTCCCCTTTAGCCCCATGCAGCCTCTCCTTGCCGGAGGGGTGGCGCGCAGCTATGGAAGAAGGCAAGGCAGCGAACGGGATGGATCCCGCTCGCTGCTTTGCCTTCCCCTTTAGCCCCGTGCATCCTCTCCTTGCCGGAGAGGTTGCGCGCAGCTATGGAAGAAGGCAAGGCAGCGAGCGGGATGGCTTTGGCTTCCCCTTTAGCCCCGTGCAGCCTCTCCTTGCCGGGAGACACTGCGCAGCAGGGTTAAAGAAGCCATAGCCCCGTACAGCCTCTCCCTGCCGGAGGGGCTGCGCGCGGCTATGGAAGAAGCCTGCATTCGCTCCATAGGACGCACACACATTTCCCCTCAATTTTTGGAGGGGAAAAACTGTGTCCAATAGAGCCAAAAATACGGTACTTAAAACTCTAAAAGTAGCACCAGCTACTTGTGGCATGTTATTTATTCCCTTTCCCATGAGAAAGAAGAGCAGCCTTTTTGGTCTCTGTGGAAGCTACCCAGAGTGGCTGGGGAAACCCGGCCAGATGGGCGGGGTACAAATAAATTATTATTATTATTATTATTATTATTATTATTATTATTATTATTATTATTACATCATTGTTGGTAATGATATTATTGTTTACAATACGATATGATCAGTCCTTTTTTCGGGGAGACGACGACGATGCAGGGGTACACGTACCCCTAAACATTTTGTTGTTACCACCTCCGATGGCGGCTTCCTTTCTTTCCCAGAAAGGAATTAGGAAGATGTTAGTGCACACAACCTCATGCCAATGTGGAAGTTACTGTGAGCTGTGAGCTGTGTAATACGAGGTAATGCATGTTCTTTGCACTTCTGTCCATTTATTGTATTTATTTCCCCCAATTTGAGGTGGTTTTGAATGGTCAAATGAGAGTTCCCCTAAACATTTTTAAAGAAAAAAAACTGGATAACATAAAACATAACATAACATAACATAACATAACATAACATAACATAACATAACATAACATAACATAACATAACATAACATAACATAACATAACATAATAATATCACAATAGCTATAATATAATTAATGTAATAAAAATAAAAAGGAAAAAAGGTAAAAGGTAAAAATAAAAAAGTAAAAGGTAAAAGGTAAAAAAAACCCAGCAACAACAATTGTTCTGCCAAGCAAGAAGCTCAGAGTCTCCTTTAACGCAAACCAGCTCAAAAAGAAACGGAAATCATGAGAAAAGTTCAGCTCCTTACCTGCTGCTGAACCGATTTTTTGCAGCCAAGCTCAGTCCTCTTCTCAGAGGTTTTGCTTCGAGGTTTCTGGCGCTTTTCTCCCACCTTCTCTCATTGTTTGCCTCTTTTATACCCTCTCTCCCTCCTGATCTCCACACCACTAAAAGCAAAAAAGAAAGCGAAGGTAGCCAGGGAGGATCAGATAAGATCGCAACAAATAGCCGAAGCCGCATTCCTGGCCAGAGTCCAAGCAGCCCGTTTGCCAGCGGGGATGCTGCCTTTTCTGGGAAGTCCCAAAGGAAACATCGCATGGAAGTAATCCTTCACCTCTGCTGTTGTTGCCTCTGTGCCAGTCTCAGCAGCACCTGAGTTTTCTGCACTTAAGCAGCGGGGCATTGGTGGAAGAGGACTAGGCACAGCCCAGCCTTCCTACTATTGCAGTGTAGAATAGAATATTTGCAAAGGACCGTAGAAATTTCCTAGATTTTTTTTTAACCTTCTAGTTAATCAGGTGCATTATTTCAGCTGGTGTGCTCTGACATTGAGTTCATAGGCTGGGGTGTAAATGGCAGGCTGGGGGAGCAGAGCAGCACTATGAGGAGAATTTTGCTAATCAGGGCATGTGACGTCCCTGGTTGCACAACCAGACGTGCATCTGCAGTACATCAGATGCGCACTGGGCACAGACTTATTAATATAAGAATGCAATGACAACAAAGTTCTGCCTCATGTTTGAAGTGTGTCAAGTTCTTTCTTCCAACCCGCTCTCTGCATAGACCTCTCCTGTTATTTGCATTAAAAAGATTGGGGGGGGGGTTGGCAGTGAAAGGATTTCATTAGCATGTGCTTTGTTCCTTTGTTCTGCTTAGGGAGCCCCTTCAGCACTAACTTGTCTACTGAGGGCCTCCTGCACATCATTGATCACGTGACCCATTTGCACTGCAGAAAATTCTGAGAATGGAATGACATCATAAGGGATGTTATATTGGTTCACATGCTCAGTCCTGTCAGGTTTCACTGTCAAGGTCCATAAACTCACAGATAGGCTGTGCCTTGTTGTAACTGTGCACTGAAGATCAGCAGTGTTGGCCGTGTATCACCGTTTTTGATCTTTGATCAGTTTGCGCAGAACTGTGTTGCTGGCCAGGCGTGGGGGGAGGAAAACTTGTAAACAGAATACTATTTCTGCTCCAAGATCTTTACCCATCTACCATGGCCACATTCTCCCCCTCTCCCCACCCGGCATTTTAGAAGGCCTCATCTAAACCATGTATCAGAATGAGACCACCCCATCCTCTCTGATCTTACACAGTTACACCACTGCTTGTACGAGTGGCAAACAGAGAATGACAACGAGGCAATGAGCCTCCATTGGTCTGTCATCTGAAGGAAATGCACTGTGCTAAAGTTCTCCTGAGCTTTCTACCAAGCAGCAATGAGGCAAACATGGAATTGGAACCTGGACCTGAGGCACAGACTCTCTTGACATTGTGGTGAGCCTCAGGCCTGGAAAGGGTGGAGGCTATAGAAAATCATAGGTAGTCAGAGACTGTGTCAGCAGCAGTAAGTAAAAGCTCATGTGACACGAGGTAGACGTGCGCATGCCTGGCTTTGTGGCAAAAAGTATACAATCAAATAATGGATGATGCAAGCTGCAGAACACCACTATATAAGGGAATAAGTGTAATCGGGGAATTTGCGGTCATTACCTTAATCAAGAACCTACCCAGCGTAGTATCACAGCCACTTGGGATGTTTCCTCACTATATACCAATGTACCCCTAGATGAGGTGAAGACACTGATTAAGGAAATGTTAATAGATCATAATCAAACATCTCCACCAGTACATTTCCTCATGGAAATTGTATCTTTAATTTTGTACAACAATTACTTCTGTTTTGGGACTAAATATTACATCCAGAAACAGGGTGTGCCTATGGGTTTGAGATGCGCTCCCAGCGTGGCCAATATTTTCATGAGTAATTTTTATTTAGAACACATTTTTCATAATGACCCATATGGAGTATATTTGTTGTTTTATGGACGTTACATTGGTGATTTATTGTTTATATTCACTGAGGATATTTTTGATCGGTTTAATCTGTGGATAACTGGTCTAAACTCACATTTAAAATTTGAAGGTAAATTCAGTTCTACCCTTTCTTGATTTGGAAATTTACATTGACCAGCTAAAAATCAAGGTTCGCCCCTTTTAAAAAAGTACAGATGTAAATTCTTTACTTCATTATAGTTCCAATCATCCAAGACACCTTCGAGATAACCTTCCGTTTGGTCAATTTCTATGGCTCAAAATAAATTCTTCTAATCTGAAGGATTTGAAATATCACTCTGACAAGTTGGTAATCTCTTTCCTAGAATGCGGTTGCCCACGTACAGTGGTGTCCACAGCCATACAAAGAACTAAAACTAAGGATAGATCCACACTTTAAAAAACCCGGACTGATACTCATGAGATCACCAAGAGAATCCATTCTTACTTAGAATTTAATCACATGACGAGAGACATTGTGAGAATAGTGAAACGGCATTGCCATATCTTAAAAGATATTCCTGGTTGTGAGGTCCCTCCATGCTTCGGGAAACGACGAGACATACTGGTACACACTGATCTAAAACCCATACCACAACAACAGACTTTAATAACAGCCCCAAGAGGTTTTTTCAAGTGTCGACACTGCGTTGCATGCAGATACGCACTTCTGGTAAAAGAGTTCACCAACAGTGAGGGTTTAAATTCACCATACAATCATTTGCTACATGTGCTACTGCACGCACTGTCTATGTAAAAAAATGCACATGTGGTTTATTATATGTGGGACAAACCACCAGACCAGTCAGAACCAGGATATTGTGAAGGGGTACAGTTAGGGTTACCCCAGAAAGCCCTAAAAACTGTTTGTGAATTCCCCCCCCCCCGCCAGGCCTCCCCTTAAGCATTTTAAAAACTGCATTTTCCTCTAAGACAAAAAGCACGAGCTAAGCAGTCCTCTCTGTAACAAAAACTGTAACAAACCTACAGCTGAGAACAGTAAAGCTTTTCGCTTCCCAGATCCAAGATAACCTTGTCCTGGTACAGTACATTGATTTGCAACATACTTCCGGGAGCAGAGCCAGAGAACGAAAAGCAACATTTCTATGTAAGAATCTGTGAAGAGGGAGAGGGAAGAAGGGGTTTGGAGAACAGGATAAAAACCTGATGTAAAATGCTTTTTGCTGCGGCCTGTCTTTTGTGAACTGAATCACACAGGTCCTCTGCCCCCCCCCCCCGCAGAATAAAACACTCTTTCTCTGGATTAACCCCTTGGTGTCGTTTGGCTCATTTTGTCTCTGTGTGGGTGCAACAAAAGGCTACAATTGGAGCATCATTCTAGGATCAGAAATAGAATTTTGGGTGCTCCTCTGGTATCCCATTTCATTCAAAAGTCGCACACTGAGGATGACTTTACATTTTTTTGTACTTTGGACCTATCAAGGACCTCTTGAAAATGCAGGAAGAGTCCTTACACAGAAGGAAAGCAGATTTATTTATTTTACTCAACACTCTACATCGTTTAGGTCTAAATACTGAATTGTATACATGCTTTTTATAATGACATATCCCACACAAGCTATGTCAGGGGTCAGCAACCTTTTTTAGCTGTGGGCCGGTCCACCGTCCCTCAGACCATGGGGTGGGCTAGACTATATTTTGGGGGGAAAAGAAAGAATTCCTATGCCCCACAAATAACCCAGAGATGGTCCTCAGATCCGTCCTCAGATCCGCCAGCTCATCAGAGATCCAGAGTTCGGAAACTCAATGAACGAAGTGGAACTGGAAGCGTGGAAGGCATTTGTTCTGGTAGTGAATAACTTTCTTGGCAACAATAAGGCCAGAAACTACGCAGAACTTGTCAACAACATGCTGACTGCTTTCAGAAACCTGGGCTGCAACATGAGTGTCAAGATGCACTACCTATTTTCACATATGGACCGGTTTCCTGAGAACCTGGGTTCAATGAGTGACGAGCAGGGGGAGAGATTCCATCAGGACATGAAAGAGATGGAGACCAGGTATCAGGGTCGCTGGGATGCAGTCATGATGGCTGACTACTGTTGAACTCTGAAGAGAGACCTCCGTGCTGCTAAGCATTCCAGGAGTTCCAAGAAACAGAAGTTCAAGCCCTGAAGTTTGAAAAATGGTGAAGCAACATGCAATTTACGTGTACTTACCTTTATCAATGCCCACCATTCAGTTTACAGAAAACCTGACCTGATGGAGAGAAACGGATGCCATTTCCTGATTCAGCAGTGCAAAAATACCCTAAATCAGTTGTAGAAATCTTGACAACATTCAAAAAGTAAAAAATTGTTGCCCGGTGTAATGCTTAATAATGTATGAACTTCATAATTTTTAGTCATGATATAATATATTTATATTTGTAATTTCTACATGTCTAATATTAATCATTGTATTATCAAGTGTTTATATTTATTATATAGAACTATTAACAGCTGAGGAAGCCCTTCGGGGCAAAACAAGGAAATATCCAGAAACCTTGTCCTACCCAACCCAGCTGCCTGGGCCAGCCTGCCTGTGTCTGCTACCTATGCTAGCCAACCTCAACAGCTGTATCGTCCATTACATTCCAGGGACCTTTCCTTAACCACATTTTGAGGACTGTGTAATATATGAACTCAAACAAACATGTTGGATTTAATTAAATAGGTTTGTTGCAGGAATTTATGCATATGTTGGGGGGGGTTGCCCCTACAGCAGATATCATGCAAGTGCAGTCCACTACCAAAATCAGCACAATCGCTTTTGTGACTTTTGTGATTTGTCTCCACAAAACACTTCATCACAGTTTCTTCCTATCTATTCAAAGGGCCTTTGCTGCACGATACCAAATGTAACAATTCACTGATAAATGTACTGGCTCACTGGGAAAACTTCAGAAATTCATACAGACATGTGAGCTCAGCTACTCAGCAGCCTGTCTGCCTGAGTGATAATCCTTGGCATCCTGACACCTGGGTGCCAGACAGGTAGCCATTCCAGAAATAAAAAACCCAGATGAAGACAAAAGGGTGTGATTAACTTGGCTGGGAAATGGGGAAATGTAAATTTTGTTACACTTGATGGGTGATTGGTGGAGGGCAAGGGGAACCATGGGGCAGGGTCCAGGATGCTTCGATTACTGCCACCAGACCTCCCCTTTCATGATGTAACCGTGATGTATGAGTGATGTAGTGGGGGGGGGATAACATGGGGATTAAAAGCTAATAAAAGCTTGGGGGCTCTTTAGTTTGGGGCTTCCATCTTGTTCCACCTTGTGGCAGGTGGGAGTCCTGTGGCAACAGTCTTCAATAAAGACCAAGCCTACTGGCTGCTGTTTTGCTCTGGTATACCTGGCTGGTGTCCTTGGTTTTTTTTGTCCAAGGGAGCCCTCAGATTTCTCCGTTAACAGGTTATATGCCTTGCTTTAGGATTGTATATGGTGTATATTCTGGACTTGATTCGTATGTTAGGAAGTAACCAGTAAAACATTTGTTACAAACATTACCATTCAGCCTGTTGCGCTCCATATGTTGTTGTAATTGCATCTGCGTAACAAGGTATTGTATTTGTTTTGGTCTGCAAAGCCAGCTTGTCGTGCAGGCTCTAAAGCCGTTCAGCAACTTGCAGAATATCAGAATGTTTCAAAAAAATTAAACTATTTCCTCTAAGATGCCCCAAATCCCCACAGCTTTAGAGCCCTTCCACTTTTCGCAGCCTATCAATGTAACAGTGCAAAAGCCGACAACAAGGAAGCCGTCAAGGAATAATATCTGGATTGTGTGGGCTTGCAGACAACTCGGCTGCTGCTGAGACTGACACAGAGGCGAGACTGACACAGAGGCGACAACAACAGAGATGAAGTCCTCTGATGCTTCAAGTTTCACAAGGCATCCTTCGGGACTTCCCAGGAAAGGCAGAATTTCGTCTATCAAGCGGCTGCTCGGTGCTCCCCCTAGCGGGGAATGCTGCTTTTGCTATTTGCTGCCATCGGGAAATAGGCGATAATCACCATGGGAGGTTACAGATAGGTAGCCGTGTTGGTCTGCCATAGTCAAAACAAAAAAAATTCCTTCCAGTAGCACCTTAAAGACCAACTAAGTCAGTTCTTGGTATGAGCTTTCGTGTGCATGCACACTTCTTCAGGAAAGGGAAAGTTTCAAACTCTCGTGCAATCTTACGTTGTCTTCGCTCGCAATTTCGCTTTCGTTTTTAGCTTTTAGTAGTGCGACGAGCAGGAGGTAGAGGGAATAAAAGAGAGAAAGGAAGAGAGTTGGAAGGAGAAAAGTGTTAAGAGACGGAGGAGTGGACTGAGGTTTGCTGTAAAAAAAATCGGGCAGGCAGCAGGTGAGGAGCTGAACTTTTCTCTTGCGATTATGATGATTTCCGTTTCTTTTTGAGCTTGATCGACTCTGAGCTCCTTGCTAGGAGGGTGGGGCGGGGTGGCTAGAGTTGTTTATTATTACTATTATTAATGTTGGAGACGGCTGCCCTTCTTCCCTGCTACAAAGGGAATAAATTACATGCCTTCACTATTGAGCTATTGCTACTATAAGAACTTTAAGTAACTGCTCTGAAACCAACCCGGATCTCCCTCTCAAACGATGCTGCGTTTTAATTTGACATACAGTACTATCCTTCTTTAGCTGCTAGGAAGCTGCCCTCCTCCTTCTCCTCCTCTTGGCGCCTGCCTCTTTTCCTTTTCTTTGGGTTGACACAGTGGAGAGATAAGCTCTTCGGAAGCTGTCCACATAGTTGCTGTCCCGTCCTTCATCTTTCTCTGTTCCTCTTCCCTGTTTACTAAAAACATTTGCAAACACCCACTGGGATTAGCAGGGCTTCCTTTTTCCCTGGACTCACACACATGCTGGTGCCCAAAGGCTGTTTGTTTGTTTTTTGGAGTGCACTAGGAAACAAAATGTGTAGTTGGGAGCAGTGGTGTACCGTAGGTTGGCAGCACCCCCAGAAAGGAATTCTGGGCTGGGCTATGCTGGGGTCAGCCCTTCCATGCCTGCCCCCACCTGTCTCTGCCACCACGTGTCTGCCCCCCCCCCTACCGTCACTCGCTCACTTGCCTGCCACCCCCCATCTCCCCGCCTAACTCACACTCTGTCTCCGCTGCCACAAGTCCTCTACCAAAGCCTGCCACATGTGCCAAGGCCACTGATGTACTTCCTTCCTGAAGCACGCCAGCTGCTGCAATGGAGGCCTGGTGGAGGTGGAGGTGCCTTGCGGTGACAGCGGATGAAATGAGACATCACCTGTGTGGGGCAGCCTGGTTGTGCCTCCTCAAAATTTTGCACCCGGGGCAACCACCCCTCTGACCCTCTGCATTCTCTTAACTGCTGGGGAAGGCTTTCTGTGCTTGCTTAGCTTCTGCTAGTCTGGCTGGAGAGATTTCTGTTTGTTTTTGTTCTCCAAATGGTTTACAATGAAGAGGAAACAGAACCACCCAGTCTAGGTTTTGCCTTCTCAGAAATCAGCCGTTTGAGCAGAGCTGTGTGCTGGCGAGCAGCCAGAAATTATCAGCAATGGAACATTTGGTCTGCAATACATTGCTGCGCCAGTCTACTGTTTGTGGATCATAATACATTGGCTTAATGCATCTCCCTCCTCATCCCCATTAAGTTCCACACATAGCCCCTTCCCCAGACTTGGATCTTGGCTTCTGGAAGGTCCCAGTCAGAACCAAACTACATTTCAAGTTGCTTTGTCACGTTGTTGTTGTTGTTGTTGTTGTTGTTGTTGTTGTTGTTATTCAGACCCATGTAAATGTCAGAACAGAAGAGTTTTGCTGGATCAGGCCAATGGCCCACCAAGGCCAGGCTCATATTCTCAGAACAGAACTCAGTTCACTGTGAAACCACTCTGCCTCGCTTCCTTGTTGGCTGTTATTCATTGCTCGGAAGGCAGAGGGAAGCGAAGCCTGCTTTCACTGTCACTGTAAAAAAATTATTTCAAAGCGTGCCATGGACCAGATAAGTTTTTCTCGATGCTAGAGAAAGCAATCTATTCAAATAGGTGTCCAACTTGTCACTGTAAGGGAGTCGCTGTTTTTCCAAAGAGCTACGGGCTGCCAATGGTAGACAATTTTAATTTGCTGATTGTAAAAGTATTTCTATGCTGCCGTTCAGCTCTCAAAGGAGATCCCCCCTAATTACCGTATTGTTTGCTCTATAAGACTCACCTTTTCCCTCCAAAAAAGTAAGGGGAAATGCATGTGCGTCTTATGGAGCGACTGCAGGCTGCGCAGCTATCCCAGAAGCCAGAACAGCAAGAGGGATTGCTGCTTTCACTGCACAGCAATCCCTCTTGCTGTTCTGGCTTCTGAGATTCAGAATATTTTTTTTCTTGTTTTCCTCCTCCAAAAACTAAGTGCGTCTTGTGGTCTGGTGCGTCTTATAGAGCGAAAAATACGGTAATTCTGTTACTTTCTTTGCTCACTTTCCCATATTTCAACCGTTCCTACTATTCAGCAGTGTATTCAGCAGTGAACGTATGTTTGAAAGGAGCACAATCAAATATACAGTGGAACAGTGCTTTTTCCCCCTTTAAAAAGGTTTAGGGGTACTCTCATTTTGACTCAAGAAAATCACCATTTTATAGTTCAAATGGGAAAAAATAAATACAGTAAATGGACAAACATACAAAGATTCACAAAATGTTTAGGGGTATGCGTACTCCCAGAACAAAGCACTGCAGTGGAACCTTAGTTTTCAAACTTAATCCATTCTGGAAGTCAGTTCGACTCCGAAACCGTTTGAAATCAAGGCACGGCTTCCGATTGGCTGCAGGAGCTTCCTGCACTCTAGCAGAAGCCGTGTCGGACATTTGGCTTCTGAAAAACATTCGGAAGCCCTAACACTTACTTCCAGGTTTGCAGCATTTGGGAGCCGATTTGTTCGACAACTAAGCAGTTCGGAAACCAAGGCACCCCTGCATATCAGAGTTTCTCTCTCCAGGAGAAACCCTCACCAGGACAGGAAGTCCAATTTATGCAGTTTGAAAGCTTCTCATCAAAGCATTGCAGCCATTTCAGGGGGTTTAGGCAGGAAAACTGAGAGGCAGATGAAGCTGTACAGGAATTTCAACAGCATTTCTTGAAGCTATTTACTTAAGGCTTTGTAATAACTATAATGTTTCCTGGACCCCAGTTTCTGTTTGGTAAGAGATTCCTGGGGTTCCAGTGCTTACCCAGAATATGGTTTCCTTGGAATGTCAATGGAGTTAAACACTAATGTGAGTAGTTTGAACTGGGCAACTGATCCAGCTGTTTTAAAAGAGGAGTTAGATGCAGAAGGCATAACTGCTGCAATATTTCTGTTCTTGTTTAGGTGTGATAAATCTCAGAGAAGAGCAGCCATGGCTTGTAAGAGCAGCAAACAAGACACATTAGCTCAAATGAATCAGCCATCTGGCAAACGTCCCCTTGATATCGCCATCGTAGGGGACTCAGGTGTCGGCAAATCATCCCTGGTCAATGCCCTGCGAAATATGGCAGACGATGAGGGTGGTGCAGCTGCGGTCGATGTGATAAAAGGTACTAGGGAACCAGCGGGGTACCTGTACCCCCAATATCCAGATGTAACCCTTTGGGATCTACCAGGGATTCAACCACCTCTGTTTCCGGCAGAGAGATACATAAAGGATATGGATTTTAAAAAGTACGATTTCTTCATCCTTGTTGGCGAAAGAAGATTGACTGATGATGCCATCGTGCTGGCCCGCGAAATTCAGAAAACAAACAAGGGTTTTTTCTATGTGTGCACCAAAGTGGATGTTATGATATTTGCTGAAAGCAGGAAACCAAGCTTCAATGAGGAGAAAACCCTTGAGCAAATAAGGAAAGATTGCTGTGAATGTGTGACAAAGGCCGGGGAGTCACCTCCAAGGGTTTTTCTCATCTCAAGGTGGGATTTGAGCATGTACGATTTCCCCCTCCTGCAGAGGACTCTGCAAGATGAATGTATTGATCTCCAGAGGCGTGCCCTACTACCACCCCAGGACCCAGGAAGGAAGATACACAATAAGTATGTTGGTTTCAGCTGAAGCCAAACTTTATTCAATGCAATATAAAAGCAAACATGTTCTTTTTTCTGTGTTGTTGTGGCTGTACCCATATATAAGGATGTAGAGACTATATCTCCCCTCACTTTCCTCCTTTAGTTGACTGTACCCCACTCCAGCTCCTGGCATCAAGCAGTAATAATAATAATAATAATAATAATGTTATTTATACCCCACCCCTGGTTTCCCCAGAGTCTTGCTCTCTTGCACAAAGACCTGAGGTGGGAAGGATGCAATGGGGTTACCTGATAACTGAACTGATAAGCCTTGCATTGCATGAGTCAGGCCTCTATGAAGTGGGCTATCCATTTCAATTTTCCCAAATCCGATATTGTATGTTAGGTGTAAAGAACGTTTGGCCCTCCAGATATCACTGAACTACAACTCCCATCTTCCTTGCCCATTGGCCATGCCTGCTGGGGCTGATGGGAACTGTAATTCAGCAACATTTGCTGCTTGTAGCACTAAGCTGTGCCCACCCCTTTCCCTTATAATGGGGTGGCAGTGGGTGTTTCCTTGTTGGATCAATGTCTTCACTTCCCTACTCATGTGTGGCCACTGCTGTGGCACCTTTCAACTGCAGGTATTTGTGGGGCAGTCTTTAGGAAAGGAGTCAGTCTTTCATATACCGTATTTTTTGCTCTATAAGACTCACTTTTTCCCTCCTAAAAAGTAAGGGGAAATGTGTGTGCGTCTTATGGAGCGAATGCAGGCTGCGCAGCGATCCCTCTTGCGGTTCTGGCTTCTGAGATTCAGAATATATTTTTCCAAAAACTAGGTGCGTCTTGTGGTCTGGTGCATCTTATAGAGCGAAAAATACGGTATTTGTTTATTTAGGACTTTAATGTGAGCCATTTGGACTCGGCCTACAGCTATTTTAAGCAGGAGCTTTATGTAAGAAGGAGTTAACCATTGCTATATTTCTGTTCTTACTTAGACCTGATGAATGTCCCGGAGGAGCAGCTATGGGTGCTAACAGCTCCCGATCAGACACATCAGCTCAAAGAGGACACCCACCAGGCAAAAGCAGCCTGGACGTTGCCATCACAGGGGGGCCAGGTGTCGGCAAATCATCCCTGGTCAATGCCCTGCGCAATATGGCAGACAACGAGGAGGATGCTGCCGTGGTTGATATGATACAAGGTACTAAGGAACTCAAAGGGTACCTGTGCCCCAGCTACCCCGACGTAACTCTCTGGGATCTGCCAGCAATCGGAACACATGAGTTTGAAGCAGAGAAATACGTAAAAGAGATGGATTTCAACAAGTATGATTTCTTTATCATTGTTAGTGAAATAAGCTTCACTGAGCACGATGCCATGCTGGCTCGTGAAATTTGGAAAAGAAAGAAGAGGTTTCTCTATGTGCGCACCAAAGTGGATGTCAGTATAACTGACGAAAGAAGAAACCCACACTTCACGGAGGAAAAAACCCTTAAGGAAATAAGGAACTACTACTGTGAAAATCTGGCAAAGGCCGGGGAGTCGTCTCCAAGGGTTTTTCTTATCTCAAATTGGGATTTGAGCATGTATGATTTCCCCCTCCTGCAAAGGACCCTGCAAGATGAATTTATTGATCTCAAGAGGCATGCCTTAGTACTAAGCCAGATACTCGATAGGTACGTTTGGTTCAGCTTAGGCCATTTATGTCACCATCTGATGCTCCTCAATTCTTTCCAAGCCTCTGGCAAGGCTCCTGCCATTTATGCCGGCAGGGGGTAGAGCACAAAGCAAACTGTGTCTGGAGGTTTCAGTTGCAGGAGGTGAATCCCTTCTCTTTGTCAGGGTCCTCCCTGACTCAAACAATACATATAAATAATAAATTATTATTATTATTATCTTTGGAGTAATGGCACCCTGTACAGAACCTTAGTAAGGAACTTAGCTGTCTTATGTTGAGTCAGACCATTTATTGAGCTAGACCTTGTATTGGCTACACGGACTGGCAGCAGCTCTCCAGGGTTTCAGAAAGGGCATGTTCCCAGCCCAAACCGGAGGTGCCAGTGATTGAACCTGAGATCGCCTGCATTTGAAGCAGATGCTCTGCCACCGAGCTATATGCCCTTCCCATATAAATGAGGATATAAATGAGGAACACACAATGGTTCTAAGGCAGCCTGAAGTTGCGAGGTTGTTGCCTCGCTTGCCCCTCCTCAGTAAGGGTATCCTGTTAAAAGGATCTGGGGTGTGAATCCTGTCCAAAGCCTGGACATGAGTCCCCTATGGGGACTCCTCAGGGTGCCACTATCTAATGTAAGTTATAGGGTGGTTTATCCTTCTGTGGATTCCCTGCAGATGGGCGAGAGTCAAGATACCGCCTGGCTTCACCCCAATGCCTGAGCCAAACCACTCACATCTGTAACCAATAAAGTTGTGGCCTATTTGAACCCATAAACCAAAATATTCCATGTCAGTGTGATTTATTGTTCTCCTGGGAACTTTGTGGCTCAGGTGCCTTGGCATGCAATAACCTCCATCAGTACTACTCTTACGTACATCAGTTCACCTCCATGCAGCTACAGTGGTGCCTCGCAAGATGAAATTAATTCGTTCCGCGAGTCTTTTCGTCTTGCGATGTTTTTCGTCTTGCGAAGCACAGTCCGTCGCAACTGCGCCTCTTCAAGCGGCTTTAAGAAAAAAGCGAACAAACTCGCAAGACGTTTTTGTCTTGCGAAGCAAGCCCATAGGGAAAATCGTCTTGCGAAGCAACGCAAAAACCGAAAAACCCTTTCATCTTGCGCATTTTTCGTCTTGAGAGGCATTCGTCTTGCGGGGCACCACTGTACATCTAGGTTGTCAAAGAAAAATATGTAGCATTTTTTAATATTGAAAATGCTTTTTTCTTTCCTAGATCAAGTGATTCATCTAGAATAGCCAAGTGGTGTGACATCTCAACTTTTATTGCTGACTTGGGAAATATGAAGGCTGTTTTAAGACAAAGAAATCTCCCAGATGTGGTAGCCCAGATTCGGCAAGAGTTAGATTTGCTAAGCAATGTCACACTTGACATTGCCATCACAGGGCATACAGGTACTGGCAAGTCTTCTCTTGTCAATGCCTTGCGGGGTATGCCAGATTTTGGAGAGGGCTCAGCTGAGACGGGGGTGAAACAGACAACCATGTTTGCGACAAAATATCAGCACCCGAAGTTCCCCAAGGTGACACTATGGGATCTACCAGGAATTGGAACGGATGAATTCAAAGCAGATGAGTATCTGGAGAAGGTAGATTTTAGTAAATACGATTTCTTTATCATCACTTCAGAACGTTTTACAGAGAGTGACACCCAGCTGGCTCGTGAGATTCAGAAAATGAAAAAGAAGTTTTACTATGTGCACCCTAAAATTAATCTTAGCATGGCTGCTGAAAGAAGGAAACCCAACTTCAATGAAATGGAGACACTTGAGGACTTAAGGCAAGATTGTTGTGATAAACTGAGAAAACTGGGAGAGGCTTCTCCAAAGGTTTTTCTGATATCAAATTGGGATTTGAGCATGTATGATTTCCCCATTCTGCAAGAAACCTTGCAGAAGGAACTGAATCATCTCAAAAGACACGCCCTCCTTCTCTCAATGCCAACTTTCTCAAGAGATATCCTGGAGGAGAAGAAATCTGAGATGAGGAAACTTATATGGAAGCAGGCCCTTGTGTCTTCCTATTTTGGCTGTGTGACTCGGTTAGCTCTCAAATTACCTTGGCATATTTCCTTCTTGGTGACAACACTCAAAAAGTTCTGCATGGCTTTTGGGTTGGATGAAGAGTCCCTGCGCAGTCTTGCAAACCGGGTTGGTAAACCTCTAAGTGAGCTGAAATCAGTTATTAAGAAGTCTCCACTGGCTAATGAGATCAGCAAAGAATTTGTACTTGATCTCTTGGCCAAGAGTAAAGCACCAACAGTGCTAGAACAGATTGTTGAGTTCATACCTGTGTTGGGCAGTTCCACTATTTCTTTCAAAACCATCTACTACATGCTGCAATGCTTTCTGCAAGATGTCGAGGAAGATGCGGAGAATGTTTGTGCAAAAGCCTCTGAGCACTGAAAGTCCCAAATAAAGACCAGACACCTATCTATTGTGTTTAGAGATCTGCTAGTAACATGGAATCCGCAAAATCAAGGTTTTTGGGGGGAGGAAATGGTCTTGCAAGTAAAATTCTTTATATGCTTTTCCTGTTATATTGTTAAATTCCTTTGGGTATTTCATGGAAGTGAAAAGAGATAAAGAAAACAATAGAAGCTGCAGAGTTCATGGGGAGTTCTTGGCTGTGAGTGCCATGAGCACTTGAAAAATCAGGGTCCTGAACTTAGGTGATCTATACATATAAAGAACAGAGGAACTTTAAGGTGAAGGACATATCAAGGAGATTTTGCATTAGCCTCTAAGAATAAAGGGGCCCTTGAATGTCCTTTTTTTATCAGTTGATTGGTGCTCATGATATTCTTGGGGCTATAGTATATACTATGTACTATATACTATATACTATGTACTATGTACTATGTACTATGTACTATGTACTATGTACTATGTACTATGTACTATATACTATATACTATATACTATACACTATACACTATACACTATATACTATATACTATACTATACTATACATGTTTCAATATGTTTTGGGGCTGCTATACTACTTCCTTTCTGATCAGTGCCCTTCCTGTAACTTCATGTTGAAATCCCATAACTTTCCAAACCACAAATGTTCGGGGTGTTTGCTTTATTTTTGTCCCACTTTTCTTGTGCTCCAGCCCTTCTGGATGATGTGGCAGTATTGGGAAAACATGATGTAACAACTCATAAAGCAGAACAAATGCACCACTAATGCACTGATATACTATTACTGTGTCTATAATAAGTTGCAGAACTCACCCACAACAAAACGCCAGTTTGTAGGGGCCCTAACCTGTCTTACATTACTATTTGCATAGATGTGCGATAGAGTGTTGCGTCACACAGAGCTCTGAGTGGGTCCATATTGGCAGGCACTCATCTTGGAAGAGAATGTGCTGAATGGGGGCCAACACCCAGGTTGGAAAGCTGTTCACTTCTTCAGAACAGGGCTGGGGACTCTCCGATGTTTGATCACACCAAAACAAAGCCCAGATTTTGGACTGGATTAAGAAGAAGAACCGCAGTCCAGTGGGAGGCCAACACTCTGTCTATTTGCTCTGGTTATGCCACCAATTCCTTCTGTAAATTGCCCTTGCAACAGAAACTTCAGTATTTGGTGGGAAAGCAGTAGTTTGTTTTCTGTATAGGACTAGATGAGGTTTAGTGAGCTAGAGTATTTATCTGTGTGCTATGTATTACGAGCATGTAGTAATAAACTTGCATACTGAATGAAATTTTCCTTGTTTCGAGAATCGCTTCTTCATCTTTCCAGCCAATCCTGAAACTAAGGACCCTCCAGATGTTGTTAGATTACAACTCCTATCAGCCTCAGACATTATGGCCAGAGATCTGGGAGGGAGGAAGCAAGCAGCCATGAATGGTGTAGCAATGGTGTAGCACCCTGCTTGTGGTTAACACTTAGCTGGAATGAAATATTCAACGCAGCAATAGAGAAATTAAAATAATAATTTATTTGTCAGACAAATAAATGATAGACACAGTGGTATATGGTTACCAAAGCTCTGCCCACTCCAGCCCTGATGGCCAGCACTTATATTTCCTCAGCCCAGCTCCCTTGCTCCTCCTTGGCTGCCTCTGTCCAATCAGCCTGGTTTAAATTACTATTAGCTGTTTGCTAGAACCAATCATAAAAGATACACCCATTTCCTATTACCTTTTATGGGAGACAAAGAGCTATATTTCCTTCTATCCATAAATGGCAGACAAGCAGCCATATATCTTACATTTGCCTCGACAAGGCACCTTAATTACCAGATCACCTTTTGCCCCTGTTGCCCCTGCATTCCAAAAAAAATGGCTAAAAAAAATGGCTCATGGTATTAAATTCTATCTAAACAGAGATCTTGGGTTCACATTCTCACACACCATCAATGAAACAAGAATCTAACATAAGAATCTAACATTTCTTACTTTCTAAATCCTTTGCATAATTACATTAAGCCAACAAATCTCATACATAACATAGATAGCTTTTTAGAAGAAAAGGCCTTTGCAAAGTAAAAAAGGAACTCAGTAAAAACAGCTTCAAAAGAAGCCTCTTCAGTTTACATCCCCCTTTCCCAGCCAGCTGCTCTTCCCATTAGCTCTTCCCAAAATTTATTGCCCTTTAACTCTCTCAGTATACCTTAAACCTTAGGAAAATATGGCTAGAGTCTGATGGGAGGCACATGGTATTATTTTCTGTTAAACAATAAATCTTACTATTTACCAACTCTTAATTAGTGTTTTTGCAGCTTGATTGTATTCTGTAATATGTAGGGTCAGTGTAACATTTGCTCCCAGCCTGTAATTCCCTTTTACAACTTTGAGAAACTTGTCTCCTGCTACTGCTATAAATCAGGGGGGCCCTTGTTCAGGAGAACAGGAAGATAAGCAACTGCCAGAGTACTTAGCCAGCTGGTTTCTGCCTGGCATGAAACATACAAACATTTGCAAATATATCTTTAAGCTCATTTTAATATACAGGCCTTGATCATATGCCTCAATGGAACATTTAGGCTTAAATACATTGCTGTGCCAGCCTGTTAACAACTGAAGCTGGGCTCAAATATACCACCCATGTTTAAAATGCAGGTTCCATCAAGTATCTTTGCAAGCATTGAATGAAGAACATCCCAGGTTCTGTTCCTTACATCTCCAGTTGCAGTGATGCTTTTAAAAAAGGCAACACAGTGCATTATTAATGTTTAAATAACCAAACAAACAAGTCAGTGCACTAATGCATGGGTCAAATTGTGGATGAATTGCTAATTGAAACAGAAACCCTGGCCTCTCCCGCTATGCCCCACGGAGAGCCTCAAGGTCCATAAATAGCAACACCCTAGTGGTCCCGGGCCCTAAGGAAGTTAGATTAGCTTCAGCCAGAACCAGGGCCTTTTCAACTGTGGCTCTGGCCTGGTGGAACGCTCTGTCTCCTGAGACCAGGGCCCTGCAGGATCTGATTTCTTTCCGCAGGGCCTGTAAGACAGAGTTGTTCTGCCTGGCCTTTGGCTTGGAGCCAATTTGATTCCCTCCCCCTCTTTCTTTTTTCTTTTCCTTTCTCCTCCTACGATGAGGCTACATTTTAATATTTTAATGTTTCAATATTTTAATGTTGTATTTTAATTTTGTTTTTAAGTTGTATTCATTCAACTTATTATTATTATTTTTTATTGCTTGTTAGCTGCTTGCGGGAAAGATGGCCTAAGAATGTGGTCCTTTGATAAGTGTGACCTGGAAGTGCTTAAAAAAACACAAAAGGAAACTGATGTGGAATCATAGAGGACTTAAAAATGGAAAAATGAGAAACAGAAAAAATCCGAAACCAGCAGATTAATCCATCCCTATTCTAGTGCATTTTTTCTGGTGGGGGCGGGGGTGGTGATCCCGTGGTGGTTGCCACAAAAACACAGAAATCCAATATGCTTCCAAAGAATGAACGTGTGATGAGACACCCTGGTGGAATCCTACGCACATGTAAAGAAACACTGTGAAAATGCTTTTTTTAAAAACATTTTGAAAAACACATTGAATTTGCCATTGCTCACTGATGCCATCTAGTGTCACATTTGTATGTTTCACTTTACAACACACTTGAAACATTTTTGTTTGCAGTGGGGATGTGTTGTTGTATTCAGATAAGAGGAAATGAAGCATGTACTGTTTTCTTAAGAAACTTTATCCACCAGTCCCCTCCCTTCCTTCATCTATATTAGACTAGGAGCAACCTTGCTGGAGGTCTGTGTTAAAAGCCCTACCATGTCTTACATTACAGAGGACATTTCTCTATTTTGTTTCAAAGCGTCCTCTATTATTTGAGAGCTGTCCCCTCACCCCCGGCCAACTCTCATTTAAAGATGAGAAACCATGAAAAAAAAGAAAGAAAGAAAAAAGAGGTTTGGATTTGGCCGACCATTAGCAGCACCTTCTCAGCGGGAATTGAGAAAAAACTGAACTCCCCCAGAGCCTTCCCTGCTATAGCAAGGCATCATTTCCATTTCATCGATAGCAGCTCTTTCCAAAACTGCAAACGGACGTTGCAAATCGCCATGGGCAAATTTCGTGCAGATGGGTTCCCTCTATTTAATTTGGGGTTGATGCGTAACCATCCGCCCCAGAAGCTAATACAGAGAATTGGAAGTTGGTTACGGCAACTTGTGAAAACCCTGCTGAGTGCAAAAGCGAGAGGGGAAAAGTGGGCCGCTCGACTCCTTCCTCGTTTGTGAGGAAAAGAGGGCTGGGGGTGGGGCTGCAGGCCCATAAGTACGGGCCCGAAGGTGATCCTGGAGGTCACTAGGTTGCTGCCCCATTTTTGGGTATAAGCCAAGGGTCGGTGCACTCCAGCGGAGATCCCTCCATGGGCTGGATCCATAGCTGTCAACTTTTCCCTTTTCTTGCGAGGAATCCTATTCGGAATAAGGGAATTTCCCTTAAAAAACAGGAAACGTTGACAGCTATGGCCGGATCGTGCACACACGCCTGCAATTTCCGGCGTCTGCATCTGCACAGATGCGATTTCTGGTGTCTGCGTCTGTGCAGACGCGATTTCCGGTGCAGCGGAAGCGAATCCCCGCACTGTGCTGCGCCAGTTTAGTGCAGCGCGTGGGGACTCGCCAAGCGGCTGGCTTGGTTCAGGGGCGGCTCATGGGCCGGTTAAACAACCCCCATGGGCCGCTTGTGGCCTTAGGTTGCCTACCCCTGGTATAAGCGGAAGAGGCCTGGAAGTCAGGCCTCCTCCTGCTCCTTCCACTCTGCCTGCTTGATGTAGCCCCTGCCCCTCTCCAGCCCACATAGTAAGGAGGCCCTGCTTAAAGGCTTCTTAGGCCCCAGGGGCGCTTACATGGGAGTAAAAGGAGGGGAAAGCTGACAGCCAGGGCAACGGCCCCAGCAAGGAGGGTCCGAGACGTGTGAGCTGGGAAAGGTAGACGTATTCAGGAGCAGGGCAGGATTACGTCTCCTTCATCTGAAACGGGTCTAGGAAAGCCCTCAGAAAAGCCAGGCCCGCCTCGGCTCCGTGCGTGGCACACGCCGGTGGCCGAATCCTTTCGCTGACTGGCTGGAGGTTGCAGAGGGGTTTTGTGCAGGGTACATGTTTTAGAGAAGGGAACGGAAAGCCAGTTTTGAAGGAGGCATCACTGCTCCCTCTTGCAACTCCCGGCAGGGCACGTAATAAATAAATAAATACATAAATAAATAAAATAAAATAAAATAAAATAAAATAAACGGCGGCTCTTCCTCAGAAGGCCCTACGGCGGTAGTCGGTCAAGGGAAGGGCCATCACTGCTTCGACCAGGAAGGTGGCTGCCGCACACCCAACAGTTAGCTGCCTAACTGCAAATTTTAGTATGGCCACCTATTCATAATCCATGTTATGGTCGCTCTCCTCAGTTCAGGGTAGCTTTGTGTTTTTGTTGCAATTTATTTTCTAACCCTAGAAAGGGGAAGGCGGTGCTGACCAAACCGTGACTATACAACAGTTATCTTGGGTTCTGCTGCTGAGCAGATTGTCAATATGGCTTTTCTTCCATAGATTAGACCACTTTTAACTGAAACTCCTCTTTGCAGCTTATCACAGCGAATTTCCTGTGGGTTTATTTACCTTTACTCTTTTGGTGTTTGTTTGTTTGTTTGTTTACGCCACTGCTTTGCGTATTCTGCAGGTCCTTCAAGCCACAAAATTTGCTTCCTTTCTCCTAGGCTTCACACTGTGTGCTTCCCATCAACATGAAGTTTCTCTTGGGGCTTTTCCTCTTCTCCGTACTTCTAACTACAGGTAAGCTCACTATGGTATGGGTGCCACTGAGTAACTCAGGACTGGATAACCTAAGGGATCTCTGGAGCGATCCCCTCCAATCTGGAACTCTGCACATGCCCTGGAACCAGTAGGGGCCAGCAGGGCAGGATGGGGCTGCACTGCACCTCTGGCTTTCCAGTGCCACGATTTGCTGCTGGTTACTTAGAGGGAGAGAGGCAAAGCAGTGGGGAGGTTGCCATGGCACAAGTGCAATATTGGGAATATCAGATTAGCTTTGCTGCTGTGCCGGCAGCATGCTGACTCCCTGCCACCCAAGAACTGGCAGCAACATTGGGGACAATGGCATTGAGAAGGAGGAAGAACAACACAGCCCCTGTCACCATGACCAACCGCTGTTGCCTTGAACTGTATGTTACTTTTAGCTTTGCAGAAAAGGAAAATTATTACATTTGGACCATTGCAGCCGTTCAGATCCAAGTAGGGGGAACTGCTTTCATGTTGTTCATAAAATGAGAAAATGCATGATCAAAGAACAATGACAACCAGAAAATACTCTTTGCATAAAATTTGTGTATGTTAATTTATATGTGTAGTTAATTTATATGTACAGTGGTACCTCGGGTGAAGAACTTAATTCGTTCTGGAGGTCCGTTCTTAACCTGAAACTGTTCTTAACCTGAGGTACCACGTTAGCTAATGGGGCCTCCCGCTGCCACCGCGTGATTTCTGTTCTCATCCTGAAGCAAAGTTCTTAACCCGAGGTACTATTTCTGGGTTAGCGGAGTCTGTAACCTGAAGCGTCTGTACCCCAAGGTACCACTGTATTTATAATTTTTGACCTGGCAATACTGTATATCGCAAATCATAGAATCACAGAGCTGGAAGGGACCCAAGAGTCATCTAGTTTTATGTTAGAGCACTGCATTAGCAATTCATTTGGACTTGACGCCCTCTTCTGGAGTTGATAACTTTGAACTCTGTACATGCCATACACTACATGAAGGCCCTTCTGCTCCCTCCTTCAGGTGCCTCTATTGAGTGTGAGATTTGCAAGGGAGTCGACACCTGCACAAGCGAGAGGCAGAGTTGTCCTGAAGAACTTTACGCCTGTTCCAGCTCTCTGCTTGAAAACAGTAAAGGTGGATGAGAGGGATCATAGGTCAACCAGGCCATATAGTGAATAGGCCACATTTTTGTGCAAAATATGTGAATAAGTGGTGCCACCTAATATTGAGTGAGATCAGTTCTCTATTTTGCCCAGTACCTTCCACTCTGAATTTATCCCAGGCTTCCAGCAGAGACCTGTTCTTTTTGCCAGCCAGGGGCGTTATATATTATAACCAGAGAACACATCTGAGGCCCTCTGTGCAGAACTTGGTTTCTGCTACTACCAATAGCCCCACAGAGAGAGCTGGTAGGTTCTTGGGAATCAAAGCTATACTTGGGGTGGGGGGTCGATTATACTTAAGGCCTAGATTAAGCCTTCAGTGTGTCTTAATATTGGACTGCTGCAATCAGGGCTGTCTTTAGCAAATGCGGCGCCGGAGTGCAAATATCCGCCCAGCACCCCCAAATTACCTTGGATAGTGGGGGCAAAGCTGCGCACTGTCAGCTATTGGGGGGCCCGCAACTCTCCCCCATGCCACTGCAGGAGAACAATCCCCGCAGAGGCTTGGGAGGGAAGCTGCGAGCCCGCCAGCCATATAGTTGGCGGGGCGCAGATTCCATCCTAAGCCTCTGCGGGGATCGCTCTCCTCCCGCAGAGGCTTGGGATGCAAGCTGCCTGCCCGCCCACCAGCCATATAGTTGGTGGGGCGCAGCTGGCAGGTGTGCAGGTAAAGGGGGGGCCACCGGCAAAGCCATGCAGCTCCCCCACTCGCTGGGGCGCCCCTGAGAGGCCTGCGCCCTGGCGCAATGCACCACTAAGCCCTATGGGAAAGACGGCTCTGGCTGCAATGCTGTCTATGTGAGGCAGCCCTTAAAGATGATGCAGAAACTTCAATGGATACAAAATGCAATGATTACGTTACTGGACGGGGTTCTATTTAGAGCTCTTACCATCCTTGTTTTAAAAACAACTGCACTGGTTATCATCTTGCTTCTAGGCCCAAGTCAAGGTGTTCGAAATATTGGTGTTTAAACAACTTAGACCCATGATATCTGAAAGTCTGCCTCTATTTCTGCAGTTCCTTACAGGTGTTAAAATTAGCAGAGGTGCCTCCCTCAGCAGTTCTACTGTCCATAGAAGTGCAGGGAAAGGGAGCCTGGGTTTCTCTGTGGCAGCCCCTAAAACAGAGCTTTCCAAACTTTTCATGTTGGTGACACACTTTTTAGACATGCATCATTTCGCAACACAGTAATTTAGTTTTACTAGCAAACCAGAGGTTAAACTAACCCCTTTACAGCCCTGGGAGGAGAGCAGGGACCGTTCATGTGACACACCTATGCACTGCAGCTGACACACCAACGTGTCGCGACAAACAGTTTGGAAAGCCCTGCCCTAAAATGTGGAACTCCGTCCCCACAGAGATGCACTTGACAATTTCTTTCTACAGCTTTCCCCATATGCTGAAGAAGACCCACCTGTTTACCTTGGCCTTTGACAGGAAATTTTGTTTTGTGGGACCCATTTCTTTCATTTAATTGAGACCAGACATCCCCAAACTTGGCCCTCCAGCTGTTTTTGGACTACAAGTCCCATCATCCCTAACTAACAGGACCAGTGGTCAGGGATGATGGGAACTGTAGTCCCAAAACAGCTGGAGGGCCTAGTTTGGGGATGCCTGATTTAGACTGATCCTTTTTGCTTGAGGCCGGTCACACTTTCTTGGTGTGTTTTTTTAAGTACAGTGGTGCCCCGCAAGACGAACGCCTCGCAAGACGGAAAACCCGCTAGACGAAAGGGTTTTCCGTTTTGGAGGCGCTTCGCAAAACGAATTTCCCTATGGGCTTGCTTCACAAGACGAAATGTCTTGCGAGTTCCTGCGGGTTCCCCCCCCTTTCCTAAGCCCTAAGCCGCTTATCAGCTGATCCGCTAAAAGCCGCTAAACCGCTAATAGCGCTAATCCGCTAAGCTGTCAATGGGCTTGCTTCGCAAGACGAAAAAACCGCTATACGAAGAGCCTCACGGAACGGATTAATTTCGTCTTGCGAGGCACCACTGTAATTCTGTCATCGTATTGTGGTAAATAAATAGTTGTGACATGGTCCCTTCCCTCCATGCATGCCCAAGTATATAGCACACTACGACTGAGCAGGTAACACCTCTCACCATCTAAATGTATCTTCTCTTTTCTTCTTTTTTGTGTAGTTAAGGATGTATTCATGGCAAAGGGATGTGCAAACCCTGAAATCTGCCTTTTTGGTGTGATCACTATGACTGATGGCAATGGGAGCCACCTAAGGCAGGTTGCCACCTGTTGCGAAGAGTATGACTGCAGTCCAGCTGCTCCGATACGTAGGTTTCTGTTTTTGTATAAGGTGTCTCCTTTTTCTGTTTGTCTGCATGAGGTGGCCATTCCGTGCGGTCTCGGTTTCCAACAGATGAAGGGCTAACAATTAATTAATGAAACCTTGACCCATAGAATATACTTTAAGTTCTTATTAAATGGCTGCATTTGTCAGGATTAGGGTCCTGACACCCCCAGGACTTTCCTGGTATGCATGCCTAGTACTCCCAGACTCCAGGGCATGTAAAGAGCTCAGCAGAGTAACTCAGCAGTGTGTCGGCAGCACAAACAGCTCACTCCATGAGCAAATACGCTTTACGAAAGCATTTCAATAAGCATAGTGGTTACAAGCCCTCAGCCAGATCCCTGGCTGTGTGCATAGCTTCAAAAAAACAGTTACAGAGAGAAGGCAGTGAACTTGAATAGCTTGAAAATGAAAGAAAGACTGACTGGCTCTCACACCTGCACACAATTATATAAGGAGGGCTCAGACAGCTTGGAACCTTCCGGTAAACAATAAATACTAATGAGAAAGGACTGCTGAGTCACTACAGTACATGGGCAAGAAGCGACATCTCTGGAAATTTGAAAGGACCTACCGTATGTTACAAACACAGATTATTTTCCAGGGTTGGAACGATATTTTCAGTGACCCACCGAGAGGTAGACAATTCGCCAGGCAGTACTGAGCAGCGTGATGTACCCACATCCTGTAGGGCAGCCTTCTCCAAAGGTTGTGGCTTCGAGAAACTTTGGATTGCAACTCCTATCAGCTCCAGCCACCATTGTCAATGGTGAGAAATGATGGGAGTTATGTTCCAAAACTTCTGGAGGGCACAAGCTGCAGTAGGGCTTCACCTTCTGTGCCTAGGAGGCAAGAGCCCTTGGGGCTACAATGGCTCCCAGTATGTTTCCAAGCACAATTCAAAGTGTTGGTGCTGACCTTTAAAGCCCTAAACGGCCTCGGCCCAGTATACCTGAAGGAGTGTCTCCACCTCCATCGTTCAGCCCGGACACTGAGGTCCAGCGCCGAGGGCCTTCTAGCAGTTCCCTCCCTGCGAGAAGTTACAGGGAACCAGACAGAGGGCCTTTTCGGTAGTGGCGCCCGCCCTGTGGAACACCCTCCCACCAGATGTCAAGGAAATAAACAACTATCTGACTTTTAGAAGACATCTGAAGGCAGCCCTGTTTAGGGAAGTTTTTAATATTTGATGTTTTATTATGTTTTTAATCTGTTGGGAGCTGCCCAGAGTGGTTGGGGAAACCCAGCCAGATGGGAGGAGAAATAATAATAATAATAATAAATAATAATAATAATAATAATTCTCTCAAGTCTTTCTTGCGATGTGTGGTAGGAGATGCAGCCTCTCCATGTGGGATAAATCGTGGCTTGCCACCAGGTGTCCTTTGACTGTATTTAAAACTCTCCAGTTGTTGTTCTGCTGGTCCTCGCTCCAGCTCCAAACACTGCTGAGATCTTTCATTTGTATCTGTTTTTATTTCTTGAAATTTATACAATGGTTGATCATGAAAAAACCCACCATTTACAAAAAAGACACCTCAATAAACTTATAAAAAAGAAAAATTAACAACAATAATTTAAGACTTTCAAAAAGTTAAGGTAACAATAGAATATGTGAAGGAAAATGTGCCTTTAAGGTAAAGGTAAAGGTACCCCTGACCATCAGGTCCAGTCGTGACCGACTCTGGGCTTGCGCACTCATCTCGCTCAAGAGGCCGGGAGCCGGCGCTTGTCCGCAGACAGCTTCCGGGTCATGTGTGACTAAGCCGCTTCTGGTGAAGCAGCGCAGCACACGGAAACGCCGTTTACCTTCCCGCCGGAGAGCGGTCCCATTTTATCTACTTGCACTTTGAGGTGCTTTCGAACTGCTAGGTTGGCAGGAGCTGGGACCAAGCAATGGAAGCTCACTCCGTCGCAGGGATTCAAACCGCCAACCTTTCGATCAGCAAGTCCTAGGCACTGTGGTTTAACCCACAGCGCCACCCGCGTAACAATAGAATATGTGAAGGAAAATGTGCCTTTAAATGTGCATTTAAATACCTCAATAATGCAATTTGTTCTGTAGGTTTTTGTTTTTTTTAAAAAATGAAATTATTGCAGAAACTGGATGGAACAAGAAGTGACAAACACATGCAAAAGTGTCAAGGACCGGAAATAAGCTGATCTACCCATCCTTAGTTCAGTTCAGAGATGGACGCATAATTTTGTTCCTGGTCTATGGTACCCTTGCATGTGTTTATTCATACGTTTAGGCTGTCCTCTTTCTGCATCAATCTGCGGATATTTTAAAATAAAAAACCTGTAGAAATATTTAAATATGGTTCTGGTGCACATTTTAGCATTAAATACGTAATTTACCTAAACACCAACATTTATAAATGTATTTTATCCTGAGATACCATTTATGTTTTTTAAATACATTTTGGTCTGTGTTTTGAGCCAAGAATTGTACAACAGAATTTGGAGAAGTACAAATCACATTAAGAGGGGCCAGTAGCTTAGGATCTGTTTACTTATGCTACCACAACCTTACGCAAGCTGGGAGTAGTGGCAGGGGGAGGCAAATAAATATATGAAGAGCAGGGGAACCTACTATTCCCTGTTCTTCATTTATTTATTCCTACCACCATCTGCACACCCAGCAGGTTTTCCTTGCTTACCGAGTTCTGAGAAGGTCACAGGAAAGCCCTGGAAAGCTCTCAGAGCCCTTGCACATCCTTCAGCCCTCTGCCTCGTGGAGGCGACGGGACGGTTCCAGGGGTTCCTAACTTTGCTGAATTTTGTATTGGTCTTGGGCAGTGGTTCCCAACCTTTTTTGGCCATGCCCCATCTAAGCATCTCTAAAATCCCAATGTCCTCCCACCCTCCATGACATATAATTCTTATTATTCAAAAAGTGAACTCCTATTCACGTGGAGGAAGCTAAAAGGCCATTAACGTGGTCTAATTCATTCTCAGATTGCCCCCCTTAAAAATAAAATTGCCCCCATGTTGGGAACCATGGGTCCAGGGGATGCAAATTAGGCTGCTTTGCTTAAAAATGTGGCACAAACAAAACTACTTCATCCGTAGTGCAGTTTTCTAAGGAGAACTGCACTAACACAAGCTCCCTTGAACCTCTCACACTCCTTTTGCTTTTCAGTTTCAGAACGGAATACCAGAGCCAATGGAAAGATTTGCCCAGGCTGCTCGTCTGACAAAGGCGACTGTTCTGCAGCGGTCACAGAATGTATTGGATCTGAAACTTACTGTGTTAGCTATGTCACACTTACAGGTATTTCTGATTCTATTGCTATGGCCCTTTTAAGCTTTGGCTACTCCTGCTGTGTGAAGTGCCTTTTATCAGTGCTGTTGGATAGTAGCTTGGGCCAAGCTGGATTTGATGTGAACAGCATGAATGCAATTAACCTGCATGCTTTCTTGATACGTACATAGCAGTTGCAGAGATGCTGAGCACCATCCTAGTAGTGATTTCAGCCAGGAAGGATGAGCCCACTTGTTAGTGTTGTTAGCCAATATGAATTGCAGTGAAGGGTCTTTGCTGGGTAGCTAACTTCTCCTTCAAGGATTTGGCACAGCAGAGGTTCAGCCCTGCAAGTCTGGCACCTAGGACTGTTTACAATCCATCAGCTCTTTAATGCTTTCTCAATAAGGAGAGAAACCTTTCCAATCTAAGACTGATGGGGACCAACATCCCCGTGCTCCCCCGTGACAGGCTTTTTGCACAGGCTTTTAGTTTGCTTTGCTTACTTGTTGAGGTTGGCTGGGGAGGTACGTGCAAGGGCATAGCCCCAGAGTTTGGGGGTGTAAAAGCACCTGCAATTCTAAGAAGTTAGTGAATGTTAGAAATTACTGAGTGCTAGAAATTACTAAATGCTTGGAGTTTTCCCCTGGGTGAGATATAGCTTAGCAGTGTAAAAAACAAAACAAAACACAAGCTCAGTTTGTTTTTCAAGGTATCGCTTGGGATGGAAGATGTTAAGCAAGACTGAAGGGGTTGATAGCCCACCAAAGGAGGTTGCCAGGGTAATATGGGTGTGATGTCACACAGGAAAAATGCCTTCCTTTTGAAAAAACAGAGGTCTCCCCAGTGTGTATGGGGGGGGAGGGAGCAGATAGAAAGAGAGGTGTTGCGTTTGGCAAGGTGTTCTTGGAGGAAGGAGGGAAACAAAGGGGAGAACTCTGGAGCCATGGCGGGCTGCTGCTTTGAACCCAAGCTCACTGAAGTTACTAGAGGGGCAATGAGGGACACTCCTGGGGCCTCATGTTCTGCATTCCCTCAATGGAAGGCTTTAGGTGTAAATATGTGTAAAATAAACCATATTTTTTAAAAAGACACTAGTCCTCACTGTGCCTTGATTCCCAACGGAAACATGACCCTGGGAAAGTGCCTGTCTCATGCAGACGCTTGGTGGAGATTGGAGTGGCATGTAACGCTATATATCGTGGCTAGATGCATTTTTCAGCGTGTGTGTATCAGCTACTGGATCTTCTGACCACTCATCTTTTCGTTTTTACGCACAGAGGAGAATGTCGTAATCGGCTCCAGGAAGGGCTGCACTCGTGAAGACACCTGCACCCACTTAAAAACATTTGACGGAGGGATTTTTCATGATGTTAATCGTGTTACAAATGTTCAGTGTACCCCAGCCGTGGCAGCCACCACTTCTTCTTCTCCTCCTCCTCCTCTCTCCTTTCCCCTCCCATTCAGATTCTTTCTCCTGGCTCTCCTGCTGATGAAGCTTCTTTTGTAATGAGCTTCTTGCACCACTTCACCGCTGAAGGAAGATGCCTCTTGTTTTTGAGTTTCAGAGGGATTTGCCTTCCTCTATGTTTTATTGAGTGAAACAAATAAAATAAAAGTTGGGGGGGAATGAGTCAGTGCCATTTTCCTGTTCTATTGATCCACTGATCAGATAGATCCACTGCCCAGGGATCAGAGGTGAAATAATTATTTGCCTACTTTCAACATCTGGAGACATTGGGAGCAGCCCAGACCTTCTTGAGGGAAGGGTGGGCTCAGAAAGTGCTGATGGAATAGATCCAATGTTTTGCTGAGAGAGAAGATGAATGAATGCTGGAATAGAAACAAGTTTCAGTTTTTGTCTGTTTCTGTTGATCAGAGCTGATTCCCCAGTTTCTCCCCTGAATCCAATATTTGGAACCCTGAACACGCTTGGAGGAAGGATGGACTAAGAATGTGATACTTTCGTAAATGGTATTGATCCAGTCCTGCCCCTTGCAGCATGCCCTACCCAACTGCACCCCACACAGCCAGGAGACCTGCTTTCCTGTGCAACCCCATCTTAGGTAAAGAATTTTCCATCTCTCAGAATCTAGGGGAATCTAGCAGAAAGGGGGTTGAGCCTCTGCCCAGCTACAGCTTTTTAAGTTGTGAACAACTAAGTGATCTTCGGATGAAAGGTGGTCTATAAATTTAATAAGTAATAGATGATGTCACCACCCAGGAACAGCTTTCTTTGGAGTTAAGTTAGTGGTAATAAAGCACATGAACAAGTCAGACCTGTCTCAGCTCTCTTAATAATCTGGCTCCCATGATAGCTTGAGCAAACAGCTTTGCTAGTAAATGAAGAGGGGCATTTTACTGCATTCTGGCAAGTTTGGGGAGGCTGGAAGGTATAAAAGAGAAACCTTCGCTCCTCTGCCTCTCAGTGTTTAGGTAAGAGAAAGAATAGGTAATCTCTGCCAACCCATCCAAAACTTGGACCGTGTACACCTTACCCACTTGGATAATCTCCCACAGCTGGTGCTTGAAGCCACATGATGCTAGCTGCAATCCATATGTATCCTGCAGCTTCTCGAGCAGTAATCTTGTTTGATGTGCTTCTATCTGATTAGAAAATGAATGCTTGAGATGGTATTTAATTCCACGTAGGCTTGCTAAAGGGGCGCGGGTGGCGCTGTGGGTAAAAGCCTCAGCGCCTAGGGCTTGCCGATCGAAAGGTCGGCGGTTCGAATCCCCGCGGCGGGGTGCGCTCCCGTTGCTCGGTCCCAGTGCCTGCCAACCTAGCAGTTCGAAAGCACCCCCGGGTACAAGTAGATAAATAGGGACCGCTTACTGGCGGGAAGGTAAACGGCGTTTCTGAGTGCTGCGCTGGCTCGCCAGATGCAGCTTTGTCACGCTGGCCACGTGACCCGGAAGTGTCTTCGGACAGCGCTGGCCCCCGGCCTCTTAAGTGAGATGGGCGCACAACCCTAGAGTCTGTCAAGACTGGCCCGTACGGGCAGGGGTACCTTTACCTTTACCTTTTAGGCTTGCTAAGATGTATAAGACTGAATAGATAAGTGCTAGGGATGCAAAGAGGTTGATGGAACCTTCTTTCATATGTGGTGGACTTGTAAAAGGGTAAAAGAGTATTGGGAAGTGATCCATAATGAATTGAAAAAATGTTCAGAAGTACTTTCCAAAAAAACCCCCAGAGTCCATTCTGTTGGGGATAATTCAGACTGAAATTCCCAGGTGTCAAAAAAGGTTATTTATGTATGTCACTGCTGCAGCCCGTATTTCGTTAGCCCAAATATGGAAAACAAGCGAGGTCCCAACCAAAGAAGAATGGCAACTTAAATTGACAGAATATGCACAGAATAAGAGAACAAGAAGAACATACATATAGAGAAGATTGGAATCTTTTTATTGAATATATGGGAAATAACTATGTACAGCTGAAAATGCTGGCAGCATTAAGATAAATTCAACAGTGTAATAAGTTTTGATGGGTGTAATAATGGAATACTGAATGGTATAGTTTTGTAAAATATGCAGGATTTTACAGTATGATATGCAAAATGAACCATGGAAAGAGAAGAAAGGAAGTCATTGATATCTTAAGGATGTAAACATGAGAAAATTATAGAAAAAAGAAAATGAATGCTTGGAGGGTCAGGTAAATTAATAAATGGAAATGATATTTGTACATAGTAGGGATGTTTCTGAAAATGTCCTTACCATGGCCAATTTTGCACTCACTGAGGGTGTACCACTAATAGGTGGTACACAAATAAATTTTCACAAATTTGTGGAGGATAAGGCAATCAATGGATGATATTATAATTAGTAGTAGTACAGTGGTACCTCGGGTTACATACGCTTCAGGTTACATACGCTTCAGGTTACAGACTCTGCTAACCCAGAAATAGTACCTTGGGTTAAGAACTTTGCTTCAGGATGAGAACAGAAATTGTGCTTTGCCAGCACGGCAGCAGCGGGAGGCCCCATTAGCTAAAGTGGTGCTTCATGTTAAGAACAGTTTCAGGTTAAGAATGGACCTTCAGAACAAATTAAGTACTTAACCTGAGGTACCACTGTAGTAATAATAATAGTAGTTTATGTAATCTATATCCCACGCTTCCTTTTGAAGGAGCCCAAGACGGCAAACATATTGAGATAAAACATTTTTAAAGCATTCTAAAAACATTCAACCATTGATTTCCAGGTTACCAGGAACTGTCTTTTTACCCATTGAATGCCTGTGAAATGTGTGTGTCCCCCAGCACACACTCAGAAGCGAATTATCGGTATCTTTATTAGTCATTGTCAGCAGTAATAATACACTATATTTTAACCTCCATTTTTTTTTACTTTCAATGTATAGCCTTCAAATGTACAACTGAAAAATGTCAGCATATTTAGAAGAGACCCTTCAAGTGTCCCTATTTTCCAGGGACGGTCCTGGATTTACAGAAGCTGTCCTGGTTTCTGATTTGATCCCGGAATGTCGCACTTTTCCTTAGGACGTCCCTATTTTCATCGGAGAAATGTTTGAGCGTATGGAGTTATGCAACCCCCAAGCCAAGGGGATAAGTAACTATACAACGTTTAGAAGACATCTGAAGGCTGCCCTGCGTAGGGAAGTTTTTAAAAAAGTTTTATTCTGTTTTTATATATGTTGGAAGCTGCCCAGATTGGCTGTGGCAACCCAGTCAGATGGGCGGGGTATAAATAATAAAATGATGATGATGGAATAGGATGTCCCCATTTTCATCGGAGAAACGTTGGAGGGTATGTTATGCAACAGCTCAAGAGATATGAAAAGGCTAAATGGGAGCTGTAAGTATGTGTGTCTAAAACAGGAATGTTTCTAATTTCTTCCTAAAAGTTGATTAACTAGGGAGGCAGATAAACTTCACCAGGGAAATGCCACCGCAAAGGCCCCGCCACAGGTCAACGGCCACTGGCTCACCTGTCCTCCAGTGGTGCCAACTTGAATAAAATATTGGGGGGACCTGGGTAACCCCTGGTGCGTGTACACCATTCAAATGGCAATGCCCATCAATTTTGGTAGGGCAGTCCCCTCAAATATTTTATTGGGGGACTGAAGTGACTTCAGCCCCTAGGACTTGGCTCCAAGCACCTTGCCTGCTGATCGCAGGGTGCAAGATACCTGAAGCAGGGGAAGGAGCCTTTTTAGATGCTTCTTTGAGAAGAGGGTTTTTTGGGGAGGGGGGAGGTCAGGCAATGGGGCGGGGACCATCTGTTCAAACCACCTGGGGAATTGTAGCTCTGTCAGGGGAGTTTGCAGCCACCCCTAACAACTCCTAGCACCCTTAAACTATAGTTCCCAGGATATGAAAATGATATATTGATGGTATCTAACACCGAGTAAATTGGCAAAAATGTATAAATCTAAATCAACTAAGTGTTGAAAATGTAAAGAGAAATAAGGTTCTTTTCAGTGTGGTGTAGTGGTTAAGAGTGGTAGACTCGTAATCTGGTGAACCGGGTTCGCGTCTCCGCTCCTCCACATGCAGCTGCTGGGTAACCTTGGGCCAGTCACACTTCTGTGAAGTCTCTCAGCCCCACTCACTTCACAGAGTGTTTGTTGTGGGGGAGGAAGGGAAAGGAGATTGTTAGCCGCTTTGAGACTCCTGAAGGGGAGTGAAAGGTGGGATATCAAATCCAAACTCTTCTTCTTCCAAACTTCAAACCTGGTGGGATAAGTCCCACGACTGGAATGTAATAATGGAGGAATACAATCTATTTCAGAGAAACAGACCAGACAAGAAAGGAGGAGGAGTGGCGTTATATGTCAGGGATGTGTATACCTGTGAAGAGATCCAAGATTTAGAACCTCAAAGCCAAAGTGAGAGCATTTGGGTCAAAATTAAGGGAGAGAAGAATAACAGGGACCTCATTGTGGGAGTTTACTATAGATCCCCAAGCCAAACGGAGGACATAGGTGATGCCTTCCTGGAACAGATGGTCAAGCATGCAAAAGGAAGGGAGATAGCAGTAATGGGGGACTTCAATTACCCAGATATTTGCTGGATGTCAAACTCAGCCAAGAGCATAAGGTCAAACAGATTCCTCACTGGCCTTGCAGACAACTTCGTTGTCCAGAAAGTGGGAGAAGCAACAAGAGGAACAGCCATTTTAGATCTGGTCCTAACCAATGTTGATGACCTGGTTAGTGGGGTAGAAGTGGAAGGATCATTAGGCGCGAGTGATCATGCTCTTCTGAAGTTTACTATACAGCGGAAAGGAGCAGCCAAGCATACTAGGACTCAATTTCTTGACTTTAAGAAAGCCGACTTAATAAAACTTAGGGAAGTGCTGGGTGAGATCCCATGGACAGTAATACTAAAAGGAAAGGGAGTTCATGATGGCTGGGAGTTTGTTAAGAGGGAGATAGTAAAAGCACAACTTCAGGCAATACCAATGAGACAGAAACATGGAAGGTGCCTAAAGAAGCCAAGAACTTTTAACTGAGTTAAGATTAAAAAAGGATGTGTACAAAAAATGGAAAAGGGGGGAAACCACCAAAGAGGAATTCAAACAAATAGCCAGCACGTGTAGACACAAAGTCAGAAAAGCTAAAGCACAGAATGAACTCAGGCTTGCTAGAGAGGTTAAAAGCAACAAAAAAGGCTTTTATGGGTATGTTCGTAGCAAAAGGAAGAACAAAGAAACAGTGGGGTCACTCAGAGGAAAAGATGGAGAAATGCAAACAGGGGACACAGAAAGGGCTGAACTCCTCAATGCCTTCTTTGCCTCAGTCTTCTCCGATAAAGAAAACAATGCCCGACCTGAAGAATTTGGAGCAAATGATTCAGCAGAGGAAACACAGCCCAGAATAACTAAGGAGATAGTACAAGAATACTTGGCTAGTTTAGATGTATTCAAGTCTCCAGGGCCAGATGAACTGCATCCAAGAGTATTAAAAGAACTGGCAGATGTGATCTCAGAACCACTGGCAGTCATCTTTGAGAATTCCTGGAGAACAGGCGAAGTCCCGGCAGACTGAAGGAGGGCAAATGTTGTCCCTATTTTCAAAAAGGGGAAAAGAGAGGACCCAAATAATTACCGCCCAGTCAGTCTGACATCAATACCAGGGAAGATTCTGGAGCAGATCATTAAGCAAACAGTCTGTGACCACCTAGAAAGGAATACTGTGATCACCAATAGTCAGCATGGATTTCTGAAAAATAAGTAATGTCAGACTAACCTGATCTCGTTTTTTGACAGAATTACAAGCCTGGTAGATGAAGGGAACGCAGTGAATGTAGCCCACCTTGATTTCAGCAAGGCATTTGACAAGGTGCCCCATGATATTCTTGTAAAGAAGCTGGTAAAATGCGGACTTGACTATGCTACCACTCAGTGGATTTGTAACTGGCTGACTGACCGAACCCAAAGGGTGCTCATCAATGGTTCCTCTTCATCCTGGAGAAGAGTGACTAGTGGGGTGCCGCAGGGTTCTGTCTTGGGCCTGGTCTTATTCAACATCTTTATCAACGACTTGGATGATGGACTCAAGGGCATCCTGATCAAATTTGCAGATGACACCAAACTGGGAGGGGTGTCTAACACCCCAGAGGACAGGATCACACTTCAAAACGACCTTGACAGATTAGAGAACTGGGCCAAAACAAACAAGATGAATTTTAACAGGGAGAAATGTAAAGTATTGCACTTGGGCAAAAAAAATGAGAGGCAAAAATACAAGATGGGTGACACCTGGCTTGAGAGCAGTACATGTGAAAAGGATCTAGGAGTCGTGGTTGACCACAAACTTGACATGAGCCAACAGTGTGACGCGGCAGCTAAAAAAGCCAATGCAATTCTGGGCTGCATCAATAGGAGTATAGTATCTAGATCAAGGGAAGTAACAGTGCCACTGTATTCTGCTCTGGTCAGACCTCACCTGGAGTACTGTGTCCAGTTCTGGGCACCACAGTTCAAGAAGGACACTGACAAACTGGAACGGGTCCAGAGGAGGGCAACCAAAATGGTCAAATGCCTGGAAACGATGCCTTATGAGGAACGGCTAAGGGAGCTGGGCATGTTTAGCCTGGAGAAGAGGAGGTTACTTACTTTATCAAACCTTTATTAGGCATTATGGAAATAAAACCTTAAAAGAGAAAATAACATATAAAAGCCTTGAAATATATATAAAAAGGCAGCAGTTTGCTAAATGCATATATATATATACATATAGAGTCAGTGGTTTTCCTTGTTAACCTGCTCCTTGGAGGACTGCTACCAAAAACTCGGCTACCCCCGCCGTTACCCTTTGGTCAACGTCGGATAGGTAGAATCCCACACATTCACCTTGCTGTGGTTCCAGACCACCCAAAAGAGGGGACAGCACGCGTTGACGGAGCGTACTGTACAATGGGCAATGAAGGAGAATATGCTCTACAGTGTCCGGGACATTCATAGAGCATCTGCAGAGTCTCTTGTTTCTAGGAATGTTTTGATATCTTCCCCTGACAAATGCTGAGGGAAAAACATTCAAACGGGCCAGCATAAAAGCCCTACGTTGGGCTGGGATTATTAGTTTAGTGACGTAATTGGCTCTGCTATCTAAGATATTTAATTCATAGAATATGGGGGAGCAAATTTTGTTTACGGCTGCCATAATATTTTGTCTCTCGACATCCTTTAGTCTAGTTAGGATATTATGGGAAATATATTGCTCATTAGAATTGTACAGGGGCTCCAGCTCGATGCCTAAAGATTCAATCTTTTTTTCGAGGTGCTGATACCATCTTGATTTATAGGAGTCTTTGAGCAAATCAGCGAGCAGACTTGATGGAGGGCAGCGAAAGTGGCAGCGTAACCAATACTTTATTGAGGTGGACCATGCCCAATATTCCATTGTGTGTATGCCTATTTCTGCACACATTGTTTCATATTTGATCGTAGCTGGGAGTCCAAGAATACGTCTCAGAAAGCTAGAGTGAATCTTTTTTAAATCATTGTTATATGCTTGGACCCATAGCGGGATTCCATAAAATATCTGGGATTGCACTTTTGTTTGAAATATCTGATTTGCCGCAGGAATAAATTGATTACCTTTCTGATAATGAAAACGGGCAACTGCTGATGAGATGCACTTTGCCTGTTTTATGGCATTTGTGCGATGGGTTGCCCACCCTAAATTGCTCTGGAATAAGATTCCCAGATACCTATAGATTTTCACTTGTTGGATTTCTTGCCCGAAGAGGAGGTTAAGGGGTGATATGATAGCCATGTTCAAATATATAAAAGGATGTCACATAGAGGAGGGAGAAAGGTTGTTTTCTGCTGCTCCAGAGAAGCGGACACGGAGCAATGGTTCCAAACTACAAGAAAGAAGATTCCACCTAAACATTAGGAAGAACTTCCTGACAGTAAGAGCTGTTCGACAGTGGAATTTGCTGCCAAGGAGTGTGGTGGAGTCTCCTTCTTTGGAGGTCTTTAAGCAGAGGCTTGACAACCATATGTCAGGAGTGCTCTGATGGTGTTTCCTGCTTGGCAGGGGGTTGGACTCGATGGCCCTTGTGGTCTCTTCCAACTCTATGATTCTATGATTCTTCTTCTTCTTCTTCATATGTGGTGGTGAAAGGACAGAATACCCAAATCCTGTCTGTGAAATCACCCCAGGCTTCAATAATCACCCCAGGCTTCAATAATCACCCCAGGCCTCAAAACTGTCCCAAACTCCTTTTGTATTCTAAAAAATGCAAAACAGCTTTTCTCTGCTCTTCTCTGCTTTTCTCACAAGATGATGTGGCAAAAGGCAAAATGTTACTTTTAAAGGCTAATGAATAGGCTCTGTTCATTGCAGGCCTGAGAAACTGAATCTTATCTCATTCGGTTGCAACATCTTGGACATGCTGAACCACCAGGGCTCCTTGATCCACCCCCTCGGCTTCTCATTCTCCCTTTCCTGGGAAGGGTGCCAAGAGTCCAATAGTCCCAAGGCAGCTTTCTGTTCATGCTCAGAGGAACTCATGGGCAGGACTCCTGAGGGAGGAGAAAGGAGGAGGGAACTGGAAAGGGGTATATATTTTAAACAATGTTTAAAATAACGTTTGTAAAACAGCCAGAAGCTTTTCTTTTGGGAATTACAGGGACAGAACTACCTAAGGTGTATAGAAACATATTCATGTATGCTACTACAGCGACAAGAATGTTACTCATCCCAAAATGGAAAGAAGCAAAAGTCCCAGTAAAGGAAGAATGGATCCAAAAACTTATGCAGAATATGCAGAAATGGTGAAACTTACCGGAAGAATAAGAAAGCAAGATAACAAACATTTTATAAAAGAATGGGAAGGGCTTATTGAATGTTTATGGATAAATTGTAAACAGGTAAGAACATTGGCAGGATTGTTGCAATAACCTGCAGTTTCATAGAAGTATATATTCAAAGCAGATGAATAAATGAGCAAATTAAGTTAACTTGGATATGCAAAAGATATTAAAAATAAATTTAAGGAGCCGCAGAAAGAGGAGGAAGTAAGTCAAATTTTGAAATGTTAAAAAGACTTAAATTTGTGAAATGTATAAACCTGAAAAGCATAAATAAAATATAAATAATAAATAATAAACTATAGTTCCCAGCATGGCCAGGTTTATGTTGGTTGGGGCCCTAAACTACTGAAGGTAATGGGGCCATTTATATGTCCAGCTTTCCTTTGTCAACAACAAATTATCACTGGTTTTTTGTGCTGAATATATGCTATATGGTAATTTATGGACCTAATAGGTATCTAAAGCCATTTGCACATAACAAAATATGCATTTTATCAAAGTAATTTATATAGAAATGAGCAAACCAGTGATATTTTAGGGAGCAGGCTAGCAGGCGGGGCCCATGACTTACATCATAGGAGCCTACACAACACAAAAGACTGTTGCTGTATGTAGGTTTTATTTGTTTTTTTTATCTTATATTTTGGAAACGTACATCCAGTTTTTTCCCTCCTTGATTTTTTTTGCCCTCCCCAAGAGAGTGGGGCCCTAAGCTATAGCTTGTTTATCTTATACGTAAATCCGGCAATGGTTCCTAGGATCCTTAGGCCGGGGTGGGTGGGGAGCCATGACAGTTCCATAGCGGTTCTGTAGCGCTTTGCATTTACGGTGGGTCCAAAAACGGAGACGCTTGGCGGCTGGGAGTCTGTTTGGAGAAGTTTGTTACGCAGAGGCCCAAAAGAAGAGGCCCCTTCCCCAATTTTGTAGGGAGAAGAAGAAGCCGGGGTGGGGAGAGGGCTGGGTGGCGGTGGCAAAGGCTCTTAGCCTGGATAGGACTAGGCCTCAGCCTGCATTCCTGCTCTGATCCGCTTTGAAGGTTTTTATTTTTATTTTTTCCCCCAGGCGGTAGGTATACACCTTACAAAACAAAACAATTAATGAATCCAAGGCCTGCCAGTTTCCTGATGATGATGATGATGATGATGATAATAATAATAATAATTTAAAAAATGACTTATTCCCCCACCCATCCAAACGGGGTTGCCCCAGTCCCTAAGCTCCCTCGGCCTTGAGATAAAAGGCCTGCTGTGGAATTCCTAACAATTTGGAATTTGATGCAGGGTTGCCTAACAATTTGGATATTAATGGGCTGCGAGTTAGCTTGTGTGGGGCTGTGGCTTTACAAGGAAGGATCTGGCCGTATTCTCCTCCCCCCTGCCTTCCGTGTTATGTATCTTGGTGTTTGCCTATAGCCACCAGCTTGGCAGTTTTAAGAGGATAAATATTAATTGGCAGAGGCGAAGGTATCGCTGGTCACTAGGAACGGTGGTTGAGAGGTTCTCTGGGTGGAACAGAAAGTGGCTCATGGATGCTTATATCTATCTATCTATCTATCTATCTATCTATCTATCTATCTATCTATCTATCTATCTATCTATCTCCTGGTTGTGTAAAGGCATCTGTTTGGGCCACAGGAATGTAGATTGTTGTTGTTGTTGTTGTTGTTATCAGTGCTTTTTTTCCCTTTAAAAAATGCTTAGGGGTACTCTCATTTTGACTCAAGAAAGTCACAATTTTATAGTTCAAATCAGGGGGAAATAAATACAGTACATGAACAAAAGTACAAAGGTTTACAAAATGTTTAGGGGTATGCATACCCTTGCGTACCCCCAGAAAAAAGCTCTTCTTCTTCTTCTTCTTCTTCTTCTTCTTCTTCTTCTTCTTCTTCTTCCTGTCCATCCATAGATCTCAGGGTGATTTGCAACAAAAAAAAAATACAATAAAAACCCCCAAATGCATAATAAAAGTAAGAACCAAAACAAACCAATAACCCCAGCTACTCCTTTTTGGCTTACTTTATTTATTTATTTGGAGCATTCGTACCTTGCCCTTATGCCAAGAAGGCTCCCAGAGTGGCTCACGTGCAATCAATTAAAAACAAGACAGACTTTTACAGTCTTAAAAAATGTGTTACATGAGGGAAAAGAGGTAGAGAGGGAAGGGTGTGTGTGTGGAATCAAATGCATGCACCAGTTCTTAAACAGTTGCTCTCATAATAACCAGATGACATAATTGGTTGGGCTAGGTTTGGTCTGATCCTGCCCGTCTCTTGTGGGAAATTTGCAGCTCAGTGGCAAAGCATCTGTTTTGCGTGCAGAGGGTCCCAGGTTCAAATCCAAATTTATTTGCTCCTTCAGTGGGGTAGACAGAGGCCAGTGCCTGATACCCCTCTGCAACAGATGACTGCGAGGGGTGAGTGTCTCCTGCCAAGGAGAATCAAAAGCCTGACTGGGTGCAGTGCCAGCTCCAAATTTTTGTAGGCTCTACTAATCCTCCAACATGGCAGGGGAGTTTCCTGTAATTTGTTTCAGATATTTTGGGAGCATGAGATGAGCATTTGAGAAGCATATTAGGATTCTTTGCACAGCAGAAAGAAGCCTCTTGTTTAGGAGTATAGTAGTACCTTGGTTCTCAAACTTAATCCGTTCCAAAACCAAAGCGTTCCAAAACCAAGGTGTGCTTTCCCATAGAAAGTAATGCAAAACGGATTAATCCATTCCAGACTTTTAAAAGCAACCCCTAGAACAGCAGTTTCAGTGTATCTGAAGAAGTGTGCATGCACACGAAAGCTCATACCTAGAACTAACTCAGTTGGTCTTTAAGGTGCTACTGGAAGGAATTTTTTTATTTTTTATTTTTATTTTGTTTTGACCCTAGAACAGCAATTTAACATGAATTTTACTATCTAACGAGACCATTGATCCATAAAATGAAAGCAACAATCAGTGTACTGTACTATAAAATAAATAAGACAGTATTGTAGATGTTTAAAATTAAATGATAGTCATTGTTTGGATGGAGTGGGGGGCTTTTATCCATTTCCGCAGTCACACAATCAATCAATCAATCAATCAGGAGCTGAACTGGGTTCCACACAGTTACTAAAACAAATTAATTGAAAAAGCCTCAAAAACAAAAACGCAAAATAAATAGCAAAAAAAAAAAGGGGGGGGGGAAGTGCCGAACCTAATCATTCCAGAAGTCAGTTTGACTTCTGAAATGTTCCAAAACCAAGGCACAGCTTCTGATTGGTGAAGGTGCCCTGGAAACAATAGCCGACAGCTGCATTGGACGTTTGGCTTCCAAAAAACATTTGAAAACCGGAACACTTACTTCCAGGTTTTTGGCATTTGCGTACCAAGGCATTTGAGTACCAAGGTACCACTGTGCAGCTGGACTGTGTCTTCAGGAAGACAGAGAGCTTGCAAAAACCAGACCTCAGCTGCTTGCTCAATTGCCAACATGACTCTTTGGGCAAAGGATAGGTCACCTCTACCTGGAATTCATGTTTTCAGCTTGTGGTAATGAATTTCCTGCTGGGCAACAAGTCTTATATTTTTATTTATCTTGCTGCCATGAATGTTTTAGCAGATACTTTGAGTCACAACATTTGCTTCATTGAAGGAGCTTTTGAACCATCGCCATGCAGGCTCTTCTGGGAATTTTCTTCTTCTCTCTGCTAACTACAGGTAAGGGGCAGCTGGAAGCTCCTAATGGTATCAGAGTGGGAGATTTATTTCATTAGGAAATCTGTGTTCTTCAGCCTAGAGGCCCTGGACTGCAACTCTCATAATCCCGGGCCATCAACTGCAAAACACTGAATTACATCCAAGCTGGTATGACTTGGTGTCTATTTATTTACATGACTATCCAGTACGGATGGCTGAATCTGTCAACTTCATTTTTTCTCTCTCAGCTCATCATTTTTCCAATTTAAATTTAGTTCTCCATATTTCTGCATGAGTTTGAGATTATTTTTTTCATCCTCGGGAAAATTAATTGGCATTTTCAAAAAAGCCTCAAAAACAGAAACGCAAAATAAATAGCAAAAAAAGCGCCAAACTTAAAAAAAACAAAAAAACCCCCAGGTCCTCCTCCTCCTTTACTGCCACCGCTGGAGCCAATCACCCCATTGCCACTTCCAGAGAGAGATGTAGACAGAAGCTGCAGATCCATTCTAGCCTTTTTATTCTGCCTGTGCCTCTCTCTGTCTGCTTCTCCTGGTCACTGGTTTTTTAAAACATTAGGGGGTGCCTGGGTACACCCGGCAGACACCCAACACATGCTTATGGTAAGATGCAATGTCATGGGCAAGGCTAAAAGTACGGTCCCAATCCTATCTGCTATCTACGAACCTAACTGCTGTATACAAGAGCAATGCATGAACAGGGTCTGTGTGCTTGCTCTGATTCCACAGAAACACAGGAGGGCAAAAATGTACTTAATGTAAATTTGCTCCTTTATCTGGCATACAGGTTCATTTTTAAAATAAATAAGGAGTATATGAAGCGCACAGAGCCTTGCTTATAGCCACAAGGTTTTGGAGACCCTGTTTTGTTGTGGGTATATTCTGCAATAATGTCATTAATACAATAGCAGTGTATTATTGGTGGATATGCTCTGCTTTAGTTTGTTCTGGAGAGCTTCCCCAATGCTATTGCATTATTGTTGTGTGGAGCAGATTTTTTTTTTTGGGGGGGGGGAATACCCTGATTGGAAATGATGAAATGTGACTGCCCAAAAACGTTTGCAGGCTTAAACAGCACTGAAATGTGTATGACTGCCCTAGTATCACTGTTGAGTACAAGTCATCTAGAATATGCAGTAAAAAGGATGCCAGAAAGAGTTCTGAATGGTTTAAAAATAAATACAAAAACAAAAGTAGAGGGGCAGCCATATCAACCCTCTGCTCTGGTTGACAGCTTTGAATTCTACCCACCCTGTATCATTCATGCAATTGTCTTCTCTTCCCTTTCTCCAGGTGCCTCTTTGGACTGTGTAGTTTGCCGTGGACAAACATTCTGCACTGGCAAAAAGGAACCTTGCCCTTCTGCTGATGATGTGTGTTACATTACTTTGGCAGAACGCCCAAAAGGTGGACCGTAGGAGTGAATAGACTGCAGTTTTGTGCAAAACTCATGAATCCACTGGCAACATTGGTCCTTCCCAGGCTGCTCACATCCTCGAATGAGAGAGAGAATCTCTTGCCTTCTGTGTGCAGGACATTAGCCCTGCTACTGAGCAACTGTCTCATCCTTGTGTGTGAGGTGTGGAGAAAGCAAGTAGGGTCATGGCCTTGTTCTCAGAAAGACAGCCCAATCCTTAGCTCAGGGTGTATTGGCTGGGCCTCTACTGCCCAAGAGGAATAGCGTCTCTTCTCATTATATAACTCATTGTGCCTCCATTTTCCTGTCTATAAATGGATATTGGGGTGGGGACTCAATATTTCAAGCCTTATTGAATAGCATACTGCATACTAAGGAAGGGTGAGATTCTCACACTTAATCTCCTTTGGGGCTCTGGGATTTACCCCGCCCAATTTTGTTCTTTACCTCAGTCTAGCTTTCACTTTCTGCCCAGTTCTGTCATGCCGCCCTTAAAGTGAAAAAGGTTAGCTGGTGTATGCTTTGTGCATCTTCATCGCCTGTCGTGCATGCCCATTTGACGCATAACCCACGAGGATTCTGCAGGCATCCCCTTACGCCTTCTAAATATACCCTCCTTTATTGTTTTCTGCAGATAACACCACAGTTACAAAAGTAGTGAAGGGCTGCCTTTCCCCTGACCTCTGCAAAATATGGTTTGAGATCGATCTTGGACACGATAAACACATCAGGGAAAGCACTGTCTGCTGCTCGAAGGAGAATTGTTCGCCAGATTCCCCTGAATGTAGGTATTATTTTACGGGCAACTCCCAATTTGCACAGGGGTTATGTTCCGAGGCTCCGAGCATTTATGTGAAATCGAGTATATTTGAAACACCATTGGAAAAGTCTCCAAACAACCTCAAAACCTCTGGAAACCTCTTTTAAGGAGGTTTTGCCATTTTTAAAGTATGGGTTTGGCACCATGCATGTTTGTGCAGTTGCGGGCCAACTGGGCACATTTCAATTGGTGGCAGAGCAGGATGGGGCAGTGCCGCATATACTAGAGGGGTGGGCTGAGCCCACTCCTGGTGATCGGCCCCCATGCCCCCTCGCAATTTGCAGCTGAGCGAGTGGGCAGGATCAGTTTCCCAGGCATCAGGCTCAGCCTGGAAGCTTCCTTTGCTCCCTGGAAAACTACCCCTGGGGCTTCCCCATTGGATCTCAGTGGACTAGTAGCATATGCAACCTTCTGTTTTCTGCTCTGAGAGAACTTTGCTGTAAACAGATCCTAGGTATGTTTGTTCCTAAAGCAAACCTTTCCATAGAGCTCAGGTCATTCTTCAGGCATTCTGCCCAGACCAGAAGTCTGACAAGGAGCATAACTGGCAAAAGATGGATGTGTGGAGAACGATGGATGTGTGGAGATCAATGGATGTGCCCTTCAGGCACATGAAGGAATTCAGCAGGGCAGGTGTGGAGGACTCCCTGGTCCTGAATGGGGTAACTGTGCCCCTGAAGGACAAGGTCCACAGCCTGGGAGTCAATTTGGACTCACAGCTGTCCATGGAGGAGCAGGTGAATTCTGTGTCCAGGGCAGCTGTCTCCCAGCTCCATCTGGTACACTGGTTGAGACCCTGTCTCGCCAGACTGGTGCAGGCTCTAGTTATGTCCTGCTTGGACTACTGCAATGTGCTCTACGTGGGGCTACCTTTGAAGATGACCCGGAAACTACAGTTAATCCAGAACGCGGCAGCTAGACTGGTGACTGGGAGTGGCTGCCGGGACCATATAACACCATTCTTGACAGACCTACATTGGCTCCCAGTACATTTCCAAGCATAATTCAAAGTGTTGGTGCTGATCTTTAAAGCTCTAAATGGCTTTGGCCCAGTATACCTGAAGGAGCGTCTCCACCTCCATCGTTCAGCCCATCGTGGACCTTCTGGCAGTTCCCTCACTGTGAGAAGTGAAGCTACAGGGAACCAGGCAGAGGGCCTTCTCGGTAGTGGCACCTGCCCTGTGGAACGCCCTCCCACCAGATGTCAAGGAAATAAACAACTATCTGACTTTTAGAAGACATCTGAAGACAGCCCTGTTTACGGAACTTTTTAATGTTTGATGTTTTATCGTGTTTTTAATATTCTGTTGGGAGTCACCCGGAGTGGCTGGGCAAACCCAGCCAGATGGGCGGGATACAAATTATTATTATTAGTCATTTTAGCCCAATACCGTGAGGAAAGAAGTAATCACTTTCTACTCTGTCTAGACAGACACAGCATGCATCAAAAAGGGTTAGGAAGCTTCTGCTTCTGCATGCTGGGGGCAGGGGATCATAGGTGGGAGGTAAGGACTAGGAATACTTTGTCTAAACTAATCTGCACCACACTGTCTCTCCTTAATTCAATTGATTCCTCTTACGTTTCAGTGCCAAGAATGCCCCCTGATGTCAATGGAAAGTTCTGCCCATCCTGCTATTCTAAAAATGAGGAATGCCCTGAGGAATATGTCTATTGTACTGGAGGGAATGCTTTCTGCATAGGTTTTATCACGGTTACAGGTATTGCTAATTGTGATTTCTGATGCTGCAGTCCATTTCAGTTTTTCTTCTTCCTATGGGATGTGGATTGATTTTCAGTATCGGTGGGAAAGAATTGTAGCTCAGGGCTAGCTTTTCCTGAGATGCAAACAACATCTTCAAAGAGGTGACTTTTGTGGAGACTGAGGCAGGGAGAGAAAGAGTTGATTTCCCCCCAACCCCGCCCCCTTCATCCCCTTGTCCCCTCAGACTTTCTTGTGGCTGCTATTTACCCAAGAAAAATGTGCACCTTAAATGCATGGATGTAGTTAATGTTGCTTCTAGTAAAAAATGTTGCTTCTTGCCAAAAAAAAAAAACCAAGCTGAATCACTGGCACCTCCAGTTAAAGGCCATAGATGGAAAAGATCTTCCCCGAGACTCTGGAGGGCCACTGCCAGTCAGAGTAGCGGACAATAATGAGCTAGAATGATTTATCCAGTCGTCTTTTGATTGTGTGTTCATGATGATTTGTACTCAGGATACTATCAGGGTGATGACACACGATTCTCCTTTTCAAGACTGCTGCTGCAAAGGTTCTGGGACAGTCACTGCTTCATTTTGAACCAGTGCATATCCTGCTGAAATCCCATAACTTTTCCTACCACAAATGTTTATTTTTGTCCTGCTTTTGTTGGGGGCTAAATCCCCTCCGGACAGGAATAATGTGGTAGCCCTGGAAACCCACCACTTACTTTCTATTAGTGTGCCAACAACATGTTGCAAAATACGCCCACAATAAATACCAGCCTGGAAGCACCCGCAGCAGGTGCAGAATTGAGCCCCTTCTGCCCATCAAGTGATGTAATGAGTGATGTCTTGGCAGGTCGGTGTGGCTTGAGAGAAATGCCCTCATGTGCCTGGGAGGCCAAAATTAGCCAGTGGGGCAGAGGTCCCCCTGCCCCCTCCGGTCTAGTTGCTCAAGGCAGGTAACTTTCGAGTCCAGTCACAGCAACCATTTTGGTTAGAAAGCAGAACAGTTGGTTGGGCTCTTTCAGTCTTGCTCTGTATTGTCAGGGGAACCTGTTCCGATTCAGACTGTACCATGGTAACCATGGCAAGAGCTTAGATGGTCTGACAAACTGGGTATTTCCTTGAAACCTCCTCTTTGCTATCCTTAGGCTATTTGCAGTTGACCTTTTCATCTGATGTTCCCTTTTTTGTATTTTTGTTTGCCAAATAATATTTATTAGTTTCCCAAAATTTCAACAAATCAATGCCAAATTACACCAAATTTAATATAATTTCTCCCCAAAAGTTGACTTCTCACTCTTTGTCCTCAATGTGTACCTACTTTCTCCCATTGCTGCTTGATATTACATATTTATCTCTGATTCACATTTCATTCCTTGTATTCAATTTATTATTATTGTTAATTACAGTGGTACCTCGGGTTACAAATGCTTCAGGTTACAGACTCCGCTAACCCAGAAGTAGTACCTCGCGTTAAGAACTTTGCTTCAGGATGAGAACAGAAATCACACGGCGGCAGCGGGGGCCCCATTAGCTAAAATGGTACCTCAGGTTAAGAACAGTTTCAGGTTAAGAACGGACTTCCGGAACGAATTACCGTAAGTTCTTAACCAGAGGTACCACTGTGTAATAATAATTATCAATTCCTGCTCATACATTTACATAACAATATCATAATACCTTAACCTCTTTTGCTCCTTTGTTCTAATTTGGTATATCAGCTTAAGGTCAGCCATGATGGATAAAATATATGTGTCCTACCGTGGATAGGTATTTTAAAAAATTGAGCGGATGGTTTTTTTTGTGTGTGTGCACTAGTTCCTGACTCCCCTGACCACTCACTTTTGATTTCCCTTGCAGACACAAACGTTGTAAATAGCACCATGAAGGGCTGCATTTCCGAATCTGGCTGCCAGACACTACAATCAATGAACAGATCGCTTTCTGGCTTTCCTAATATGAGAAATGTGACCTGCTCCCAGGCCAAGGTCTCTCAAGCCAGCAGGGCTGCTACCTCGTTAGCATATCCCCTCCTGGTTCTCCTGCTGATGAAACTTCTCTTATAATGTCTCTTTTGCAGCATCTCAGCAATGAAGAAATACTCCTTTCTTCCTCCTTTGCCTCTTGTTTTCATTTCGGCCTTTCAGGGATATTTGCCTTCTTCTCTGTTGTATTGAGTGAAAGTTAATAAAAGTTGAAAAAACTGAGATCCTATCTTTGTCTGCCTAAGAACATAGGACTCTGCCTTCTACTGTGTCAAACAATCTAATTCAGTACTGTTTAATGGGCATGTCTCTCCAGGGTTTCAGAAAGAGTTCTCTGCCAGCCCTATACAGTGGTACCTCGGGTTACAGACGCTTCAGGTTACAGACTCCACTAACCCAGAAATAGTACCTCGGGTTAAGAACTTTGCTTCAGGATGAGAACAGAAATCGTGCGGCAGTGGTGCGGTGGCAGCGGGAGGCCCCATTAGCTAAAGGTTAAGAACAGTTTCAGGTTAAGAACGGTCCTCCAGAACGAATTAAGTTCTTCACCTGAGGTACCAGTGTATGGGGATGCTGGAAATGAGCCCGGTTTGTTCTGCATGGAGCTCTGTTGCTGAGCTACAGTCCTTCCCAGCTGTTTCTGCAGACCTGCCAATCAAAGTGCTCAGAGGTCCAAACTCAAAATTGGGCCAAAGTCAAGTTACCAACATTTTAAGAAGCGTCAAACTGCATGCAGCAAGAATGGGCTAAGATATTAATTGCATTCCCAGGCACTGAGCCAGCCATCCCACACTGTTTATCAAACCACTCATGACATTATTTTTGGTTCAAATTAGGCCACAACTTCATTGATTAAAGATGTAAGGAGCTGTGACTTAGGCATTGCGTATAACGCATATCAACCAGGCCGCCCGCTGGTTGATTCACCAAGAGGTTGATCTGGTGGTGGAGAGTCCCATGACATATATCAGATAGGTACTACCCCACCCAGATTGCCTTGGGAGGAGTGCTGTGGCCCTAGCCCTTGTATGGGCATCTGTACAGGAGCACCTCCTTCAGGATTATTATGATTTATTAATTTTATATAAAGCCCTTCATTTGAAGATCTCGGGGCAGTTAATAAGATTCTCTATGCTTAAAGAAGAGTGCTTCTGTTGTTATTTATCAGTTTGGTTTTTAACCTGCCTTTCCCCCTGAAGGAGCCCAGGCAGGCCATACTACAAGATTGCAAACGGCACAATGCAATTAAAAACATCGCAATTTTTAAAAGCAACTAAAAACACTATTCATTATACAGTATATAGAACATTTTTAAGCTGCTGAACATACCACCGGATTTAGAAGGCAAGTGGGCCGGATCCGGCCCCCTGGCCTTAGTTTGCCTATCCATGATTTAAATCGGAGTCAGCAAACTTTTTCAGCAGGGGGCCAGTTCACTGTCCCTCAGACCTTTATATATATATATATATATATATATATATATATATATATATATGCAGGTTTTGGTGTCCTCGGGTGTCTTCCCGTGTAAAAGTTGGGGTGTCTAGGCGACGTTTCGACGAGGTCTCACTCGTCATCTTTAGGCTGGTGCATGAAGATGACGAGTGAGACCTCGTCGAAACGTCGCCTAGACACCCCAACTTTTACACGGGAAGACACCCGAGGACACCAAAACCTGCATTCCTGTACCCGTGAAAATCTACGAAAGCAAATATATATATATATATATATATATGCAGGTTTTGGTGTCCTCGGGTGTCTTCCCGTGTAAAAGTTGGGGTGTCTAGGCGACGTTTCGACGAGGTCTCACTCGTCATCTTCAGGCTGGTGCTTTCGGCTTCTTGTTACTGGAACAGAGCAGGATCTCAGTGTTTGAGTTCCTATAAATACTGTAGAGGGGGTGTGGTGTATAGCCTCCAATGTTCTGGGCAGAGAGGAAGTTCCCAGGCTAGTGTGCCTTTTCTTCTTTTGTTCCTTAATTACTTGAGAGATATCTTGAGTGATTTCTTGAGTGATATCCTGAGTAGACACGCCTAGACACCCCAACTTTTACACGGGAAGACACCCGAGGACACCAAAACCTGCATTCCTGTACCCGTGAAAATCTACGAAAGCATATATATATATATATATATATATATATATATATATATATATATATATATATTTGGGGGGTGAACGAATTCCTATGCCCCACAAATAACCCAGAGATGCATTTTAAATAAAAGCACACATTCTACTCATGTAAAAACACTCTGATTCCCGGACTGTCCGCAGAACAGATTGAGAAGGCAACTGAGCCGGATCCGGCCCCCGGGCCTTAGTTTGCCTACCTGTGATTTAAATGCTTGCCAAAGATCTTTTTCCTGATGGCTTTCTTTCATTTTCAGTTGATTCTTCCAATCTCTACAAAGCCTTAGATCCAGCAAGTGGAGCCTGAGGCGAAAGGCATACCCTTAAAATTTCTCAGCCCATAAACTTGTTCGGAGTGCCAGAACTGAACTACGGTATTTCTTACACCCGTACCACAGACGCACATTTCTGCTCACCCTCACTATTTTTATTCAGCAGCGTGCCACATGCTGCTTTGTTGCTTCCGTTGTAAAAACAATCTGCAGCAGGAAATTCAAACCAACCCGAGATCTACAGTGGTACCTCGGGTTACATGCGCTTCAGGTTACACACTCCGCTAATCCAGAAATAGTGCTTCAGGTTAAGAACTTTGCTTCAGGATAAGAACAGAAATCGGACTCTGGCAGCGCGGCAGCAGCAGGAGGTCCCATTAACTAAAGTGGTCTTCAGGTTAAGAACAGTTTCAGGTTAAGAACGGACCTCCGGAACGAATTAAGTACTTAACCTGAGGTACCACTGTACTGGCAGATCCTAGTCTCAGAATCTACAGAATCTCTTACCCACTGGAGTCGGCTGTACGAGTAGACTAGCCAGGCGCAAAGAAAGTATAAAGGAAAGGGAAAGGCACAGATTTCACGCACCTTTTAACGGTTGTGCATTGCAGAAACCAGTACAGAAATACCTGCCCATCAGAGCCAGCAACTGAGGAGCGGACAAGGAGTTCTCCTCTGTCAGGAAATCAGGCATAGGTGCATTCACAGCAAACATTTAAAGCTGGGATAACTCAGTCGGCAGAGCATGAGACTCTTCATCTTAGGGAGGTGGGTTCGAGTTCCACGTAGCACAAAAGATTCCTGCCCTGCAGGGGGGTTGGACTAGATGACCCTTGGGATCCCTTCCAGCTCTACAATTCTATGTTTCTACACTGTATGTAGAATGTGTGTATGTGACAGAGAGAACCACACTAGTAGCCAACACTGTGGAAACCTTTTGGGAAAAGTGCATTTCCGAGGTTGGATGGCTCATAACACCACTTTCTTTTGGAGTAATACCATAAAGTTACATATCAATGGAAAGATAATTTAATGAAGGATGTAATGCAACAAAGTTTGTTCAGTTATCTGTATTCTATCAAAAGATACAGCCAAATAATAAGAAAAAGGAGTGTTTAGAGAGCCAGTCAGGTGTCATCTGGTTTTGGCAATGATGGCTCATAACACCCCTTTTTTTCCTTTTCTTTTTTTGAGCAATACCATAAAATTATAAATCAACGGAAAGATAATTTAATGAAGAATGTAATGCAATATTTTCTATGAAAGATTATTTATAACAACAGTAGTCATGAAGAAGAAACCAAAAGCACGTAGAAAAAATGAGCTATACTAAAATTCTCACCATGTCAGTTAATACTTAGTTGGGTAACCTTTAAACCTTCCCATGGTGTACGTAAAAATTAGGGCCACAAGGTGGCACCAGGCACAGAGACTTGAGCTTGGGTGTGGGCAGACTGATGGTTTCTTTCACTTTTACTTCCTAGGGGTCCCGGAGAATTGCAGGCAGGCGTCAGGATTGTTTTGTGCGTTGCTGCTACGGCAGCAAAGCGGAGGCCTACTCTCGAGTAAGACTCCAGCCGCTTTGCAGGCAACTGAAGGTGAGCTCAAAACCCCTTCCAAGCCCTTTAAGCTGTGGCAACAGCCAGCCACCCTCCTTGAGCTTGTAGCGTGGCGGAGGGGGGGGGTGAATAGTGCAAGAGACCTGTGGGTGCTGGGAGAAAGAGGGCGTGCCAAAGTTTGCGGGGTCCCCACTTAGAAGCCCCCCAAAACACGCGCGCGCACCTGCAGCTGGCTTTAGCCTCCCTCTTTGCTAAAAGCAGTCCGGCTGCTGCTGCTGCTTTCGTGATTCTGGCTTCTTCCTCTCCCGTATTTCTGCTTCCAACCTTCTGCAAATGGGGGGAAAGGCTGCAGCTTGGCGGCGAAGCACACGCATTGCACGCAAACCGTATCAGATTTAATCCCCAGCATCCTGGGAATGCCTTCCTTTCTGCAAAGCTGGAGGGCCGCAGCCGGTCAGTGCTGACAGTACTGAGCTCGATAGAGCAATGGTCTGATGCAGTTTCCAGAGTGATTAGGCCAGCATTACTGGCGAAATTTCCAGAGTCTCACTTCCGTGCCCTGAGGACCAAAGGTTGTGGGCTGTTAAAAAGGCGTTGATGCTGGCAGTTCCAAACCTTGCACAAACTGGTATCTTTTTAAACAGACTACAGTGGTACCTCGGGTTAAGTGCTTAATTTGTTCCGGAGGTCTGTATTTAACCTGAAACTGTTCTTAACCTGAAGCACCACTTTAGTTAATGGGGTCTCCTGCTGCTGCCGCACCGCCGGAGCACAATTTCTGTTCTCATCCTGAAGCAAAGTTCTTAACCTGAAGCACTATTTCTGGGTTAGTTGAGTCTGTAACCTGAAGCGTATGTAACCAGAAGCGTATGTAACCCGAGGTACCGCTGTATCTTGAAGCTGCCCAGTTTTGCTGTCCTGCAGAGAAAATGCTACACTGTTTATTTCAATGACATAGCAATATCTGATGCCAGTATTGTATTGTTGGCCTCTGTCTGTCTCAGGAGGTGATGGAGAGCACCTTTGTGGGTGAGGTCAAGCTGTTGGAAGGTTGCAGCTGATTTCTCTTAATGTTTTCGCACTTGTGTGCATTGCTGTTTTAGTGTGGTTGACACCAGGCAGGCATCTCCACTGGACTGTTTTGGCACCTGTGATTCTATGAAAATGAAATGCCTCTCCCTTATGTCCTTTCAGGTGAGACCTCCACAACCATGGCTGAGTTTCTGGAAAACAGCAGAATGGCAGATGTCCTTAGCATTTTGCTGGAAACACCAGATAAGATCAAGCTTGATATCGCCATTTCGGGAGTAACGGGTGCTGGGAAATCTGCCCTGGTCAATGCCCTTCGAGGTCTTGGCGATCGTGAAGTAGGTGCTGCACAAACTGGAGTACGTGAGACCACTATGGAGGTTGTCCCTTACCAGCACCCTAAACATCCCAGTGTAACAATATGGGATCTCCCAGGAATTGGCACAAATCAATTCACAGCTGATACGTACCTCCAGCAGGTAAACTTTGACCGCTATGACTTCTTCATTATTGTCAGCAGCCGCCGTTTAGGCCAGAATGATATTCTCCTGGCAAAAGCAATTAAGCAGCTGGGAAAAAAGTTTTACTTTGTGCGCACCAAGGTCGACTTGGATTTGGAAAGTGCCAGGAGACAACAGGCCCCCTTCTTTGATGAGGAGGGTGTCCTGAGGAAAATCCGTGACGACTGTATGCAGAGCCTCAGTGAAGCAAAATTCACCTCTCAGGGGGTTTTCCTCCTTTCCAGATATGACCTCAACAAGTACGATTTCCACCGTTTGGAGGAAACACTAGAGAAGGACCTCCCTGTCCACAAACAACGGGCTTTTATTTTGGCCCTTCCAAGCATCTCCACGCGTATCCTACAGAAGAAGAAAGAGATTCTGAAGAAACACGCATGGGAGGTCGCCACGGTGTCGTGTGGCGTCACCGCAACCCCAACACCAGGCATCCCTTTTGCTTGTGACACCTCCATCCTCTTGCCTTCCATGTTAAACTACTATCAGGAGTTTGGTGTGGATGATGAGTCTCTTGCCAAACTTGCTAGGCTAGTTCAGCAACCTGAGGAGGAACTTAGAGCCCAGATGAAGAAGTCCCCTCCATCTTCAGAATTGCCTTTGCGTGTAGGTGGGTTACTGACCAACGCGAAGGTCGGGGTTTTTCATATTCTGTTCTTACCTCTATTGCTGCTCCTTGGCTCCCCAGCAGCAGGAGGAATTGCTTTTATGTCAACGCTGAGAATGCTGGAAAAATTTGTGGATGATTTGGAGGAAGATGCTGTAAGGGTTCTTAGCAAGGCAGTTGGGAGGAGAAATGTGTAGGCATGGAGTGTTTTCTTTCTTCAATATTCTCCCATTATATTTTATTAAGTTTCATCATTTTTAGCACATACAATCAAAATACATTTTCATCTCTTCTCTTGTTTTTGTCCACTTGCCACCCCATTTTTCATGTTGTTTTTTCTCCCTTTCTGCTGCATCCTACCTTCTATCAATTAAATCATTATCATGATATTATAATCTAATTTCTTCCGTTCCGTTTTCATATAATTACCTTTTAAGGTGTAACAAGCAGTAAATTTCATATCTACTTTCCACCGCTTTCCCCATGCACACATTTCTGTATTATGTCACAGGTCTGTAGTTCATTGTATCATTGTTGATTTAACCATTTTCGTCTTCCGTCTCCCATTTTTCAATATTCGTTATTGTTGTTTTCCAACACCTCGGAACTTGATGTCCCATCCAGTACAGTTTTAACAAATTATTAACAAGTAATCAACTCTTATCACTTCGTTCTAGGAAACTCCCCTATGTGATACTAGTCGTTCCCTGACAAGGCTAGCAAATTACAAGAAGAAAGATGCAAATATTTGTCTGTTATCCTATCTATAAAATGGTGCAAATGTTCCGGGCTGGTCTTTCATTTTCCGCTGTCTTTGTAATTGTAATAAAGTTTCACCATTCTCCAGCAAATTTGTCCTTGTGTTGCTCTGGGTTTTGTGTTAATTTCTCTGTGGGGGCTGTTTACCACACGCACTCGTATCAGGATAATACAGGTTCCCTTGCTGTCTTTGAGATAACCATACTTGCTGCTGCCAACAAAAATCCAGTTAAGGGTTTATCCACCAGGTCTTTGCGTGTCAAGGTCCCCAAGCCACCCCCCAAAGAAATCACAATTCACACAGAATTTTTGTTTAAGGTTTTTGGCATAATTTTGGCCACAACTTTATTAAAATACAAAATGTGAGTGGTTGCTTAGGCATTGGTCAGGGACAGAACTGACTTCCGCAACCCTGCAAAAGCCAGTAAGGGAAAACATTTGGGGAGAAAATGGAGCTGGGCACCAGACCCTGAACTCTCCCTGCATGCTCCCAGGGACTTGCGCAGCCCAAGCCCCACGCCAGGGATTTGGACGAAAGCATGGCAAGCCCCTGGATTCCTTTAACAGAATTCCCTTGCAGCAGTAGCATTGGAGGGGCAGGCACAGCCAATTCTTTACCCCTCCACCAACCCATTTTTTAACCAATGCCTAACCGCAACCTTACAAGTTGTGACGATTTGCTACGCAGTAGGCAAAAACCAAATGGCACCAGCCAATCAGCCAAATGGACAAAATTCCTACCAGGCCCCTGCCCCAAAAGCAGACGGCCCCATGACAGGCATAGCAAGGTCAAACACAAAAGCCCTAAATTAGGGAGGATGGGCGGGTGATCCGGTACACGCAGCGAAAGAGGGTGTCCTGCTAGACCCCACCACAACATGTGCTCTCCATGAAGGAGAACACGCTTTGTTGTTATTCATATACAGATTCAGTAAGGCTAGCTCTGGAGTGCTGGTGATATGCTGATGGGTTGTTTTATCCAAATCATCATCACCTGGTCTCAAAACATTGTCCCCTTGGGGAATATCCACTAGATGTGCCAGTAATGACCCCGTCTCTGCAACCAAGCCAGGACAATAGTGAGCTATGTTGTAAATGTTAGTGAGGTAAGATGCCATTTTTGCATCATTTCCAGTTTCATATCTTTAATGCAGTATTTCATATATTTAATGCCGTTCCATATCTTTAATAATGGTATTCATGTTCAATTTCAGTTCCTTAATCTGTTTCCCACATAATGTTTCAATCCCCCAAATTTGTCCAAATCAGTTAGATCTTTCCACTTTTAATGCACAAGAGCTTAATGTTTCATCTAGCAGGTGGGGGCAACTGCTGATTTCTTTGTTTATGCTTCATATTTAGGGTAAATTTGGTCCAAGCAGTAAAGTGGAAATAAATAGATCCTAATCAAATTTAGTTTTCCAAGTGATTCCTGGGGTGCCAGGATAAAGAGAAACCTGCAATTTTTCAAAGGCCCCCCCTCCAGCGCATTATAACAACTTTATAGCACTTTTTTTATAAACTTTATAAACTTTATAGTGCACTTTATAGCACTTTATAAGATGGTGATGGTGTAACTCTATTAACACACACACACACACACACACACAATTTCCTGACAAGTATTACCTGATCACTGAGACCAGCCTAGAAAGAAGCAGCAGCTGTCAGCTGCATTCGTTTTAAAGGCCTTTGCCAAATGTTAATCTAACGTTTCCAATGAACTTGAGGTTTTGAAACACTTATACAAGAACTGTGTATCTGGAGCTGCCCTCCCCTCACCAGGAAATTGCCACATGTGCTGCTCTGGATCTGATTGAGTATGGGGAGGGCATTTTAGCAAGGCAAGACGGCTAGAACCAGCACCAACCTCAGCTGTAACTTCAATACCTTGAGCTGTCCTTTCCTTCCAGATTGTAAGCCTGAGGTCCTGCTGCTGTTTGGATTTTTGTAAACTGCTCTTATTTTTTGCTAAAGGGTGGAGTAGAAATACCACAAATAATTAAACCCTATGTAGTCTGTAACGCACAATGCACAGTCAGTGCAACCCACCAGTTGGGTTGCACAAGTTAAGTAGCTCTGTTGGCTAGAGCGTGGTGATGATAATGCCAAAGTCACAGGTTTGACCCCCGTATGGGACAGCTGCATGTTTCTGCATTACAGGGGGTTAGGCTAAATAATAATAATAATAATAATAATAATAATAATAATAATAATAATAATTTATTATTTATACCCCGCCCATCTGGCTGGGCCTCCCCAGGCACTCTGGGTGGCTTCCATAGAAACCAAAAATACAGTAAAATATCACACGTTAAAACTTCCCTGAACAGGGCTGCCTTAAGATGCCTTCTGAATGTCAGGTAGTTGTTTATCGCTTTGACATCTGCTGGAAGGGCGTTCCACAGGGCGGGCGCCACTACCAAGAAGGCCCTCTGCCTGGTTCCCTGTAGCTTTGCTTCTCACAATGAGGGAACCGCCAGAAGGCCCTCGGCGCTGGACCTCAGCGTCCGGGCAGAATGATGGGGGTGGAGACGCTCCTTCAGGTATACTGGACCGAGGCCGTTTAGGGCTTTAAAGGTCAGCACCAACACTTTGAATTGTGCTCAGAAACGTACTGGGAGCCAATGTAGGTCTTTCAAGACCGGTGTTATATGGTCTCGGCGGCCGCCCCCAGTCACCAGTCTAGCTGCCGCATTCTGGATTAGTTGTAGTTTCCGAGTCACCTTCAAAGGTAGCCCCACGTAGAGTGCATTGCAGTAGTCCAAGCGGGAGGTAACCAGAGCATGCACCACTCTGGCGAGACAGTCCGCAGGCAGATAGGGTCTCAGCCTACATACCAGATGGAGCTGGTAAACAGCTGCCCTGGACACAGATTTGACCTGTCCCTCCATGGACAGCTGTGAGTCCAAAATGACTCCCAGGCTGCGCACCTGGTCCTTCAGGGGCACAGTTACCCCATTCAGGACCAGGGAATCCTCCACACCTGCCCGCCTCCTGTCCCCCAAAAACAGTACTTCTGTCTTGTCAGGATTCAACCTCAATCTGTTAGCCGCCATCCATCCTCCAACCGCCTCCAGACACTCACACAGGACCTTCACCACCTTCACTGGTTCTGATTTAAAAGAGAGGTAGAGCTGGGTATCATCCGCATACTGATGAACACCCAGCCCAAACCTCAAGATGATCTCTCCCAGCGGCTGCATGTAAATGTTGAAAAGCATGGGGGAGAGGACAGAACCCTGAGGCACCCCACAAGTGAGAGCCCCCACCACCACTTTCTGAACACGGCCCAGGAGGAAGGAGCGGAACCACTGTATGACAGTGCCCCCAGCTCCCAGCCCCTCAAGACGGTCCAGAAGGATGTTATGGTCGATGGTATCAAACGCCGCTGAGAGATCCAGCAGAACTAGGAAACAGCTCTCACCTTTGTCCCTAGCCCGCCGGAGATCATCAACCAGTGCAACCAAGACAGTTTCAGTCCCATGATGAATCCCGACTGGAAGGGATCCAAATGGTCCGCTTCTTCCAGGCGTGCCTGGAGTTGTTCGGCAACCACTCGCTCAATCACCTTGCCCAAGAATGGAAGATTTGAGACTGGGCGATAGTTGGCCATCGTGGCCGCATCTAAAGATGGTTTTTTAAGAAGTGGTTTAATAACCGCCTCTTTCAGCGTGTCTGGGAAGGCTCCCTCACGGAGGGAAGCATTCACCACCCCATGAAGCCCATCGCCCAGTCCTTCCCGGCTAGCTTTTATAAGCCAGGATGGGCAAGGATCCAGGAGACAGGTGGTTGGTTTCACTCGTCCAAGCAGCCTGTCCACATCCTCGGAGGTAACAGATTGGAATTGATCCCACTCAACTTGACTAGACAGAACTCTAGCACTCTCCTGCCCCGGCACTGCTCCCACGGTGGAGTCTACTTCTTCCCGAATCTGAGCAATTTTATCTGCAAAAAACTTTGCAAAATCATTGCAGGAGAACATGTGGCCCGTACTGGGCCCTGATGTTGCAGGTGGTTCCGCTAAATTGTGAACCACCTGAAAAAGTCTCCTGCTGCTGTTTTCTGCAGATGCAATAGAGGCGGTGAAGAAATTCTTCTTCGCCGTCGCTATCGCCACTTGGTAGGCTCGACGTTGAGCTCTAACCTGTGTCCGGTCAGATTCGGAATGAGTTATCCGCCACCGGCGCTCTAGCCGTCTCAACGATTGTTTCATTGCCCTCAGATCTGTGGAAAACCACGGGGCTGTCCGGGCTCCATACAATCGGAGAGGGCGCTTCGGAGCCAAACTGTCAATAGCCCTGGTTAACTCCACATTCCAGCGGGCCACCAGGGAATCAGCTGAAAGGCCATCAACATGGGATAAAGCATCCCCTACCACTCTCTGGAAACCATTTGGATCCGTTAAGTGGCGGGGGCGGACCATCCGAATTGGTCCCACCTCCCTGCAGAGGGGATGGGTCGCAGAGAAGTCCAGTTGCACCAGGAAGTGATCTGACCATGGCACTTCTTTCGTTTCGCTTTTACTTAGTGTCAGATCACCAACATCCATAGAGGTAAACACCAGGTCCAAGGCATGTCCGCGGCTATGGGTTGGGCCAGACCTATTCAGGGACAGCCCCATGGAGGCCATGCTTTCCACAAAGTCCCGAGCGGCCCCTTGTAAGGTTGTGTCGGCATGGATGTTAAAATCCCCTAGGACGACCAAGCTAGGTGTCTCCAGGAGAACATCCACCACGACCTGAAGCAGCTCGGGCAGGGAATCCTTGGTGCAGCGGGGAGGTCGGTACACCAAAAGGAATCCTGTACTGCCTCTATTGCCCAACTTCCAGAACATGCACTCGGAAAACTGGGTCTTCCCAATAGGACGCCTGGTGCAAACTAATGACTTCCTAAAAATCACTGCAACCCCCCCTCCCCGCCCACATGACCTGGGTTGCTGTGCGTAAGAGAAACCTGGTGGACAAGCAGCGGCAAGGACAGGCCCATCTGCTTCATCCAACCAAGTCTCTGTTACACATGCCAGGTCAAGTCTTCCATCCATGATCAAGTCATGGATGGCAGTGGTCTTATGAATCATTGACCTGGCAATGCACAGCAGCACCTTCAGGTCATGTGGGTATCCCTTGCTGATTCTAGTATCCATCCGATCAGGACCAGACCCAGAGGCAGGAATAGTCCTCAGACATCAACTAAACTTGCCCCCTCTGTAATGACATGGTCTGGTCTTAGCGTAACTCCTCCTCCTACCCGTGATCACTGAGATCGGTTGTCCCAGTGCATCCCCCCTGTGGAACAAAATGGCTGGGGCCCACTCCCCGGCAGCCCTGACCCCTCCCCCTAAGAACAAAATAACACCTTAAACAAACAAACAAAACCAATAAAAAAATACAAACAAAAAAATGTAAAAATTACAAAAACATCAAAATAAAATAAAAAATTCCCCAAGCCCAACCAAACATCCATCCCACCCCCACCCCCCCACATACAAAAAATCTAAAAGAAATTTTTAAAAAACATTTTAAAAACACTCTGTGCCCCCCCCCGGCAGTAACAACAACTGTCCTAGTGAGACCTGTCAGGCCCCACCCTGGGCCAGATGGTAAGTGGCAAGAGCAGGGCCCCCAGGCACTCACTCAGGGGAGTCCTCCCGGGCAGCAGGCAGCAGTCCTTGTGAGGCTTCAGGCCCTGCCCCAGGCCAGATATTAAGTGGCGAGAGCAGGGCCCTCAGGCACTCACTCAGGGGAGTCTTCCTGGGCAGCAGGCAGCACGCAGTCCCTGTGAGGCTTCAGGCCCCGCCCCAGGCCAGATGGTAAGTGGCAAGAGCAGGGCCCTCAGGCACGCACTCAGGGGAGTCTTCCTGGGCAGCAGGCAGCAAGCAGTCCTTGTGAGGCTTCAGGCCCCGCCCCAGGCCAGATGGTAAATGGCAAGAGCAGGGCCCTCGAGCACTCACTCAGGGGAGTCTTCCTGGGCAGCCTCAGGGTCCCTTCCAACTCCACCAATTCTGTGATTCCAGCATCCTTGCCAGCTGCCTAGACAAGCAGTTCCCTGTAGGCAGCAAAACGCAGAGGGTTTGTAGAGAGCCTCTGCTGAGCTGGCTTCCAGGGCTGGTGAGCTCATTTCAGTTCATTTTGTTACAAGTTGTCCAGGCACGGCACTTGCAGCAATGAAATCTCAGCCTCTTATGTCCCCTCTCATAGCAGTTCCTATTACAGTGGTACCTCAGGTTACATACGCTTCAGGTTACAGACTCTGCTAACCCAGAAATAGTGCTTCAGGTTAAGAACTTTGCTTCAGGATGAGAACAGAAATCGGGCTTTGGTGGCGCGGCAGCAGCAGGAGGCCCCATTAGCTAAAGTGGTGCTTCAGGTTATGAACAGTTTCAGCTTAAGTACGGATCTCCGGAACGAATTAAGTACTTAACCTGAGGTACCACTGTATTGGTATTAGTATTAGTATTAGCATTAGCATTAATATTATTCCCACACTTGGAGATGTAAGAGGCCCACTTTGCACTTTACATTTAAAGCAGCATACTACCGTTTTAATCAGTCATGGCTCCCCCCAAATAATGCAGTTTGTTAAGGGTGCCAAGAGCTAGGAGATCCCAATCCCTCACAGAGCTACAATTCTCACAGTTCCCTAGGAAGACAGATTGGCTGTTAATCCATTCTGAGAATTCTAACTGTAAAAGCAGAATAATAATAAATAATAATAATAAATTTTATTTATACCCCGCCCTCCACAGCCAAGACCGGGCTCAGGGCGGCTAACACCAGGTATAAAACAATTGATTAAAATACAACTCAAAAACAAGATTAAAGTACAACATTAAAATGCAGCCTCATTTCAGTAGAAACGGAAATCAAAAACTTTTTGTGGATGGAAACGTCAAATCTTCACTAAGGCCAACTATCCAGACTGGTCCTATGTGGGCCAGAAAAAATACCAGTATTTTTGTATGCCACAACTGCTGCTGGTATTTTGTTAGCTAAAAAGTGGAAAACCCAAGAATAACCAACAAGAATGGCAGATGAAGCTGATGGAATTTTCAGAGCTAGCCGACCAACCGGAAGAGTCTGCGACCAGGAGGAGGAGGAGTATCAGGAAGAGTGGAATAAATTTAATGATTATTTAGTTAAATTTGTTAAGTTAAACTAACTGAAAATAGCTTGCAGATACTTAATGGTCTTAGGATTTTATTTATGTTAAGTGATGAATTAATTTGTTTAATTCCATAAGGTGAAGATCTAAGGATGTTAATGTTTAAGTTAAATTTCATAAAAATTGGGATTTGGAAAACCGTTAAAAGGACATGCAATGAAATTCAACCAAGGGGAGGCGAGGAAGTCACTTAACAAAGTTAATAACTGTAATTTTCAATAAGGCTATAATTTATGTTTGTTTGTCTTGTGTGTTCATTTATAATATTGTGAAAACTAATAAAAATTTTGAAAAAAAAAGAAAAAAGCCAGGGAAGTCCCCAAATAGGAGTTCCATCACAGAAGGAGAAAGGAAAAAGGAAAGAGGGGGAGGGGATCAAGTTGATTCCAAGCCAAAGAACAGGTGGAACTACTCTTGTCTTACAGGCCCTGCGGAAAGAAATCAGATCCTGCAGGGCCCTGGTCTTGTGAGACAGAGCATTCCACCAGACCAGAATAATGGTTTCCTAACAACTCTCAGACCTACAAGAATCCCAGTATTCTTTGGGGGAAGCCATGACAGTTTAAAGCAGTACTACGGAGCCAGTGTAGTGGTTAGCATGTGGGACTAGGTTGTGGGAGACCAGGGTTCAAATCCCCCACTTGGTCACAAAGCTCACTTGGATGGCTTTAGGCCAACCACTGCCTCTCAGGCTAACCTACCTCACAGGGTGGTTGTTGGGATTAAATGAGGAGGGGGAGAACCACATCTGCCACCTTGAGCTCCTTGGAGAAAAAAAGGTGCTTTATAAATGAAATAAATAGATGGATGGATAGAGCATATAGTGCAGATTAGGTAACACACGTGGTCATGGCTCATGATGGGGCCTGTTGTGATAATATTGGTACTGTCACCTGAATGTGAAAAGAACCTTGGAGGCTCTCTTCCACTCATGCACTTCTTGCACCTCTGTGTCTTCTTAGTATTATTATTAATTAAATTTGTATGCTACCCTTCATCCGAAAATCCCAGGGCGGTTTGCAACAGACACCCTGTGGAATCACCCCAGGCCCATTTCCCTCCCTCCATATAGGCCCCGGTTGGTAGAGCTTCAAGGATGCCTTTAATGGGCCTGTACCAGGGCCGGCCCACCCATGAGGCAACGTGTGGCTCCCCTCTTGTTCTTGATCTTCACTAGCTCCTCCTTCTCCGCAGGGCGGCATTTTTGTAGTTCGCCTCAGGCACCAAAATGCCTTGGGCCGGCCCTGGTCAGGACAGTGCCTATGAAGTTCAGGCCCATCTCCCAGAATCCTTTGGGGGAAGAAGCCATAACTGTTTAAACTGGTATTCTAGATCTCTAAATGTGGGGCGTCTGCATAGCCTCAGGGGCTGCCTGCCACAGATAATTCATTCGTTCATTCTTCTTAATTTCATAAAAGCATATACTGCTCGGTTGTAAAAGATCTCAAAGCGGTTTGCGAAAAGAAGGCCCTGTCCTATGCGGCCGCTGCCGTCACTGTGATTTTGAGGGTGGTGGGACAAGCAGTAGGGCTTGTTCCTCCTTGCCAAGGGTGTCAATAGGCAAGGAGGAAGCCTTTCAGGTATTTGGGGCCTGAGCTGATTAGGACTTTAAGCGCATGAGATGAGCACCTTGAAATGGGCCCAGAAACAGACTGGCAAGCAGTGCAGATGTTTTACAATGAGCCTTGCAAAGTCTAATGGGGAGACTTCATTAGACCCATGGGCCAGAAGTTCCCCTACCTTGCTCATTCCTATTCTTGGGGCAAAGATAGATAAATTCCTATCTCCAGTCCATCTCATCTTGCACATTTCTGTATTTCCCCCCTAAGCTTGCATTTCTGCCTGCAATTAAAATAACAACAAGCCCGGCCTAGATGTGCTTGAAAACACAGAGCATAATGTCCATGTACTATGAGGGTAGTCCAAGGACTGTCTTGAATTGTCATACCCTCCAAGTGTCCCTATTTTCCAGGGACGTCCTGGATTTAGAGAAGCTGCCCCAGTTTCTGTTTTGATCCCGGAATGCCCCCCTTTTCTTTAGGATGTCCCTATTTTCACTGGTGAAATGTTGGAGGGTATAGAAACGTCCGTTTTGTTTTTTTAAGAACTAGTGATGGAGGAGAACTTTGCTTTTTTAAAAGGCAAACAAACTTAATTCACACCTCTTTCACTAATACCTCAGTCAGAATGTATACTTCGGTTTTCCAGTTCTAATGAGTTTTGTGATAGTTTGCAACTCGAAAAATGCACCAAAATGTATATTTCCTGATATATGTTCAGAATTGCAAATACTGACATAAAATACACATTTAATTGCAAATTTTCTTTAAAAAACAAAACAAAACCAACAGCAACAGCAACTCATATATTAATGGGGTTGAAAATGGACTTCTGAATGCACACTTGATATGGGTCACATTGAAAATGACCCTTAAATCAGTTCGAAAAGCCAGCCCTTGATTCTATTTTAACTAGTGAAATGCTGTGCACATAATATACAAATCATTCTTAAGCACAGCACCAAAAACAATGCTCCCACTTGGTTTTAGTTACTGATATTAGAAACTATAAATAAAAACTGTATTTTAAATGAGGTAAATTCCAAAGGTTCAACAACTGTTTATTTGTTGTGTTTTCAAACACAGCAAATGTTTCAATTCCATCTGAAAAGGATTGCTGAAATCAGGCAGTATTTAGGGTAACCTAATGTGGAACTCTGTCCACGTATAAACTTCATTTGACAATGGCAACAATTTGCAGCACATTGTGCTAAAATATGGAACGTTTAACACTTTCAGCCAGGTACTGAAAATAATAAGAAGCTAACCAACAAAAATACAGTAATGTACAACTCAGCAATCAAATCTTCAGCAATGAGGGGGAAATAAAGCAGAGAACTGAATAATTTAAGGAGATGCAGGTGGGTCCTCTTTATTCACAATCTTCTGTGCAATGTATATTCTGGAAAATACATATATGGTCACACCTCAGTATCTTCTCATTTTAAGAGAATACTTGGCAGCAACTCTGATAAGTGTTTTTTTTCTTCTTTTCCTCCACTACTGTCCCGTTTCTCTTTTTTCTCTGCTTTCTCCTTATCATGTCTGGGCTCCTTTTTGCTAACAGAGCTTTTCTCCATCTTTTCAACTTTTACTGAGTCTCCCTTCTCTTTGCCTGAAGATTTTGATTTGCTTTTGTCCTTTTCCTTCTCATTGGAGTGAGGAGAATCAGAGGGATTTTCACTCTTACTATGTTTGGAAGAACCAGTTGTTCCATTTTCCTCTTTGCGACGTTTGGTTGAATCCTGAGGCACTTCCCGATCACTATTTGAATGATCCCTTTTTCGATCTTTCCTTTCCTTTTCATCTTTCTTCTCTCTCTCTCTGGAGCTTTCCCTTGACTTGTCCAAATCTTTCTTGTCCACTTCTCTCTCCTTACTCATGGGCAGTGTTGGAGTTGAGTGGTTAACGCAGTGCTTTGCTGAAGAGTCCTTGAGTTCGCTGAGGTTGTCCTTTACCGTTGAGGAATGTGATGGAATAGAATGGGTATCAACTTTGCGACGTTTTTGTTCCCTTTCACACTCTGATGCTTCTGATCGGGGAACAGGTGACTTCAAGGACCCAACTACTGGAGCCTTCTCTCTTCCTCCTCTAATGTTTTCCTTGGATTTCACATCCTTGGTTACTTCTCTCTCTCTGGACGGCTCCTTCTCTTTTTCCTTTTCTGCAGCTGACTTTGACTCAGCATTGGTCACAATGATCTTGGATTTTTCATCCTTTGACAACTTCTCTTCTCTCTTGTTCTTTTCCTTCTCTTTATCAGACTTAGGTGTCTTTTCCTTGCTATCTCTTGCTTTGTCTTCTTTGTTCACCCTTTCTTCCTTTGGTTTATCTTTCCCATCCTTCCCAAGTGTTTTGGCCTCAGGAGTGGCAGCTGGAGTTTTCTCTTTTTTCTCCTTCTCTTTTTCCTTCCCGCATTTCTCTTTCTCTTCTTTTATAACTTTGCTGTTGAAAGCATTGCTACCATTGCTTGTGGTCAGCTTTGGTGTTGCACTGGCAGCCTTATTAATCACTTTAACAGCACCCTGAGATTTCTCCTTTAATAATTTCTCAGTCTCCTCAGCTGCGCTTTCTTCCAGTTTAGCTGCATTTACTGTGAGTGAAGAAGTAAGCCCAGCTCCTCCGGGCCCATTTTGCACCGTTGTAGGTACTGCATTCTTGGTGGGTGGGTCCTTGTGGTGGAAATCATTTTCAGGGATCATGCAATGTTTTCTACTTTTCAACTGTCCAGAATAGCCCATCGCTAATGCATATAGATCAGGCCTCTTCTCTTTCTCCTCTTGGCAGATCTTATGGACTCTTCTCTCCAAAGCCTGGCCCAAGTTCAAAACTTTGGGGTACCATGGCAGGATTTTGATCAGCACTATCAGGATATTTCTGATGTGTGCATATTCACCGGTTTCCAGGCAGTGTACAGATGCCTTGGTTAACTTATAATGCCACTTGTGTACCACATGCCGAAAATTTTCATAATCTAACTGGTCAGCTTTGTTCCCACCATCAAAACCAGTTGCCCGTAATATGGTGAGAAAGCCGGGATAGTTGCCACACACCTTTTCATATATGGCTCTATCACTATGCCACCGAGTTACAGTAGCAAGCATGCAGCAGAGAAACCTGCCATATCGACTAGCTTCATTTTCAGTACAGCTGGCTACAGTATAGATTATATCAGAGAATACTCTGTCATAGCAAAGAAGTGTTGAAAAGTTTGGTGTTTTCTGTTGATGCACCAGTTCCACAAAGCGAGCGCAGTAAACAGCATCAATGGCAGAAAAGATACACCGAGGAAATATACACAACTGCAGAAATTTTGTTATAGTCTCATTTTTGGTGGACTTTGCAAGAAGCCAATTATCCTTTTCCAGCTTTAGTCTCTGCAGCACTCTTTGCACGTGCTCTAACTGTTTCTTTTCCTCTTCAAGAAGCTTGTCCTGAAGAACTGTACAGCGCTCTTTTTCTTTTTTCTTTTTGTTCAGAGGCATTTCCGGGTTGTCATCAATAGCTTTCATCTGGACTTTGAGTTTGTTGACTTCCCGTTCGTAGCTGCTATGTGGCACAGAAAGGTCATACATTGTCAGTGACCAGAACGTAGCATAGAACTGTGGACTGATATCATCCCAGACCTTTGGAATGTGCAAGGAGATCACCGAGTCATGAACAGGGGCCATCACAAGCTCACACGCTGTAATGTATTTGTGAACTTTCTGCTGCTGTTTGTTCCCTTTCTCAGCCTTTTTCAATTCATCATATTTTGATGAAATGTGATGTGCATACATAGGCCGTAAGAGGAAAAATGCAGCATCATGAGGAGTGTGGAACTCATTACAGAGAATATCAATAGAAGGCACTCGGTTAATATAATCATCTGTGCTTAAATTGGATGCCAAAAATCCACCAAATTGTACCAGAGTATCATGGCACTGATCATAGAGCTTTCCCACCAGCTTCAAATGTTTCTCCCCTCCTTCTTGAAATATCACTCCATTTCTCTGTTGAGCCATGAGAAGGCACAGTGGAAGGGCAAGATCGTGGTCCAAAAGTGCATCTTTTAATCTCTGAGAAGATTTCTTAGTGTTTCTGATCTGCCCAAAATATCCACCCTCTGCTTTCAGCTGCTCTCCCCCAGTCATGGCCTCTAGCTGGTCCATTGTCATCTCTTCAGTGATTTCTATTCCAGCCATTTTTTGTACCACCTCTTTCAAAATAAGCAGGTCAAAGCTTTTCCCAGCCTTTAGCTGGTTTGCCACATACTGAAGTAGACCAGCTAGTTCTATAGGGTATTTTCGAAAAACAGCACCAGAGAAGCTAGCTAAACTTTGAAGCCAACTGGAGATTGTGGTGTCATCATGTTTCATCCTCTCCTTCTCAGGATTAGCCAGTGCTTCAATTATGCAATATGCCAAGACGTCATAGTTCAATGAAGTGAGGTATTTCAATGAGTCAACAACTGGGGTGATTAAATTATCATACTTCTGTATCTGAGACAAAATATAATCAAATAAAATGGTTGGGTTGCTGTGGCTCAGTTTTCCTATTTGTCTTCCAGATGGCTTTACGTTTTCCTTGGTTAAACGCTTCATAATATGTTTGGCTCGGTCAATTGTCTGAGCTTTAACTCTCACCAGTAGTGGGTGACTATTGTATGTTTCATTCTTCCACTGTCCATAGAGGCGATACCGATACTGGTATGGAAATGTTTTAAACATCCCCCAGAGTTCCTCAGACATGCATGCATTACAATCCATCAAAGAAAGAGAAGGAAGCAAAACCTGGTCGGTAATACTCAGCAAACAGCTGAATAATAAGTCCATTTTCTCTTTATTCTTTTGCTTGCCTGCATCTGCTTGGTGCTCTTTCATAAATGCTTTTCCAAGACGCACTACTTTTGCAAACAATATGGGGTCATGAGAGAGATGGGGGCCAAGGTAACAAAGCATGTTGATCACTTCCTTGCTTAAATCTTCAAAACTTTCTACTTGCTTGGGTGCTCTCTTGTTTTGCAAAGGAAAAATTGGTGTCCCTTTGGCACCTTTGGGTACTCCAACTCTTCGGTAGAGAGGTTCAATCATCACATGAAGAAGGTGACAAAGAGCAACAGCAATAGGTTTGTGTGAAGTTGCATAAAATGGAGGCATCTGGTCCATAATGTTTTGTGCATGTTGCCAGTCACCAATTTTTAACATTGCTTCTAATAAGCCCAGTTTCTGGTTATCAGGTGGTTTTTCTGTTTTCTCCTCTTCCTTTTCCTTATCTTTCTCTTCAGTCTTTTCAGAAGATAATACAACAACTGTAAGCTTCCTCACAATTAGTTTGGCTTCTCCAATTTCTCGTTTATGTTCTTCAATAATAGTGTTGTCTGCTGGAAGGAGATGTACATAAAGGTCTTCCAAATCTATCAGATTGCTTTGCAAAAGTACTGCAGCAACTCTATACAAAGAAACAGGTGTCTCTCCATTTGGCTCCTGATAACACTTGAATTTGAATCCAAGGATATGGCAGAGTGTTTGAGGTTCACACATGTACATGTAAGATTCTATCAAAGGTACAAAGAATTCATCATACTCTGGCCTGCATTCATAGACTTCTAAAACAATATCCAACACTCTATTGGGATCAAGGTTGAAACACCCTATTAAAGATTTGATATTTTCTAAGATCAGCTCACTAGTGATATTGCCAGATAAATCTTGGCCCAGTTCAGCAATCAGTTTTGCATAACCTTCATTCTCTTCTCTTAATAAATTGAATTTCTGTTGCTTATAGAAAAGTTTTGTCTTGATTTTCACAGATTTCTGATTAAACTGCTGAGACTGCTTGATCAGCCCTAATGATTCTAATGTTTCTGGGTCCAGACGTTCTTTTAGTATAGTATCTGAAACCAAGTACAAACATGCTGACACCAACTGCATGAACTGATCCCTCTTGCTTTTTTCTTCTAAGCAACTAGTTTCAATATCCAAAATGCAAAAGACATCTGCCAGGACGGAGGGCATGTCTTCCCGCAATTCTATTACATCCTTCAAAACACTGGATGCTTGGTCATGCTTTAGGTATCCCTTGACAACATGGGATGCAAGCTCATATAAAGCCTGCTGGATACCTCTGAAAGTGACATTTTCAGACAGATTACGACAATGCTGCAAGAATTCGGTCTTGCCCGATTTGTCCCAGTTCTTGATCCATTCGGCAGGGAGAGCCGCCGCCCTGGATGGCACCGCCGAGGCCGCTGCTCCCGCCGCCATTTTCGTGGTGTGGCGCCGAAAGCCGGAGGTCAGAGGGGACGAGCATGACGGGAAAGTGGGCGGCGAAGGAGGAGGAGGAGGACGGGGACGGGGAGGAGGGAGAGGCGGCTTTCGAAGGCGGGAGAACCGGGGCTCCCTCTGCGACATGGCGCGGACTAGAAGCAGGGGCAGCGCGGGGCTCCCCCGGGAGGAACGGCACCAAAGCGGAGGCCTACTCTCGAGGAAGACTCCAGCCGCTTTGCAGGGAACTGAAGGCGAGCTCACAACCCCTTCCAAGCCCTTTAAGCTGTGGCAACAGCCAGCCACCCGCCTTGAGTTTGTAGCGGGGGAGGGGGGGGGGGTGAATACTGCAAGAGACCTGTGGGTGCTGGGAGAAAGAGGGCGTGCCAAAGTTTGCGGGGTCCCCACTTAGAAGCCCCCCCAAAACACGCGCGCGCACCTGCAGCTGGCTTTAGCCTCCCTCCTTGCTGAAAGCAGTCCTGCAGCTGCTGCTGCTTTCGTGATTCTGGTTTCTTCTTCCTCTCCCGTATTTCTGCTTCTTCCAACCATCTGCAAAAGGGGGGAAAGGCTGCAGCTTAGCGGCGAAGCACACGCATTGCACGCAAACCGTATCAGATTTAGATAGGTAGCCGTGTTGGTCTGCCATGGTCAAAACAAAATAAAAAAAATTCCTTCCAGTAGCACCTTAAAGACCAACTGAGTTAGTTCTAGGTATGAGCTTTCGTGTGCATGCACACTTCTTCAGATACACTGAAACAGAAGTCACCGGACTTCTGTTTCAGTGTATCTGAAGAAGTGTGCATGCACACGAAAGCTCATACCTAGAACTAACTCAGTTGGTCTTTAAGGTGCTACTGGAAGGAATTTTTTTTATTTTGTTTCGTATCAGATTTAATCCCCGGCGTCCTGGGAATGGCTTCCTTTCTGCAAAGCTGGAGGGCCGCTGCCGGTCAGTGCTGACAATACTCAGCTCGATGGAGCAATGGTCCGATGCTTGGTGTGATGGAGTTTCCAGAGTGATTAAGCCAGCATTACTGGCGAGGTTTCCAGAGTCTCACTTCCGTGCCCTGAGGAGCGACAACCAGGAAAGCCCCAAAAGGTTGTGGGCTGTTAAAAAGGGGTTGATGCTGGCAGTTCCAAACCTTGCAGAAACTGATTTCTTTTTTTAAATAGGCTATCTTGAAACTGTGCCGTTTTTCCATCCTGCAAAGAAAATGCTACACTGTTTATTTCAATGACATATCAATATCTGATGCCAGTATTGTATTGTTGGCCTTTGTCTGTCTCAGGAGGCGATGGAGAGCACCTTTGTGGGTGAGGTCAAGCTGTTGGAAGGTTGCAGCTGATTTCTCTGAATGTTTTTGCACTTGTGTGCATTGCTGTTTTAGTGTGGTTGACACCAGGCGGGCATCTCCACGGCACTGTTTTGGCACCAGCTTAGTTTAAAATGTTTTTTATATTATAATAATACATAATTTATTATTCATACCCCGCCCATCTGGCTGGATTTCCCAAGCCACTCTGGGCGGCTTCTTTCAACAAAGTATTAAAATACAGTGGTCTGTTAAACATTAAAAGCTGTTAAACATTCAAAGCTTCCATAAACAGGGCTGCATTCAGATTCTTCTAAAAGTCTGGTAGTTGTTCTTCTCTTTGACATCTGGTGGAAGGGTGTTCCACAGGGCAGGTGCCAGGACCGAGAAGGCCCTCTGCCTGGTTCTCTGTAACTTGGCATCTCGCAGGGAGGGAACCGCCAGAAGGCCCTCGGCGGTGGACCTCAGTGTCCGGGCAGAACGATGTGGGTGGAGACACTCCTTCAGGTATACTGGACTGAGGCCATTTAGGGCCCTGGTTGGTGGGGCTTCAAGGATGCCTTTTATGGGCCTGTACCAGGGCCAGCCCGCCCATGAGGCAACGTGTGGCATCAGCCTCCGGTGGCAGGATTAACGGGGACAGCAGATCCTGAAGCAGATCTTGCTCCCCTCTTGTTTCTGACTTTGACTAGCTCCTCCTTCACTGCAGGGCGTAGGGTGGCATTTTTGTAGTTCGCCTCAAGCACAAAAATGCCTTGGACTGGCCCTGGTCAGGACAATGCCTATGAAGTTCAGGCCCATCTCCCAGAATCCTTTGGGGGAAGAAGCCATAACTGTTTAAACCGGTATTCTAGATCTCTAAATGCGGGGCATCGGTGTGGCCTCAGTGGCTGCCTGCCACAGAGAATTCATTCGTTCGTTCTTCTTATTAATTTCATAAAGGCATATACTGCTCGGTTGTAAAAGATCTCAAAGCGGTTTGTGAAAAGAAGGCCCGCCGCTCCTGTGCGGCTGCCACTGTGCTTTTGAGGGTGGTGGGACAAGCAGTAGGGCTTGTTCCCCCTTGCCAAGGGCATCAATAGGGAAGGAGGAAGCCTTTCAGGTATTTGGGGCCTGAGCTGATTAAGACTTTAAGCGCATGAGCACCTTGAAATGGGCCCAGAAACAGACTGGCAAGCAGTGCAGATGTTTTAAAATGAGCTTTGCAAAGTCTAATGGGGAGACTTCATTAGACCCATGGGGCAGAAGCTCCTCTACCTTGCTGTAAGGAGACTGCTTTAACTCATTCCTATTCTTGGGGCAAAGATAGATAAATTCCTATCTCCAGTCCATCTCGGCTTGCACATCTCTGTATTTCCCCCCTAAGCTTGCATTTGTGTCTGCAATTAAAACAACAACCAGCCTGACCTAGATTTGCTTGAAAATACAGCGCATAATGTACATTTGCTATAAGGGTAGTCCAAGGACTGTCTTGAATTGTCCATACCCTCCAAGTGTCCCTATTTTCCAGGGACATCCCGAATTTAGAGAAGCCGCCCCAGTTTCTGATTCCATCCTGGAATGTCCCACTTTTCTTTAGGATGTCCCAGGTGGTGCTGTGGGTTAAACCACAGAGCCTAGGACTTGTCGATCAGAAGGTCGGCTGTTCAAATCCCTACAACGGGGTGAGCTCCCGTTGCTCGGTCCCTTCTCCTACCAACCTAGCATTTTGAAAGCACGTCAAAGTGCAAGTAGATAAATAGGTACCGCACTGGCGGGAAGGTAAACGGTGTTTCTTTTCTTTTTTAAAAAATATTTTATTTAGGGTTTTCTTGTTTTACAGTGTGAGTGTAATGCCTCGTATTTTTTTTTTCTCCATGTAACATTTTTACAAATCCGTTTCATTTGTTGAGGCATTAGGGGGAGAAGAAGAAAAAAAAAAGGGGGTGGAGGGAGGGGAGATGGATGGGGGTGGGGTCAGGTAGCGGTGTTTCTATTATGCTTAATGTATGTAGAGTTTGGTGTCAGCGTGCTTGTGTTGTTCACTTGTGTTCCTTTGGTGGTGAGAGAGGTTGGGGTTGGCCTAGGGTGTGATTGTTTGTTTGTGATTGGCTGTGGTGATCTTTGTTTTCGTGTGTGAGTGAGGTGGGTGGGTGTTTTGGATCAGGTTAGCCATATTGATTTGTATGCTGTTGGTGGATTATTGTCATTGTCCTGTTGGGCTGTGTATGTGATAAAGGGGAGCCATACCGGGGTGAAGGTGTCTTCTTCTGTTTGTCCCCGTGTCAGTTTCAGTTTATTAGTTAATTTTTCTAGTAGGGCTGTTTCCCATACTATTTGGTACCATTGGTCCATGCTTACTCCTGACAGGTCTCTCCAGTGTCTGGTTATGGTGTTTCTGGCTGCTGAAAGAAGGTGGGTTATGAGTTCTTTGTGGTGTAAATGGGCATTGTTGTCTTGGAAGATGTTTAGTAGGGCCAATTCTGGGGTGAAGTCTAAAACTTGCTTAGTTATTTTACATATTTCTTGTATGGCTGTTGTCCAGAATAGTTGGATTTTGGGACACTCCCACCACATGTGGAGGTATGTGCCTGTGGAGGTGCACCCTCTCCAGCATTTTGGTGAGGTTCCTGGGTGTATTAGCGCTAGTTTCCTTGGTGTTAGGTACCACCTGTAGGTGAGTTTCAGTGTGAGTTCTTTTCTTTTCGTTGATATGGATTTAAAGGGGGGTTTAGACCACATTCTGGTCCATTGAGTGGGGTTAATCTCATAGCCTATGTCATTCTCCCATTGTTTTTTGATTGCATCTAGGGGATTTGCGGGATTTTGGAGTAGTATTTTGTATATTGCGGATACCGTTCCTTTACCGTTTCCCTTTGTTGTTAGGAGGAGGTTTTCAAAGGTTGTCAGGGGCCTAGTTGCTGCCGATTTTACTGTTGGGTTGTTTAAGAGGGCATGTAGTTGGTGTTGTGTTAACCAGGGCATTTGGGTGTCTTCTAGTTTGTCTTGTATTTCTTGTGTTGACAAGGGTTTGTTACTTTTATAAAAGTCTATTAGGCGATATAAGCCTTTGGTTCGCCAGGTTTTTATCTGGAGGTTTTGTGCTGAATGGTGGAATAATGGGTGGTACGCCAGGGGGATTAGTGGGGATGGGGTTGGGGATAGTTTGCCTATTTGTGTTTTCCATGCTTTGAGCATGGTCTGTGTGTACCTGTTAAGTGTTGTGGGAATTTTCTTTAGTTTGTTTGGGAGGAGTGGGTATGTTGTGGTGCAGGTATTTTCAATTGTGTCCCTCTCTAGGTGTACCCATTGTTTTGTCTCATCTTCTAGTATATATGGGATTATATGGCGTATTTGGTTGGCAATGTAATATGCTTCTATGTTGGGGATTCCCCATCCTCCTTCTGAGGTGGGGAGGTGCAGGTATTTGGGGCTTATTCTTGGTTTTTTATGTGAGAAGATGAAAGAGTGTAGTTTTCTCTGCCAACTGCGGAGTTGGGTTGAGGGGATCCAGAATGGGAGGGTTTGGAATAGGTAGGTTAGTTTTGGGGGAGTGATCATTTTGATCATGGCTATTTTGCTGAGAGAGTGAAATTCATGTTATTTCATCTCTTTAGGTCTTTGTTAATTTGTTGTCACAGGGGCGTTTCTGTGTGCTGCTCTGGTTCGCCAGAAACGGCTTAGTCATGCTGGCCACATGACCCGGAAGCTGTACGCCGGCTCCCTCGGCCAATAAAGCGAGATGAGCGGCGCAACCCCAGAGTCGGTCATGACGACCTAATAGTCAGGGGTCCCTTTACCTTTACCTTTATTTTCACTGGTGAAATGTTGGAGGTTGTTGAGTTATCCAACACGCCTGCCTCCCCACTGTCTGATGGCAAACCTGTATAGGGAAAGTTTTTAAATGTTAAATGTTTTATTATGCTTTTATATATGTTGGAAGCTTCTCAGAGTGGTTGGGGCAACCCAGTAATAGGTGTGAGATATACATATTAAATATCATGGAATGGAATGTCCCTATTTTCATTGGAGAAATGTTTCATTAATACCTCAGTCAGAATGTATACTTCAGATTTTGCATTTCTTATGAGTTTTGTGATAGTTTTCAGCTCATAAAATGTACCAAAATGCATATTTCCTGATATGCTAGGCTCAGAATTGCAAATATTGAGATAAAATACACATTTAATTGCAAATTTTCATATATATATATTTTTAAAAACCCAACAGCAACTCATATATTAATGGGGTTGAACTGGACTTTTGAATCACTGAGAAGACCCTCAACTGAGTTGTTGCCCTCCAAACGTGTAAGAAAGTGGATCTTTCACTGATCTTATTCCTCAGGCTGGATTATAGGAAGGGAAGTGCTCATTCAGATATTTGATGTCCAAGTTATTGAATGTGATAAGGGTTAGGAGTTTCCACATCTTACACACACACACACACACACACACACACACACACACACACACAAAAACACACAAACACACATGTGGTAAACATTCTGCCAAGTGAGGCGAATTGTATCATCCCTCTGCTTCTGAAGATTACGAGCAAGTCTCTGTTTACGCCTCATCAAATGTATATATGCACACTGCGGGAAGTTGCCATTTGACCTGCAGACATTTCCCTTTGCAGGCTCTTGGTGCCAGAAAATTTGTTTCATCATAGAGAGTTTCTCCACTGCTTGTCCCCTGTGGCAGTCCCACCAGGATGCAGACTCTCCTGAGATCTTTCCTCTTCTTCGTACTTCTGACAAAGGGTAAGAAGTAGCTGGGAGCAAGTTGGAGATGGGCATGCAAGACGGAGTGTTTGTTGAGTGTTTGTTGTCGCAGAGTTGGAAGGAAAGAATTTAAAATCTCCTGAGTAGAGGCTCTTTAGAGTTTGTGTTTCCAAAAAATCTTGAAAGAAGGGTCACGGCTTGGTGGCAGAACACCTGCTTTGCATGCAGAATGTCTCAGAGTCAGTCCCTGGCATCCCCAAGTAGAGCTGGGAGGGAACTCATCCCGAGAGGGCTGCTGTCAGTCAGTGTAAACAATACTGAGCTAGAGAGGCCAAAGGTCTGGCCTGCTGATCCCCCTTCTAATTCCTGGCTCCAGCACAGATTCCATTCTTTGAATCATTGAGCTAGCTTTCTGGTGAGGCCCTCTAAGTATGGGTCATTAAGGTAACAAAAGAAGTGGCTCTGTGCCAGATAAAAAAATAGATGGCTCCCTCTCCCTCAACTCACTCGGAGTTAGAAAGACAAAGGCCAGATTTGAGAGTTGAGTTATGTGAGCTAGCGGCTGGAAGCCAGCAAGACTCTGCTTGAATCCAAGGCTGCAGCTAGACCCTTTTGGGGTGCTAATGCTGCAAACCCCTCCATTGCAGGCTCTGGTTGTATATATGTGTAAATAAACCATATATGGTGGTACCTTGGTTGTTGAACTTAATCCGTTCCAGGAGTCTGTTAGACTCCTGGAACTGTTCAAAAACCAAGGCGTGGCTTCCAATGGGCTGCAGGAGCTTCCTGCACTCAATTGGAAGCCGCAGAATCTGCATTGAACATTCGGCTTCCCAAAAATGTTTGCAAACTGGAATACTTCTAGGTTTGCGGTGTTCGGGAGTCAATTTGTTCGGGAACCGATTTGTTTGGGAGCCAAGCTGTTTGACAACCAAGGTACCACTGCATCATAAAGGCACCACAATCTCCGCTGTCCCTCATCCCAAAGGAAACACGAACCTTGGGGAAGAGCCAGGAACCTCTGGAATCTCACAATGTTTGGAGACTGGGATGGCAAGCAACCATGCAATGCTTAAAGGAGTCAAGAGGGTTGGCTCTATTTTATACCCCTACAAAAGGATTACTTTTCTTCCTTCCTCCAGGTAATTCTTTGGAGTGTGAAACTTGTACTGATGTTGGCACCAGCTGCATGGGCAGGATGAAGACCTGCGCTGAGGGCCAAGATACTTGCATTGTTGTGTTTCTTGAAAGTATTATAGGTAAGTGTAAAGGGACACACACACAATTAAACCCACCAAACCAGGAAAGGACCACACACACAAAGAGAGGAAAACACTGTCAGGGTGGAATGATAGAAAAAGGTTTATTTCAAGCTTAAGCAAGAAAGAGGCACAGAGAGTTAACACTCCAAGATTCTGTGCACCAAGCAAATGCAAGAAGCTCATTTTTATCTACAAAGTTTCACATGAACACTACATGTTATGAATATGCATAAGTTACTTGAGGGATCATCTGCACACGTGTACATTTTCAGTGGTTACAGAAGCATGGTCCTATATTCAATAAACAATGCCACAGCAGCGGGGAACTTTTCATCAAAGTTGTGTTCTCATACCCTCCAACTTTTCTCAGATGAAAACAGGGACGTCCTAAGGAAATGCGGGACATTCCAGGATCAAATCAGAAACCGGGACAGCTTCTGTAAATCCGGGACTGTCCCTGGGAAATAGGGACACTTGGAGGGTCTGCATTCTTTAGCTAATTCTACTATCCCATATAAATGTTGCATTCTCTACTGCCCACCTTATCAAGCTGTCTTGAATCACTAGAGTCCCCATTCCTCTGCTTTGTCCCAAGGCCCGTAGTTCTGCCAACAGATAGAGAAGCCTTGCGGCTTCCAGGGGTCTGAGAGGGGAGGTTAGGCTTGCAAAGAAGAGAAAAATATAATTTATTCACAAGGGAGAGAGGAGGGAGAAGAGAAAAACCTCAGTTTTTAAAAACGGGAGAGAAGGCCATTGTACCTTACCCCTATTCACATTGACCACTCTTAATATTGTGTGAAATAAGGTGGATGCTTTCATTGTGACTGAATTAACCTCTTTTTCTTCTCTTCTTCTGCAGATGGCAAGGTGCTTCAGACTGTAGTGAGAGGCTGTGCATCCTCTGAGAAGTGCAGTTATCCCCCAAAGCACATGACTATAGGGAAAGGGAAAAGCATAAGGACCAGCCTGAGCTGTTGCACTGGCAATGACTGTGCATTGATAGTCCCTCCACGCTGTAAGTGCATATGTTTTCTCTTCCCCCTGTCCTACCACCACTATTTCCTTTTCGTAGAATCATAGAATCTTAGAGTTGAAAGGGACCTGAGGGTCATCTAGTCCAACCCCCTACAGTTCAGGAATCTCAGCTAAAGCATCCATGACAGATGGCCATAGCTTGCAGGCTGGCGCTTTCAGCAACGCTGCATTCCGAAGGTTGCATCACATTGAGAGCCAGTGTGGCGCAGTGGTTAGAATGCTGGGCCAGGTCTTGATCCCCCGGTGACTCACCTCCCTGTCTCGCCCGAAGGCAAGCACTCCTCCTGCGAGTACTCAGGTCTCTCCTCTCACACCTCAGTCTCTGCAGCTTGGGAGATGTCGGTGGGTTACTAGACCCAGAGGCCACCTCAGCCTCTCCTCACCCAACTGGTAGTGGAGCAGCTGCAAGTGATTGCCCAGCTGAAGGCAATGAGGTAATCCCCTCATCTGGAGCCAGGGCAGACTCAGGCTCCTGAGTCGGCCCAGCTGGTGCTTGTTGCAGGGGAACCTGTGCAGACTGGGGTTCTTCAGAATTGGGCCCCAGACTTGGTTCAGCTGCCGCCTGAGGCAAAGGATCCGGTGCGGACTGAGACACCTCTGATTCCGAGTCTGAGCCCGGGTCCCAGGCCATCACAGGGTTGTGGGTTCAAGCCTCACATTGGGCAAAAGATTCCTGCATTGCAGGGGGTTGGACTGGATGATCCTCGCGGTCCCTTCCAACTCTATGAGTATGATCTTGGAGACCAAGGTTCAAATCCCTGCTCAGCCATGAAGCTCACTGGGTGCCCTTAGGCCAGTCACCATCTCCCAGCCTAGCCTACTTTACAGGGTGGTTGTGAGGATTAAATGAAGAGTGGGTGAACCACGCCACCTTGTGCTCGTGGGAAATGTATAGGAATTTAAGTAATATAATAATAATAATAATAATAATAATAATAATAATAATAATAATAAATAAATAAATAATTTCATTGCACTTGTTACTGGATTCATAAAATGATGACCATCATAAACCCGAGTAGAATTTATTCTCAGTGATTTGAGTCCTGGGGTGGGGTGTGTGTTCAAATTGGTTGTCTTCTGTAGCATCTCTGTTGCTTTCTTCTCCAATCCTTTGGACTGAGAATCTGCTCCACTCCCCCACCCCGTCCCTGCTTTCAGCGCAACGAATAAATCCGAAAGCCAATGGAAAGCAGTGTCCTTCCTGCTACTCTTGGTCTGGCACATGCAATGCAGATATGGTGAACTGTACTGGACCGGAGAGGTTCTGCTTTGATGTGCTCTCACGCTCAAAAGCCGCCGGTAAGATGCAGTGCTCCTTTTCAGTCCCAAACCCCCATGCATTTTGTAGCTGCACTGGTTTGGGATTGATGCGGCGCATGAAAGAAATGGGTGTTGCTGCCTTTCACAAAATATAAGGGGATGCTTCTACCAGAAAAGGGAGGTGATCACCCCACACTTGGGGAAAGGATCATGGCTCAGTGCATGAACATTTACTTTGGATGGCAAAGATCCCGGGTGAAATCCAAAGAACTACAGGCTAGTTTGGAGGGGCTGTTACCGGCAACTACAATTCCTTTCTAATCTGTGGGATATGATCCATGAGAGGCAGTCAAGTACAACATTCCTTGTAATGCTAGAGAAGACATGCGAGGGGATGTTTGGTTCAGCCAGTTGAAACTTCCTGTTCCTCCTGGCTGGAGCATCCTTCCTTTTGCATGTGACTAGAGGTGGGCGTGACCTAACCTGTCTAGGTAAGAAAAGGACGAGAAAAGCACACCTCCCTCTTTTTTACTTCTTCATTTGACCAGCTTCTAGCTAGGACCGCTCTGCTAGCTTTCAGCTAGCAGAAGCACTGGGATTATTCCCCCATATGGAGTAGATCCACATGTACATATTTGTAACTTAGTCTGCCTTCAGGAATCCAACTGTGATCTGATGTGAGTAAACGTCTTTTATTGCCTTTGAATAAGACTGTTGCATCTTTATTCTTTTAAGAGGGATTCAAGGGAACTTACCAGGAACGTACAATTCAGTCTGAGACAGATTGTATTGTATAATAGTGAGAGGCTCACACAAGCCTGCAACCAGCTATCTGCTGTGCATATAAAAAGGGGGAATGTAACTCTGCTACATAAAGGAACTTGCTAACGTAAGTTAGGAAAGATATTAATAAACAATATATCCTCTCCTGCCACCCTGAACATTCCCACATAATCAGCCCATCTCATCTTCCGTTTCCAGGTGGAGAATTCAGAGACATAATTATGAAAGGCTGCACTATCAAGTCTACCTGTGCTGCAATGAACAAAGGCATACCTCCCATTTTGGAAGAAAAAGATACTATCGTCGTAAATGCCAGGTGTACCCCAGATCCTTCTAGGGGATCTCGATCCTCTGGGCTCTACCTGCCAATCTTCTCTGGGCTCCTGTTCCTGAAGATCCCATGGTAAAAGGCACCTGTGAGGAACTTGCACCATCTCTGCATTCATTCCCTGCTCTGCTTAACACTTTTTCTTAATGAAGCTTAGCCTTCCAGGTAGAGGGCCTCTCCACGCATCTCTTTGCCCTGCCGCTTCCTCCCAGGGAAACCCAATATTCAGCAATGAATCAGAAGAAATTGGGTTTTCCCATGGATTGCTGTTTGTTCCGATTTAGCACCAAAGAGTTGGTTTTCCAAAGGAAAGCGGCAGTGCAAAGGTGAAATCGCTCAGACCCATGCCTAGAAAGTGCGGGGCAAGCAGAAAACCGCTACATCCAATGTGTTCCAGGCAAGTGTGGATGAGCCCAGTTTCCTTGTTTTCCTCAGTGAAAATAGCAACCAGGAATAAAGCAAATAAAACATGAATGCATGCTTTATTTTTGTTTTTGTTTTTGTTTTTTATCTGACTCTAAATTAGCATCTCTGCATTCATTTATGCTCCTCTTTTGTTCATTCACCACTTTCTCTGAATGCAGTTTGGCTCTCTCGATGGTTAAACACAGTATTTTTGGGATACCCACCCACCCACCCACACCAATTTATATAAATTGAGTTGCTAGTATTCATATAATAATAATAATAATTTGTTATTTGTACCCCGCCCATCTGGCTGGGTTTCCCCAGCCACTCTGGGCGGCTTCCATAAAAACCAGAGATACACTAAAATATCACAGATTAAAAACTTCCCTGAACAGGGCTGCCTTAAGATGTCTTCTGAATGTCAGGTAGTTATTTATCGCTTTGACATCTGATGGGAGGGCGTTCCACAAGGCGGGTGCCACTACCGAGAAGGCCCTCTGCCTGGTTCCCTGTAGCTTTGCTTCTCGTAATGAGGGAACCGCCAGAAGGCCCTCGGCGCTGGACCTCAGCGTCCGGGCAGAACGATGGGGGTGGAGACGCTCCTTCAGGTATACTGGGCCGAGGCCGTTTAGGGCTTTAAAGGTCAACACCAGCACTTTGAATTGTGCTCGGAAACGTACTGGGAGCCAATGTAGGTCTTTCAAGACCGGTGTTATGTGGTCTCGGCGGCTGCCCCCAGTCACCAGTCTAGCTGCCGCATTCTGGATTAGTTGTAGTTTCCGAGTCACCTTCAAAGGTAGCCCCACGTAGAGCGCATTGCAGTAGTCCAAGCGGGAGATAACTAGAGCATGCACCACTCTGGCGAGACAGTCCGCGGGCAGGTAGGGTCTCAGCCTGCGTACCAGGTGGAGTTGGTAGACAGCTGCCCTGGATACAGAATTGACCTGCGCCTCCATGGACAGCTGTGAGTCCAAAATGACTCCCAGGCTGCGCACCTGGTCCTTCAGGGGCACAGTTACCCCATTCAGGACCAGGGAGTCCTCCACACCAGCCCGCCCCCCTGTCCCCCTGTGTTTTATATTGATAAAAATGCCAGCATACTGTGAGTACTATCAGAAATAAATCCAAATGAAGTGTGTGTGTGTGTATTTATTTATTTATTTATTTATTTATTTATTTATTTATTTATTTATTTATTTATTTATTTATTTGACCCCCTCACATGTTATAAAACAGCTGCACTGGTTACCGGTTTATTTCTGGACCGCTCTCACATTAGTGTTTAAAACTTTAAACAAATCCACAACTCCACAATTTTGAAGGGCCGTCACTTTCTCTACCAACCCTCTCTGGTGCTAAGATCGACAGAGAATACCCTCTTGGTTGTTCCACTGGCCTCACAGGCTCAGGAGTTGTGGCCAGGGAGAACGGCCTCTCCACAGAGGTGTGCCCAGCGCCTTCCTTATACAGCTTTGGGTGAATGCTGAAGATGCACCTCTTTACCTTGGCTTAGACCCACTCACCCACCCACACCTATTTTTAATATTATGCCTATTATCTTTTAATATTAATGTTCTGTTTTAATTGCTTTTATTTGCCCAGCGACCCTAGTGTGACGGGCGGATAATAAAAGTATATTAATAATAACTATGACAATAATAATATCTTAGGAAGACATCCTCTATTAGCTAAAATTGTCTGTAAGCCCTGCCCCCAATCCTGATGACTTATTTCAGGTCCTTTGCATTCACTTATTTACACTGTTGAATTTATCTTAATGCGGCCAACGTTTTCAAATGTACACACTTTTCACCCATATATTCATTAAACATTTTACAATCTTCTTTAAATGTATATTCTTCTTGTTCTCTTATTCTGTAAGTTAAATCTGCCAGCTGCATGTATTCCATTAGTTTAAGTTGCCATTCTTATTTAGCTGGGACCTCGCTCGCTTTCCATTTTGGGGCTAACGAAACATGGGCTGCAGTAGTGGCATACATAAATAGCCTTTTTTGATTCCTGGGAATTTCCTCCTGAATTATCCCGCCCCCCCCAAAGGACTCTCTTTTATTTTAAGTACTTTTAAACATTTTTTTTCAATTCATTATAAATTATTTCCCAATACTCTTTTACACTTTTAGAAGTCCACCACATATGATAGAACATACCCTCAACCCACATAGAACGTACCCTCAGCCTCATTGAACCTCTTGATTCCATTCCGAGGGAGACACTCTCCTGCCCCCAAGTGTTGTGATGTCTTAAGTACTGTTGCTTTAAGGGAAACAGAATCTTAGTGGCTTAGATGGCAGTTAGTGGAGGTAGACTGAACATCGGCTTCAAGGTAGAGTGCATTGTGTTCAGCGGGATTCAGCTATGATCAATCCATTCCTCCAGCTGTTCGGTTACTCCTGCTAATGGCATGTACCTGAACGCAACATCCACTCGGCAACAGGTTATGTACCTAGAAGTTGACCAGGTTGGCCCCTCCCAAGGATTCAGGCCCTGGGATGTATGTGCAAAAATCACACCTCTCCACTCTGGCTCAGAGTGGCTAGGAGTCTGCCTGCCTGCCTACCTGTGCACTCTCTGAGCCATTCCTGTGCTGTTCTGGGCAGCCAGGCAAGCTCCTCTGGGTTCCTTGGTGGAGGAATCTTCACCCCAGCTACCCAATCCACCAGGGGGCGCAACACTAGCCCTGCCCCAGGTGCCAGCAACCTATGATACTCTGCTAAGGTGTTGGCTGACTCCCACCCCCCTTTGCTGTCCTTACAGGCCCTTTGAGCCAGAGTATTGGATTCACCTTGGTGACAGCTTCTCTGGATTTCCCATCACCATGCAGGATCTCGTGGAATTTTTCTTCTTTTTCGCCCTCCTTACAACAGGTAAGGAAGGACAGCTCTCTCACTGGAAATTTATTCCACTGGGGTAGCTGGGGTCAGATGCAAGCTAGTTTCACGAGACTGGTAGGGGCATAAGATGGAAAGGCACCCGCAACGTCTTTTGTAATTTCTTTAAATTTGAATTTTAAAAAGAAATCGTGTGGAAAGCAATTGTTGCGAGCAATTTTTAAACTAAAGAAACCAAGGAGCACGGTCTTGTTCAAAAGAGAGATGCAAATTGCACATTTTTCAACAGCTTCAATCTATTAGGTCACATTTTCGCTTGCTTGTACATGGCATGTTAAAATAAAATAAAAATGTCCAGTAGCACCTTAGAGACCAACTAAGTTTGTTCTGGGTATAAGCTTTCATGTGCATGTACACTTTTGCAGATATCATGCATGCACACAAAAACTTATACCCAGAACAAACTTACCGTAGTTGGTCTCTAAGGTGCTACCAGACAATTTTTTATTTATTTCGACTGCGTCAGACCAACACGGCTACCTACCTGAATATAGCATGCTAATCTATACATTATTGCTGTGCACTGTCTTCTGAAAAATGTGTGCATTTCCCTTCCTGCAAAGGTGCACCTTCATTGTACAATTTTTTCATATGCTGTAGCACACCCTCCGAGTGTTCCTATTTTCTAGGGACAGTCCCTGATTTAGAGAAGCCGTCCTGGTTTCTGATTTGATCCCAGAATGTCCCGCTTTTCCTTAGGATGTCCCTATTTTCATTGGACAAATGTTGGAGGGTATTCAACGCCCAAGCCGTCTGAAGGCAATCCTATAGAGGGAAGGTTTTTAAAAAAATGTTTAATGTTTGATTATGTTTTTATATGTGTTGGAAGCTTCCCAGAGTGATGGGGCAACCCAATAAGGTGTGTGGGATATAAATAGTAAAAATATCATTATAGAATGGGACATCCCTATTTTCATCAGAGAAATGTTGGAGGGTATGCTGTAGACTCACCACTTTACCTTGTTATTTTAGTTGTAAATTGAGAGATATTTTTGGGAGAAGAAAAGGTTAAAGGAGTAAACCCTACAACAAATTCCAAGTGGAGTTCCTAAGACAGTTGGAAGGCGTTTTGTACACCTCCTTCTGGCAACTCCTACAGCAAAGCTGGTGCCAGGTGTATTCTCTGATTTCCTTTGGACCACATCAGTGAAGCCGAGAGGGGGATCTTATTGCCTGGGCAGCCCAGGACCTCCATACATGCCGCCCAGGCTTGTGGCAGGGAGAGGTCACTTCCATGCTGCTAATCCAGCAAAAACAACGCAAGAGGCAGCAGTTATGAGTTACCAGTCTCTGCAGCCCCAGCAGGTGCTGTGATTTTCCACTGGTCTGACTTCGCCCCTGAAGGTACACTTCATTGCCTCTCAAGACAGGTAGATGCCCAACAACAACAAGAAATGGTTTTCACTGATTTTCACATTGTGTTTTCATTTTTTTAAAAATGTATTTTATCTACAACATGGATCAGAGAATACAATTTGCACAATGAAAAATTGCAGTATAATGAACACAGTTCCCTAAGATGAATAGTCAAGGAGTTTCAGAAAATGGGAACAAAATTATTATTATTATTTGGTTTACTTCCTTCCTTTCACACCTAGGTTACAGGGCAGGTTACAGCGATTTAAAACACAACATGAATCGTAGTATCATAGAATTGTAGAGTTGGGTCATCCAGTCTAACCCCCTGCGATGCAGAGATCTCAACCAAAGCACCCATGACAGATGACCAGCCAACCTCTGCTTAAAAACCTCCAATGAAGGAGGTTTGAAATAAAGTACAATCAACTGAGCAAGGGACGCGGGTGGCGCTGTGGGTTAAACCACAGAGCCTAGGACTTGCTGATCAGAAGGTTGGCGGTTCGAATCTCTGCAACGGGGTGAGCTCCCGTTGCTTGGTCCCTGCTCCTGCCAACCTAGCAGTTCAAAAGCACGTGAAAGTGCAAGTAGATAAATAGGTACCGCTCTGGAGGGAAGGTAAACGGCATTTCTGTGCACTGCTCTGGTTTGCCAGAAGCGGCTTAGTCATGCTGGCCACATGACCCAGAAGCTGTATGCCAGCTCCCTCGGCCAATAAAGCGAGATGAGCGCTGCAACCCCAGAGTCGGTCACAACTGGACCTAATGGTCAGGGGTCCCTTTACCCCTTTACCTTTTACAATCAACTGAATAGGGTGAGTCCTTAAAAAATTGCCTCCCAGCCTCCTCCTTTTCCTTCTTCCAGTTGCTTCTTTAGAGTGTGAGGTTTGTTTCAGCAATGGCACCCACTGTACAGGACCTAAGAAGACCTGCCCTCTGGAGAAAAATGCCTGCATGATCGCATACACTGAAAATACTGTAGGTGAGTGGGAGAGAGATTATTGAAGCAGAAGTGGAGTCAGATCATTGGTACATTTTGCTCAGTACTGTCTATGCTGGCTGGTCCCATGACCTCAGACAGAGAATCCCTCTCCCAGTCTTACCTGGAGATGGCAGGGGCTGAACCTGGGATGTTCTGCATTCACAGCAGGTGTTCTAACACTAAGCTATGGCCTTTGCCATGATGGCAGAGGGCAAAGGACAGGATCAGTCAAAGTCACTTACTACTAGTATTGTATGGGCCCTCCGCCTTGTTAATTATCTCTAGCAAACCACCCCAGGGAACAAACTAATTGACTCATGCCTTCAGTCTGACACAGACTAAGGTGATTTAAGGGCCAATTAAGTGTAGCTGCTCTGCTTTAATAGTGGGTTTCAGTGGGTTTGATGCTACCCCGCTGGGTGCCACAAGAACCCATTGCTACCAGATTCCAGGCAGCAAATGGAGTAGGGGGCTGTGGCGATCACACAGGGTCCCCGGACGTTTGACGGTCTATTGATTCCTGTGCCACCACTATGATCACTTTCCCGCTGCCACCAACCTGTTTCTCTCGGGTACACACTGAGTCCAGACAGTTGTTAACATCAAAACAAATAATCAAGTTTATTTTATAAGCCTGAACAAGTTTATGGTTTCAGATAATTTTTCTTGTCAGTTTCTTATCCTTAGTTCCTATACTGGCCTATACCTTCCAAATAACTTTTAACTGATTATTCCAACTGTCTATCAGACTCCTCCTAACAGTTTCTCTCATTCTCACACATCAAAACTAGACCAACCCACAGACTTATCCTCCCTCTTCCTTCTCCAACTCCCAACTGACATCCAAACAACTCCAACTGTAACTCTAACTCCTCCCCTTGGGTTCCCACTGGCCAATCACTTCACACTCATTTAACCCTTTCCTTATGACCCACCTAGGAGGGCAAACGCCACAGTGGCGTCTTAGAAAATGAGGAACAGAAGGTGCCTTACAGCACCCAGATTGGATTGGACATTGGTTCGAGAAGGATTAGGCTTCAGCACCAAGATACACAATAAATAGCCAAAACAAAATAAAAAAATTCCTTCCAGTAGCACCTTAAAGACCAACTAAGTTAGTTCTTGGTATGAGCTTTCGTGTGCATGCACACTTCTTCAGATACACTGAATGCATGCACACGAAAGCTCATACCAAGAACTAACTTAGTTGGTCTTTAAGGTGCTACTGGAAGGAATTTTTTTATTTTGTTTTGACTATGGCAGACCAACACGGCTACCTATCTGTAATAAATAGCCAGTTCCTCAAATCCAGTCACATCCTGAAGTGACTAACAGACAAGATTGAATACAACACAGGACTACGCTGGAGGAATAGACAATACCAGCCACAGATTTTTCAGAAGGATCAATAATGTCACATGCTTTTCTTAGCTTTGCCAAACCCTATCTACAGCCTTGCAAGCAGACATGAACAATGTGATGTCTTCTGGAGGCTGTATAGGTCTTTGCAATATGACTTTCTTTTTTAATCAACCAGTATTTATTGATATTTTTGATGATGTTTTTATGGATGCTTTTGCCGATTTGCTTTTAACGTCTATCGTTTATCACCTTTGTATATTATAATGAAACTGTGGATTACAAACAAACAAACAAACAAACCAATATTTTGGACAACAGCTCCCATCAGACCAGCCACAATAGCCAATGGGCAGGGATGATGGGGAACTGTGGTCCACAATATCTCAAGGTGACCGTGCTGGGGTCTGCCCCTGTTTTAAGGAATGAACTAACTCTGGGAATCATTTGTAGGAGTTGTTAAACCATTCCTGCTTCTCTACCCGCACCCTGCCTCAGATTTATAAATCTTAAGAACTAAAGAAAAAAAATACTGAAAAATCAATGATGTGTTTTGTTGTGAATTGGCCAGAACAATTTTCACTCCTTTGGGAAAATATAACACAATATGCTACATTTGGAAGACACTATATCCGTCTCTGATGCAGAAATGTGGAGAACTGAATAAGATTCGGAAAAGAGAGAAAATCCAAAACCGACATATTCACCCATTCCTAATCTTTACATCATCCTTCCAAACACAACCCTGCTCATCATCTTGATGACTGAATAAAATGGAAGCCAGTCTGGCATGCTGGTTTAAGGTGTTGGATTACGGCTGGGGAGACCAATGAAGCTGATTGGATGACCTTGGCCCAATCTCACAGACTAACCAGTCCTGAGGATGGAATGGGGTGAACCATGTCAGCTGACATGCATTCCTAGGAGGAAAGGTGGGAAGCAAAGGTGGTAAAATGAAATTAACCATCTCCCTCCCCCCCCATCTTCAATTGCAGATGGAAAAAAGGAAAATACTATAGACAAAGACTGTGTAACTGCTAGCATCTGTACCAGTTCCGCCATTGAATTGTACTTTGGACCTGGAAGATTCATGAGGACAGTTGTGTACTGTTGCATCGAAAATTTGTGCAAAAAAATTGAATCCAAATGTGGGTATATAATGGGGTTGGGGGCTAGCTCCTCTCCCCAATCTTCTTCCCTCGCCATGTCCTTCCTTCCACCTGTTCCCTGAAGCCAGGTGTGCACATGTGACATGCCCCTGAGTCTCTGATTTTTGCCGTATGGTCTGTAAATGTGGAAGTGGCCTTTAACCTTCAAAGCTACTAGCTGCCTTCCCTATGAATATATCTCGCCCTTTTCACAACCACCTTGAAGGTAGATATAATTAGCTGTGCTTTGGCCTAGTAGTGGCTGGTGCTACTTGGGACCTGCAAAGCAGAGAGTTATGGTCCTGTTCCTTCTCACTCCTTCTCAGTGGCAATGCTGAGAATAAGGAGGAGGAAGCTGCCACAGCCAGTTCCACCTACTGGGTGTAAGCAGGAAGGTTGGGAAATGGAAGATGGCTGAAGGCTGAAAGAATTTGGTCAGGCAGCAGACCCTCCCTCTACAATGGGCTGGGCTTTCCATGAGGAAACGTGAAGTGACCGCCTTGGTCAGTGGGATCCACAGGGGCACCAAAACGCAATGTAGATCTTCCTTTCCCTCTTGTTCCCGATCTAGATATTCCCTAGTGGAGATGGGTGCGCCATTTTGTGGCTCCCTGTAAGGTGCCGAAACATCTTGGGCCAGTCCTGTCCACAGCTGTAAACAACCAAGCTGCCTCCTCCAAACCCTTAAGCGTTTCCACACCTTGCTTTCAGTTCCACCGATTGAAACCAGAATGAACGGAAAGCAGTGCCCTGCCTGCCACATGTGGTCGGACACGTGCAAAGAAGAGATGGTGAACTGCACAGGACACAATGTGTACTGCTTTGACGTGTCTTCGCATTCACATGCCCGTAAGCACTTCCCCAGACATTGTGTCCCTTGAAGCCCACATCCTCCCCGCCAATTTTCTAGGTTATGTATCATCATCATCATCTTTGGCAATCCCTTGTACCCGAGTAAGTTTGTCTTCCATAAACACGGTTTTAACAGTGAGTCCGCAAGTGACTCTGGAGGCTGATTCTGGATCCACATGTCCTTCCACAGTGGGGACATTGGTTTCTGGGCGGGAGTTGATTACGGTGTGGATTTGCCAAGCGTGCCTTCCTCTTAGCACGTTTCTCCCTTGCATCCTGAGTTTGTGTGTCTTCAAAGCTCATGACACCTTTGTTAAAGGCTATTCTCCAACTGGAGCTCTCGCAGGCCAGTGTTTCCCAATTGCTGGTGTTTATACTACATTTTTTTTAGATTTGCCTTGAGACAGTCTTTAAACCTCTTTTGTTGACCACCAGCATTACACTTTCCATTTTTAAGTTCAGAATAGAGTAGTTGCTCTGGAAGACGATATCATCACATATAATCATCACATATAATCTGAGCCATGCTGAGTTCAGAGGAACAAGCAGATCGCCACTGTTCCCTTCCATAAGATGTGTTTTTTTAAAAAACAAAAAAACCCTACCTCTTATCTTCTGAGTTAAATCACACAGGCTTCTTCTTTCAGCTGTTTCTCACGTAAATGCTTTGGTTGCATATTGTTAGAAAGCTGTCTGCCGAAATTTGCATCATATTAATTTTTGCTTTGCTGTTCTCCAACCCGGGAATGTCTATGAAAATGCATTTATCGGGTGTAAACTATGCAAGAAGAAATATGCATATTAGTAAAAATCACATCCAAAATGCATTCTATTAGGTAAAATTTCAAAATATAGAAAGGTGTATATTTGGCAAAATTTGCCTACAACCCAGTGTATGTTGGAGGAAAGACTGAAATGGTTATGAGTTTTCATGGGGAATATTTCATGGGGAAAATAGCAATCTGATGTGCAAATGTGGAGAACTGAATTTAAGACAGGAAAAAGGAGAAACTGAGATGGACTGATTTGCTCATCCTTACACCGGATATCATTGAGCTCCACTATCTAGGAAAAATGTGTGATTTGGAGAATAGCTGAAAGCTGTTATGATTCCCATAATCCCCTCTCTTCTCTTCCATTTCCAGAAACAAACAGTGTGGACAGAACCATGAAAGGCTGTACTACTAAGTCTGTCTGTTCCTCATTAAGAAGTGGCCGCAGTCCCATTTTGGGAAATTCTGATCTGATCAGGAGGGCGACATGCATTCCAGAGGTTTCTCGGGGATCTCAATGTTCTGGCTTTCTCCTACCAACCTTCTCTGGGCTCCTCCTGCTCTTGAAAATCCTCATGTAAAGGGACCTGCATGGGATTGTATCAGCTCTGCCTTCAATCAAGCCTTCCACCTATCTATAGGCGACTTTTTCATACTTCAATTGGGCCTTCCAGATGGATTTTCTCTGATTCACTGAGTGAAAATAAACCTCAGGTGGAAATCAATTGCAATTGGAATCGGGGGGGTTTTCTTCTCCTTTATACGTAAAAAATGTGTTTTGTGTAAGGAAGCTATTCAGTCAAGCATTCTGTCCTATTGCTTTGCATAGGTTCGAGGTCCAAGCAATACGGCTATATATTCACGTTGAACAAGGCAGAAGCAAATACCCCCGCTTTGGGGGTATTCACAGACCACCTTGGATTCTGAGGTGGTTGCCGATGAAGCAGGGGTGGCAGCGATGTTTCAGAATCAGCCTTCAAAAAAGTTTTGTGGCAGGGAAGTCCTTCGGGCTCAATTTGATCCACTTTTAACCCCTCTCAGGATTTTCATAAAAGGAAAATGAAAGGGAGGGAAAGAAGGGGTTAAGAACACAGGACAAGCCCTGTTGCATCAGCTCAGGTGCTCATCTCGTCTTGTGCTCACATTTACCAGGGGAATTTACTATGGGGCAAATGCAGAAAACAACATTATCATTATTATTATTCATTAAATTTGTATACTGCCCTATGCCCACGGGTCTCATGGTGGCTCACAAGATAAAATGACATCATATTAGGGGAAATTACTTAAAAAATGTGTACATTAGCTTCAACTGCGTACAAAAATGTGCTTATTAGGAGAATTCTACTCCCAAATGCCAAAGAATACAAAGAGTGCTTTAAAAAAGGGAAATCTGCCACAGAAATGTGGAGAGCTGCATTTAAGCCTGGGTAAACAAAGAGACTGAGAGAACCGATCTTAGCGGATCTTCCTATCCTTAGTTTGGGTGGAGGAAAGAGAGGGGTGAGTGGAATTGGCAAAGGTGGAATTCGCATTCATGGCTCTGCACAGTTTCCCCTCTGGCCTCATCCACCATTCGCAGGTGTCCCTGAAAGGTTGGCTCAGAAGGTATTCAAGCTGTTGGGCTGAAAAAGATTCCTCCCCTCCCCTACTTTAGATACTCCAAGCTGATTAGGGCAGGTGTGGAAAAGCTTTCGTTCTCAATATGTCACTTATATAATAATAATAATAATAATAATAATAATAATAATAATAATAATAATTTATTTGTACACCGCCCATCTGGCTGGGTTTCCCCAGCCACTCTGGGCAGTTTCCATAAAAGCCAAAAATACACTAAAATATCACACATTAAAAACTTCCCTGAACAGGGCTGCCTTAAGATGTCTTCTGAATGTCAGGTAGTTATTTATCGCTTTGACATCTGATGGGAGGGCGTTCCACAGGGCAAGCGCCACTACCGAGAAGGCCCTCTGCCTGGTTCCCTGTAGCTTTGCTTCTCGCAATGAGGGAACCGCCAGAAGGCCCTCGGCGCTGGACCTCAGTGTCTGGGCAGAATGATGGGGGTGGAGACGCTCCTTCAGGTATACTGGACCGAGGCTGTTTAGGGCTTTAAAGGTCAACACCAGCACTTTGAATTGTGCTCGGAAACGTACTGGGAGCCAGTGTTATGTGGTCTCGGCGGCCGCCCCCAGTCACCAGTCTAGCTGCCGCATTCTGGATTAGTTGTAGTTTCCGAGTCACCTTCAAAGGTAGCCCCACGTAGAGCGCATTGCAGTAGTCCAAGCAGGAGATAACTAGAGCATGCACCACTCTGGCGAGACAGTCCGCGGGCAGGTAGGGTCTCAGCCTGCGTACCAGGTGGAGTTGGTAGACAGCTGCCCTGGATACAGAATTGACCTGCGCCTCCATGGACAGCTGTGAGTGCAAAATGACTCCCAGGCTCGCACCTGGTCCTTCAGGGGCACAGTTACCCTATTCAGGACCAGGGAGTCCTCCACACCAGCCCGCCCCCTGTCCCCCAAAAACAGTACTTCTGACTTGTCAGGATTCAACCTCAATCCATTAGCCGCCATCCATCCTCCAACCGCCTCCAGGCACTCACACAGCTAGCTCCCTGTATACCTAGACTTTGGCTATGTTTGCCAGGGCTGATGAGAGTAGTCTTTCAGCATCATGGAGGGCCAAAGTTGCCTCACACTTGATTTCGGTCTTTCAGAATTGTCCCCTATATTTTGGACTGGAAGCCAAAGGAGTTTTTTTAATACTGCCAAAGCATGCTTCCGACAAGCCGTCTCAGTGAGCTGTGTTCAGTACTAGCTTCAGTTTCAAAAGCACCTTCAAGGAGAGCCCCACGTGCAACATTAGAAGTTACAAAGCATGGATAATGGATGACTTTTCCAGCAGATGATGATGATGATGATATTCATTCATTCATTCATTCATTCATTCATTCATTCATTCATTCATTCCCTGCCCATCTGGCTGGGTTTCCCCAGCCACTCTGGGCGATTCCCAACAGAATATTAAAAACACAATAAAACATCAAATGTTAAAAACGTCCCTAAACAGGGCTGCCTTCAGATGTCTTCTAAAAGTCAGATAGTGGGCATTCCACAGGGCGGGTGCCACCACCAAGAAGGCGCTCTGCTTGGCTCCCTGTAACCTCACTTTTCGCAGTGAGGGAACTACCAGAAGGCCCTCGGAGCTGGATTTCAGTGTCCAGGTTGAACGATGGGGGTGGAGACACTCCTTCAAATATACTGGACTGAGGCCGTTTAGGGCTTTAAAGGTCAGCACCAACACTTTGAATTGTGCTTGGGAACGTACTGGGAGCCAATGTAGGTCTTTCAGGACAAGTGTTATATGGTCTTGGCAGCCACGCCCAGTCACCAGTCTAGCTGCCGCATTCTGGATTAATTGTATGCCACCATTACAGTCCATGACAGTGCCATCTAGTGAATACGCATAGAATGATTTCAATGGAAGAGCGATCTCATTTTACTTTATTTTTTAATTTTTAAACTTCAAACAAAATTAAAGGTTGTAATCCAACTTTGTCCATTGCTACAATACTATAAAATGATCACAAAAAGCATTAATTATACCAGAGCTTTTTTTCTTACAAAATGTTTAAGGGTGCTCTCATTTTGACTCAAGAAAAACACCATTTTATAAGCCGCCGTCGGGGGTAGCAACCGCACTGACAATTCACCATGCTAGAGAAAAAACTTACTTTTTTAAGTTTCTTCTCCTGTTAGATTCACAAAATGTTTAGAGGTATGTGTATCCCTGCTTCCCCCCGGGGAAAAAATGCGCTGAATTATACATTACTGCCATGTTGGCTCATTTAGTGTTTTCAGTCGATATCTAACTCTACTTCCTCAGATGTTTTTAAGCAGAGGTTGGATGGCCATCTGTCATGGATGCTTTTGCTGAGATTCCTGCATTGCAGGGGGTTGGACTAGATGACCCTTAGGGTCCCTTCCAACTCTACAATCCTATGATTCGAACAGCCACAGTGGCTCCTTTAAAGTTTCCAATCAATATACCCTGTCCATAAGCATTCTTCCAGTGTTGATGGCATTAAAACATTTTTTTATTATTAATAAAAGGAAAAGGAGACAAAATAGTGCCAAATGTATCTTTTTTGGAAATGCCTTTGACTACTCGACGTGTGAGGTGTTCTGACAGAGCTATGTTCCAGATATTGTCAACCTAAGCCTCAGTTAGTCTATTAGAAACTTCCTTCCACTGCTGGGCAATAGCTTGACTGCTGTGAACAAGGAGGAAATAAATTCTTTAGATGTGAGAGTAGAATTTGGAATCACCTCTGGCTTCTATGGAATCTTAGGGGGGGGTTTCCTAATAAAAGTCACGATGATAACGCTCCTGTCACCTTAGGAGGCATGGAATCTTAAAGGCTTATACATCTGCTGTTGGGAGGTAAGCTGAACTCTGGTTGAAATCCAGTTATTTTCTTTTCACAAGAACAGAAGGACCTGAGAAGAGCCTTAATGAATATCTAGTTTGGCACACTCTTTTCCACTGTGGCTATTCTGTGTGCTCCTGGAAACTCAAAGGTTTCCCGATAGACTCAGCCCAAAAGCAGAGCACAAGCACTTTATCCTTTTCCCATTCCCAGATGACTACTATTCAAAGGTGTGGTGCCCTGATAGTGGAGGAAACATGTGACCATAATAGCTAGTGCCCACTGATAGCTTTAAAGGTAAAGGTAAAGGTAAAGGGACCCCTGACCATTAGGTCCAGTCGTGACCGACTCTGGGGTTGTGGCGCTCATCTCGCTTTACTAGCCAAGGGAGCCGGCGTACATCTTCCGGGTCATGTGGCCAGCATGACTAAGCCACTTCTGGCGAACCAGAGCAGCGCACGGAAACGCTGTTTACCTTCCCACCGGAGCGGTACTGTCAGGGACTCAAGAGCGGGAGCACAGGGAAGGGAGGAGATGGAGAGCGAGGGGGAGCAATCCGAGGGCAGCGTAGGAGAAGATGACAGTAGCCCGAGAGATTCCATGAGCCTCTCCAGCGAATCAGAAGATTCCCAGAGGGAGGCGCCAATGGCCAGGGCAAGGGGGGTCCCAGGGGGGACGCGCCAGAAGCAAGGGGCCAGCGGGGACTCCCAGAGCAGCGGCTGGAGATCAGGACCAGCTTCCCCACCAGAGCGCAGTGGGGGGGAAGAATCCCAGGTATCAGGGACAGCGTCTCCTCCAGGAGGGAGAGAAGATGAGTTAGGGTTGACCACGCCTCCATCGGAGAGCGAGGGAACGGTCAAGAGGAAGGTTGCCGGCTGGGCGCACGCGCCAAGTTCAAATGTACAGGCGAGCGGCACAGCAGGTAGCCCGGATAGGGAACCAGGTCCTAAAGCCCGCCGGAGGGAGGGGCAAGAATCAGGGGAGTCAGCATCAGAAGAGTCCAGAAAAGGTGAAACCCCAGCGGGCAGGAGGGCCCAGAGGAGGAAGGAGCTAAGGAAGAGGTGGACCAAGGCTAGAGTCTTAAACTGGTGTGGAAGGGGAGGAGACTCAGACAGAGCTTCGCTGGTCTACTGTTTAAGACGTAGAGCTACGCGCTGCAGCTTTGAAATGGAAACTGAACTTCAATAAAGACTTTTGTACATAACGACAGCCTGGCATTGGTCCTCTGTGAGCTGGGACCTAGGGGCAGCTCTGACAGGTACCTATTTATCTACTTGCACTTTGACATGCTTTTGAACTGCTAGGTTGGCAGGAGCAGGGACCGAGCAATGGGAGCTCACCCCGTCGTGGGGATTTGAACTGCCGACCTTCTGATCAGCAAGTCCTAGGCTCTGTGGTTTAACCCACAGCGCCACCTGTGTCCCTTACTGATAGCTTTACCCTCCCTGAATTTGTTTAACCCCTGTTCAAATCCATCTAAATTGATGGTTATACCCACATCTTTTGGCAGAAGATGCCATAGTATGATGATACACTGTTTGAAAAAGGATTTCTCCTCTTGTCTTTTCCCGAATCTTTTCTTCCTCCAGGTACTAGGTGTGAGAGGAAGAAAAACCTCTCTCAGGATGCAAACATTTCTCAGTTTTCTTTCTTCTTCTTCTTTTGGACTGCTTAGTTATTCCTGGGGATGACACGTACTTATAATCAGTGGCGATGGTTGTAGCTCAACGTTAGAGCTAGAGGTGGGAAGGCCTGGGAAAAAACCTGGAAAAATTGGGGGGGGGACGGGTTTCCCCCTGTTTTTCCCCAGAAAAATTGAAAAAAAAAAGTTTGATATAGTTTGAATATTCCACACCCCCCCCCCCCATTTTTCCTGGGGTGGAAAAACGGCTTTGGAAAAAAACACAGAATAAAACCTGTCCGCCCCCCCATTCCCCCCCAGCCTTCCAGAACCCACACTTTGAAGCTCCCTGGCAACTGATACAAGGCAGGTGCTCTCACTGTAATCTTTCCAGCAACTGCTCAAAACATTTTCGTTAGGGCCAGCCCATCGGAACACATAGAAGCTGCATGCGATTTACTTCCTTTTAACCACTGCTGACTTTAATCATCTTTTGAATACTCTTAAATACTTGCTTTTAACTGTGTGTTATCAATCATTATAATGTTCTGTTGTATATTTTTGTAAAGTGTTTAGAAGCTCTCTTAGCATCGTGCGGTTTATAATATATAATAACAAATTCAATTTAAAAAACACTTTCAAACAGAGTTTGAGCCTTAGTGCAACATACTACAGTACAGTGGTACCTCGGGTTAATTACAATTTCTGTTCTCATCCTGAAGCAAAGTTCTTAACCTGAGGTACTATTTCTGGGTTAACAGAGTCTGTAACCTGAAGTGTATGTGACCTGAAGCATATGTAACCCGAGGTACCACTGTAGTACCACCGTTCAGCCTTGACACTGAGGTCCAGCTCCGAGGGCCTTCTGGTGGTTCCCTCCCTGCGAGAAGTGAGGTTACAAGGAACCAGGCAGAGGGCCTTCTTGGTAGTGGTGCCCGCCCTGTGGAACAGCCTCCCATCAGATGTCAAGGAAATAAACAACTATCTGACTTTTAGAAGACATCTGAAGGCAGTCCTGTTTAGGGAAGTTTTGAATGTCTGTTGTTTTATTGTGTTTTTAATATTCTGTTGGGAGCCGCCCAGAGGAAGCTCTTCAAGATCCTCTGGGCATTTTACCCAGGTCAGCTGACTGGGCTCCACCCCCCCCTCTTGTTTCAGGTCCTTTCAGCTAGGGTATTCAATTCACCTCGGACACAGTTTCACTGGCTCTCCCCTCACCATCACCATGCAGGATCTCCTGAAACTCTCCATCTTCTTTGTCCTCCTTACAACAGGTATGGAAGGACGGCTCACTCGTGGGAGATTTATTCCATTGGGGTAGCTGGGGTCAGATGCGAATTGGCATCACGAGACTGGCAGGAGTATAAGACGGAAGGCATATCCAAGATCTTTTTAATCTTTAATTATTATTTTTTAAATTTGATTTATTTTTAAAAGAAACAGCTTTGGAAGCAATTTAGAATATGGCATTAATAACCATTTTCAATAAAGTGTAATCACACAAATAGGGTTAGTCATTTTTTATAAAAAGGCCTGCAACCTTCCTCTTTGTCCAGGAGCTTCTATAACATGTGAAGTTTGTTCGGCCGAAGGATACATCTGCAATGGCACGTTGACAACCTGCCCTCCCGAGAAAGATACCTGCATGATTGCATACTCCGAAAATACTCTACGTGAGTGGGATCGAGGTTATTGAAACATAGGTAGAGTCAGAACGTTGGTCCACCTGGCTCAGTATGGTCTATGCGGACCAGTCCAGGATCTCAGACAGGGAATCTTTCTCCAAGTCCTACCTGGTGATGCTGGGGAGGGAACTTCTGCTTCCACAGCAGGTGGTCTACCACTGAGCTATGACCCTTGCCCTCAGGACACGTGGGCACAGGACAAGATCAGCCAAGGTCACTGACTGTTAGGGCAGGGATTGCGTGTTGGACGGGTCCTCGCCTCATGTTATCGTCAGTAATCACCTCAATGAACAAGCTGATTGAGTCATGCCTTAAATCTTGGCATCTACTGTTCTAACAGCCCATTACAGTGGTGCCCCGCAAGACGAATGCCTCGCAAGACGAAAAACTCGCTAGACGAAAGAGTTTTCCGTCTTTTGAGTCATTCCGCAAGACGAATTTCCCTATGGGCTTGCTTCGCAAGACGAAATGCCTTGCGAGTTCTTGAGAGTTTTTTTTCCTTTTTCTTAAAGCCGCTAAGCCGCTAATAGCCGCTAAGCAGCTAAGCCGCTAATAGCCATGCTTCGCTGGACGAAAAAACCGCTAGACGAAGAGACTCACGGAATGGATTAATTTCGTCTTGCGAGGCACCACTGTAGTTTTCAGGTCCAATTCAAAGCACTGGTTTGGACCTATCAAGCCTTCAACAGCTCAGGACTGCAATACCTCAAGGACCACCTCTTTCCATATATACTGATGCAGACACTGTGGTCATCATCTGAGGCCCTTCTTCATGAGCCTCCTTTGCGAGAGATCTGGAGGGCGGCAACATGGGAACAGGCCTTTTCTGTGGTGGCTCCCCACTTGCGGAAGTCCGCTCACTCTTCTTGTTTAAATGTTTCTTTGGTTGTCCTTGAATCCTCACGACATGCTTGCTACACTGGTTTAGAGTGTTGGAAGGGACACGGATGGCACTGTGGTCTAAACCACTGAGCCTCTTGGATTTGCTGTTTGGAATTTCAGTGGTTCGACTCACCATGACAGGGTGAGCTCCCTTTGCTTTGTCCCAGCTCCTGCCAACCTAGCAGTTCGAAAGCATGCCAGTGCAAGTAGATAAACAGGTACCACTGAGGCGGGAAGGTAAACGGCATTTCCATGTGCTCTGGCTTCCATCATGGTGTCCTGTTGCACCAGAAGCAGCTTAGTCATGCTGGCCACATGACCTGGAAAGCTGTCTGTGGACAAACGCTGGCTCCCTCGGCCTGAAAACAAGATGAGCGCCACAACCCCATAGTCGCCTTTGACTGGACTTAACTGTCCAGGGGTCCTTTACCTTTTTACCTAGTGTGCTAGACTAAGGCTGGGGAGACCAGAGAAGCTTATTGGGTGATCTTGGCCCGATCTCTCAGTCTAACCATGGAGGCTGACTTGAGTTCTTTGGAGGAACAGGTGGGATATAAATGTAGGAAATGCAGTGAAATCAAATTGACCCACTCCCTCTCATCCATTGTAGGTAAAAACGTTGAACGCAGTGTAGACAAAGACTGTGTCACTCTGGAGGAGTGTGCCAATACTGCCATGGAATTGTACTTTGGACCTGGGAAAGCCTTAAGGACAGTTGCCTCCTGCTGTAATGAGAAGATGTGTGGCATAGTTAACCCTAATTGTAGGTCTATCATTTGTGTGTGTGTGTGTGTGTGTGTGTGTGTGTGTGTTTGATCCTCTCCCCATGCTTTTCCCCCCATCATGGCATCTCAGATTCAAACCCTGACATTTCCAGATAGGGAGCAAAATATCTTAGAAATACCAATTTCTTTATATCTAGAGATGAAAGCAAAGCACTGCCTCTCCAAACCACTTGCATTGCAGCCTGAGGCTGTGCTCTTGGAAAGAGAATGGCTTAAACATCCTTTCTCTTCGGTGCTTCAGAACCAAGAGCTAATTCGCACGCCCAAAATGGAGACCTGTAACACAATCCTTTCTCGTGTGATCTTAGTTAAACACCTCGTGGCAGAGCTAGCAGAGCTGCATTCTCAGTTAATTAATCATTTCCTGTTAGGCTCTCGGCAACTCTTTTGCTTAGCTTCAGTGGACAAACGTTTCCATATTGTGCTTTCAGTGGTACACAGACAGACATATATAGAGAGTTATTTTATATTTCAACTGTTCAGTTAAACAATTATGCCTAACAGTAGAATGCTGGAGGCAGGGACCCTGTGCAAAAATAGTAAGGAGTTCTCAACCCTCTGCAACCACAGACCGCAAACCAGACTGCTAACCTCTGACCCTATCCCATGAAAGCACCTCTGATGTGCACTGTCAATGAGTCCCTCTGGAGGTCGTTTTGGAGGAGTGGTATGGATTCGAACTCCAGGCAGCTTGCCAGTTTGCAGGGGAAGAAATGTCCATTTGCAGGCACAGTTTGAATCCAATTGAAACATTATTATTATTATTATTATTATTATTATTATTATTATTCATACCCTGCCCATTTGGATGGGTTTCCCCAGCTGCTCTGGGTAGTTTCCAGCAGAATATAAGAACATAATAAAACGTCAAGCGTTAAAAACTTCCCAATACAGGACTGCCTTCAATAATCTCACTCGGCTACGAGTGATCGCCAAAGATCTTCTAAAAGTTGTGTAGTTCTTTATCTCCTTGACATCTGATGAGAGGTCTACTACCGAGAAGGCCCTCTGCCTGGTTCCCTGTAACTTCACTTCTTGCAGTGAGGGGATGGAACAGACCTTCTTCATTCAGCTGATGAGTGCTTACTGCAAGGCCTTTTGAAAGCATGTTGCCAGTACCAATCAGCTGCTTGGTGAGCCTCTTTGATGGACGGGTGATGACAGGACTGTGGCCCAGCCCACCTAGTAAAGTTGGCTTATGGTGATCAGGGGTAGGTCCAGTCCGCCACTCTTACCAACCAGCCTCTAAACATGGAGGTGGCATTTAGGTTACTAGCTGCTGGTGGGTGCCTCCTCCACTAGTGAACCTCATCCCCTTTCAAAATTTCTCTAGCATTGCTTTCACCCAGCGGTAGCTGGTGCTATTTTGGACTGGGCATTGGCAACGGAATGCCAGGATCGTGGTCCCCCAGGGCGCAGCAGAAGGGTCAGCCTCAGAAATTGAGCAAGGAGCCGACTCTTCAGCTGAGAGCTGTCTGTCTGAGTTAGAGAAGACAGCCCAGGCTCCTTCCTTCCCAGGCAAGACATTCACTGTTAGCTCTCAGGGTGAAGGAGAGTTGGAAGGCAGCCAGAGTGAAGCCGGCCTACCAGCAGATAGGCAAGAGGCAGAGACAGTGTCCACTGAGAGTGGGCAGGGGGAAGGCCAGCTTTTCAGTCCCCGTACCAGGAGATTCCCCTTCATGGATCACTGCCTTGCCGTGGCGAAGGGGCTTGAATAACTCAGAGAAGCTATGAGCTATGGCGTGCAGGGCCACCCAAGATGGACAGGTCATAGTGGAGAGTTTTGACCAAATGTGATCCACCTGGAGCAGGAACCGGCAAGCCACTCCAGTATCCCTGCCAAGAAAACCCCATGGACAAAGGCAACAGGCATATAAAAGTTATGACGCTGGAAGATGAGCCCCTCAGGTCGGAAGGCGTCCAACATGCTACTGAGGAAAGATTGAGGGCATTAGGAGAAGGGGATGACAGAGGACGAGATGGTTGGACAGTGTTCTCGAAGCTATGAACATGAGTCTGATGAAACTGCGGGAGGCAGTGGAAGACAGGAGTGCTTGGTGTGCTCTGGTCCATGGGGTCACGAAGAGTCAGACACAACTAAACGACTAAACAACAACAACCAGGAGGTTGGAGAGGCTCAGAGAGTTGCTGAAGGGGAGGAGGAGAAAGGCACGGTTCTGGCGTCCTTCCTGTTGGGGGAGAGATTCTGAGTCGGACTGAGCAACTCCTTTGCCGAGAGCGGGTGGGAAGTTTTGCTGTGGAGATGTTTGTGTTTTTTGTAAATAAATGTACATAAAGCTGACGGACAGGGCTGTCTTTAGCATATGCTCCGCCGGGATGCAAAGATCCGCCCAGCACCCCCAAATTTAGTTTAGCCATGCCCAAATTTTAAGGGAGGGGGGTGAGCTCAAAGTTATTGAGCTTTTTTGGGGAGGGGGTGAAATAACTGCTTTTGTTTCCTGACTTGTCGTATTTGACGCTACGGAGTAAGTAACAGAGCAACGGGGTGAGGGGGTGGGGGGCAGGGACTTTCGCTCCATTGCTTTCTACTGCCGCCAATCGAGAGGGACCGGTGTACAGTAGGTATACATTTGGTGCCACTCAGAATTCAGCGCCCGGGTGCCCTGCACCCCTTGGACCTCCTGGGTAAAGATGGCCCTGCCTAAGGAGACTCATTACTGCTTAGCGGACTGGTTGCATGCCAGGGATCATTAGGCGGAAGTCAGAATGGAGCTGGATGGGCAGCACTCCATCTGCCTCCAAAGTTGTAAACTCTGAGCTGCCTCTTTCAGATCCTTGAGTGTTTCTACACCTGTTTTCAGTGCCGCCATTAGAAATGAAATGGAATGGAAAGCAGTGCCCTGCCTGCCACGAATGGTCAAACACATGCAAAGAGGAGGTGGTGAATTGCACGGGAGCCAACATGTACTGCTTTGATATATCGGCACACGTGCATTCTGGTAAGTGCAACCCCAGATGCAGCATGACTTGGGACCCCAAATCCTCCTTTCCACCTATTTTCACATAGGATCATGTGTAAGCCGAGCCATGCTGATTTAAGGCATGCCACTCTTCACTTCCCTAAGACGTGAGCTTTTATAGAAAACAAAATACCTACCTCTAATTCTCTTATTTAAATTGCTCCCATTGTGTTTGCTTCTTACGTGAATGCTTTGATCTCATTTTGCAACACAAAATTTTGTCCTTCGGAATTGGCACTTTGCTAAATTTCATTGTGCAGTTCTCCAACCAAGGCGTGTGTACAAAAACGCATTCTGTTAGGGTAATTTGCTATTATTATTATTATTATTATTATTAGGGGCAAAATTGCATGCAAATGTGAGTGTATTGGGAGAAACATACTAAATTTGTGGTGCGTTTTCATGGGGGATGTTAAAAAAATGGAAAGTGATATGAAAATGTGGAGAACGTGATTTAAGATTGGAGAAAAGAGAAACTGAAATTGACATATTTGCTCATCCCCACAGGGTTGATAGCCATTTTTTTTAAGCTCCATTCCTTAAGTACCAGATTTGTTTAGTGGCAAGGAGAGGGTAAATTTCATCTAGGTGGGATGTACTGGTTTGGAGAATAGCTGGAAGAAATTAATGTCTTCTCCTGTTTTCCATTTCCAGAAAAAATCGTGGACAGGACCCTTAAAGGCTGCACTAGTAAGTCCTTCTGTCTCTCACTAAAAAGTGGCCGCACTCCCATGTTGGGGGGTTCTGATGAGCTTAGGAAGGCAGAATGTTCACCAAATGTTTCCCGGGGAGCTCAGTGCTCTGATCTCTTCCTTCCAACCTTCTCTGGGCTCCTGCTCCTGAAGATCCTCTCATAAACAGGCACGTGCATGGGATTGCATCAGCTATGTATTCAATCAAGCCTCCCTTCTATCTATAGGTGACTTTTTGCAACTGCTGTTTGGCCTTCCGGAGGGATTTTCTCTGATTCACAGAGTGAAAATAAACCTCAGGTTGAAATCCATTGCAATTTGAATTGTAATTCTTTTTTTCTTTTTTTTTTTAAATGTAATTTGTGTCAAGACCCCCATTGTTCAGCCCACATATTGAGATCCAGCTCCGAGGGCTTTCTGGTGGTTTCCTAACTGCGAGAAATGAAGTGTCAACCATGGCAACATTGAAGTTGTGTAAGGAGCTTGATCGTTACAGCTATGTCAGTACATCGTCATGGAAGGGGGGTGGGTCGGAGAAGCTCTGGGAGTCTGCTGGCTGAGGCTGATTGAACTTAATGAGTAGAATCACTTTCAGGGTTGGTGTTAGACTCTGGATATTAGACATCGTCTGAATCACCAAGGGCTGAGTCCCAGGTTTTTTTGTGGTAGCAGGGGGGTTATTGACAGACTTTGGTGGTCTGCCCCATGTGGCTATAGTAATAATAATAATAATAATAATAATAATAATAATAATAATAATAATAATAATAATTTATTATTTATACCCCACCCATATGTCTGGGTTTCCCCAGCCACTCTGGGCGGCTTCCAACAAAGTATTAAAATACAGTGGTCTGTTAAACATTAAAAACTTCCCTAAACAGGGCTGCCTTCAGATGTCCTCTAAAAGTCTGGTAGTTGTTCTTCTCTTTGACATCTGGTGGGAGGGTGTTACACAGGGTGGGTGCCACTACTGAGAAGGCCCTCTGCCTGGTTCCCTGTAACTTTGCTTCTCGCAATGAGGGAACCGCCAGAAGGCCCTCAGCGCTGGACCTCAGTGTCCGGGCAGAACGATGGGGGTGGAGACGCTCCTTCAGGTATACTGGGCCGAGGCCGTTTAGGGCTTTAAAGGTCAACACCAGCACTTTGAATTGTGCTCGGAAACGTACTGGGAGCCAATGTAGATCTTTCAAGACTGGTGTGTCTTGAAATATAGGGCTCTATTCTCCCTTGACGGGTCTCAAGTCATCCAAGCTTGGTACTTGAGGGAGCAGCTAGGGCTGACCAATGGCAGAGTGGATTGCCATCTCCCTTTCATAGCCTCCTACAGCTGTCTGGTTGATTCCATGCCAAGGAAGGCACCCGTCTGTTGTGGTGACTTACGGTTCTGTCACTTTAAGAGATGTGGAATCTTAAGGGCCTACGTGTCAGTTACTGGAGGTAGGTTGAACAGGAGTTTAAATGCAGTTCCTTCCTTTTCATAACAACAGAAGGAGCTGAGAAGAACCCTACTGAGTCAGGGGAGAGCAGACTTCCACGAGTGGTGGTGGACTTTCCTTCCTTGGAGGGTTTTGAGCAGAAAACCATGGCCACCTGCCATGGATGATTCAGTTGAGATTTCTGCACTGCAAAGGGGTTGGACTGGACGACCCTCTGGGTCCCTTCCAACTCTACAGTTCTATGATAGACCCAAAGCATACCTAGCCTAGCATCACCTTTTGCACGGTGGCCAACCTGGTGCCTCTGGAAGCCCACCATGGTCAATGGCCAGGGATGATCGGAGCAGTAGCTCAAGAACAAGTGACAGGCTACAGGTCTCCCATCCTTGGTGTAAATGCACACTGGTGAAAGCTGCCAGTTGTCAAACATGCTTCCTCTGGCTGTCATTACAGGCTCTTTGAGCCAAAGAAGTTGATTCGTCACATGTATTTCTCATCATCATTACCATGCAGGATCTCCTGAGGCTCTTCCCCTTCTTTGTTATTCTAACTACAGGTAAGGAGATGCTGGTAGCCTAGTGGGGATTTTCTTTTATTTTACAGTGGGGCAAATAGGGCCAGGGCCAAATTGAGGTTGCTCAGGGATGGCATCAGTAGGTGGCATTGTTAGGCAACTGTGGAGGCTCCTGCCTGTTTGGGAACCCACTGCTGATTCCCAGAGCATCCTGGTTCTGCTCTTTCTCCTTACTGCCTCCCCCATGGTTCCCCTGCCCTCTCTGAGCATTCCAGCAATGTCCAGAGGAAGGACATGAGGCAGCAGCCGCCACCTGCTTTGTGCTCTCTCTTGCGTGGATTAGGGCCAGAGGGCATGTGAATGGGCAGAGAAAGGAGGAGGTAGGGATGGGGCAGAAATTGGGCTAAGCTTGCATTTAATAATAATAACATACTACTACTACTACTAATAATAATTTATTATTCATACCCCACCCATCTGGCTGGGCTTCCCAAGCCACTCTGGGCAGCTTCCAACAAAATATTAACATACAGTGGTACCTCAGGTTAGGTACTTAATTCATTCCGGAGGTCCATTCTTAACCTGAAACTGTTCTTAACCTGAAGCACCACTTTAGCTAATGGGGCCTCCTGCTGCTGCCGCGCCGCCGGAGCACGATTTCTGTTCTCATCCTGAAGCAAAGTTCTTAACCCGAGGTACTATTTCTGGTTTAGCGGAGTCTGTAACCTGAAGCATATGTAATCCGAGGTACCACTGTACAGTAATGCATCAAACATTAAAAGCTTCCCTAAACAGGGCTGCCTTCAGATGTCATTTATAGCCAGACCTATCTAATTCATAAAGCTCGAGACACCATCACCATTTGAAATTCACCCTTCTCTGAATTTCGCAATGCAATTTCCCCAGCCAAGGAATGTGTGGGAAAATGCATATAATACAAGAAAATGCACTCAGGAATGCATATGTTGGTGACTGGAACATTAAGAAAATGTGTTACATTGGGGAAAACTGATCTGCTCAGTGAATTGAATGAATGAATGAATGAATGAATGCATGCATGTAAAGAAAAACCCGCAATAAACGCTGCTGAATTTTTATGAGTGTGTGTGTGTGTGTGTGTGTGTGTGTGTGTGTGTGTGTGATAGAGAGAGAGAGAGAGAGAGAGAGAGAGAGAGATGTGGAAATGTCCAGAACTGAACTTAAGAGAGGTAAAATGATAAGTCGAAATTGACAGATTTGCCCATCACTAGAAGGAGGTGCAAGGGTGGCGCTGTGGGTTAAACCACAGAGCCTAGGACTTTCTGATCAGAAGGTCGGTGGTTCAAATCCCTGCAACGGGATGAGCTCCCATTGCTCGGTCTCTGCTCCTGCCAACCTAGCAGTTCAAAAGCACTTCAAAGTGCAAGTAGATAAATAGGTACCGCTCCAGCGGGAAGGTAAACGGTGTTTCCGTTTGCTGCTCTGGTTTGCCAGAAGTGGCTTAGTCATGCTAGCCACATGACCCAGAAGCTGTACGCCAGCTCCCTCGGCCAATAAAGCGAGATGAGCGCTGCAACCCCAGAGTCAGTCACGACTGGACCTAATGGTCAGGGGTCCCTTTACCTTTTAAGAAGGAGGTGCACTCACTCAGAGAGGGAGGTGGTGGGGATGGGGGGATTTGAAGGCATCTCGCCCAACAACACAGTGATAGAGCATTTTTTCCCAATGCAGAAGATCCCAAGTTCAGTTCCCAGCAACTATAGGTAGAGCTGGGAATGCCTCCTGCTTGAAACCATGGAAGCCACTGCTGGATCAATGGATCCGGCTCATTCCAAGGCAGCTTCCTATGTTTGAGGTTAGCTATCACATGATTGGCATGGCTACATGATGGAGCATATGCCCCAACCTTCCCTTCTCTCACTCCTTCTCTCTCTTTATGCCATTCCTTCCTTCCTTTCTCTTCTTCATCTCACCCTCTCTGTTTTCATTTCTTTGCCACCTACATGAAAATCAGCTTGAAGGTCCCTTGGGCCATAAGTTGTTGGAAGTCAATGGATTTATATATAGATATATATTTATAGAAAAGTATATGAATGGATTCCTTCTCTGCACCTCCCTTTTCTTTCCTCTCCCAGGTGCTTCTCTGGAGTGCGAAGTTTGCTATGGCCTTGGGACCAGATGCAGTGGCAAGATGGCGACCTGTTCTCCTAAGAAAGACACCTGTGTCGTTGCATTTGCTGAAAGTACTCTGGGTGGGTGGTGTTCGAGTTGTTGCTGGCGGAATCCCTGATCCAGACTTTGTGCAGTGTAGAAATGGATTTGCTCTCCACCGCATTAATGACTTAGAATCATAGAATCATAGAGTTGGAAGAGACCACAAGGGCCATCGAGTCAAAGCTTTGCTGCAGAGCAGTCTTAAAATGGTCACAAATAAATGTTGCACAATACAAAATGCACAGTCGATCTCTGCCACTGAACTATTGCCCTTCAGTTTCCCCTTGAGACTTGCAGGTTACTGAGTCCATTTCTTTGGACCTGTTATAATAATAATATAATAATAATTTATTATTTGTACCCCGCCCATCTGGCTGGGTTTCCCCAGCCACTCTGGGCGGCTTCCATAGAAACAAAAAATACACTAAAATATCGGTTTTGTTTGAGACTTCCGGGTTAGCGCGAACGGCTAATGGCGGATTCCCTCCGAGCTCCGGAGGGAATCGGCTCTGCTGAGGACGGGTCTTGCCGTGCCGGCGACACGGGGACCCTCAGAAACCGCAGGCGCGGAAGCCTGCGGACTTGGTGACTCGGTGGGCACCTTAAGCGCCCTCCCCGACCCACGAAGAGCCTTTTTAAAGGCTGCAGAGAGGGTACGGAGAGTGGCGTGGTGCTGAGAGTAGACCGCTACCTCAGTAGAGCGAAGCCGCAAGCCATGGCCGGAGAGCGCTGACTTTCTTCCCAAAAATTTGGACTGGATAACAAAGGACCCGTGAGTAGTGGAATTTGGACTTTAAAAATTTTATCCTGTGAATTCGGCACGATCGGGGGATGTGTTAAAGGGAAGTCCGCACCCCCTCTACTTATAGACGTTTCAAAGCAAGGAACGGAGAATTAAGGCGGAATGAATACTGTTTTGATGATTTAAAAGTTTCTCACAAATTTGATAGAACAAGATTTTTGTGCTGGAGAGAAAGGGAATTTGGAACTTTGTGTGTATCCCCCCCAAAAAAACCCGGGAGTGTCCTATTTGGGTCCCGGAGGAAGAAGCGAAAGGAGTTTGACAGCTGTCAAAGAAGCTGTCAAACGGGCGGACAAAGTAAAGAATTTTGCTATTTAATAACTCTTGGAATTAAAGCTGATACATTTGGACTGAGGCGATTGGAAACAAAGTATTGATAATAACAAAGTAACAGATTATTGGAAAAGGACTACTAAATAACTGAAAGCCCCCTAGGGGGAATTAGTGACATTACAATGGCTGCAGAGGGAAAATTACTGGCGGAGATAGAAAAAATGTTTTTTCTCGTGGGAATCCTGCAGGAGCAGAGTATGGCTCTGAGTAAAGTTTTTATGACCTTGAATCCTGAAACAAACAACTCTGCTGAATGCACAAAGGAGATGTACGATAAAAATTCTGCAGCTGAGCAGGAAGAGATGCCTTTGGAATTGACAGAGAAAAAAGAAGGAGTTCAGACACTACAAGTGGAAAATATCAACCAGAAATCTGCAGCGTTAGAGTATGAGCAAGAAGACCTCTGGATTACAGACCTGCGAAAGATGAGAAAGAAGAAGAGAGAAGCCCCTGGAGTACTTGGAATATTAAAACTAGAAAGAACAAAGCAATATGATTGGGACTTTTCTCTTGAGTATGGAAAACTAGATGGTCTTTCGCAGCAAACACTCTTCAACATTCTGAATGAAAGAAAATATGATCTGACTCTGACTGAACTCCTTCGGGGTCTTAGGACCATCAAAGAGGACTACCAATATAGCTGGCAGAGAGGGACTGACAGAGAATCAGACGCCTCGGACGTGAGGAATCCGGGCTAGAAATATTTTTTGTTTGTTTTCTGGACATTTGTCTAGGAAGGGACAGAAACCGGGGCAGGGGGGGGAGAGAATAGAATTATAAAATGTTATGTTTTGTTTTACTTGGTCAATGTGACCTATAATTAATATAATAAAGGGAAAATTTGTGAAGGGGAAGTTAGATCGACCTTAAAAAAAAAAAGAAATTAATGATTATAAGAGAATTGGATAGTTGAATACAGATAAACAAAAGATTTTAATTTTTAAAAGCAATGTGAATATCTTTAAGAGGTTAGGTAAGAACTTGCTGAATTAATTTTGGAATTGGGATGTAAGAGGAGGGGGTGGGGGGAAGTCAATGAAAGTGGGTAAAGAAACTTAGGGTATGTAATTGTATTTGTGTGTTTGTTTGTCTTTGTCTTTGTGTGTGTGTCTGTTGTTATAAAATGTAAAAACCCAATAAAAATTATTTAAAAAAAAAAAAAAAATACACTAAAATATCACACATTAAAAACTTCCCTGAACAGGGCTGCCTTAAGATGTCTTCTGAATGTCAGGTAGTTATTTATCACTTTGACATCTGATGGGAGGGCATTCCACAGGGTGGGCACCACTACCGAGAAGGCCCTCTGCCTGGTTCCCTGTAGCTTTGCTTCTTGCAATGAGGGAACCGCCAGAAGGCCCTCGGCGCTGGACCTCAGTGTCCGGGCAGAACGATGGGGGTGGAGATGCTCCTTCAGGTATACTGGGCCGAGGCCGTTTAGGGCTTTAAAGGTCAACACCAGCACTTTGAATTGTGCTCGGAAACGTACTGGGAGCCAATGTAGGTCTTTCAAGACCAGTGTTATGTGGTCTCAGCAGCTGCCCCCAGTCACCAGTCTAGCTGCCGCATTCTGGATTAGTTGTAGTTTCCAAGTCACCTTCAGAGGTAGCCCCACAGAGAGCGCATTGCTGTAGTCCAAGCGGGAGATAACTAGAGCATGCACCACTCTGGCGAGACAGTCCGTGGGCAGGTAGGGTCTCAGCCTGCGTACCAGGTGGAGTTGGTAGACAGCTGCCCTGGATACAGAATTGACCTGCGCCTCCATGGACAGCTGTGAGTCCAAAATGACTCCCAGGCTGCACACCTGGTCCTTCAGGGGCACAGTTACCCTATTCAGGACCAGGGAGTCCTCCACACCAGCCTGCCCCCTTTCCCCCAAAAACAGTACTTCTGTCTTGTCAGGATTCAACTTCAATCCATTAGCCGCCATCCATCCTCCAACTGCCTCCAGGCACTCACACAGGACCTTCACCACCTTCACTGGTTCTGATTTGAAAGAGAGATAGAGCTGGGTATCATCTGCATATTGATGGACACCCAGTCCAAACTCCCTGATGATCTCTCCCAGCGGCTTCATATAGATGTTAAAAAGCACGGGGGAGAGGGCGGAACCCTGAGGCACCCCACAAGTGAGGGCCCAAGGGTCTGAACACTCATCCCCCACCACCACTTTCTGAACACGGCCCAGGAGGAAGGAGCAGAACCACTGTATGACAGTGCCCCCAGCTCCCAGCCCCTCTAGACGGTCCAGAAGGATGTTATGGTTGATTGTATCAAAGGTCGCTGAGAGATCCAGCAGAACTAGGAAACAACTCTCACCTTTGTCCCTAGCTCGCCGGAGATCATCAACCAGCACGACCAAGGCAGTTTCAGTCCCATGATGAGGCCTGAATCCCGATTGGAAGGGATCCAAATGGTCCGCATCCTCCAGGCGTGCCTGGAGTTGTTCAGCAACCACGCGCTCAATCACCTTGCCCAAGAATGGAAGATTTGAGACTGGGCGATAGTTGGCCATACTGGCCGGGTCTAAAGATGGTTTTTTAAGAAGCGGTTTAATTACCGCCTCTTTCAGCGGATCTGGGAATGTTCCCTCACAGAGGGAAGCATTCACCACCCCACAGAGCCCATCGCCCAGCCCTTTCTGGCTTGCTTTTATTAGCTAGGATGGGCAAGGATCAAGGAGACAGGTGGTTGGTTTCACTCGTCCAAGCAGCCTGTTCACATCCTTGGGGGTAACGGATTGAAATTGATTCCATGCAACTTGACCAGACAGGGCTCTAGCACTCTCCCGCCCCAGCCCTGCTCCCACGGTGGTGTCTAGCTCCTTCCGAATATGAGTGATTTTATCTGCAAAAAACTTTGCAAAATAGTTGCAGGAGATCTTGGGGTCTTTACAAGGCCCCGGTGGTAAAGGTGGTTCCGTTAAATTGTGGACCACCTGAAAGAGTCTCCTGCTACTATTTTCTGAAGATGCAATAGAGGCGGTGAAGAAGGTCTTCTTCGCCGTTACTATCGCCACTTGGTAGGCTCGACGTTGAGCTCTAACCTGTGTCTGGTCAGATTCAGAGTGAGTTTTCTGCCACTGACGCTCTAGCCATCTCAGCGATTGTTTCATTGCCCTCAGCTCTGAAGAAAACCACGGGGATGGTTACTGAGTTAATATTCTGTGGTATATGAAGCTGGTAGGATGTGTTCTCAGTAATTAGGGTCTCTGGGAGAGGGGCAGAAGTCAGATTAGACTGCGCCCTTTTTAACAAAGATATGCCCTTCAATCCAAGAGGAAATTGCGGGGATACTCCCCCCTACCTGCTCCGCTGGCTTCCAAATACTTGCCATCAGTGGTAGAAATCTCAGAAATCTGAGAAATGTGCATCTTCCAGCCAAAAACACAATGCCTGACATAATGATGTTTTGCTCATCACTGAACAAACCTATCTCTTTCTCTCACTCTCGTTTCTCCCATAGAAGGACATAAAATTCGCACTGTAGAGAAAACCTGCGATTCTTCAAAGGTCTGCTCCACTCCCTCAGCGTTCTTTTATCTTGGGTTGGGGAGAACCTTCAGGATGTACTTGGTCTGTTGCACGGGGGACAACTGCAAAAATGCCAAGCCTAAATGTAAGTATTATTATTATCATCATCATCATCATCATCATTATTATTATTATTATTATTATTATTATTATTATTTTGATATCCCACCATTCCTTCAAAGAGCTCAATGTTGTGTACTCACTTTTCAATTTCTTCATTTTATCACCGCAACAATTGCATGAGGAAGGTTAGGCTGAGAGACAGTGACTAGCCCAAAGGCCCCCAGGGCTGAAAAGGAACTACAGTGGTGCCTCGCAAGACGAAAATAATTCGTTCCGCGAGTCGCTTCGCCTTGCAATTTTTTCGTCTTGCAGAGCGCGGATTCCCCGGGTATTAACGGTTTTACGAAAAAGGAAGCAAACTCGCAAGACGTTTTCGTCTTGCGAAGCAAGCCCATAGGGAAATTCGTCTTGCGAAGCACCTCGAAAAATGGAAAACCCTTTCGTCTAGCGAGTTTTTCGTCTTGTGAGGCATTCATCTTGCGGGGCACCACTGTAAAACATGGTCTCTCATGTTCAAGTCCAGAACTCTAACCATTACTCCACACTGCTTCACCTAAATGCATTTATTTTAAGCACTGTTTTTTTTTACTTCACTCATTATTCATAAAAGATTCCCAGAGATCAACATCCTCAGAAATAAGGCCACACATACTGAGGTCTACTGCAGACATGTCCATTTCTTTTAGTGGGTCAACTCTGAGTAAGACTAGCACTGGATACACCCTGTTCCAATTTCCTTGTTGTGCTTCCACCCTCCACCATTTGTCAACATAGGAAGCAGCCTTATATGGAGCCAGACCATTGGTCCATCCGGGTCACTATTGTCTAATAATAAAATAAATAATAAATAATTTATTTATATCCCGCCCTCCCAGACCGAAGCCGGGCTCAGAGCAGCTAACAACAGTAAAATAATACAGCATTCTAAAATCAATTCATTATAAAATCAGTTCAAATCAAATTAATGGTAACCATTGCGGTAGAGTTCTGTGAGGATTACAGAAGGAGGGGGTCAGGCTGTGCCCTGGCCAAAGGCCTGGTGGAACAGCTCTGTCTTGCAGGCCCTGCGGAAAGATGTCAAGTCCCGCAGGGCCCTAGTCTCTTTTGACAGAGCGTTCCACCAGATTGGAGCCGCAGCCGAAAAATCCCTGGCTCTGGTTGAGACCAGCCTAACCTCCCTGTGGCCCAGGACCTCCAAGATGTTTTTGTTTGAAGACCGTAAGGTCCTCTGTGGGACATACCGGGAGAGGCAGTCCCGTAGGTACGAGAGTCCTAGGCTTTAAAGGATAACTCCATACCCTATGGCAGTGCCTGTCCAATGTTTTGGGAAGGGGGTGTTCCCCTTTCTGCCTGGAGATGCTGTGGATTGAACCTGGGATTTTCTGCTTGCAGAGCAGATGCCACACCACTGAACCATAACCCTTCCTTTCCTCTACTCCATTACATGTAGTCTAGGGTGGGCCACCACAATTGTCCATCTGTAATCAATTCAGTTCCATTTGTCATCAACATCTGTCTCTAGCACAGGCTCTCCTCAACCTGAAGGCCTCCAGATGTTTGGGCCTACAGCTCTCCTCACCCTAGATAAATTGACCCTGCTGGCTGGGGCTCATGACAGACCCTCCAAGTGTCCCTATTTTCCAGGGACAGTCCCTTATTTAGAGAAGCCGCCCTGGTTTCTGATTTGATCCCGTAATGTCCCACTTTCCCTTAGGATGTCCCTGTTTTCATTGGAGAAATGTTGGAGAGTATGGAGTTATCCAACACCCCAGCAATCCTATGTAGGGAAGATTGATTAATGTTTGATTATGCTTTTATATATGTTGAAAGCTGCCCAGAGTGCTGGGGCAACCCGGTAATATGTGTGGGGTACAAATAGTAAAAAATATCATGATAGAATGGGACGTCCCTATTTTCATCGGATAAATGTTGGATGGTATGCTATGAACGTGGAACTCAAACAACATCCAGCGGGCACTATGTGCGGGAAGGCTGTTCTAGGCTACAGTCACCTATAAATTAAATGTATTTAGCCTTTAACGCTTTATTAACCAAGATAGCAACAAACCAGGATGGCTTCAAAAGAGGACTGGAACAAATTCATAGGTGACTGTCCCCACTCCAATCTACTTGGCAATGGGCTTGGCTAGAATTTGCCATTTCAGAGGCAGCCCCATACATAAACGATGGAACTCACCCCCAAAGGAGGCCATGATGGCCACCAACTTGGATGGCTTTAAAAAGAGGACTGAACAAATTCATGGAGGACAAGGCTACCAATGGCTACTAGCCATGATGGCTAAGTTCTTCCACCATGGTCGGGGACAGAATACCAGTTGCTGGAAGTTTCAGGATGGGAGTGGGCTCATGTTGTCAATCTAGCTGGCTACTGTGAGAGCAAGATCCTGGGCTAGATAAGCCATTGGCCTGATTCAGCTGATTCTTCTTATCTTCTTAGCCTCTGCCTCCTCCTTAGTCCATTCCTGAAGCTGATTATGAATCCTATTCTTTGGCTTGCAGTACCCCAAGTAGAAAGAAAGGTCAATGGAAAGCAATGCCCTACCTGTTACTCCTCGTCAGACGTGTGCCATGCGAAGGTGGTGAATTGCACCGGCTTGGAGAGCTATTGCTTTGATGTGGCCACATCCACCTACATCAGTAAGTCTTGCTTCATGCACAACGTGCCTTTGAGTTCAGTTGGTTGAGCATGAGACTCTTAATCTCAGGGTCATGCTGGGGGCTCGTGGTCCCTCCCAACTCCACCATTCTGTGATCTGTAGCTGAGCTGATCCTCAGTGCAATTGCATCTTACCCTTGTGTAGCTGGAGACACAGAGCAAACTGGTTCTGCTGCCTTGTGTCAGGCACAATATGGGGCCATTTCTTTGAGAGAAGGCCATGCAGCAACCCCAGATGCTTGGTGGGTAGAAGGGAACACAATCACTCTACCAATGGATCCGTATTAGCCAGCTTGCTAATTTTAATTAATGGATATTTTTTAATGTTTTGATGGAATTTCATTGCAGATTTTAATGATGTGAGGAGCTCAGTGTTGTGTGTTCAAGCCCCGTGTTGGGCAAAATATTCCTGAACTAATGGGGGGTTGGACTAGATGAACCTCGTGGTCCCTTCCAACTGTATAATTCTATGATTCCACAATTCTATGTGTGGATTTAATACTTGATTTCATAATGGATGGAAACTGCTTAGAACTAATTTATGTCATGGAAGAAGTATACAAATTAGCATAAAGTAATAGTAAAAATATGCAAGTAACTTGCAGACAACAATGAAGTACAAAGTACAGAGTACAAATGAGCAACAAGTGATATTAATTAAGCCCTGAACACCAGCACACCCAACCAGGATAAAAGCCAAGGGGTGCAGTTAGGACTTCACTATTGGGCTGACCAAAACGTTTATTTGGAGGTGACACGTTGACTGGAGACAATCATTTCCCAGGCTACCTAATCTTATCTTCCCTGTTCAGACGGACAACGGCAGCGCAGTATCATGAAGGGGTGTACTACTAAGTCCATCTGTGCTTCAATAAACAGAGGCCAGGCCGACCTCTTAACAGGTGCGGACGTTGTTGAAAAGGCCACCTGTACTCCAGAGATTTCAAGGGGATCTCAGTCCTCTGCGCTCCTTCTGCCAACCTTTCCGGTGCTTCTGCTGCAGAAGATCCTTTCGTAAAAGGCTCCCACGGGGGACTGCGTCAGCTCCGCATCCGTCTATGCTTGCCTTGTATCCGCTTAGCACTTTCTCTTAATGACGTTGGGCCTTCCAGATAGATTTCCCTTGGTTTCCTCAATGACAGTAAAAACAACAACCCAGGATTCAAACAAAATCTGTCTGAGCGATTTCATTTGCCCGCCTTTACGAAACAAGTACCGACCATCACAAATTGGTAGCAAATCTAAATTCTTTGTCCCTTTACCCTCTCTCCTCCTTAAACTCGTGGGTATCCCCCCTTCCCTATTCAGTCGCTTTTAGTCCACTGCCTTCTTTCTTCTTTCCGCTTCTTCCCTCCTTGTCCTGCGTTCCCTCGACGTCCTGCTCCTCCCACGTCTCCTACAGCCTCTGTGCTTTCTCCACGGCTTCTTTCTGCTATGTAAACTTTCCTATGTCCCTTCTCCTCTCTTCTTCCCAGCTCAGCTATTGCCTCGCTTCCCCCTCCTTTCTTAATCTCGCATTGATGCATTGTTAGTCAATATCCCTTTCCCTTTCTGCAATCTCCGTCGCAGGGTTCTTTGCACACAACTTGATTAAATCACCACACGGTGAGCCTCATTTATAATTTTTTGTTATCACTGTTCTTACTTAAAATAAAGCTTACCAGTCCCCCTTTCTGTTGTTGCTGGTTCTCTCCCCCCGTTTTTTTGATGGGGTGACTTTTCTCAGCGTCAGTTAGTTTAAATGAGAAACCTGGTGCTTGCTCTGCCGGGTCTTGAGGAGTCTCACGGTCGAGAGTGTAGTCTCTTTAGCGCGAGGTTTTCCTGTCCTCCTTCCTCACTGTTTTTTATATCTTTTTCTGTGGTATGAAGTAACAGGAAACCCCTTTTTGCTCCGCTCGATGCTTCGGCTGGAGACCTCCTCTCCAGTTTTTTTCGGGGGGTTAGCGTCGCCTTCGCGCCCCCTCCCTCTCGTTTTCTGCGATGGGTGTTCTCCGCTGAAGCAGAGCACTTTCCCCGACCCGCTCCTCAAGCGCACCATGGCAGATATCTTTTAGGATTTTTTGAGCTGCTCCTGCGAAGATGGCAACCTTGTTTGCAATGGCATCCTTGTGATCTGCCAACAGATAACACACAATATCAGTCAGGGTCCAGCCTGCTTTGGCTGTTAAAAGATGTCTCAGGGAACAAGCTCTGAGATCTGTATCATAGCTGTCAACTTTTCCCTTTTCTTGCGAGGAATCCTATTCGGAATAAGGGAATAAGGGAATTTCCCATAAAATAGGGAAAAGTTGACAGCTATGATCTGTATATAAGGGACTATTGCAACCCCCCAAGTTTTTCAGGGACGTCCCTGATTTAGAGAAGCTGTCCCAGTTTCTGATTTGATCCTAGAATGTCCCACTTTTCCTTAAGATGTCCCTGTTTCCATTGGAGAAATGTTGGGGGGTATGGAGTTATCCGACCCCTGAGCTGTCTGAAAGCAATCCTGTATTAGGGAAGTTTTTTTAAAAAAATGTCCAATGTTTTATTATGTTTTTATATATGTTGGAAGCTGCCTACATGTGGCTGGGGCAACCCAGTAAGGTGTGTGGGGTATAAATAGTAAAATCGTCATTATGGAATGGGACCTCCCTATTTTCACTGGAGGAATGTAGGAGGGTATGCTATCGTCTTTCACTTCCCCACAAACACATACCTGCCATGCATAGGAAATCCCTTTCTACTTTCCCTACAAATAGGCTGAAGGCATTGTATGGAAACAAAGGACAGTAAAAGCTTTGCTAAGCACAAGAGGAGTTGAAATGCTGTTGAAAATGCTGTTGAAAATATTGATCTCCCTTTAGTAAACCAAACCAAGGGGGGGGGAATGCTTGGGTGTTGGTGGGCAAAAACATTTTCATGAGAATCTACCTCAGAAATTCTTGTTTCTAATGAAAAAATTATGTACTAAGGAAGTACATAAATCGGAATGCATGGTATTTTTTTAAGTAAATGACTCCACAGTTCATGAAAACATTTCACCTTACCTGAAATGGGCCTATAGTGGGGGTTCCCAAACAGTGGTCTAGGGACCACCAGTGGTCTGCAAGCTTCATTCAGTGGTCCATGTTATTTGTGTGAAGAATGGTGGGGGCAGCAGACTGAGCGACTGATTCATTGCTCTTATAATCCCATGGTCCACCTGGATGGTGAGCAGGGTGAATATTTTCTCCTTTTTTCCCTCTTTGTATCACTTAATTTCTTTATAGCCGAAAACTTTTCAATAAAATATTAATATCAAAAAAGAGAGAAATAACTGGAGGGCAGCTGGTTGCGGGTAAGAAAGCACTTGGAAGGAGTGGAGAGGATTAGCAGTGAAGTTAATGGGAGTCTAGGATGAATAATTTTAATGCTGAATCTGCCTTAAGACTCAAGCTGATGGATGTTACACTGAAGAACTTTGCAACAGGTCCACCCATTGCATTATGTTGATTTTTATAGAATTCAATTCGCAGTGCAATAAAATGCAATACAGTAAACCTGCAATTTACATGGGGGTTACATTCCAGGGATCATGGCTAAAGACATAATCGTGTATAGTAAAAACCAGCATTTGAAATTTGCCAGGTGCCAAGCAGCTTGGATTTTGGATTTTGCCTGTTTTCACACACTAACAACACATCCTGTAGCATTCTATCTCTGATAGTTTATCTGCACAAACAGAACAAATTTCAGGAACCACAGGCTAAGGTGATTACCGTGCATCATTTATCAAATTGTCTTAAGCTGTTATGTTAATACTCACCCATTGCGCTTGTTTTTTTTTTAAAAAAACTTGTCTTTTCAAAAAAGGTTTCATACAGAATTTCTTTTTTAAAAACAACAACAACAACAACAACAACAACCCACATGTCTTTTCAAGTTTTCCAAAGAAGAGCAGCTTTTCAAATGTTTAAAAGGGGTGGGTGGGTGGTTTATCAGGTTTGCTTAAAAAAAATGTGGGTAGGGTTACACTGCATGTTATGACTGCATATTTGTACATGCCTTCTCCTCCTGTCTCTTCCCTCTTTGTGAATAATGTAAAAAGCAACCTGCTCATCCAGCTAAATGGCTGCAGGGATGGCCAGCCCTGCTGTGATGCAGTGAGAGAACTGCCCCAGGCCTTGGGTGTCATGAAAGGCTTGCAAATTCGTTTGTTATTTTATCTATTCTTACTGTCGTTATGAGCAATTGTGGAATCTTCTGCCCCAGGGGCTAAATTCACTTGGGCTAGCTTTGGGACCTATGCACCTGGACTTGGGAGGCAACTACCATTTACTGCTTTGTGTTAGGCAGAAAAGTGTCATAAGAAGATAAGAAGATCCCGCTGGATCAGGCCAATGGCCCATCCTGTTCTCACAGTGGGTGATCAGATGCCCATGGGAAGCAGGATCTGAGCACAAGAGCTCTCTTCCCCTCCTGCAGCTTCCAGCACCTGATATTCAGAAGCGTTGCTGCCTCTTGACTGTGGAAGCAGAGCACAGCTATCATGCCTAGTAGTCCCTGATGACTTTCTCCATGAATTTGCCCAATCCCTTTTTAAAGCCATCCAAATTGGTGGTCATCCCTGCCTCATGTGGGAGTGAGTTCCATAGTTTAACTATGCACTGTGTCTCACTTTAACTATGCACTGGGACGTGGGTGGCGCTGTGGGTTAAACCACAGAGCCTAGGACTTGCCGATCAGAAGTTCAGCGGTTCGAATCCCCGCGACGGGGTGAGCTCCCATTGCTCGGTCCCTGCTCCTGCCAACCTGGCAGTTCAAAAGCACGTCAAAGTGCAAGTAGATAAATAGGTACCGCTCCGGCGTTTAAAGTAAACTGTGTTTCCGTGTACTACTCTGGTTCACCAGAAGCAGCTTAGTCATGCTGGCCACATGACCCAGAAGCTGTACGCCGGTTCCCTTGGCCAATAAAGCGAGATGAGCGCCACAACCCCAGAGTTGGTCACGATTGAACCTAATGGTCAGGGGTCCCTTCTTTACCTTTACCTATGTCTCGGGCTGGCTCTGAAATGGCCCATGCCATGGCCATTTGTAGCCAAGGCCTATTGCCAAGTAGATGGAGATGGGGCCAGAGCCATCTATGTATTTTCCCTTCAACGCTTGGCAGCACCCCAGACTTAGAATCATAGAACTGCAGAGTTGGAATGGACCACGAGGGTCATCTAGTCCAACCCCCTACATTGCAGGAATCTTTTGCCCAACCCTAACCCTAACCCCTGACCCTGAGATCAAGAGTCTCATGCCCTACCAACTGAGTTGTCCCATGATTTTGCTTGACTTACATTTGAAGAGCAGGGTGAGTTTGCAGCCAACAAACACAGAATGCTGCCTTGTGCTAATCAGACCATTGGTCCATCTCGGTTAGTATCACTGGCACTGGCTGGCAGCAGCCCTCTGGGATATCAAACACAGAATCTTTCCTAGCCCCTCGTGAAGAGGCCAGGGATTGACACTGGGACTTTCAGCAACTGAGATACAACGCTAGATTGCAGTTAGGTTCCGAATACAGTTTATAAGCTAAAGGTTTGGTGCACATCTCTGTTCAATACAAAAATCCAGTTTTTAAGTTCATTAAAAAGGAAGAAACATGCTTGACACACGAAGAGGCTTTTACTGAGTCAGATCATTGTGTTCTCAGAGGGGCTCAAACTGCTCCCCTCCCCTTATTATCTCCTCTCCTGCTGATAGTGTTCATCATAATAATCAGCATTCCCAGGAGGCTCAGCTGATCTAAATCCTGCTTTAAATTCCCACTCACTAATGGTGCAGTCAGTAGTCTAAACACACCCACCCACACCCATTTCTTAAAGAAGCCATCCTTATCTCATTGGCTGCAACAGAAGTGCAGGCAAACTAGCCAAAGGCATACAAGTAAGAAGAGCAGTTTGCAAGAGAGCAGAAACATCTCAGTCCCAGTGGGAAAGCATCAAGGGAAACAGCTGGCCTGTCGGAGGAGAAGGTAGGGGACTCCAATTTATTCAATGTATTAGCCATCCTTTGTAGAAGAAACCAGGCACATGCATTTCAGGAGCTTAATCTTGGAGAAACGTGAAGATCAGGAGAAGGTCCTGTAGAACAGCATTCCCCAAGCTTGTGGTCTTCCTGTGGGTATCTCTTTGGCCACTATGAGACCAGAGTATTGGACCTGATCCGGGACACCTCTTCTAATGTTCTTATGGCTCCTTCCTTGGGTTTTTGACTACAACTCCCATCATTCTCAGCCACCACATCTTTGCTAGGTATGGCTGATGAGAGTTGTAGTCCAAAACATGGAGGACACTAGGTTGGGGAAGACTGATGGAGAAACTTCTAGCTTAGGAGCTGAATCCTGAGATATCTAGTTCTGTAGAAATATATCGTTCTTGCAGCTCTGCTCCAGCAGGGAAGCCTTGTCTTGCTGTAGCAAATGTGAAGCAGCAACCTTTCCTAATGCGCAAAGGCAGCAGCTCATATAATAGTTCTCATCTGACAAAGCCCACAATGAAGAACTAGGGAGAGGAAGCTGATGCATAAAGGATAGGCTCAGCCTTTACTTTAAGCTTGATTTATGTTAAGCTTTCCAGGCCAGAGATGGGGAACCTGTGGCTATCAACCAGAGAACAGCATAGCATAGTGGGAGTCCAATGACATCGCAAGGGTCAAAGGCCACCTACCCCTTTTTAGAAGCTAAATCATGGAACTGTAGTCCTCCCTTCAGTTTAAAAATCTGCCAAGTGAATCTTATGGAATTAATCTCCAGAATTTAAATCTGTTGCCGGAGCAAAGAGGGGAGGGGCTTTATTATTTCTCAAACACGTGATCACGCACATGCATTTCAAAACAATAGAAATTATCCCTCTATAGTATCGTTTTGAACCTCATCAGAAGTAGTGCTCCCAATATGAGATGGCGGGGAGCAGTGCTATGCTAGTTGGGAAACAGGTTTCCTTTCTTGGTATATTTCTGCTTCCTTCTCTCTCTCTCTCTCTATCTCTCCCTCTCCCCCTCCCCCCCCATTTTTTAAAAAAAGAATTTTGGATTTCTATTTAATATAACATCCCCTAATAAATCTGTTTGCTTTTTAAACATGTGTCTTTGCTGGGGATTTGTAGTGCAGTGGTAAACATTGCTTACTCAGAAGTACATCCCAGTATCTATAACAGGACTTAGTTCCAGGGAAAGGTTTCTAGAATTGCGGGCTGAATCTCTGATCCCTCTCCCCCCCCCCCCCCGAATTATGAGCATGCGAGTCTGGCAGTGTTCTTATTTTCAACCAGAAAAGCAATTTTAAGCTTCTGAAAAGGCATGGGTTGACCCAGGCAGGCACAATCTGTGGCCCTGTGTGGTGAAATAACTGGGACAGGATGCGGGGTTGGGTAAAAATCAGACCAAATCTTTATAGACCACAGCATAAAGTGGGGTTGGCATGGCAGTAGGGCAATGGTCCCATTGCTTCAGTCCTTGCTGGTAAGAACTGAGTTCTCCTCCATGAGAATATTCCAGGGCTGAGCCCTGACATGGTGGAAGCCAAATGTCCAGGGCCTCAGTGGGTGCCTGGGATGAGAGATTCCAGTCATGCGGGGGCCCTAACCTGATCTTAGGGTGTGTATGGCCAATATTTTCCCCTAGACACGTTATGGAGGCCCCCATTGCTTTACTGATCCTGCCCAATGCCATATACAACAGACCTTGGTTGGTTGGCATCCGTCTGTCTCAGGAGACAATGGAGAAGTGCACCTTTGGGGGGTGAAATCAAACCATTGGAGAGTTAATCGCTGCTGTGGCTGTACACCCAAAAGGGTAATACATATTTTGCTGCTGTTCCGACCATTGCCTAACAAAAGTACTCTTTAGGTCACTGAGGGATAGGTGAAAACCCCTCAAGGTTGGAAGAAAAAATTCCTTTGCTGGCCTGTCAACCAGCAACCCAAATAGCCTAGTGAAGTTCTCATGCAGAGGGTGGATGGAAAGTTCACTACAGACAAAGTGTTTCCATAGCCCACGTGAGTGAGACCTTTTAAGGCCTCATCCTTCTTCCCTCTTGCAAGATCCCATGGGATGCCGCCACTGTGTGAGATCTCTCTAGAAGGTGAAGGAGGTGCAAAGGTGCCCCCCCCCCGCCGGCTGGACCCTGCATTGCCAGGTACAGTCACTCTGTGTGCGGTGGCACCCAGAAACATACTTCTTTTGTTCGTGTGTGTGTGTGTGTGTGTGTGTGTGTGTGTGTGTGTTGTTTTTGTTTTGGTTGCATGGCAGAGCTCATTCACTGAGCATTCATTCTGTTTTGCTTGTGCAAAAATTGCGGGGCGCTCTGTCGGCCTTGGCTGCTTAGTTTTATTGAGCATTTGTTGAGATTTGCTTGTGGGAAGGCTGTACAATACTGCATCACCAAAGTGTTAGCGCACATTTTCCCATGCTTTTCTCTGGCACTTCCCTTATGGAAAAGAAGTCTGATTTTGTGTGTCTGCAAGAGAAGGAGCTAGTTCATTTCTCAGGAGCGCCCCATCAAGTGTCTGGGGCTGGTAGGAAGTACAATAACATCTGGAAGGCCAGGGGAATCCCCATTCTTGCAATCTTGGATTTCCCCCAGGTAATTTGGTGTCACCTGGCTTTTTACGTGTTTTTGCGCGCTTAAATGCACACTTTGGTAAGCTAACACCTGGTGTCGACACTTCCTCTGTATGTCGTTGCAGGTCCTTGGTACCAAGAATTTTGACACATCGTGGAGAGAGCTTCTGTTCTTGTGCTCTCTTATTTCCCATCACTATGCAGGCTGCCCTGAAATGCTTCTTCTTTGCACTTCTAAAGACAGGTAAGGAGGATCTGGGAGTCTCCTTGAGGTCTGTTCCTTCTGGGATGAATAGATTTGGAGCCAAGCTTGTGTCACAGGATTGGTATTGATGCAAGATGGATAATGCAGCTTTCTGAAACGGCTGTAGCTCATTGGTAGAAGGCAACTTGTATTTCCTGGTTTTTTGTTTTTTTTTCCAAATTGTGATTTTACGTTGCAAAAGATGTGCGGGTATAGGATGGTACACAAATTTTAAAAATAAAATAAATAATAAATAATAAACGGTTTTGCATGCAAGAGGCCTCAGGTTCAGTTCCTGGCATCTCCAGATAGGACTGAGAACATACTGTGTCTGAAATCCTGCTTTTGGGGTTTTTTGAAAACCACCTCAAAGTAGCTTAAAAGTATTTTTAAAAAACCAAAAACAAACCAGAAGCCACTCAGAAGAGGATATGGAAAGGCCTATAAGAAGTAGAGACATCCATGTTATCTCAAGATGTGCACCCAGAAACTGCAAAGAAAACAAAACATTTTTTAAAAAAAATTGTGACCATTTGCCAGTAAGAAAGAAGGATCAGGTACTGCTGGGGAACACCTTTCAAGCTGAATGTGTGGACGGACAGAGAGGAGATTGTAGTCCACAATACTGATGATTCATGGCAGTTATTAGGAATCATTGAAGCCATGCTCACAATATGCTCCAGCCCATTACGTTGGGAATGAAGGGACAAAAAGCAGCCAAAGATAATATGAAAATAAAGAAGCAGGAAACCCCCATTTAACTCCCATCATCAATAATAATAACATCACCTGTTTTCACTTCTTAAAACCCCCTCAAAGTAGCTTAAGAAACACTAAGAAGTTGAAATACTTTATTGTCACTTGTACAACTTGTATACAGTGAGATTACACAAGCACCCCCGACTCAGCTCACTAAGTATTAATTCCCCTCGTTTACTGACGCACACCCACCAAACCTGAAAGTCAGTTCCCTGTTGTTATCTTTTCATTCAGCAGCCTAACAGCCTACGGATAGAAGCTGTTCTTTACTCTGTTGGTGCGACTAATCATGCTTCTATATCTTCTGCCCAAGGGCAGGAAATCAAGAAAGTGCCAGCCAGGGTGTGAATCATCCCTGAGAATTTTCCTCACTCTCCTGAGGCAACGTTCTTCTGCTGTTTCATCCAGCGGATTCACGGGACATCCCATAATATCTTGTCCTGTATTCACCACCCTCTGTAGGCACTTCCTATCAGTTGATGTCAAACCAGCGTACCACACTGTGATGCAACAAGAAACAACAATTAAAAATCATTCATTTCCTTCCTCTGTTTGACCACTTGATGTCTCTCCTTAAATCTATGTGTAAACTCTTACTCTCTGGCTGATCCCCGAACCCTGCAATGGGCACAAACATGGGTACCCCAAAAGTAGGTGATCCATGGCTTATTCCTGCACAAAAGTATCTTCATTTGATCTCATTTTTAAAAAGTGTCCTTCCCTCTTCCAGCTGCTTCTTTGGAGTGCGAAATCTGTACTGCCAATGGGACCAATTGCACTGGCAGCGTGCGGACCTGTCCTGGGAACAAAGAAACCTGCCTCATCACACTGACGGAAAGCACCATAGGTGGGTAGGAGAGGTTGCAAGCCAGATCAGGGCAGGGGGTGGGCTTAGGCAAGACCACTGACAGCTGCTGCCTGTATAGATGGCACAGTGGACTTTTCAGCTCAGGATGGGGCTCTGCATGGCCAGGGTGGAAGACTGCATTCTGTTTCACAATGCCTTTCAGGAGACTGAGGTTGAAGCACTTATCTTTTGCTCAAGAAAAGTGGTGGTGGGGAGGACCCGTGGTCCTCTGGATGCTTCTGAACTACAACTCCCATCAGCCCCAAGCAAGCACAAGCAATGGTTAGGGATGGTGGGAGTTGTGGTTCCGCAACATCTGGAGAACAAAATGTTCCCCACATTTTGGATCTATATCATCTGTGTGTCATCCACATTTTTGTCATGGAAGGTCAACTATTTGAGTGCACAGGCACCCAGATTATATGCTAGTAGACCTGGGTGATGTTTCAATTCATCGTCTGAAACCTCTATGAAGTTCAGATTGTGATACTGGCTTCAGACTTTTTGAGCTAGTGATATATCACAGCTCCCTGGCCACCGCAAGCAGAGTGCATCTCACTCCAGACTCTCCAAGTGTCTGTATTTCCCTGGGATGTCCCTGATTTAGAGAAGCTGTCCCGGTTTCTGATTTGATCCTTGAATGTCCCACTTTTCCTGAGGATGTCCCTATTTTCATTGGAGACATGTTGGAGGGTATGGCATTATGCGGCTCCTGAGCCATCTGAAGGCAATCCTGTATAGGGAAGTTTTTTTAAAAAAAATGTTTAATGTTTTATTATGTTTTTATATATGTTGGAAGCTGCTCAGAGTGGCTGGGGCAGGAACTGGCAAAAATGACAGAAAGACTAAGAGAAAAAGACAACAGACTTTGAAAAAGATTGGGAACCATTCATATTATATTTGCAGAAACAAAGAAAGGCAATAGACTTGATGGCAGGATTTAAATAAACATTCACATTATTAGCATCAGAAAATGTTTGGAAGATAGTGAAATAAGATGATGTATTTTATTTTATTTTTATGTTTTTAAGGTTTGATGTTATGTTATTAATAACTTTTACTGTTGGGAGATAGCAAAGCAGGTGAAAATAGAAACAAATCAGAAACGCAAGTTGGGGGAAGTCTTGGAGGGGAGGGAGAGAGGAGTACGGTATATAGCAAATGTTAAGAATTTGAGATGTATGTAATGAACGAAAATGAAAAATGGATATATATATATCATAGAATCATAGAGTTGGAAGAGACCACAAGGGCCATCGAGTCCAACCAAGCAGGAAACGCCATCAGAGTACTCCTGACATATGGTTGTCAAGCCTCTGCTTAAAGACCTCCAAAGAAGGAGACTGCACCACACTCCTTGGCAGCAAATTCCACTGTCGAACAGCTCTTACTGTCAGGAAGTTCTTCCTAATGTTTAGGTGGAATCTTCTTTCTTGTAGTTTGGAACCATTGCTCTGTGTCCGCTTCTCTGGAGCAGCAGAAAACAACCTTTCTCCCTCCTCTATGTGACATCATTTTATATAGTTGAACATGGCTATCATATCACCCCTTAACCTCCTCTTCTCCAGGCTAAACATGCCCAGCTCCCTTAGCCGTCCTTCATAAGGCATCGTTTCCAGGCCTTTGACCATTTTGGTTGCCCTCCTCTGGACCCGTTCCAGTCTGTCAGTGTCCTTCTTGAACTGTGGTGCCCAGAACTGGACACAGTATGATCTAGATGCTATACTCCTATTGATGCAGCCCAGAATTGCATTGGCTTTTTTAGCTGCCGCGTCACACTGTTGGCTCATGTCAAGTTTGTGGTCAACCACGACTCCTAGATCCTTTTCACATGTACTGCTCTCAAGCCAGGTGTCACCCATCTTGTATTTGTGCCTCTCATTTTTTTTGCCCAAGTGCAATACTTTACATTTCTCCCTGTTAAAATTCATCTTGTTTGTTTTGGCCCAGTTCTCTAATCTGTCAAGGTCGTTTTGAAGTGTGATCCTGTCCTCTGGGGTGTTAGCCACCCCTCCCAGTTTGGTGTCATCTGCAAATTTGATCAGGATGCCCTTGAGTCCATCATCCAAGTCGTTGATAAAGATGTTGAATAAGACCGGGCCCAAGACAGAACCCTGTGGCACCCCACTAGTCACTCTTCTGTGTGTGTGTGTGTGTGTGTGTGTGTGTGTTTATTTAAAGAGTGGCTGGGGCAACCCAATAAGATGTGCGGGGTATAAATAGTAAAATGTGTGTGTGTGTATTTAAAGAGTGGCTGGGGCAACCCAATAAGATGTGCGGGGTATAAATAGTAAAATTATCATTATGGAATGGGATGTCCCTACTTGCATCAGAGAAATATTGGAGGGCATGTCACTCCCATCTGGTTGTTCTGTGCTTGCGGGAGCCATGATGTACAGCCAGCTCAAATTGCCTGTTCTCCCGACCAGGAGGAAAAGGGCAGCCCGCCCCGCTTGCTCAGGTGAAGGCAGGCAGATGGGGCTGTGAAGGGAGGGAATGAACAGGAGCTCCTTCACCTGAGCAAGCGGGCAGCCCCCTTCCCTTCCTCCTGCTTGCTCCTACCTCCCTCCATAGCCCAGCCACTTTTTCAGCCTTTTTCGGTGTTATTTCAGACATCGTGATATATCACTCTATCATGATGGTAAGAAGGTGGTATGTCATGATGCTGAAAGCCAGATATCGCCCAGCCCTATATACAAGTTGAATGTAACTTGTGAATAATCCTCGTGCGACTCACACATAAGTGACAGAGAGCCTGTGCGTTGGCTGGGGGAGAGCACCCCTGGGTCTTTGCAATATGCATCCTACAAACAAACAATGGGCGTTCTGCTACTCTACTATATATTGTGGAAAGTCCTTGGTTGGACTAAATGGCCCTTAGGGTCCCTTCCAACCTTGCAATTCTATGATACCCATTCAGACACTTCTTAATATATTGATACCAATTTTTCCACAATGGTTCCCGAGATCAAGTAGGTTTTGGTCTTTACTGAGTATAGTTGGAAACCATTTTCAAGCAAGTGGGGAAAGGAACCTTTCCAAATTATGCTGATTTTTTGTTTGTTTTATAATTCCTAAACAACAAAAGTGGATGGTTAGCCCTTATGGTTGCTAAGAGACCTATAATTTAAGCCTGGAAGGATAAAAGCCCTGTGTTTGCTCCACAATGGGCTGAGGATCTCATGGCCCTGCCTGCATTTGAATGTATTTCCAATAGGCCTCAATTCTGCATCAATATGCGCATATGAAGGGCTTATATTAACTTAGATGTTAAACTTTAAGACACCTGTTGATGGTTGATGCACCTGCAATGAGAATGGATAATTTTTGTGTGTTCCTATTATTTTATTTTACTTTATTATTTATTAAATTTATATACTACCCTTAATCTGATGTTATTCTTTTTTTCTCTTTTTTCCTTTTATGGTCTTTTCTTTAATTCTTTTTCCCCCTCCCCCCTTCCTTTTCTTTGTTAAATTTGCAAATAAAAAAAAATACTATTAATAATCAGAGCTGCTCTGGAGATGAAGCTGCTAGTTGCTAAATAAACCTCTCTCCTCTTTTTTTTTTTTTTTTTGGCCACTTAAGACGGAAAGGTGGTTCAGACCGTAGAGAGAAGCTGTGCTTCCACTTTTTGGTGCAACGCCCCACCACCTTACTTTGATATGGGGGGAGGAAGAACCTACAGGTCCAGTTGGGTCTGCTGCACCGGAAAGACCTGTAGACAAGTCACTCCTCAACGTACGTATATAAATTTCATGCTGGTCCGTCTCCCCAAAATTCCTTATCCTTATCCTTTCCTTACGTTCACTCCGTGTAACCAATGGTGCAGGGGTCAGGGAAGGCTGAAGACCCACTGCTACTTCTGCAGAAGGTGTAATGACCAATTAGGTTCTTTTCATCTGTTTAGGTGTTTCACATAGATGTGACCCAGTATACTCTAGGAAGGCACAAGTAAACCTCAGACAACCAATATTGGATTGCCTCTATAATAAGTTTTATTGATTAACTCACATGTCAAGGCAAGGAATATGCAGTCAACCATACATCTGTTCATACACCTTTCATACTCACCACTCTTCACTCTTCACTGAATTGATCAGGTTCAGTAAGAGCCACGGGTGGCACACAACAGCACTGTCAAATGTCTGGCACACGTCTTAGGCTGGAGGGCTTTGCCAGATATACACCTTGTTGTTCATCTGATTCTTGGCATTACACAACTCCTTACTCCTTGTTTTTGGTATCTCACATCCTTGTCCTTGGCATCATCTCACAACTCTTATCTTACCTCAAATGTAATGTTGTGTAGCTCTTCTTGTATGTGCTGTTCTGTACCATTCCTACAACACAGTTCATGACCAGTTCACTGACAGTTCAAAGACATCACATCCATTTTGTGGTGTTCTTCAGCCATCTTTAGGCCCATACAAACCATGCCATTCATTACAAAGGGTCTCTGTCTCCAGCAACCTAGAGGCACCCAATAGGCATGGGTGTCAGGGACTGGACAGAGGAGGAATGGTGGAGACCGCCTCTTGAACCTTCCAGAGAAGAGGAAGACAGTATAGATTTACAACAGTTGTTTGAGGAAGGTTGCGGCTCAAAGGCAGATGAGGGGCAAAGTTGGGAAATAATGGAAGAGGAGGAAGGGGAAGCAGAGCCGGAGCAGCTGGCTGACACATTATCACTAGAAAGCATTCCAGACCCACCTTCTCCCAGAACCTCGTGAGCATTGAAAGTAGGAGAGCAAAAGGCTCGGAGGCAAATGGCCTTAAGCGGGCACCATAAAGTGGGTGGTGTTGTTGACAACAACTGAGGAGAGAAGTGGGGTGGAGATTACTCAGAGCAACGCCATTACTCCAAGAGGCTGCATTTCTAAGCCTCTTTCTGTGAATATTGAATAAAAGACCTTGGTAAGAGCTTTCCTTATCTATCTATTCCTGGCAGCCTACCGTGGGGGGATCAGATTACCTGGTGCCTGACAATGGGTGGGGAAATTTTAAGCCACTGTGCGCTCCAAGGCTCTGCATTCAGGAAGACCAAAAGCAGAAGGTGCTTCCATTTCAAGACAGTTCACTGGGAAGAAGGGTTGACTGTGAAACCGCTCTGGAAATTGTAGCTCTGGGGGTGGGGGGCAGGTGATATGTGACAACTTGACTTAAGGAAATGGTGGAGGCTCAGGCTGTTTGCTCACATGACCCTCAGGCTGAAAAAGATCCCTGCCTCCCCCACTCTGTATTTCTTTTTGGTCCAGTCCTTGAGCTGACCTGGAGTATCTTTTGTTTCTGTTTTCAGTGCCACCGCTAAAGCCTAGAGCCAATACAACGCTGAACCCATCCAATTCCTCCTGCTCAGGCACTTACAGCACTGAGATGGCAAATTGTACCAAGGTGGAAACCAACGGCTTTGGCAGGGCCTCCAGTAAGTGATTTCCTCCGCAGTGCAGGTTCATTTCTTCCATGATCTGTAGGCGGGTGGGTATTTATTGCAGATATTGATATAGCACAGTTTGGAGCAACTGGAAGCATAAGAACGGGCTCCTTTTGGAAATATGAAGCATTGTCCAGACCCATCAAAATATAATTCAAAATTTTACTGGCAGAACTCTACAAAAAAGCATCACATGAGCATCAAAGATACATCCCAAATATCCATGCAATGTCTCGTGCTGTCCAGCACAGGCTCAGCATCTTAGAAATAAAAGATAACTTCATAAATCAAAACATCTCTCCCCCCCTCCCATTCAGGAGTGCTGTCCAAGGACACTGAATCTGCCAGCTGTCTCTCTTCTAGTGTTTCCTCTTCTAGCTGCTCCTCACCCAGTATTTCCCAGCTTTCCCCCTCTGGACTATGCCCTTCTGCAAACCACTGTTCTAAATCAATACTATCCTCCTGCCCTTGGGAAGGTTCAGAAAAAGGGGGAGGCGGCTCCCACCATTCCTCCTCTGTACAGTCCCTGATAGGTGTTCTCCTCCAACTACCGCTGTTCCACACTTTCTCCTCTCTATATCCTGGGATTCCCTACACTTTGAAAATCTAAATAGTAGAGCTACATCAATTGTGTGGGGAATCTCCAGATTTAGGGGGTAGAAAGTATGGGTGCGGATGGTTCCAACACATTGTAGTTTTTTGGTTTTGCCATTTACTTGTTAAGATATTGTTTTATTTTAATGTCTTATTGTGTAAACTGCTCTTGGGTTTTTAATGAAGAGAGGTCTTTGCAAGTGTTGTTGTTATTACATGAAGGTTCTTCCTTGAGGCAAGGTGAGACAACTGTAACACATATTGGATTTTGGTTACCCTTAGGTGGCAGAGCGAGGGAGATTTAAGGCATGTGAGACGCAATCTACAGGAAGGTCTCTTGCAAAAAGCCCCATTGGAATGAAAGGACCTTAATTGCCAGAAATTGGAAAAAGGAATTCGTGCCAACAAAAATGCAACGGCAGGATAAATTACTAAACTATATCGAATTGGCTAGATTAACAGAGGGAATTAGGGCACTCCCCAGACAAGAATTTCAAAAAGAATGGGGGAAATGTAAAGAATACTTCTCAAAACAGTGCCCTAAAATACACACCTGGACTTGTTTTGTTTAATGTCTGCAGGAGACTTTGTGGTTTTCTTTTTAAGTCATAATTTGAAAAAATCGTAATAACAACTCATAAACGAAATAGTTCACAAGAAGTAAATAAGGAAGCCATGTACAGGATAAAGGAAGTCTTTTATTTTGTTGTTTGTTTTATGTTTATTTTATGTTATGTTCATTTCTAATGGCGGTGGATTCGTTTGAGTTGTGGTGGATTTATGTTGTAAATAATAATTTTAAAAATGGAATGTATTGAGCTGGATCAAGGTTGTGGATCATTCCCATGTGAGTCAGTGGCTTTGGATAGATGGGCTGAGCTCTACTGGTGAGCAGTAGATAGACCTTGCTTTGTGGCAAACACAGGGTTCATTTCAAATAGAGTAAATGGAGCAACTTTTTGGAGAGCAGTCGCAAGCAATAATGTCCCGGCAACCCATATCTTGTCTTCCATATCCAGATGAAACCCCCACGGAGAGGCTTTCGAATGGCTGCACTACGAGGTTTGTGTGTGCTTCGGAAAATAGCAAACACTCTGAGTTTACGGTTGGCTATGATGTCGTTCATAAGATGGAGTCTTCCAAGGCGTCTCAACCCACTGCTGTCCTCCTGCCAAGCTTCTCTGGGCTCCTGCTGCGGAGAATCCTGTTGTAAAAGTTGCCTGCATCAACTCCCCCATTGAATTCTGCCTCCTCTTTCACCCATGAACCACTTCCTCTGAATGCACTTTGGCCTTTACTGCTTTCCTCAGTGAAAATTAATATTGGGATTAAAACAAATGACATGTTAAATGCATGGCAGCTGTGTTTATTTGTTAGGAAAAAATTAGACCCTTGTGGCAGAAAGACATTTTATTTTAGTGCAGAGTTCCTCCAGTTCCTCACAACTGACAATAGTGAATCACAGAATTGCAGAGTTGAAAGGGACCCTGAGGATCATCTAGTCCAACCCTCTGCAATGCAGGAATAGGCAGCTATCCCATATGGGGTTCAAACCTGCAACCTTAGTGTTACCAGCACCACACTCTACCCAACTGAGCTATCCAGGCAATTTAATCAATCTTATTTCTCCCAAAGGTTCAAAGGAATAAGCAGAGACCCAGTTGGTGAAGGGTTTAATGCCATATAGTGACTAAAGCATGCAATTAGCATGCAATCCGGAAGTCCGTTCTAAAACCAAAACTGTTCTTAAACTAAGGTGTGCTTTCCCTAATGAGGCCTCCCGCCACCAGTGCCCTTCCACCATTCAGATTCTGTTCTTAGACTGAGGTAAAGTTCTCAAACCAAGACACAATTTCAGGTTTTGTGGAGTTTGTAAACCAAATCGTTCTTAAACCGGACTGTTCTTAAACCGAGGTACCACCGTATTCTTCTCTGTTTTGGAAAGTTCTTTATGCATTTGGACACTAGTACAGATACTGTAGCCAGATTTTGCATGAGGTCAAGGAGTAAGGTTTTGTCTATGTTTGAATATGGGTGGATGCCATTTTGAGTTATGGTGGCAGACTGAACCTTTCAAAACTGCACTAATTTTAGCCACTGATTTCAAAACTGCACTGATTTTTGTTATTATAATTTCTTAGAAGTCCCAAGGAATGCTGGGTATGATGATCCTAGTTGATTATAAGTACAAACTGTTGCTGCATCAGCCTTAGCAACAGTTTTAGGTGCAGAAGGAACCATTGTTTGAAAACAGCTTTATGTTTTAGTCACTAGATGGCAATATTGCCTTCATGACTAGTGATAGATAGATAGGTGTCAGCACTATTTCAGGAGTGGGAAACCTCTGGTCCACAAGCCTACTTATCCCCACCAGGCTTCTCCATTTGGCCTGTTGAGGCCATTTCAGCCAAGCCACATCCACCTGCCCCACACGTCAAATGTGAGGCGGGCAAAAACCTGGCTCAACTGAAAGGGGGTCTGCAAGCACTGTCAATCTTGGTTTCAAGAAGGAAAGTCATTCATAAAGAAAGGGAAAATGTCAGATCTTCAGAAGATCCTTTCAAAGCACTGCTGTACAATGTAGCATTTTGAACATGGCTTCTGAAGACCCCCTTGTGGGCATAAAATGTCACCAGGTACCATTGTGATGTCATGTGAGTGACCCCACCCACCCGTCGAGCTTGGCCTATGATGGGAGGGGGAGCTCATGATCTGACCCGCCACCCAGTTCCCCACCCCTGCCTTACATCAACCAAAGCAGGAAAATAATAGTGTGCAGTAGCAACAACAACAACAACAACTTATTATTTACACCCTGCCCATCTGGCTGGGTTTCCCCAGCCACCATTGGTGGCTCCCAATCAAATATTAAAAACACAATACAGCATTAAACATTGAAAACTTCCCTAAACAGGACTGCCTTCAGATGTCTTTTAAAAGTAAGATAGTTATTTCTTTGACATCTAGTGGGAGGGTGTTCCACAGGGCAGGTGCCACTACCGAGAAGGCCGTCTGCCTGGTTCCGTGTATGACTTTCCAACATTTAATATAACTCAAAGTATTCAAGGCTGTCCCTGCAGAAGACAAAAAACACTTCAGAAATGCATCGTGCCCTCAGTTTTAGGTCAAGTTTACTGAGGGGATGAATTACTTCCTGCAATAAAAAGTCCCAAAGTGATTTATAACCACCTCACAAAACCATGTAAACATATTTTAAAATCAAGTCAGATTAAAAGCGTCTGAGAGTTTGACCTGCTCAAATGCCTGAGGAAATAAGAACATCTTGTGTGGTATCAAAACAGTGGTAAAGTTGGCACCAGAAATGGAAGTTCTTGCAGAAAAGGCCTGCTCTCTCATTACCATCCTCCAGCCATCCCTTGGAGGTGGCCCATGGAGAGAGGACTCAGATGACAATCCCAGGGCGCAGGCCAGTTCACATGGGGGTGAAATATCTAATATTTTTGGCACTTTTGAGAAACAGTACATTCCTTTGTGTCCATTGGTGTGATATGTCCTTGTGCCAGATGCTGAGATACTGTACGGGACTGGGCTGGTGGTGCTTGCAAATGATGGGTCACAGATGCTCCAAGCTTGACTCCAGTGGTGGTTGGTACCCATTGGGACTTGTGGCTTGGGAGGCAGGGACCAATGGTGGAGTCACCCTCTGACTGGTTGTAAGAAAGCAAGCGCAAGTGGGGACTAGCTGAAAGCAGGCTGATGTTGGTTGTCTGTGCCCTGTTTACTCCAATGTACCAGCCTTTGTTCCCAAAGCCTGCAGAACCAGCTTGAGATGGACCAGCAGCAGAGTGGACCTCTCTGTCCCCTGCCATTCCCCTTTCCCTCATCATGAAAACAAAAAAGGGGCTCTCACTTTAAGGAACATGGAATCTTAGGAGCCTTTGTGACAGTTGCTGTGGTTTGCTAGGCATGAGTTTCAAACACCAGGAGTTCCATTCCATCAAGATGAAGGCCTCCATCTAGAGGTGAATTTAGATGGCTCTTGAGTGGGTTGGGGAGACTTCATGCTGTGTTGATCTAACTCTGTGGCCTGTATGACATGCCACCACAGAGCAAGGGAGATTTCCCTCACCCCTTTGCTTCCTTAGGCTTTTTTTATTCCCCTGAGCCAAACCTACCTGCCAATCAGCTGATGGCATTCCAATGGGCAGGCAACAAGAGTTGATGAGTAGGGCATGCCAGGGTTCAATTCTGTGTTGGCTGCCTGCACCCGTTCTCCACAGGGAATGGGCATACACATAGGCAGAGCAGCAGGATTTGACCCACCTCCTCCTGGATGCTCCTTCACCCATGGGTTCCTTTTGGAGAGTGCGCTGGCGAAGCAAAGTCCTGCAGGGAGCAGGATGGAAGTCTCCTCTCCTTGGCTGATGAGCAGGGACTCCAATCCTGCTGGGTGCTGCTCTGAAAGGCAGCAAAAGGGCTGTTTGAAAGCCCTTCTGCACACAGTCCTGTATGGCTCTTTCAACCTTTGGTTTTGTGGAGGCTTAAAGAGCAGCTCAGGGCTGTTTGCCAAAGGCCTTCCAATTAGCCCAATGCTGCACTATATATAATTTTAGTAACATTTCCAAACTTTTTCACAATAACCTTGTTTCATAAGTGGACTTCCCACCCCTGCCTACACAATGTTTTTACTCAAAACTTTTCTACTGCATTGTATCTTTATCTATTACAACAAATTCTCTATTACAATTCTTTTGCCATTTTTCTTCTGCTTTTATCTCAAATCCTGCCTGCAATTTCATTTGACTGTAACATTTTAAAATATAATCAATGAACGGCCTCCATTCTTCTATAAAAACTTCATCATTTTGATCTCTTAGTTTTGCTGCCTGCTTTGCCATTTCTGAATAGTCCATTACTTTCATAAGCCACTCCTTCGTTGGAACCTCTTCTTTCCATTTCTGTGCACATAATATTCTAGCTACTGCTGCTGTCACATACATAAATAGTTTAGTCATCTTCTTTGGAATATCCATGTCTATTATATATGTAAGAAAAGTTTTGGGGGAATAGCCCATTTAAACATTTTCTTTATTTCATTATATATCATTTCCCCAGAAAGCTTTAGCTTGTTTTTTCACATGTCCACCACATAGGGACCCAATGCTGTACTTTCAAGTCTCACTGACAATCAGGAGAAACATCATCATCTAACATCATAGAGACATTACATTATAGACAGGTGGTGGCTTCAACCATCAGTCAATTTTAGCCTGCCAGGAGTGGGAGGAAAAGGATCTGGCCTGCCGGACAGGAAAGGTTCCTTTTTGTACTCCCATGAGAGAGTGTGGTCAGCACCATCTAGAGAACAATTGGTTTCCCCATTCCTGTGGTAGTGCCTCAGGGTACCATATGATGCCAGTTTTTCTGATTGCTGGAATAAGGGTAAGAATGGCTCCAAGTACCTCGTGTGAACTGTGGGCTATCACAATCAAAGGCAGCCTCAGATTCTGTCAAGCGATGGCATGTGGTAGTATGAGTGATGTGTTACAATATAGAGGGCACCTTGGATTTTCAAGCAACTGACTGTATGTTCCAGAAGCAGACCTCAATGTGGCTTTCTCCACCATATTCCAACAGTTTCTTGGAGTAGAGCTCACCATTAAGAGGGGCATTCCCAGAACTTTCATTTTCTCCTAGGGGCGAGAGCAGGAGCAATAGCTGTTGGCAGTCTGGTTATCATTTTAATCAATTGTTTTTATACCTGGTGTTAGCCGCCCTGAGCCTGGTCTTGGCTGGCGAGGGCGGGGTATAAATAAAATTATTATTATTATTATTATTATTATTATTATTATTATTATTATTATCATCATTCCTTTGCCATACTGTGGACCTAAAATTCCAGTGCAAGGTTGGTGGATAGGAAGGAGGAGGGAGAAATGGCAGCCATGATAAATTAATTTTTTTGGGAAAATATTATTGGAGAATAAATGAGGGTGGGGTTGAGAAAAAGCCCTGAGAAATTTTGACTGGAGAACATTTCGCTGAAGTTGAATGCTTGTATCAGAATCCTAGCAATTCTCATTAATTTCCTCCACCCATCTGCCCTAACCATTAACAAGGATTTATAAGTGAGCTATGTGCAATTGCACTTTGAATAAAGCTTCCCTCTGGATGCCATTGCAGGCCCATTGAAGCATTGCAGAAGGAGTGTCTGTACTTGCTATACTGACCACAACCACCGTCATGCAGACTCTTCTGAAACTGAGCCTCTTTTTGGCACTGGTAACATCAGGTAAGGAGGCGCTGAAGGTAGATTAAAAAGGAAGGGGAGATACCAAGTGAGCATTTGCGGGGTGGGTGTTCCCAGTTCTCTCCACCATCCAAGGCAGTTGGGATCTCTTGACGATGTCCTTGTGTGTGTGGATGGGAGTGTGGGATGGTTCAGGCTGGGTTCCATTCAGCGTGTGGTGGGTGAAGAATTGAGTTCTTAAAACAAAATAACTCTTAGAACAGGGCTTTGACTCTGACTCTCGGTTAAGAGCAAATGAAGCAGAAAAGAAACGTCTTCTGCAGCAGACGTGGTCTTCATACTATGACTTCTACTATTCACTGAGCAAGCATATAATGCAAAAGGAATTAATTAAACACGATATTTTATTAGGCAGGTAACTGTGGAGACTGGGGGATAAGAGAGCAAGGAAGACACCAGGAGCCCATTTGCACTACATGTTCAAAGCACCATCTTATTGGATCAAATAGTTGTGGCTTCCCCAAAGAACTCTGGGAACTGCTGTTTGTTAAGGGTGCAGAGAGTTCTTAGGAGAACACCCCCTCCCATTCCCCTCACAGAGCTACATTTTGTGGGGTAGTTTAACAACCAACCCCTCTTCCAAAGACCCCGTAAGAAAGTAAGTGAGCTAAAAATTGGCCACATCTTTAGTTGCTGCAACAGGGTGGCTAACACACAACCCCTGACTTTTTGCACCCCCAAATCCCCTCCCCCAATTTTTTATTTTTTAATTAATTAAAAAAATAGCTTGAAAAACCCTTATTGATCATTACTGTCGTTCCATTCCTGTGATGGCAAAAAGTTTTTCACTCCCCCCTCCAATTTTCCCTTTGCAAACATTTTTTTTTTAAAAAAACAAACAACTATCCTGACTGCTCCTGTATGTCCCTTGCTGTGCTGTGATGCCAAAAGGTCCCCCCTGTCTCTGATTTGGGCTTCACCTAGAAGCAGCACCCATATGGAGTCCAGCAGTAGGAACTGGAAAACTCAGACTGCTCTGTTTGGGGCAATGGCCTCAACAGCACAGGCAGCGTTTCACAGCTACCTTGGACAGCTCCACGCAGCGCTCAGGCTGGAGAGTCTATTCAGGTGGCATCTTCAGACTGAGCATCAAATAAGAGCTGTAGCTCTATCTTTACATTACTAGCTCTGCTTTCCATGAGAGGAGCCTCTGCATTTAACAGGACCTAGCCTGCTTTAGCAGTCATAGACTGACAGAGCACACATGGCTGACAAGTGGACCACATGGCCTTGCTGCCTTCCTGAACTCTTGTTGTCCAGTTCTTCTTCCACACCCAGTGACAAGTTAGCAAGGATTAATGCCTAATGACTGGATGAAACATGCATTCATTATGTTTCGTTTCCCCCCCTCCCCTCATAGGTGCTTCTCTGGAGTGTGAAACCTGCTTTGGCAATGAAACCACTTGTTCAGGTGACAAGAAGACGTGTTCAGGCACTGAAGAGACCTGCATCGTCATCCTGACTGAAAGCACCGTAGGTGGGTGAGAGAGACCATAAGTCAGATCAGTGGCAAGGCCATGGATAACTATCCTATGTGTGGATGACACACTGGGCTTGAGAGCTCAGCACCAGTTGGGATGGGGTGGTGTTTTTGCCCTGCTTCATGTTACTTTCTGCAGTCACCCAAAGGAACAAGAAATGATGCCCTCAATTTGATTTGAACCAAAGTGGATCCATGAGTCATGGGATCTTGCAACCGTAGAATTGTAGAGTGGGAAGGCAGCGCCTCCCCTGGTCATCTTGTCCAACCCCCTGCAATAGAGGAATCACAGCCAAAGAATCCCTGAGAACTGGCCACCCAACTGTTTAAAGAAACCTAATGAATGTGAATCCACCACTTTCCCAGGTAGTCCGTTCCACTGCTGAACAGCTCTTACCATCAGAAAGTTTCCCCTAATGTTTGGTCCTGCCCTCTGGAAGAGCGGGAAACACGCTTGCCCTGTCTTCAGTGTGATATTTGAAGATGGTTAACGAGTTTGATTAGTTCTTGCATTTTAGTCTCCCCCATTTCTTCATTGTTTTCCAAATCTATTCATTTATAAGAATACAGCATGCCGCTAATTCATGACGGAGATATCGCTCACAACAGTACATGAAAACATACGATAGAAACCATATGTAAAAGTTAAAAAATAATAATCGGATGACTATTGTGGAAATATGTACAGTGGTACCTCGGGTTAAGTACTTAATTCGTTCCGGAGGTCCGTTCTTAACCTGAAACTGTTCTTAACCTGAAGCCCCACTTTAGCTAATGGGGCCTTCTGCTGCCACAGCACGATTTCTGTTCTCATCTTGAAGCAAAGTTCTTAACCTGAGGCACTATTTCTGGGTTAGCGGAGTCTGTAACCTGATGCGTATGTAACCTGAAGCGTATGTATTCTTAATTGCCTGCTTAAGCCTGATGGAACAGAAATGTTTCCAGCGGACTTTGAAACAAAAGGTGCCCTGCTGAATTTCTGTTGGCAGAACATTCCATAGGACTAGACCAGCCATGCTCCTGCCTTGCTCCCACCCTAGGTCTTTGCAATATTCATCTTCAAGACAAGCACACCATATTTGCTTATTTGTTTTTTAAAAAACCATACACTGCAAAGCTTTTTTACTAAAAGAATAAAACAATACAATTATTGGTAAAAACAAAACAACTGTTTAAGACATACAAAAATATTAAAAACAGCAATTAACTAAATAATAATAATAATAATAATAATAATAATAATAATAATAGCAATCTGCATATCTGGGAAGGCTTGCTTAAACAAAAATGCTATTCAGCAGGTGTGGAAAAGAGTACAGTGAGTACAGCCGCTTGCCTGATACCAATAAGCAGGGAATTCCAAAGGGTAGGGGGTGCCATACTAAAAGATCAGTTTCTTGCAAATGCAGGCCAGGCATTGTGTGGCATTTGTAACAGAGCCAGTTCTGCTGATCAAAGGGGTTGAGTGGGCACATGTGGAGCAAGGCAATCATAGAATCATAGAGTTGGAAGGGACCCCAAGGGACATCTAGTCCAACCTGTTGGAATCCGAGCCTTGTCAGAGGAATGTGCCACTCTCCAGGCACCGGCTGAATTCCTCGCTGACCTCCCCCTGCGACTCCCGGCAGGAAAACAGGCGAGGTCTGTAATCAGCGATCCTTCCCAGACGTGAGAAGAACACACCACTCCTTCACTCTCCTCCCTGCTATCCCCAGAGAGGGGAAAGAGACAGACAGAAATGTATTTACATGCTTTTATTTCTGTCTATTGCAGCTGTACAGAGAAACATGTCTGCACTCTCTTTACATCAACAGCAGAGAGAATAATAATAACTCCTTCCATGTACTTCCAGTACAGGTCAGATGACACACTGAGCTAACACCCGGTGCTCAGTACAGTGAATGAACTGCCCCTTTCTTCCCATGGTAACAGTCACAAACATCCACATCCTGTTTGGCTTTCCAGCCACCTGCAGCTGAAGAAGCTGCTGCTCGCTGCTGCATTGCTCCTTTTTGGTAACACAACCCCCTGCAATGCAGGAATTTCAGCCAAAGCATCCATGACAGATGGCCACCCAAACTCTTCTTAAAAACCTCCAAGGAAGGAGAGTCCACCACCTCTTGTGGGAGTCTGTTCCACTGCTGAGCAGCTCCTATTGTCAGGAAGTTTTTCCAAATGTTTAGTCGGAAACTCCTTTCTTGCAACTCGAGGCCATTGGTTCGAGTCCTACCATCCAGAGCAGGAGAAAACAAGCATACTCCCTCTTCCATGTGACCTCTCTTTCTTTTTTCTTTTCCCTTCTCCTGCGATGAGGCTATATTTTAATATTTTAATGTTTCAATATTCTAATGTTGTATTTTAATTTTGTTTTTAAGTTGTAATCATTCAACTTGTTTTTATTATTGCTTGTTAGCCACCCTGAGCCTGGCCTTGGCTGTGGAGGGCGGGGTATAAATAAAAATTACTATTATTATTATTATTATTATTATTATTATTATTATTATTATTAAACATACCCAGCTCCTTCAAGCGCTCCTCATAAGGCTTAGTTTCCAGACCCTTGATCATCTTGGTCTCCCCCCTCTGCACACATTCCAGCTTGTCGACATCCTTCTTAAATTGTGGTGCCCAGAATAGGATCAGTATTCCAGGTGTGGTCTGACCAAGGCAGAACAGACCAGGGGTCAGCAAACTTTTTCAGCAAGGGGCTGGTCCACTGTCCTTCAGACCTTGGGGGGGGGGGGCTGGACTATATTTTGAAAGAAAAAATGAAGAAATTTATGTGCCCCAGAGATGCATTTTAAATAAAAGCACACATTCTACTCATGTAAAAACACTCTGATTCCCAGACCATCCGTGGGCCGGATTTAGAAGGCGATTGGGCCGGATCCAGCCCCCGGGCCTTAGTTTGCCTACCCATGATGGACACTATACTTCTGTTGATGCGGGCAAACTGGTCTCAAGTAGCCAAGGCCTTTGTACACTAATACCTTGTACACTAATACTTTCAACACCTTGAACCTGGCCTGGTAGCAAATCAGCAACCGGCATAGATCTCCGAGCACAGCTGTCATATACAGACAATGGTGAACCTTTTCCCTGGTGACTAAACAAACCTCTTTGTCTCTCCTTTCCCTGCCCTCCTGCTTAGATGGACCATCAGTGACAAAAGTAGAGAAAAGGTGTTCAACCATGTCTCAGTGCTCCATGCCTCCGTTTTACTTCACTTTGGGGGCTGGAAGAAGAGTACGCCAAAGCTGGGTCTGCTGCACTGACGACTGCGATAAAGTTGTACCCATCTGTAGGTATACAGTGGTATTCCCACTTCCTGTTTCCCTTCCTTCACGGTTTCCTTCCATTCACCCTCCAGAGCCCACTTCCTTCTTCCATAGCTTCATGCAATATGGCACCTGCATATTGCAATCTGCAAACTGTAATCGGGCCCCTTTTCGCCCTGAGCATTCTAGGCACAGCCCCACAGTTTAAAGCTCTGTGTCTGGGCCTGTAACCAGAAATGTGGCACAAAAGGAAGTCTGGATGAACCCTGCATTTCTAAAAGCCAGCTGCCCTGAACCCCCGGCCTACCCGGCGGCAAGTCAGTATGTCAAGTCCAAAGTCTGAGGCTCAAGCCACACAACCAAAGTTCAAAGGAAATGTAGTCCAGGGCCCATCCAAGTAGCTAAGTCTGAAGTCCAGAAGTCAGGATACAGTCAGGAAGGATCAAACCCAAAGCGCACTCACATAGTGTGCCAAGGGGTATCCAAGCCAAGGTCCATCGACATGGGCAGTTGAACAGGCACAGCACCTCAGCTCTGCTTCCCTTTTGGAATTTGCATGCTGACTGCAGCATCTGGGCTTGACAAGGCATGTGGCCCTCACCTGTTCCTACTCCAATTGAGGAATCACATCCTCCAGAGCTAGCAAGCCCCATCTGGCCAGCTAGGGGGTCGGGCTGTGGGCCCTTGCCTGCCTCAGCCTCCTAGAGTGCCCCTCCTACTGCTCCCTGTGCCTTGGAGCCTGCCATGTTTGTGGGGACAGGTGCTCCTCAGGCTCTGGTGATGGGTCCTGCTGTTCTGGTTCCTGTGCACTGACCTCCATGCCCTCACCATCCTCGGTCACCCTGTGAGTACTTCCTTCCCCATTCCCTGCTTGCCCTGGTGTGTCCCAAGTTACAGCCCTCACTGGGATCCTCTTCCTCCTCTTCCTCCTCCCTGTGGTCCTGCCAGTTCATGCTGGTGTCCTCCTGATTTTGTATGACTACGAGACCCCTCATCCTTGACTGTTGGCCATGCTAGGCTGGTGTGTTTGCATTTCTGTGTGTTAAATCCTGTTGCTTTGACTCTGAGTGGCAATTCCCTGCTGTGAACAGGCACTTGCAGCCAAGGCAGAATAGAACCCTGCCCTTTCTCCCACCAGCTGGAAAATTATGCCAGCTGATTGGGAGGTGGGCATGGCTTGGAGGAAATAGCCAAATTGGAACCCCTGGCTGGCCAGTATTGGGTTCCCCACCCCTGACGTCGGCACTACAAAACAATTTGGAACAAGACGGGATTGTGCAAAAGGCACGGGCGCCACTTGAGCTAGGATGGGATTAAGACTGAAAAACATGGCAGAGCACCTTGTACAAAGTGGTCAAGGGCACCAACTCTAGGGGGTGGAAGGAACTTTGGCCCCCCTCAATATTTGTGGGCAGGGGGCTGAACTCTCCACCCCAATATTGAAGGCTCCCCCAAACAGAATGGCCTCCTTCCTGCAAACATGCCCTCTGCACTCCCCATCCCTCTGCACTCTGTCGATGGGCGAGCAATCATGTGCCAAGGCAGGAGCAGGGCGATCTTTACTCTCCATGCTTTCCAGCTCCTGCCACCAACAGGGTGCAATGGAGATCTCTGTGGGGGGCATCTGGTTTGCACCCCCCCAGATTGCATGCCCGGGCAACGGCTCCCAACCACATGCATGATGTCGTTCATATGTTGCCAAGTGACACCGGGGCCCCTCAATGTGGGGGGCAAGTTGGCACCCCTGAAAGTGGTTGTGAGCACAAAACCTTTGTTTGTGTATTACCTCCTCCTCTGATGAGATGATGGACAAATGCTTCTCCCCCCGCCATGCCCTCTTCTTTCAGTGATACCAGTACAGACTCGATCCAATGGAGTAATGTGTCCTGCCTGCCACGAATGGAAGGAGTCATGCAAGACAGAGATGACCAATTGCACTGGAATGGAAACGAGCTGCTTTAAGATAACCTCACATGTAGATACCAGTAAGTGGTTTCCTATGCAGTCATTCTGCTTCTCCTCTATCTGGTAGGTGGGATGAGTTTCATGGCAGGGGCATTTTGCTGGGTAGACAGAGCAAAACCTGGATGGCTCCGGCTGGCTTATCTGAATGATTGCCAGTGTCAAGACATCCAGTGTCAAGCCACTGGTTTTACTGGTATGCTTTTTCATACTTATACCCCAGCTTTCATTGAAAGAGCTCAAGGTGGCGAACAATTCCCCTCTCCCCATTTCATCATCACAACAGGCTTCTGAGGGAGGACAGGTCAAGAGACAGCAACTGGCTTAATCACCAAGCATGTTTTCACAGCTGAGTTGGGACTTTAACCCAGCTCTCCCAGGTCCTAACCTGGCTCACTAACCTCTGCACCGAATGTACTCCCTTTATAAATCTGTCTGGGCTGTGCAGATCTTTTCCAGAGGTCCTTATCCACCCACACCTGCAAGATGTGGTGGCTGGTATCTGAGAGGAGGCTCGGATGACATCAGTGTTCAGATCTTGTAGTTGTGACCTGACAACCTTTTCATTTTCCCAGTCCTTTGAGCATCTCTTAGTCCTTGGGGCAAATTCTTTTAGCCAGTGTGGTGTAGTGGTTAAGAGCTGTGGACTCGTAATCTGGGGGACCCGGTTCGCTTCCCCGCTCCTCCACATGCAGCTGCTGGGTGACCTTGGGCCAGTCACACTTCTCTGAAGTCTCTCAGCCCCACTCACCTCACAGAGTGTTTCTTGTGGGGGAGGAAGGGCAAGGAGAATGTTAGCTGCTTTGAGACTCCTTCGGGTAGTGATAAAGCGGGATATCAAATCCAAACTCTTATTCTTCTTCTTAGCTGTGTTTTTAAAAAATGCAGTTTTAGAATGCATCTACGCTGCTGTTGCTGGTTTTTATGTGGATTACTTTTAACACACCGTATTGCTTTGTTGTGTCCCCTCCCCCCAAAAAACATGTTATATACATTTGTTTTTTTTAAAAAAATGTTTTTTTGCAAACCATCCAGAGGATGTAGCTCTGGATACAGGTCATTAACAAATAATTTCCAGAGTAGCCCCTGTGTTTGTCTTTTGCAGTTAAACCAGTTAAAGAAACTTATAGAATGTTTGAAGACTTGCGTATTTATTATCATACAAGCTTTCATGAACTGCAGCCCTGTTAATTACATATTTGTTGCTGCTGCCTATTCTCTTCTGCCGTAGGAGCCAAATCCTAGAGGCAGAAGTCCCTTTGGTTGTCCCAATAAAATATTTGAGGTGCCATTTAAATGGTGCAAGTGTGCCACAACTTGTGATTGATGTGTGGGGTGGGACTGTAGTTTCTTAAAGAGTTGTTTGGATGCCGCTATTCCCCTCACAGAACTACAGTCCCCAGAGTGGTTTAGCAATCCATCTTTCTTCACAGGGAACTCCTGGAATTGTAGTCCCTTGGAGGGGAAACAGGGATTCCCTAACACCTTTTAGCCCTATTAAGAAACTACAGCTCCCAGACATCTTTGGGAGGGGGTTGTTTAAAGTGGTATCACAGGGCTTTAAATGTATGGCGGGAATGTGGTCTACTTGGAAGCAACTCTTCATTTTCACAAGAGCTCTGGAAAGATTGGCCTGTCCTCATTGACCAACTGGATTTTGAGTAAAAGGGAAACCATTCCTCTCGAGCAAGCTGGGCAGAGTGGTTTGGGATACAGAGGCAAGCGGCAATGGTTCCCCTAGCAACCCATATTGTCTCCCATGTGCAGATGGAACCCACGTTGACCGGACCATGATGGGCTGCACTACAAGGTACACCTGTGCGGCAATAGAAGGCGAAAACACAAATTTCCGTCCCATGTCGTCTGAAGCTGTCCAGGTGGCTGAATGCATGCATTCGATGGGGTCTCGATCATCCGGCCTCCTCCTGCCAATCTTTTCTGGGCTCCTGCTGCTGAAGATCATCTCGTGAAAGGGACCTGCATGGGATTCCATCTCCTCTGCATTCATTTATGCCTGTCTTTTATCCACTCACCACTTTCTCTGAATGCAGTTTAGCCTTTCCAGGAGGAATTCTCTGTTTTCCTCAGTGAAAATAAACACCAGGAGTAACAAAAATGACATGTGATCATGTTGTATTATTATTAACAAGAACACATAAACATTTTCTTCTAACTCTTAACTCAAAAGGTCCACAAACCACAGCAGAATAAGACAGCAGACAAGGCAACCCAAACTTTCACAAAGGTGCAGAAATCGCAGTTAAGATCAGTACTTAAGAGTGAATGCATAAAATCAATGCATGTCCTTGAAGTCTAACCTAGAGGTTGGCAGAGCATAGGCAGAAATTACGGGCTCTAATTCCCAGCGGGTCCTGGTAAGGCTGGGAAAGCTCTTTTCTGAAACCATGAAAAGCCACTAGATGGAGTGGTAGTGTAAAATCCAGTGCTCTTTAAAGGGCTTTAAAAGGCTGTTCTCAGTCCAGCAAAGCTCAGTTACCCAGGAACCTTTTTCCAATTCACAGAGAGCTCTACTGGCCAATGAGCCGCCCCACGTAATGCACCTTAATGGATGCTGCTGCAGTGACTCATCCCTCAGCAATGCTTTCCTGGGACTGAGTTTCATTATCGTTGTTTTGTTGAATAAAAGTAATGGATTTCAGGAGGAAAGCGAGAGGAAATTCAGAGCCCGCACATGAATCAATCAATATTGGTGTTATGAGGGTGCTGGGCGGTTTGGTGCCGCAATTAGGGACGGGTGAAATCTGCCAGTTTTAGTCTGCCTCAAGTTCTCATTTTTTCCAGTCTTTAACATTTCCACATCAATTTTCATTTTTTAAAAAAGAAGAAGCCATCATGGAGACAAGCCAGATTGATGCGGAATTGTAGCAAAATGAATTTAAAGGCGGGCTGGTCCCAGTTTAAAGTGCCGATGGTAACCCTTATAAAGCCCTAAATTTTTTGGAATCAGGGTAGTTGAAGTACCAACTTGGGAATACCAATTCCATCTGTATTGCAGCAGCCCCTAAGCTGTGGAACCTGTTCCCCACAGTAGCATAGGGCTTTCAGCTGTGGTTTAAACCACTGAGTCTCTTGGGCTTGCCGATTGGAAGGTTGGCGGTTTGAATCCCCATGATGTAGTGAGCTCCCGTTGCTCTGTCCCAGCTTCTGCCAACCTAGCAGTTTGAAAGCATGCAATGCAAGTAGATAAATAGGTACTGCTGTGGCGAGAAGGTAAACGGTGTTTCCATGTGCTCTGGCTTCCGTCACGGTATTCTGTTGTGTCAGAAGTGATTTAGACATGCTGGCCACAGGACCCAGAAAGCTGTCTGTGGACAAACGCCAGCTCCCTCAGCCTGAAAGCAAGATGAGTGCCGCAACCCCATAGTCACCTTTGACTGGACGTAACCGTCCAGGGGTCCTTTGCCTTTTTACACACCCACACCCACACCCACACCCATACACACATACCCAGAATAGTGTCCCAAATTTCATTGCTCTTATCCCACAATTCTCTGAGTTAATAGGCCTGCAAATGGATTTTTTTTCTTTCTGGAAGAAATTAGCCTGGAAATGAGTACTAAATTTCTACTCTATTCTGTTACATTTCTGATAGTGGCTTTTATGCCATGCGAAAGCTGAAACATAACACATAAATTACAACAGCTAAGGAAAGTCAGGGGTGCAGAACAAACTGCTTTGTGAATGCAACTCTTGTCTCATGGCTGAAGACTTTTTTTAAAAAAACAAAAAAACAAAAAAAAACCATGATTAACATTAGCTACTTTTTGCCTCCTCCCCTCCAACCACCACCACAACAGGCACTCAGTCCCTGATCTGGATCTGGACCACAATGAATGGGTGCAGCTAACACATTCACTAGGAATCCCCTCCTGATATCCCTACTGCAGGGATAGGGAACTTGTGGCACTAGAGATGTTGTTTGACTCCCATTAGCCTCAGCAGGTTCAGTGGTTGTGGATGATGGGAGCAAGAACTCAATGGCAGCCAGAGTGCCACACGTTTCCTAAAGCTGCTGTGCCTGTAGCTCTCAAAAGAGGAGAGGGAGAACAAAAGTGAACCACACAGGCTCCTGGGATAGCTCAGTTGGCAGCGCATGGGGCTCTTAATCTTAGGGTTGTGGGTTTGAGCCCCACGTTGGGTAAAAGATTCCTGCATTGCAAGAGGTTGGACTAGATGACATTTATAGTCCCTTCCAACTCTACAACTCTACGATTAAATCATCCTTTCATCTACTCCAGCTCCAGCCAACGCATCTTGAAATTACTGTTAGTTCCGTTTTTAAAGGATTTCATTTAAAGTTCCGGTTTTCTCCTAGAACATTGCTGCATACTTTTTCTAGTAAGTGAGTTGCTTCACCGCAGATAGAGAAACTGTTGGGTAAGAGAGGGAGATAATGTCTTCAAACTTTTTTTGCAATAGCATTCATAGGGTGCACCATTCACCATCATGTTGGCTCTTATGAGACTCTTCTTCTTCTCCTCTGTGCTTCTAGTGACAGGTAAACTCAAAACTATCTTGGGAATTGGGTTGTTCCGCTGTGAACAGTTCAACAGAACCAGATCCAAGCTAGCATCGTATGGGGAGGCTTTCCGATGCAAAGAATTAAAGCATATTCTCCAAGACGGCTGAAGGATGCCATTCCTAGCAACATTTAAATTTGTTAGCAATGGTTCTTCTTAATTTTCCCCCAGACAATTTTAATAAGGCTGTGCAAGGCACCCCCCAATTTGCCAGCCCAAGACGTTTCTTGGGCTGGCCCAATATGTTTTGACACTTGAGGAAAACCACAAAATGGCATCCCCCCACCCAGAGAAGAAGGGTGAGGGAAGAAGATCTACATCAGAAGGGTGGAATAAAGATATGCACTGGGATCAGCTGCCCCTTTGAATCCTGCAGCCTGAGTCAGTCATTTCACCTTGCCTCCTGGGTGGGCTGGCCCTGGATTCAGCAATCTGGATCCCAAGGGACCTGGACCAGACCTTATATTTGAATCAGGGCCTTTGCACATTCCTAATGCTTTAAAAACCACAACTAAACATGCGGTTATTGGTGAGGGGAGAGGAGGAAAGGGGATATGCAGATTATGTCTCTCATCTGAAATGTTTCCTTCTTCCCTTCTTCCCATTCAACTCTGTCTCCCCCTATTTTGATAGCTCTGGAATATTCCAGGTGGATGTTGTGTCCGGGATGGAATGAGCCCAAATTATCCTGATTTGGTTCAGGGACCTGGGATTTGTCCAGATTAGATGCGGTGCTAGTTTTCATGTCCTTTTTAGAATTTTAAAATTTGTCATTTGTGTTTTTTTAAAATATAAAAAATTACACCCTTGGCTCCTTGGGGAGGAAAGATGAGAGATAGATTTAAATAAAAAGCTACAAGGAGGAGAACACCTGCTTGCTTAAGGCAAGTGCAGAACCGGAAGGTACCTTGTCAAACTGTCTTGTGTAAGAGAACTTCCTGCCCTCCAATTGTCCATGTTGTGAAGACCATTCAAAGTAAGCTCAGGGGCTGAGCTCTAACGCCGGTGTTGCCCTGGAGGCTGGCAACCTTTTCTTTCTGCTCCCTTGTTGCTAAGCCAGCTACATTTATCAGGCCACACATCTGGTCTTGGATGTGGCACCTAATATAGAAAGATCCCAATGAAAAAAGCAAAGAGAAGGCTTTGTGTGTTTCTTACTGCCTGGCCTTAATGCCAAGGCTCTACAGCCCTATCTGTACATTTGTTCCTCCAAGTGATGTTTTAAACCCCTAATTAAATATTATCTCTGCCACCTCATTTAAAAAATGAGAATGTCAAAAGGTGGGCAGGGGAGAAAAGAAAATAATAACCCCTCTCTTTAATTCTTTTCTTAAAAACATCAGATCAACCCTACAAAATGCATATTGAAATCACAAGTTAATGCAGAAATAGAATGGAATTTTGGCTTAAAGCATGTAATAGTCATGAATCAGAAATAGATTCGTTCCCCTTTAGGTGAAATCCCAGAAAATCCCACAGGAGAGCCTCAATAACAGTTCCTATGAGTGGGGATGGCCTTCATTGCTCTGCATAGTTCATTGCTCTTCTCAATAAAGAGCCATGTCAGAAAAGTACTCAAAACAGTACTGGAATTTTCATTAGTAAATTAAAGAATACAAAGGAATGGTGCAAATTTGCCAAATGTATTTTGTTTACTGTATACAAATGGCCCCTTACTGAATTTTGTTTTGGTTTCAGCATAGAATCTACTGAGCCCTGGGTTCTGTAAAACAGACACAAGTGTCACACAGGTGCATTTCAAGCGGCGTTTGCCTATTTCCCCATCTCCTTTCCCCTTGTGAGACCTTTCCTCTCCCTTCCTCCAGAGGCCTTTCCTGTTTTGCAATGTGAGACTTGCGATGTCACCGGCATCAGCTGCACCGGAAAGAAGGAGACTTGCAGGGCTGATCAACACCTCTGTTTTGTTCTTTCAAGGAATGCGACAATAGGTGGGTAAGAGAGATCATCAGCCAGTCCAGGCTGGTGAACAGGTCAAAGTTCCGCATGAGCTGTGTGCCCAGAGCGGGGAGGGGCCAAGAGGAATTGCATATGGTACCTCCTCTCACCTTTACCTTTTGTTTTTCATGTGCAGGAGGGAACATCGTGCATTTCATTCGTAAGGGCTGCACCGCCAGCTGTCAGCTTCCAAAGGACACTATACCTCAGGCTAGCAGTGTAGATTCGAAGATTAACTGCAACAATAAGGCTGCTCCTTCTTCTGGGTCTTTCGTCTTGGCTACTTTTGGATTTCTGCTGATCAAAGTTCTCTTGTAAATAATCATTCCGATTTAGCAGTGAATAAAGGCCTTCTTGTTGTTTTCCTGTGACCTTCTCTGGGTCCATTTTCCCCCACCTGTCTGTATTGACACCGTGATAATTTTGCTGTCCATTGATGCTGTTTTGTTGGGTTGTTTGACTTTCACTGTGATGCATTGTTCTTTTCTCTCATTTTGTTCCATCTTTCATGCTTTAAAATTCTTAAACAATGTGAGAACTGAAACACAACTATCCAAAATTCACGCTTCCCTGAATTTTGCAATGTGGTGTGTACATGTGGATAAAAATGCATATACCATGGTAAAGTGTGCATAAGAATGCACCTGTTAAGGGAAGATCATGTGCAGAAATGCATTATATCAGGGGAAATGGCTTCGCAAAAATTTTCACTCAGGAGCATCTACTAGGCCTGAAAATTTCATCTATCTATCTATCTATCTATCTATCTATCTATCTATCTATCTATCATCTATCTATCTATCTATCTATCTATCTATCTATCATCTATCTATCATCATCTATCTATCTATCTAAGGTATGGACACATCAACCTCAATTACGGTGAACAAGGGTGTATAAAGCTCAATTTTTCAAAACTAGGATTTGTGGCTAGTTCTCATGCCTAATTTAAATGCACAAACAAATATGGTTTTTTTTTGGTACTGATTAATTTTTAAAAGTCAGATTAATATGGAAACAGGGTGGAACAGACTTATGAATGAAGTCATGCAAAACTGACATGGGAGAAAAACCAATCCATCTCAATAAATGCTGTATGAAGCTGCAGTTTGAGGTACTGATGGTGTTACCATAAATCAGGGATGGAGAACCTGTGGTCCTCCCAATGTAGTTGGACTTCAGCTCCCATCAGTCCTGGCCAGTATTGCCAATGGTCAGGAATGAGTTGTAGTCTAGCTGTGTCTGGAGGGCTACAGATTCCTCCCTGTTGCTGTAAATGCTTTGGAAATGGCACAGACTAGATTGCTCTGCAAATTATATTCTTTTCCATTTGGAATCCCTCCAGCTTTTATTGCATTCAGAGACTGAATAACCTTCAATTAAGAGAAGAGTACATTGTGCTCAGTTGAAGTACATTAACAGAACTGCTATCCTGCCAAATCAGTGCTTATTGAAAATGTGCTATAATATAAGGATAAGGATAAGGATGATCAAAACTGTATTTGGTGGGTAGGCTGGGGAGAAGCAATGAAAGTATTGGTTGCTCTGGAGGGGTTTGAACTTGACAATGTTCTTTAAATTTCCCTGTAGGTTCTACTTATTGGTTTCATTAAGCAATGTGTTAATTGAATTACACGCTCAAGTTCTGCCAGCTGCAATTCTGGATGCATGTTGCAAAAAGACTCAAGGGGCAAAGATCCACCACCTTTCCCCTCACTCAGTCAGGATTGGGGAGTAGGCTGGGTCCCTTCACGACCCCATGTGATAGACCTCAAGCAGTAGGTGAGAAAAAGTCCACCTTGCCCCATATATTCCTGCTTGGCATCTGTAATACCCAATAGGAGCACTGCTGCGGTGTTACCCTCTCCTCCACCTTGGTTAAACTGATTTCCTTCATGAACAGAAGTTTTATAAACTGGGGATTTCAGACTGAAATCCGCAGGTGTCAGAAAAGGTTATTTATGTATGCAACAACTGCGGCCCATGTTTTGTTAGCCCCAAAATGGAAAGTGAGCGAGGTCCCAACTAAAGAAGATTGGCAACTTAAGTTGACAAAATATGCACAACTTGCAGACTTCACATATAGAATAAGAGAGCAAACATATGTTTAAAGAAGACTGGAAAACATTTTTTGAGTCTACGGAAAATAACTGTGTGCAGCTGAAAATGCTGGCAGCATTAAGATAAATTCAACAGTGTCAGTAATCTTTGATGGATGTAATAATGGAAAACCAATTGGAATAGTTTTTGTGAAATATGCAGGAAATGTAAGATATGCAAAATGAACCATGCAAAGAGTAGTCATTGATATCTTAAGAACATAAAATGTTAATTTGAAATTGTAAAACAGAAAATCCAATGAAAATTACGTATATAAGTTTTATAAATTGATTTATTGGGTCTGCATATAGTGGACATTGCAGTAAGTAATGCCATATGTCTTCTCATTTTCATCTTAACACACATCCCTTTGACTTTATGCACTTGCTAATAAAAACAATTAGTAAATATAAATAATGAAAAAAATAAATAGACAGGCTTCTTGCCTAAGCTCAGTGTACTCATGGGTACTCCATTACACCATAACATCCTTCATTTGGTTGGTTGGTTTCACAATTTTTGCTCTAGCTGACATCTGTCAGTTTTGTCAGTTCTCTCTTATCTTGTACAAAGACATTTCCCCCCAACACTCCTTCTATCTCTGGTTGATCAGGTCATTTTGCCTTATCATGCATCCTCACTCTCTTGGCTCAAACCTATTATCTCTGCTTTCAATGCACACCAAGACAGTGTTGCACACTGCCCCAATCTCAACGTGATGTGAGATCCCAGGAGTTCCAGACATTTACCCAGGATTTGGTTTCCTTGAAATGAGGGCAGCAGAGGTACACAGAGACATGTCTGTTCTGTGCTGGGTTCAAAAGCTGAGTTTGGTGCTTCCCCGGAAACTTAACGGGAAGGACTGTTAATGCTGTGAGCCCCTCCATCCTACGCTCATGTTATGAGTTTGGGAGGGGCAGATCCGACCCCCCAAATTCTTGCATCCAGTAGGAGTTTGAATTTAATCAATGCTTGGAATATTAACCTGAGTGCCATACAGGGATTTTTGTGCGTGTTAAAATATAAGGCAGACCAACTTCCCGAGTTCAGGAAATCGCTTGGGAGAAGAGCCATTAAGTGATCAAAAGGAATGTAATGGGTCATTAACAAAGTAAAGACTTGGAGCCAGACAGCAGATGGGTGTGAGCCCCTCCTTCAACTGAAAGTAAGTCAGCCAGAAGACAATGCCAGAGTTTTGGGGGTTGGGTTTGCAGTGGTGGTTATATGACTTAGGGGAAGAAGTTGGTAAAATGCGGCAAGCCAGTGAGGGAGATAGAACGATGGTGGATTTCTTTTCGCTTCCAAGGCTGCAGCAATTGGAGAAACAGGAACTTTTTGGAGTGTTTAATGCTGTGAGCCTCCCAATCACAGGCTCAAGTTGTATATATGCATGAACAAAGCATATATTAGAAAGACACCACAGTCTCTGCTGTGCCTCATTCCCAAAAGAAAACACGAACTCTAGGCAAGTTCATGGGACCCCTGGAAGCTTGCAGCGCTCGGAGATTGGAGTGGCATGTAACACATGTTATCTATACAGTGGTACCCTGGGTTAAGTACTTAATTTGTTCTGGAGGTCTGTTCTTAACCTGAAACTGTTCTTAACCTGAAGCACGACTTTAGCTAATGGGGCCTCCTGCTGCCGTTGCACTGCCGGAGCATGATTTCTGTTCTCATCCTGAAGCAAAGTTCTTTACCCGAGGTACTATTTCTGGCTTAGCGGAGTCTGTAACCTGAAGCGTATGTAACCCGAGGTACCACTGTATGTGTGAATAGAACCATATATCCTCAAGATACCACAGTCTCTATTCATCTTCATTCCAAGGAAAGCAGACAGCTGGGTAAGCACCCCCCCCCCCGGGAGTCTCTCGGAGCTCATAGACTGGAGTGCATGCAACTATTTTCTCTCTCTGCATGACACAGCCAATAAAGGAAGGGAGAGAGCCCATTATTGCTGGATCCAGTAGTACACACATGCCTATCCGCCATCAATCCTGGTGGAAACTGGAGGAATAAATCATTCCCCCCCCCTCCCCAGACGAGGAGGTCAGGTAGACAGACAGTTGCTTTAAAAACAACCCAAGGTTTTAGCTAAATTGAATTGGCGCGCAGTACTGTGGCCAGTGCCAAAAACAATTTGAAAACAGACCACTTCAGGAAGTCTTTTGCAGTTAGCAGCAAGCGGCAGTGAAGTGGGAGGCTCTTTCTCTCATGAACTGCAGAACCAAAATAATAATAAATAAAAATGCAGCAGCCTCTGCGCCGGCATTTTGGAAAGGACCCCAAGCTGGGTCTAGGCTGGGGAGGGTGGACATTGCTTTTGCGTGTCTCCCGACGTTTCCTCTGCTGTGTCCAAACCTTGAGGTTTCCTGGAGTTGCTTAGCATCTCACCCAAATAGAGGAACACACAGCTTCTTTACTTGGACCTTTTTTGGAGAAGCTTCACTGATACCGCCCTCATTTGGCCCGAGTCAATTTGATGGGGAGCAGGGGCAGGGTGGAGGGCGGAGCAGCTGGTGTGTTGCTCCTCCCCCTTTCTGGGGAAGAAAAATACTTCTCTCTTTTATTCTGCAAAACATTCTCAGCTGCCTCAGACAGTGGGAGGAGACCTTGGTGTGATCAAGGATTCCAAAGAAGCTCAGCTCCCAGCTCTGGACAACGTTTGGAATTGCCTCTGCCTCCTTCATAGCTGCTGGTGAGTACTTTTAACTGCTTGGCATGGAAGACTTTAAGGCCTAAGGTGGGGTGGCTGGCTTCCAAGCCTTCCATTATCCCTGGAAATTCACCACATACTACCATTAAAACCTATCTTCCTATCCAGATTCCCCCCTCATCCAGCGTAGGAATAAGCAAGCTGTAGCACTTTCCAATTAGCAAATTGATGAGCATCTCCCTGCTAATATATGAAAGCAGGAACAGCAGAGGAGATGTGTTGAGTGAAAACATATTAGCTTGGTCTCTGGTATAGCTTGTTGACTGGCACCTGCTAGCTACTGAACATGCCCCAGCTCCTTCCTTGGAGGTTTTTAAGCGGAGGTCGGGTGGCCATCTGTCCTGGATGCTTTAGCCGAGATTCCTGCATTGCAGGGGGTTGGACTAGATGCCCCTTGGGTCCCTTCCAGGTCTAAGATTGTATGATTCCATGAATGGGGAGATACATTTTTTTTAATCAAAGCTCACAACAAAGTGGTTGCGGCTGAGTAAAAGAGCATCAGCATTGTATGCCCCAAAGTCCCAGGTTCAATCCTGGGCATCTCCTCTGCTAGATAATCAAATACTTAAAAGGGTCTAATTAATACCTCTGCCTCTGCTGATAAATCAATTCATGATTTCCCCAAACCCTGGGGAGCTGCTGCCAGTCTGTGTAGACAACATTGATCTAGGTGGACCAAAGGTCTGGCTCAACATGAGGCAGTTTCCTATCCAAAGACAGTTGGAGGCTTTTGCATTTGGTTTGCAAGAAAAAAAAGGGAGATGCTGTTGCTTTTTAAAGGGGGAGATGACATTGTTTTACAGACTGGCATTGAGGAGTTCCCTGCTCCCTGTTGCTCATCATGCACAGTTGGGAGTTCGTTCTATTAAAAAAAAGAAATGCTGTTAAGTTTCCAGCAGCCTCTGTGCACAAGGAGAAAATGAAACAGTCTTGCACAGAAGACTGGCCTCAGAAAAGGTGCAGGATGTGAAACATTCTGTAAGTTTCTCAATGATATTTAGAACTGAGTCTGTGGCTTGATTGGCTGTTTGTGAGAGAGGAAGAAAATGAGACATCAAAGGCAAGCGGCTGGGGAGAGAGAGGAGACAAATTTGCTGCTTGCAACCATGTTAGGGAACTTCCAAATACAGAGAGTTTTAATTCATAACCATATTTATACAGTGGTACCTCGGGTTACATACGCTTCAGGTTACATACACTTCAGGTTACAGACTCTGCTAACCCAGAAATAGTACCTTGGGTTAAGAACTTTGCTTCAGGATGAGAACAGAAATTGTGCTCCGGCATCGCGCCGGCAGTGGGAGGCCCCATTAGCTAAAGTGGTGTTTCAGGTTAAGAACGGACCTCCGGAACGAATTAAGTACTTAACCCGAGGTACCACTGTATAGGAACCTTATGGGTGTCTGACCAGACCCTGGGGAGGCCATGATTTCTGGGGCAACACAAATCCGAGGTTCAAAATCCAGGAGTGACATCGTTTCAACACACAACTTTGGCCTCCTGCTGCATCTCAGCGTTTGACTCTTGGGGAGCCTGACCCTTCTGGTCTCTTCTAAACAATCCTACCCAAGGTTCTTCCTCTCCCATCCAAGTCTCTTCTTTACTTATTGATCCCTGGATGAAAGTTGAGAGTGAGGGAGGGAAGAGCTATTTTGCCCATTACGCAGAACAAGGTGTCTGACTGAGATGGGAGCATTGCAGCTGGGGCGTGGCTGGGGGGGCGGGGGCTAAAGACTGGGGTTTCCCACTCCCTCATTCAGCTCAACTGTGGGTGCCCTCTGGGCTAGTCACTATCTCTCACCACAACCTACTTTGCAGGGTTGTTGTGTGGATAAATTGGACAGGAGGAGAGAAATCACACATGCTGCAGCCTTGAGCTCCTTGAAGGAAAAGGATGCATATGTTGTTATTTATTTATTTTTAAAAGTGAATTAACTAACTTCCCTAACGTGAAAACAAACCCACAAGGAGGATAGGCAAAAACTCCAACCATGCAGGAGACTTGCGGACAAGGGTGAAATAGTTCTGCAAAGCCCCTTCTCAGACAGAGCTGGTAATCATAACACAAGGAAGACAGCAGTGAAGGCACAAGCAGCATTCATCAATAGAAACAACCTTTTTGAATATTTATACATTTCAAAAACGTATTTATGGGAAAGCTGTATACTGGGGAGAGGGGGGGGGAGGTTTAGGACAATAGTGCTAAAGCTCTCCCACCCTGACGGACCTCCTGCAAATTGTTGGGGGTCTCAGCAGGCTACTTAATAAACTACTTTTATCCCACAGATGGAAGAACATGCAGGATCCATACTTCAATACCTTTCTAATGCGACGGATGTGGGTGTGTTTGTGAGCCAAGTTCTAGGAAGGCAGGATGGGGCAGAGATATTATGGGCTGTTCGGCAGCCTTTTTTTGTGCACTGCCTGAACGAAAGCTTGGAAGACCACAGCTTGAGGAGCAGCATATTGTAGCGGTTAGAGCATTGCAGTAGGACTTGGGAGGTGCCCTTGAATGATCACAACCTTGAACTCTTTGGAGGAAACAGGAGTTATACAAATAATAACAATCAAACAAACCTCTGGCTTAGGATAGCCACACACTGGCAAAACTGGGCATTTCCCCCTTAATAAATGAATGGTTGCCTCTAGAAGGGAGTAGGAGAGAGCGAAAGCTATGGTTGCTTGGACAGAACCTTGTGCAGAGCTTGGGAACTCATCCTCCCTGATGATTGACTGTGATGGGAGGGGATGCTGGGAACATCCTCTAGAGCAGAGTTCCCCAAACTTAGGTCTCCAGCTGTTTTTGGACTACAACTCCCATCATCCCTAGCTAGCAGGACCGGTGGTCAGGGATGATGGGAACTGTAGTTCAAAACCAGCTGGAGACCCAAGTTTGAGAAAGCCTGTTCTAGAGGGTCAGAGGTTTCCCAGTCTGAGATCCAGTGTAGATTTGGAGCGGGGGGGGGGGGCAACTTGAATAAAATAAGGCGGGCAAGTAAGGCTCACCTCACATAATCAATCACATGAGGCAGTGCACACACACCATTTGAATGGCAATGCCTATCAACTTTGAGGGAGGATGGCCCTGTCAAATATTGGGGTGGGGGGGCCTGAAGGGACCTCGGCCCCTAGGAGTTGGCTCTGGAGAGAGGTAGGTATAGCAGACCTAGACCTTCATGTGTTATGGATGTAGCCACAGCTGGTAGCCGAGGGGCAAAAATCACAGCAGTTCAGAGTTGATGGGCTCCTTAGACCTCAGTTCTGTCTGTAGCAGGGCAAGGCAAGGCCTAGGGAAGCTTTTTGCACCCAAGGGGCATGTTCTCTCCTGGGCAACCTCCCATGGGCCACATATCAGTGATGGGTGTGGCAGAGGCAAAAGTAGCCAGAGCAACAAATGGGTTGTTGTTATTTGCCTTTGTACAGTAGACTACTTTCGACACACATTCACACACACACACGGAATGAGCTTCCTCTTATTTTAATTAACTAACGGCTTTCTGGAGAGCCTCCCCCCCCCTCCATTAAACCTCACTGCAGTGCTTCAGACAGTGGTTTGGCAACCACTCCCTGAACAGCTTGCCTAGGCCGTCGGCCACCGCCATGACTTTCTTGCCTACTTCTCTGCTGTTCTGTCATCACACTGAAGTGGGCCACCTACTGGTGGCCTTGTGAACTGCAGCTTGACAACAGCCTTACGTGTACACACGCACACACAGTAAAACTGATTCATTTTTTTACCCACACTGTCATAAACTCTATACAAACGAGAGGTGCTTTCATTAGCTCAAAAACATACTGCCTGATATATCCCTGATATTCATTGTTCCAGAACAGAATGAAAAATGCCCGCCATTCCAGAAAGTACATAGAATCATAGAATCGTAGAACTGGAAGAGACCCCAATGGTCATCTAGTCTAACCCTCCTCTGATGCAGGAATCTAAACTTAACAGGAATTTGCTTGCTTCTGAAACATGTCACACCATTACTGAAAGCACAAAAAACAATGTGCAGACTTATTCAGTTCATTTCTACTTGCTTTGCATCTCCTTCCTTGGAGGTTTTTAAGCAGAGATTGGGTGGCCATCTGTTGTGGATGCTTTAGCTGAGATTCCTGCATTGCAGGGGGTTGGACTAGATGACCTGAGGGGGCCCTTCAAATTCTAAAATTCTATGATTCAATAATAATAATAATAATAATAATAATAATAATAAATTAATAATAAATTTTATTTATACCCTGCCCTCCACGGCCTGAGTCGGGCTCAGGGTGGCTAACACCAGTAAAATTACAGTAAAAACATAATAGAGGGGAAAGAACCCAATTTAAAATACAGGTTAAAATGCAATTTAAAATGCAGCCTCATTTTAAAAGTAGCTCATAGATCAAAACCATAAGGGGAGGGAAACATAAAGGTCAGACTGAGTCCAAAATCAAAGGCCAGCAGAACATTGTTTTCCATAGTGAGGAACCTCTGAGTATGATTTCCAGTTCTGGAAGATCAGGGATTATATTTGAGGAAAGGTGGACATTTATCAGCCAGCATAAGGACTTTGTAGCTATTCAGGTTTTTTTCTGGTGCTTTTCAGCGACATCTCCAACTTCTTTCCTTAGGAATGTGCCTGCTTCCTCACTGAATGTCTTTTGCGTCTTATTTTCTTTTGCAGACATTTTGGTCCAAGGAACATCTTTCCTCAAACAGAGACTTTCCATCACCATGCAGGCTGCCCTGGGACTTCTCCTCTTTTCTGTGCTTCTTGCTGGAGGTAATTGGAGATTGGAGAGATATCCAGTTCATTTTCATGAGAACCGGCCCAATTTGAACTTTGCAAGAGCCTTGACCTAGAATTGTAGAGTTGGAGGGAACAACAAGGATCATCTATCTCAGTGTTTCCCAACCTTTTCCCCACTGTGGCCCCCTTCCAATCTTGTTTTCTTCCTGTGCCCCCCACATGGGTGTAGTCAAGGGGGGCAGGGAACAGCGGCACCCCAATAAGTAATATATGGGAGAATTTTAAAAAGCAAGTGGTCCTCACTGACCTGGTGCAAAAAGATCTTGTCATCTGGAGGAGCCCTGGCTCCCTAGATAAAACACTATAGCCCCCCACACCCTTACCTGGGAGTCAGGCCCACTGAACTCTGTGCGCCTTTCTTCTGAGTAGACACTTAGTTATTTCATAGAATAGAATCATAGAGTTGGAAGAGACCACAAGGGCCATCGAGTCCAACCCCCTGCCAAGCAGGAAACACCATCAGAGCACTCCTGACATATGCTTGTCAAGCCTCTGCTTAAAGACCTCCAAAAAAGGAGACTCCACCACACTCCTTGGCAGCAAATTCCACTGTCGAACAGCTCTTACTGTCAGGAAGTTCTTCCTAATGTTTAGGTTCTATTTCCTAGATGCAAGTCAGCAGCACCAGATGACCCTGCTTGGCTAGGTTCTGGAGTGGATTTCTGTTCTGTTGTTCTTCCCAATGGGAAGAGGGGGGGGAGGGGGAATTTTAGGGCATCATAATGTCTGCCATAATAATGTATGTTTGTATTATGCACATACATAATAATGTATGTACTGGGTTGTTTTCCTGGAGGAGGGCTGGGATTACCATAGTAATCTCATAGTAAGATTACCACACACAATTGTATTATATTTTAGTGCAAATGAAAGACTTCCCCTACTTTATTCCTAGTGGTGAGAAGAGGGGAAAGAAGGAAAATATGTGAATGGTTTAGAGGGCACAGCATAATGCCATCCCTCATCTCCCTTCAAAAGGCAGCTAATTGCTCAGTTGTGTTATCATTTCTGGCTTTATTTTACACACACCCTTTTTATTCCCTTTTCCCAGCTAGTTCTTTGGAATGTGAAGTATGCAGCAGTAATTCTAAAACTTGCTCTGGACGAAAGGTGACTTGTGAAGATAAGAATGAGGTCTGCCAACATTTAGTGACTGAAGTCAGCGGTAAGTGAGAGGGAGCCTAAGTCTTTCTCAGCCAATGGTAACGCTGTGCTGTGCATTATCCTCGGGAATATATGAAGTAGCCTAGTGGGTGTAGCGATGGTTGAATGCGGGGAATGTATGGTCATCCAGATGTTCCTGAATTCCAACACCCAGCACCCCTGACCCTCAACCATGCTGGCTGAGGCTGATGGGAGATGGAGCCCCAACAATACCTGTAAGGCCACACCTTCCCCACCAGTGAAGAAAGGACAACTGTGTGGTGGGTCCACCAATGTCTGGAGGAGCACTGACATATGTGGATTCAAGTTTGGCTCACCTGCGTTTTGCTTCAAAAACATGTCCAATTTTATTTTTGAACTACAGCCCTTTCCTGGGGGAAGAGGAAAATTTCAGAGCAAACTTTTCAAATGCAAGAAGAATTTGGAGAGAGAGAGGGGAAGGGGCTTATAATTGCAGCGGGGGCTTCTTTCCTCCTTCCGTTTTCTTTTTTCTTTTCAGTTTAAAATTTTTAGTTTCAAAGTTTCAAAACACCCCACAATTTTACACACACACACACACACACACACACACACACACACACACACATGTTTACAGTGGTGCCCTGCAAGACAAATGCCTCGCAAGACGGAAAACTCGCTAGATGAAAGGGTTTTCCGTTTTGGAGGTGCTTCGCAAAACGAATTTCCCTATGGGCTTGCTTCACAAGACGAAAATGTCTTGCGAGTTCCTGCGGTTTCTTTCCCTTCCCCCCCCTTTTTCTAAGCCGCTAAGCCGCTAAGCCACTAAGCCGCTTATCCGCTAAGCCGCTAAGCCGCTAAAAGCCGCTAAAAGCCGCTAAAAGCTGCTAAACCACTAATAGCGCTAATCCGCTAAGCTGTCAATGGGCTTGCTTCGCAAGACGAAAAAACCGCTAGACAAAGAGACTCGCACAACGGATTCTTTTCGTCTTGCGAGGCACCACTGTACATTAAGCCATAATCCATATCTGTACATTTATGGGGTTCCCTGAACTTCCCCCGGAAGTCCCCCGGACTTCCCCCCACCTCTCCCTTGGCTTCCAAAATTTATCTTTCTTTTTTACTGCATCTAATTACATTTATCTAAATTATTACACATCAATTTTATCCTTTGTCGTTTTAAATTACAAGTGCCATATCACTCCTGCTAACCTTTTTAAATGTTTACAGTGTTCTTTAACATATTCTATAAAGTTATGCCATTCTTTGTCGAATTTATTATCCTCTTGGTGCCTGATCTTCCCAGTCAGCCTTGCCATTTCCGCATAGTCCATCATTATCCATTCTTCTTTCGATGGGGTTCTTTCTTCTTTCCATCCCTGGGCAAATAATATTCTCAGCTTCTTTCCTCCTTTCATTGCCGCTATCATAATCATTTTTACCATTCCCCCCTCCCCCCAATTGGCGGTGAAGGAGCAAAGATTTGGCTAATGCCACAGTCATTCTGCTTTCCTGCAGAACTCTGCCTTTTGCTGCTGACAGCTTGAATGACACTTAAACAAACAGAAAAGACAAGAGAGAGAAAAAGATCCCCCTTCCCCTTAGTCACGTTTGCAATCAGTCTCCCCAACTGCAGACTCATTCCACACAAACTCACAAAAAGGAACTGGCACCTGCGAATGGGGGGTGATCCACAGCCATTAATAGCTGGAATTGATGTGGAAACATTTCCCCCACCCCATGACCACAAAGAAAGTACTGTAATGCACTTAAGGATCCTTTTATGGGATATTTATTAGCAACCTTTAGCGTCAACTTGCTTCCAGTAAGATGTCTTAATGCACAGTGCACCATCAATTTCAAATCCCAAAACAACAGTGCACATCTTAAATTTGCCCCGTACGGGAAAGTTGCACAGTCCTTAGTTAAATTCTGGGATTTGCTTCCATTATGCAGTAGTGGCTACCAACTGGGACAGCTGCCCCATTTAAAGGGGGATTAAGAAAATGCATTGTGCATCCAGCTTTCCACGGCTACTAGATATGACATATATCTAGTACCTCCAGTGTCAGAGACAGCATGCATCTGAATATCAGCTGCTGAGGAAAACATGTTGGGAAAGTGCTGTTGCATCCATATCTTGCTTCTGGTCCGTAGGAATCTGGTTGGCTATTGTAGGAACAGAAGCAAGGACTTTGACTTCATCTAGTGGGATCCTTTTTCTGTTCTTTCAATAAAAATAAGATTGATTTTGAAAAACCCTTAACCAGCAGCAATATGGCAGAAACACCCAACCCAGTCTCAAAGTAGTGATGTAGTACATCTTCAGGGCCGGCTCACCCATGAGGCAAGGTGAAGTGACAGCATCAGGCAGCAAACTCCACATGGGCAGCAGATCTGGCCTCTAAGGAATGCATCATCTGCTGTTGCCACCACAGTGGTGTGTTTCTTGGAGGCTGGTTTTACTGTCTCCCCAGCAGCCCCCTCCCAATGCCGCCTCTGCAGATGCCCGTTGGCGAATAGGAGGCACTGCTGGTTTCCTCCTGCTCTTGTTCCTGATGTAGATCTTCTCTCACACCTTCTTCACTGGCTGGGGGGAGGGAAAATGGGAACACTACCACCATTTTGTGGTTTGCCTCAGATGCCACCATGTCTTGGACTGGCCCTGTGTGTCCCTGTTCTTAGAAACATCCCAAGGAGCTTTGCGATAAATTCACACGAACACCGTCATATCTTGCTGCGAGTAGAATAAGACGTGTTCTTGGGATTATTTCGTGTGGCTCTGATTTTGTTCGCTTCCTTGAGCATGCTATTGAAAAGAATGGATGCCAGTGGCATGGAAATGTATTGTCTGGGCCATAATGGCTTGCAATGTTGATTCTGCGGATAACCCATCTTTCTTTTCTACATCCAGGGACGTTCCGCGTCGAAAAGAAGTGTGAGAAGAAGGCTACGTGTGAGTCTTTGAAAAACGAGATAGGGAAGTCTGCACCTGGTCAATTTACGGGAGTAGTCAATGAAATTGTGTGTAACAAGGCCCCTTCACCTTATGCATCGCTCCTCCTGGCCCTCTCTGGGCTCCTGCTGAAGAATGTCCTCTTCTAATGGACCACGTGCAGCAACTCAGCATGAAAAAACGCTGCCAACGCATTACTCGCATGCCATCTTCTTTGAACTTGCTCCTTTGGCTTTCCAACTGTTTTTGTCCTCCTGTATGATTGGCTGAATGGAAATGAATAAAAAAATGATACCTGGAGGGAGAAAAGAGTACCTGCTTCTCTTCATTTGGGAATGAGGGGTAGGTGAGGAAGAAATTCCCCCCACCATTCACACTGGCTAGCTCAAGGTGTGACAACCTCCAGGTGTACCACACCGTCTGGGCTAGGGAAGAGCTGGCCCTCAGCCTAATTAGGACTGCCCCTTGACCCCTCAAATGGCCCACAAGGCCATTTTGTTTTCTTTTTCTTTACAAACCATGCCCACCTGTCAGTCATGTGACATTGCCTTTCAATCATCCTGGCCATCTGCTGTTGACGCTGATGATTTGTGCCTCACTGCAGTGGCAAGTAGAGCTTCAGCCGCTGCATTCCATGAGGCTTTTGTTCTTCACCCCCCCCCTTATTTCTTCATTTGAAATAGATGCATTCTTTGCTAAGGTTGTTGTTGTTGTTCAGTTGTTTAGTCGTGTCCGACTCTTCGGGACCCCATGGACCAGAGCACGCCAGGCACTCCTGTCTTCCACTGCCTCCCGCAGTTTGGTCAAACTCATGCTGGTAGCTTCGAGAACACTGTCCAACCATCTCGTCCTCTGTCGTCCCCTTCTCCTTGTGCCCTCAATCTTTCCCAACATCAGGGTCTTTTCCAGGGAGTCTTCTCTTCTCAAGAGGTGGCCAAAGTATTGGAGCCTCAGCTTCAAGATTTGTCCTTCCAGTGAGCACTCAGGGCTGATTTCCTTAAGAATGGATAGGTTTGATCTTCTTGCAGTCCATGGGACTCTCAAGAGTCTCCTCCAGCACCATAATTCAAAAGCATCAATTCTTCAGCGATCAGCCTTCTTTATGGTCCATCTCTCACTTCCATACATCACTACTGGGAAAACCATAGCTTTACCTATACGGACCTTTGTTGGCAAGGTGATGTCTCTGCTTTTTAAGATGCTGTCTAGGTTTGTCATCGCTTTTCTCCCAAGAAGTGGACAATTCCACACACTCTTCCTTCTTCCCATCTAAGGCCAGGAGAGGCCTTTGGAGAAGCAGTGCAGGGGAGAAGGTCCCAGCTCTTGTGGGACTCCACTCAATTAAAGCTGACATTTGTGTGCATGCGTGTCTAGCATCAGGTAAAAACACAGCAAAACTCAAGTTGTGACTAAATTGTAGTGATTCAGTCCACATTAACACCATACATTGAAAAGCACCATGAGACCACACAGCTTCACCCAAAGAATTTTGGGAGCTGTAGTCTCTTAAGAGTGCAGAAGATTGTTAGCATACCCCAATTCCTTTTAGAGTGCTACAATTTTCAGAGTTCTCCGGGAGGAGGGATTGATTGTTAAACTAGGGGTCTCCTGAAAATTCTCAGCACCTGTAACAAACTTCTTTTCCCAGGATGCTTTTGGGGGAAGATGTGATTGTTTAAAGTGTTACCTTTGTGCTTTAAATGTATGGTGTGAATGTGACCTTAATGAAGAGGTTTAGTTTAGAACACTTCCTGATTCTTTGTCAATTGTTGCTGCTGCAACCTGATCTCAGCTAACAGCAGCAGTCCTATTATTTTGAAGGAGATTCCTCTCTGTTCTGTAACAGGAGCACACGGCAAAATGGGAGGTTAGGAATGGGGCTTTATATTTCTTTGTATCACAACCCTGGTGTGAAATTCCAGGCCATGGCTACATTCTGATTTAAACAGGCACTATTTGATTTATTTTAAATTTTTTAACCTTTCCCCTGCTCCTGATGCATTTGGCAACGATTGGATTTTCTTATTTAATTGATTTAATCTAACAGAATTTATATACTGTTGGATAGTAAGAAAAACTTCACAAAAATATAAAATAAAAATTTAAAATTATTAATAAAACCAGGTATTTAGGAATTGTTCAAAAGATGATTGAAATCAACAGAAGCTAAAATGAGATAAAACACATGAAACTTCTGCTTGCCTTAACAAAAAATCATGAGAGTTGAACAGTACAATTCAGACCATTTAGCCCAATCTACTACACAATGGCTCTGTAATGAAGGATACAATTACAGGACCTTAGCAAAGCGTCATCTGGCCTCTAGTTAAATGCTTCTGGTGAAATAGTCCCAAAGCTCCCAGGGCAGTCGATTCCCCTTCCTTAGCCTTTGGAAGCAAAGTGATGATAAGCCCATGGTGGATTCTGGAGGAAGAAGGTTTGGCAATAGTTTGCAGCATTCAGCGAGTGCAAGTTTCATCATCCAGGACCACGGACAGCTCCCAGGGAAGAGACAATTTGTGCTCTGTGTTAACTGAGCCATTATATCTGTGAGCCTCCAGATGTTGGGCTATTTTGCTGTGAAAACCAAAATGTCACTGCCTCCTTTCTACATTCAGAAAATCCAGTTAGACTTCAGCACTGACAATGGGAAACACTTCCCCCCAATTGTTTCTGATGCCACTTCTGTCACCTGCTGCCTAAGGCTACATTCACACCATAAATTAAAAGCAGTAGGATACCAATTTACACAGTCATGGCTTCCCCTGACGAATTCTTGGAGCTGTTGTTTGGGACGGGTGTTGAGAGTTGTTAGGAGACCCCCTCCCCCATTCCTCTCTCAAAGCTGCAATTCCCAGCATTCCCTGGGAAAAGGGATTGATTGTTAAATTACTCTGAGAATGGCAGCTCTGTAAGGGGAAGAGGGGCCTCCTAATAACTCTCAGCAACCTTAGCAAATAGCAGCTCGCAGAATTGTTTTGGGGAAGCTATGATTGTGCAAAGTGGTTCCAGAATGCTTTCAGTTGATGGTGTGAATAACTTATTAGTCAGTTCCACCTGCCATTGGCTCTGGGTCCACCTGCTGTTAGACACCCTGCCTCCAGCCCCACCAGTCCCAAATGAGGACAGTCACAACCATTAAAATTTTAATTGAACTGAACTTAACCCCAATCCCTAGTTATAGTCACCCTTGTGCCTAGTTCTATTAATTTTAGGGGAGACAAGCAAGGAAGGAGCTTTCTCCACCAATCTATTTGGTTAGGCACCCAAGGTGAAACAAATGTTTGCATGCATTTTTGCAAGTTGAGGATATTTCCAGGAATCCGTGGTCCCCTGGAGGAAAACTCAGATAAAAAATGTCCACATAAGGAGATGCAATCTGAAATGCAAGGAGAGACAGTAATGGTTCTGGGTCTGCTGGAACTGGCATAGCAATTAAACTTGGCTGTTTCCTTAGGTGAGTCATCTGAAGTTACAGGAAAGAGCTGGCAGGTTCAACATCTGATTTAAAAAGCTCATTTCAAGCAATTTCCATGTGTTTGAATGAGAACAAAAGAAAAGACCATCTGGATCAGGCCAAAGGGTTTTAAGTACAGCCTCCTTCTCCCACAATGGCCAAACAGGTGCATTATACACGAGCATAATGCCATTCTCCCACTCATGAACCCCAGAAGCCGCTATTCATAGGGGAGTTGCTCCAGCCCCTTGATAATTTTTGTTGGCCTTTTCTATACCTTTTGCAGTTCTACAACTTCAGTTTGTGGGTACAGTGACCAGAACTAAACATAGTATTCCCAGTACGGCTGCACCATAGATTTGCATAGAGGTACCGCTAGCGGAGAGGTAGTACCTCTGGTGAGGGGACACATTGTGCTCCTTCTGGGGTAGTTTGTCTATCTTTGGTCCCCCACCCTGCACTCAGCTCTCACCTGTGGCTCTAGAAGCTGTCAGCATGCAACAGTGGCTACACCACCGGGAAATGGCTTTAACTGGACAGCTAAAACCAGGGGTCAGCAACCTAAGGCCCATGGGCTGGAAGCAGCCTGTGGAGGTTGTTTGACCAGCCCCCGAGCCGCCGCCCCCGAACCAAGCTGCCTGCTTGTACACTGCTCTATACCGGTGCAGCACGGCACGGGGACTCGCTTCAGTGGCGCCGGAAATTGCGTCTGTGCAGACGCAGACACCGGAAATTGTGGACGTGCACACTCACGCGTGATCTGGCACATGAAGGGATCTACGGGACCGATCCGGCCCAGGCAGATAAACCTTGCTGACCCCTGGCTAAAACAGGTGAGGGTAGCCAATGTTGGAAAAACGCCCTGGGGGTGCCTGCAAGCCCCCGAAACTCTGAGCGTCCTCTGATGCTGCAGATGTGATTTACAACAATCTCATCTGCAGCATCGGAGGAGTGAAATTTCTAACAACCAACAGGTCTCAAACCCTTGGTGAGTTAGGGACTCGCCCCGCAAGTGAAGACAGGCTCTGGTGGACTGAGTGGATGAGACCAATAGTGGGTCCAATGGTCAAGAAGGCGGTTTCTGCACATGCTGTAAGAGGGAAGAGAGGGGCAAACAGGGCTTGTCAACCTGGGAAGGTAGCCTATCTAGGAGAAGAAAAACTCTGATCCTAAACCTCCACTGCCTTGTGGGATATCTACAGGAGAAGAAAAGGCTAAGGAGTTAACCCTACACAAATCCAGAGTGGAGTCCCTAGACAGTTGGATGGCAACTTGTGCCCCTCCTTCCAGCAAGTTCTGCAGTCAAGCTATTGCTCTGCTTTCTTTTAGACCACCTCAGCATGGCCAAGAGGGAGGTCTGGTCACCTAGACATCTTGGGACCTCCATTTACACTGCCCAGGCTTGCACCCTGGGGAGGTCACTTCAGTGCTGCTAACAAAGCAGTTTGACTTCACTGCCAGAGGCACACTCCATTGTCTCTCGAGGCAGAGGGATGCCAACAACTCTGGTTAGTAGTTTTGTTTTTCGTTCCATTCCTGATGATTCCCAGAAGGGAATTTGCCCTTTTCACAGCAGCCACACATCCAGCTATCAGCTGATTATACCAATCCAGTCAGGTCAAACCTTGCTTATTGACCCACCTTGTGACTCATGTGTGGGTTTCAGAGCTTCACGGCAAAGGCTAACATCCTTGATGAAAGAGGATGTGGAAAGACATTTCCTGCCAATGTACCCAACCTCACCCAGTTACAATTTCCCAATCTATTTCTTTCCACTGAAAGTATATTTGCTGCAACAGGTTTGTGGTGCGTTTCCCAAGTTCCTCAGATGAGAGAGGACTTTTGTATTTGTTTATACTGAATTGTCTACTTCCTCTTCTTGCTTCTTCTTCTTCTTCTTCTCCTCCGCCTCCTCCAGATCAACCACTCCCTCAACCTGGGAGATAGCAGGCTGGAAAGAACCTTAGCCCAGCATGGAGCTTCGGAGAGCATAGCTTCAGCAAGGAATCACTAAGCAAGGAACTGCTCAGGTTGATTTTGCAAGTTTTTATAGCAGGCAGCCCTACAGGATTGGCTCTCCAGGATCACCTGGTTTTCACCAACAACGGCTCTGACCATGGGGGCAGAGCATAGCTATAATGGCTAGTAGCCTCCAATAGCCATTTCCTCCACTAATTTGTCTAAACATATTCGAAAGCCAACTAAGTTGGTGGCCATCACTGACTCCTGTGGGTTCAGTTCAGTTTTGTGGGGTGGGCTCCATCCTGATGGCCTCAGAAGGCCCCTCGTTTGCATCATGTATTCAGATGGCCACCTTCCAGAGCAATCAATGCAGTGGATTAAGGATATAAAGAAGCCCAGAGAAAAGGTATCAAAATCAAGATGTTGAGTCCCAATTAGGCAATTGTATGCATACGAGGTTGCACCAACCAGAGTGGTCAGATTACATTTGCTGCGTAGAACAAGGATCCATTTGTTCCCGTGCAAAGGGCAAATATTTCCCATGATTTTCAATAGCCAGCCATTATACTTCTTTCTCTGTTAATTATTTCCTTCTCCCACTTCATGCCAAAACACTTCAAAGGCAACCCATACAGGAAGCCAAGCAGTCCATGTATAGGACAGGAAGGAGGTGGGTGCCTGGGATGTATGTATGTGTAGGTATTAAGGATGTGCACATCCCCCTTGACCCAACCTGAGTTGACTTGGGGAACACCCAACCTGGTCCATGGGGCAGAGCTAATGTTACACTGGTTTTGTAAGCCCTTATTAAACGTATGAGATGCTGAATCATCTTCCACCGTCAGCCAAGAGCAGGAGGCTTCGATCCTGCTGGTGTCTGCTTCCCAAGAGCATTATCTGAGGGGAACATGCTGGCAAAGCAGACTCCTGGGGCTTTCCTGCCCCATACTCCATCCCCTGACAGCCCTGGGCCATTCTGTGCTTTCCAGCCCAATGCAATAAAGCACACCTGTGGTGGTTGGGGACATCTGTTATTTGGTCAGAACAGCAGCTGCTGCTGGGGAACCCATCAAAAGTACAGTCCACAGGCTTTCCTCACCTTAGCTTTGCACAGGCATAGAAATCAAGTCCTGTAACAAAGAAGAGGCTACAGCTGGGTAACCAGGGGCACCAACTTGGGTCTCAGGTTATGGGTGCCCAGCGCACATGACGTGACATCATGACGTCACAGGTTTCAAGGTCTTGCAAGGCCTTGGATGTGACTTCCGGTGCTTCGTAGGGCACCAGAAGTTGTGTGAGAGGCCCTGCAGTGTGGGTGCTGAGCACTCACAACAAATTTTTGTGGGTGCCTGGGCCCCCAGGGCCCCCTATAGTTGGAACCCCTGTAGGTAACGAAGCAATAACTTTATCAGAAGAGCAAAAGTAACACCACAGGCATGGGCTGGAGGAAGAGCAAGGCCGTAGATTCAACTGTCAGTGTCAGCAAATTCCTTCACAATTCTTCACAGACATCCTAGCTTTTTTACAGCATCCTTTCGTTTATTATTCTCTTCATGTCTACTTTTACTGAACATGCCTCTTAGGTTATCTCTGAATATATAGGCATATCAGTAAGCTTTTCATCACGGGAACATGCTGGCAAAGCAGACCCCGCGGTTTTCCTGTCCAGTACGTCATCCCCTGACAGGCCATGGCCTCCTGCAATTTACACTGTCCACAGTTAACCATGGCTTATTACTGCTTTACCACAGATTCTTGTTTATAAAAAGTGTTGTTTACATAGTCACACTGAGCACAGGTACAAGCTGCCTCTACATATGGATAGATGTCGTTTGAAAGAGTATACACTTGCTGATTTGTGCAGCTCAGCTGCTGTGTCCATGGGTACATACACTGCACACTCATTAAGCGTTTCATGTGAATAACTGTGTGAGTGTACAGATCAGCTGTTTATGTACACAGGTTCACAGATTGTACATTTGTTGAAAGTAACACATGAACCTTTGTTCCAGTTATTGAGTTGCACCATACTTCCGCTGGTGGTGCAATCTGGTTTGAAGGCCATAACAAAAGCAGCCAAACCATCCTCTGTGAATTATAGAGGTGAACGGAATAAAAAATTGCTGTATTTTCAAATTTTTAATCAGCAATAATCCACGAATCATAGTTGAAGTCTTAGAAAAAGGACAGAATCAGCACAGCACTTTATGAAAGGAAAATTTTCAGATGAAATGTTCTGGAATAACCAGGTTTAAAACAAATGTTCAAAAGCACACAGTGATGGGGCTTGATGGAGATCCCTGGGAATCACAATCCAGGTTGGCACCACCACCAAGAAGGCCCTGAGTTATGTTACTGCCTGCTGCACCTCTGGTCCATGAACATTACCAAAATCCCTAAGGAATTGGAAATTAGAAATATCATTTAAAACCACACATACTTTCCCTCCATAGCATAAACAGTGTATTAATATGCAGATTGGTTTTGAACATACCCTTGTCAGATCTTGAACAATACCATAATATTTAAAACTCTGTAGACACATTATTCTGTTCCAGTACAGTCAAATGATCTGGGGGACACCACAATAATTAATGCTCTATTGTAGGCTTTTTATTCTCCCAAAGTCTATCAATAGTTTTTGCCATGCAGTAATGAGGTCTACTTTGAGTGGGAGATTTAAGGAAAGAAACAGTATTGGGGGGAAGCATCATCATCTTAAATGCTGCCATCTTTCGCAAGCATTAGGTGTTGATCTTTCCTGTAATGTCTGGACTCCTGTCATTAAATTATCATGATGGCATTTCACAAGCTTTTCTAAATCTTGCATTATTTATATACCCAAATGCTTTTTAGGGGAATATTTTTCATAGGCCATTTAGAGCAACTTGCCATTGTGTCCACATTTCTATAAATGATGCCTTTTATTTTTAAAAAGAAGACAGAGAATTGCTGCAATCTCAATGTGCTAGAGTGTGCACTTGACACTGAAAAGGCCCCAGATCCTATCCATGGCCAGGAGCAGCTCAAAATATTTCACGGAGGACAAAGTCACAAAGATATACACCCCGTTCCACGTACCGAATTCAGTCAGGTTGGCAGCTGAATCTCCCTTCAGCACTGCCAACAGAATATTTTCCTCCAGTACATCTTGGGGCAAGAGGTTAGCTAAGACAACACAGAGGGAGATAGTTTAGGGGGCTCAACGGGAATCTTTAAAAACCCGTATTATAGTTCAAAATGTAAAATTCCGATTTCACTTCTACAGCACCATCTGGTGTCACAGTGTTATAATACATTTAAAACACTTTTAACTAATGTAGCTGAGTCCTAGGTCGGAGAAAGACTTCCATCTGAAATCTTGCACACCAGCATTCAACCTTTGCAAACCTAGGACTTACTTTTAGCCCAAACACACAGGGGTGGGGGTGGGGGTGGGGAGCACATTTTAAACTTGTAGCTCCTATTTGTATGATGCTTGTGGAGACCAACAGCAGGGCCAGTACTGAGTTAGAGGGGCCCTTGGTGTGAGTCAGCTTCCTATGGCTGTCTGGTCAATCTACTGGCTGGTGCCCAGTGTCATTTGTTAAAGCACATTCTGGTTGCTTGCATTCACAGTTGGCTCTGGGTTTATAATAGTGCTTAAAAAACCAACAACTTAGAGATGGAAAGAAGATAATGTACCTACCAGAGAAGAATGGCAGATCAAGTTGATGGATTATCCCGAAATGGCTAAAAATTACCGGTAGAATCAGAAATCAGGAAGACCAAAATTTTTAATAAGGAATGGGGGAAATTTATACCTTATCATAAAGACCATTGTAAACTTTTAAAATCATTAGTAGGATTGGAATATCACTTGTAGTTTAATGGTGAATTTTGGATACAATGGAGAGATAAAAGATTTGGATTATCATAAAAGATGCAGGAAGAAATGATTGACAGTAGGACCCACAAAGAGGAGGGAAGGCCAAGAGATTCCTTGGAATCTAGTTTTTATGTTGTATATTGGATATGTGACTGTAAAATTATAATCTGAAAAACCAAATGAATAAATTTAATAATAATGATAACAAACAGCAATTTAGAATGTGGAGGACATTACAGAGGCAACAATGAATGGGGCATAAAGGAGGACCTTGCAGGTGCAATAATTAATGGGTCATCCCCACCCCTATTCAGAACAGGAGATCCTCAAAGTCAGAAGCTCTACCCTTAACCTCTAGGATGTACTTCCTCCTTCTCGCTTCTCCTCTGACTTTTTAAAGCTGATAAGAAGTCACAAGAGTGACCTCTCTGCCTTCAGTGTTTGCCCTTGTTGTGCCAAGCTGTTGGCTGGCTTCCTTTTGTTTGCAGAATGGGGAAAGGATTGTGGGAGAAAGAGGAGAAACCACAATCCTGTGTTATTTCTGTGGGTGTTATAAAAAACAAACAAACCCTCCAGCAACATGGTACATAAGACTCCTATATTAGTGACGGATAAGGCAGGAGAAAAACAGAAAGCAAATTCTACAATTCGGAGCAGCTGTTCCCCAGAACGGAAAAGCAGCTCAAGATATTTGGGTGAGTTCCTTGGTCTTTATCCTGCCTTGTCTCCTGCTAGAGTCCTTCTTCAACTCTATGCATATAAACTCTCCAATGTATTTAGTAACCCCAGTATCTGTCTTGCAATGTACAACAGGTGCTGGTATATATTAGGAGTTGGCACAGAAATTTACAGTGGTACCTTGGTTTGTGAACTTAATCCATTCCGGAAGTCCATTCTTAAACTAAAGCATTCTTATACCAAGGCATGCTTTCCCATAGCAGCGGGGGACTCAATTTACAAATGGAACAGATTCAACAGGAAGCGAAACATGTTCTTATTCCAAGGCAAAGTTCACAAACCAAAACACCTACTTCTAGGTTTGCAGTGTTCTTAATCCAAGTTGTTTATAAACTTAGCTGTTCTTAAACCAAGGTACCACTGTACTCTGTCTTTTTTTAAAAAAAATTGATTGGTGTTTGAATCACTCTGTGCTTTTTATGCTTTGATATACGCTCTGGGTTCTGAGTCATTCTGCATAAACGAATTTCTGTTGTCCTATTCGTTATAATGGGGAATCTAGACATAGCTAGAACGCCTCTCCCCCTTTTGGCCAAAGTGACTCTTGTTTGCAGACACAGGAGCTACCTTGATCTATAAATTTTAAAATCTTCTGTCAGAACTGGATGCAATTAGCAGGCATGACCACCCCTTCAGAGGGGATGGAACCTGGGAAATTTCAGAATGATAGCTGTAGCCTTTACCATTTTGGGGTGGGTTGTTGTTGTTTAGTTGTTTAGTCATGTCTGACTCTTCATGACCCCATGGACCAGAGCACTCCAGGCACTACTGTCTTCCACTGCCTCCCGCAGTTTAGTTAAATTCATGTTGGTAGTTTTGAGAACACTGTCCAACCATCTCATCCTCTGTTGTCCCCTTCTCCTTGTGCCCCCAGTTTTTCCCAACATCAGGGTCTTTTCCAGGGAGTCTTCTCTTCTCATGAGGTGGCCAAAGTATTGGAGCCTCAGCTTCAAGATTTGTCCTTCCAGTGAGCACTCAGGGCTGATTTCCTTAAGAATGGATAGGTTTGATCTTCTTGCAGTGGGTGGGTACAATAGGATATAAAAAGGAGGGGGAGAATCACAGGCGCTAAACATGATATTTAGATAAACAGTTCATTGAATGTTGATATCATTACAGATACACCAGTCTTCTTGTCTCTTCTGTGATCCTTCCCCATCAACATGCAGGAACTCCTGGGATTTTTGCTCTTCTCAGTTTTAATACAGACAGGTCAGTAGAGCCTGGTAAGCACTCCTATGGGAAATACTGTAGCTTCATTGGCAGGAGAAAATTATTTTCCATTCCCTGGCAGATAGTTTAAGAGCTTTCCAAAATAGACTTAAACTGGGGCAGATAGGCAAATCTATCAATTTAGGTTCCTCTCAGTTTCTCACTTGAATTCTATACATTTGCACATCAACCAGCAATTGTAATTATTTTTAATAAGTTTTCAAGGATATGCATTAGCATTTTGGTATGAAATATGCTTTGATGTGCATTTTTTTTCAAAGCATTCACCCTAATGTAATGAATCTTTGTATGTTCTTTTCAGTAACCTGTACATTTTTAATACACACTTAACCCCGGTATATGCATCTTTACACGCAGTACTTGGCCAGAGAGCAACATTACAAAATTCAGATAAGTGCAGATTTCAGCAGATGGTGATGTTTCAGTTCACTAGTTGTTTCAGAAAGTGCCAATTAGGGAGGTCCGTTTTGAAATGTGAACTGAATTGGGTGTCTCCTGTATCTCTATGCTGACATCACATTCCATTCTGAATATCTTGTCCATCCCTTTTGCTAGAGAGCTGTGGGAACTGCAGTTCTGCAAAGGGAGTTATATTTTTAAGAGAAAGAATTCTCAGCAACCCCACCAAACTGTGTTCCCTAAGATTCTGGGTTGGAAGCCACAGAACTTTAAGTGTTTATCATTCTTGGAATACTGTTTTTTATTTATTTATTGAAACAGTTTGTATACTGCTTAGCTGCAATAATCTCTAAGCAGTTTAAAAAGATGCAATACAAACAATAAAAAAATCAGTTAAAACTAGAAGATCAAATTTCAACTAAAACACCTGCTGTAACAACAACAACAAGTTTTCAATAGCCACCAGAAGTTCAGCAGGGAGAGTCTCTCTGACCTCCACCGAAAGGGATTTCCATAAAATGAGGTCCTTGACATCCAGTCCTTGGTTCCTGGTGGATCTGAGCCATGCATATGAGCCATAGGGAACAACTAACAGTGCCTCCCCTGAAGATATAAATGATCAGGCAGGAATATGGGGAATTAGGCAGTCCTTGAGGTCTCCTGGGGTGGATCTACACAAGGGAAAAAACCACTGTAAATAAGTCAGAAATTAAATCGTTATAACGAAACAAAAAAACAGCAACAACCCTATGTAAAAATGGCATAGAAAATTTGTTTGCTCTCTGGTGCCATCTGGTGTTGCATGTTTCTAATGCATTCAAAGCATTGTTTTTTGACTAATGTAGCTGAGTCCCTAGACCAGTGATGGCCAAACGTGGCCCTCCAGCTGTTTTGGGACTACAACTCCCACCATCCCTAGCTAACAGGACCAGTGGTCAGGGAGGATGGGAATTGTAGTCCCAAAACAGCTAGAGGGCCAAGTTTGGCCTTCACTGCCCTAGACCCAAATTGTTACGGTGCTTGTAAAGGAACACAATAACCTTGAAGCTGACCCAACAGCATATGGACAGCCCCTGCTTACTTTTCAGTGTCGGAGTTATGTGCTGGTGATAGTCTGCCCCACAGCTGTGGTCACACCTTGCCTTGTGAATGCATGAAGGTTCATGTTGCTGAAGGAAGTAATGCAGAGGCATGGCAGACCTGTGCAAATGGATATGACACTGTGTCGCTTTCTCTCCACCAGGCACTACTCTGGAATGTGAAGTCTGCAGTGGCCACGGCAGCAGCTGTGCTGGCAGGATGGAGAACTGTGACACTGGCCAAGACACCTGTGTCATTGCCTACACGGAAACCTCATTAGGTTAGTTGTCTGAGACAGACAAGTCCAGAAATGCCTCCTTGCAGCGAGGGTGGGCAGGGGACGTTGTGCTCCCAGATCTCTACAGCCTCTATTAAGCCTACAGCTCAAATGAGAAGCAAGAGCTTTGCACACTTAATTTGCTCATTCAGAACAAGAGTTTGACAGCAACCAGCCTCATGCCTTTGGCATGACAGAGCCAGGGACAGAGCACTCAACTAGCATGACTCCTAACAGCTAATAGTTGGCAAGAGAAAGAGTAGGGATGCTTGTGTTTGTGTATCCCTATTTACATAAAAATATAAGGCTGTTGTCACGCTGCAGTTTGCTGGGAGGGGAGGAAGAGGGGAGAAGAGGGACTTAAGGCAAGCTGGGAGGGGAGGGACTTGGAGTGAGTTGTGGGGTAGGTAGGCATGGGTGGGGTGAAAATGGAACAGGGGTTTAATCAGGTATAGTGGAAGGGTGGTGTCAGGATGCTGTCAGCAGCCCCTGGCTGGTTGCCCAGGAAAGTATAAAGACAAGGAAAAGTTTCCTTCAGTCCTTTTTTATTTCAAACTTTACAGAGAGAGGCTGTAGAATCCAGCATCTTGTATAATGTCCCAAGTGAATCTCCACCCCGTGTCTCTCCCACTTCCTTATTCGTCCCCTCTATGGGTGCTGCTAAGCTCCCTCTGTCTTTGAGCTCTTTGCTCTCCTACTTTTAAGGCTCGCCGGGTTCTGGGAGATGGTGGGTCTGGAATGCTTTCTAGTGATAACATGTCAGCCAGCTGCTGCTCTGGCTCTGCCTGCCCCTCCTCTCCCATTATTTCCCAGCTTTTCCCTGCATCTGCCTCTCAGCTGTGACCTCCGCAAACCACTGTTTGTAAATCTAGACTGTCTTTCCTTTTCTCCTCCCTGGAAGGGTCAGGAAGGGGAGGGGATCTCCACTATTCCTCCTCCTCTGCCCAGTCCCTGACAGGTGGCTATCAAAGACGTAGGTGAGGTTGATGAGCAAATCAAGCAGTGGCAGCAGTCTTGAGTGTGTGTACATGTATAAAAATTGAGGAACCAATATTCATATAATGAAAGAAGAACAAGAAAAAGAATGGTGCTGATAAGCTTTGAATCTGGAGGATCCTGTGCTGCAGAAACACCCGTAGGAACAACCCAGACGATTCCCCCCCAGAGGAATTTCGACCCAGCTATACAAAGCTAATTTGCACAGGTATAGGGTGAGAGTAGTTGGTGACTGCAGCTTTCTAACCAAATTCCATTTTTCTTTTTCTTTTTCTTAATTATTTATTTATTCAAAGTTATAACAAAACATATTTTCCAAAAACATGTCCTTATTCCCCCCCCTCATTTTTCCTCCCCCTCCCCCCACAGAACCCATCACCCCACCCCACCCCCCGACTTCCCTCAGTTCCACTCTTTGGGTTCTCCAATAATGCTATTTTCTGCATGTTACAGAGTTGTATAGATCTTCAAACTGTTTAGCTAATTATTATCAGTAAAAAAATTGTGAATGTTTATTCAAAACCTGCCAAGGAGTCCAGTTCGCTTTGCTGCGTCTTCAAATACTTTGCGAAAGGTTCCCATTCATCCTTAAAGTCACAGTTATCCTTGTCCCGTAACTTATATGTCAATTTTGCCAGTTCTGCATAGTCCATCAATTTTTCTTGCCATGATTCTTTAGTTAACCAAATCCCATTTTTCTTGCTGTGCAGGTGAAGTGACAACACAGACAGTCTCAAAGAGCTGTGCATCCTCAAGTGTCTGCAACGGCCCCCCAACGTACATGAATTTTGGGCAGGGAAAATACATTCGGTCCCACATCACCTGTTGCACGGGAGATGGTTGCAGGACAGTATCTCCTCAATGTAAGTATCCGTGAGTTGCCAGTGATCATACAACCTGGAAAGTTCTTCTGTCCCTTTAAAACAGATGTGGGGAACTGGGTGTGACCAGTGGGCCATATTCTTATCTCCCCTACCTTGCTGTGGGCCAAATAATTACAAATAATTATGGCCAGACTTATGGTGTTGTCCACAGGGGGAAGTTATCAGTGCCCACGTGGCCCAGTGGTGTAGTGTGGGGCTGGGCAGGGGTTGTGGCCCCAGGCACATTTTGGGGAGGGGGCGTGACCTGTGCTCCTATATTGTCTGGAGATGTATCTCAGAAGTAGAGCAATTGCTTTGCATGCAAAAGGTTCCAGGTTTGATCCCTTTCCAGGCAAGTTTGGGAATGTCTCCTGCCTGAAACCCCAGATAGCCACTGACTGGCAATATAGACATTATTAAGCTAGATAGACCAATAGCCTGATTTGGTTTAACATAGCTTCCTATGGTCTTCCGTGTTTATGTGTTATGTTGGGGGGGGGGGAAACAAGCAGCTAATAAAACTTTTAAAATTCACAATATGTCTGCACAGGGCTGCACCATCAGAATTCTGGAAGCCATATTCAGTACTTTTGTTTTTAATGGATTTTTATTAAGTTTTCAAAGATTTTAACAAATCTACTTCACAGGCAACATGACATTCTCTTAGATTTTTCTTTTTGACCTCCCATCCTTCCCTTCCTGATGTTTTTGTTCCTATTCTTGGTTGCTGCCTTGTTACCAACCCCCCAATATCATTTTACTGCTTTTTTGTTTTATTTTCCCACCACTCACATCTCGAATCCTGCTCGCGACTTCATATCACTATAATACTTCATCAGATCTTCCAAGAAAAAAAAAAAAAAAAGGCCTCCAGTTTTCCATAGAAAGTTCATCATTTTGATCTCTTTGCTTTACGGTCACCATAGTCCGTACTTATTGATGTTTTCTGAATGTGTTCATGGGCAGCCCCATATGTTTGTAACTTCCTGTGTTTGTAACTTCCTATGTTTGTAACTTTAAAATCCAGCAAGAAAATTAGATGGTGAGAATCGGAAGTATCCACACGTGTGCTGCTGGGGGCGGGGAACAGAGGGAGTAGCTGAATTGTGTCAGCTGCCAACTTTGCTTTGCCTAACAAGCTATCCATTTCCCATTTCCCTCTTGATATGGTTTCAGTGCCACCAGCACTGAACAAACCTAATGGCAAGCAATGCCCAGGCTGCTACTCTTTGTTACCTGGTGGTTGTGAAACAGAGACCGTGGATTGCATTGGAACCGAGGACTACTGCCTTGAAATGGAGGAGAAAGTCACATATGGTAATTCTGAATTGCAGGTCTGCGAGTGGAGATTAGCTGGAGCCCCTGGTCAAACTGCTTCAATGGTTACTTGCTAGCTCTGTCTGCTAGCTCTCAGGGTTGTGGGTTCGAGCCCCATGTTGGGCAAAAGATTCCTGCATTGCAAGGGATGACCCTTCTGGTCTCTTCCAACTCTACGATTCTAAGTCAATTATTTGAGGTCAGCTATGAAAAGCAACAAAGGCCCTAATGGCACCTTCAACCATTTGTTGCCATGTCATGTTGCCATGAAAAATTTGTTATGACATCAGTTTGCATGGACCACAGACCTCTTCATCAGATGCTCGATGTGTTATCTTTCGTTGCAACCACACACATCTGCAGTTGGAGCGGGTTGGAAATGCAAACAGTGAAGTCAAAAGGAAAGGCAATGGCCTTGTTAAAAGTGACCATTCCATGCCATGAAACAGACATGGAGTGGAAATAGTTCATCTGCTCACCCCAAATTTCTGGGCAGGAATGGGGATCTTGTGTACCTCCTGGTGTTAAGAACATATAAGAAGAGGCGCTGCTGAATCAGGCCAAATGCTCATCTACTCCAGCATCCTGTTCTCACAGTAGCCAACCAGATGCCTATGGGAAGCCCACAAGAGGGACATAAGTAGAACAGCACTCTCCCTGATTCCCTGCAAACAGTTTTCAAAGGTCTACTGCCTCCAGCAATGGAGGTAGAACAAAGTCTTTGTTGCTAGTCACCACATATAGCCTTGTCCTCCATGAATTTGTCTAACCCTCTTTTAAAGCCATCCAATTTGTGGGCCATCACAGCCTCTTGTGGGAACAAATTCCATAGTTTAACTAAGCATAGTACTTCTTCTTCTTTTTTTGTCCACAAGGTTGGACCACACTTCCCATCATCCCTGACCATTGGCCATGTTGGCTGGGGCTAATGAAAGTTGGGGTCCAGCAACACCCGGAGGGCCACAGACTCTCAGATTCTGGGCTGGTGTTTTCTATACTTTCATCCCTTGGCTGGTTTAGGATAAGTTTCCTTGTATATCTAGTCTACTGGGTTTTCAACAAGGCCTCCGTTGACATGGATAGGAAATAGCTACCATTGTGAGGCCAGGTTACTTCTCTCTCCCGCTTTCTGTCTAGCTCTTTCTCCTGACCCTGAACTTTTTGTTTCCAGGTAAATTCACCTTCAACGTCGTCATGAATGGCTGTGCTTCCCAACCCGCCTGTGCTGCGAAAGTGGGCAAAGTGGCTACTGCAGGGGTTTATACTGATATTACGAAAGCTGAGTGCACACCAGCTCCCATTTCAGCTTGAATGAATCATCAGCCACCAGACTTCCTCCTCAGTATTGATCCTTATTAGAGATTGTGTTATATTCTTCCCGTATTAGGTAGCAAGGATATTGCTTCTAAGAAGATAAGAAGAGCCCCACTGAATTAGACCAAAAGCCTAGGGAGATGCCACAAGTTGTTCCCCATGTGTTTGCGATCTTCTCTAATGTAATTTCCTCCCAAAGAGCACATTGACTGCTGCTTTGTGATGACCAATAAAAACTAGCTAAAGAGCAATGCAAGATAATTTCTCTCTCTGTACACCTCAATCAGTTTTATATAGGGAAATCCATTTCCAGCCAGCTGCATTGATATTCCTAATGACCTTTTTATTATAGTGATGTACCTTCTTGGTTGGCTTTGGGTAGTGCAACCTAAGGCATTGACTATCATTGAATACAAACTATGGCTTCATAGGGATCCCTTGAAAGTGGATTGAATACAAACTATGGCTTCATAGGGATCCCTTGAAAGTGGACTGTCTGCACCAATCAGCTGATGGACACTGATAATGAGCCCTTCTGAAGTACCCATCTGGCTTCATAATGATGGCAAGTGCTGCTATGATTTATTGGGCTCAAGACGTGGGTCATAATATAATAAATAATAATAATAATAATAAATGTTTATTTATATCCTGCCCTTCCCAGCCGAAGCTGGGCTCAGGGCAGCTAACAACAATAAAATAATAATAATAATAATAATAATAATAATAATAATAATAATTTATTATTTGTACCCCGCCCATCTGGCTGGGTTTCCCCAGCCACTCTGGGCGGCTTCCAACAGAGATAAAAAATACACTAAAATGTCACATATTAAAAACTTCCCTGAACAGGGCTGCCTTCAGATGTCTTCTGAATGTCAGGTAGTTGTCCATCGCCTTGACATCCGATGGGAGGGCATTCCACAGGGCGGGCACCACCACCGAGAAGGCCCTCTGCCTGGTTCCCTGCAACTTGGCCTCTCGCAGTGAGGGAACCGCCAGAAGGCCCTCGGAGCTGGACCTCAGTGTCCGGGCAGAACGATGGGGGAGGAGACGCTCCTTCAGATATACTGGACCGAGGCCATTTAGGGCTTTAAAGGTCAGCACCAACACTTTGAATTGTGCTCGGAAACGTACTGGGAGCCAATGTAGGTCTTTCAAGACCGGTGTTATATGGTCTCGGCGGCCGCTCCCAGTCACCAGTCTAGCTGCCGCATTCTGTATTAGTTGTAGTTTCCGGGTCACCTTCAAAGGTAGCCCCACGTAGAGCGCATTGCAGTAGTCCAAGCGGGAGATAACCAGAGCATGTACCACTCTGGCGAGACAGTCCGCAGGCAGATAGGGTCTCAGCCTACGTACCAGATGGAGCTGGTAAACAGCTGCCCTGGATACAGATTTGACCTGTGCCTCCATGGACAGCTGTGAGTCCAAAATGACTCCCAGGCTGCGCACCTGGTCCTTCAGGGGCACAGTTACCCCATTCAGGACCAGGGAATCCTCCACACCTGCCCGCCTCCTGTCCCCCAAAAACAGTACTTCTGTCTTGTCAGGGTTCAACCTCAATCTGTTAGCCGCCATCCATCCTCCAACCGCCTCCAGACACTCACACAGGACCTTTACCGCCTTCACTGGTTCTGATTTAAAAGAGAGGTAGAGCTGGGTATCATCTGCATACTGATGAACACCCAGCCCAAACCTCCTGATGATCGCTCCCAGCGGCTGCATGTAGATGTTGAAAAGCATGGGGGAGAGGACAGAACCCTGAGGCACCCCACAAGTGAGCGGCCAGGGGTCTGAACACTCATCCCCCACCACCACTTTCTGAAATAAATAAATAATACAACATTCTAAAATCATTTAATTATAAAATTAATTCAAATCAAATTGATGGCAACCACTGTGCTAGAGTTCTGTGAAGATTGCCAAAGGAGGGAGTCAGGCTGTGCCCTGGCCAAAGGCTTGGTGGAACAGCTCTGTCTTGTAGGCCCTGCGGAAAGATGTCAAGTCCTGCAGTGCCCTGGTGTCTTGTGGCAGAGCGTTCGATATAGAAACAGAATCATGGGGAAAACTGTGGAAATCAGATTTGGAATTCCCAGTGAGTTATGCTTTGAAGGAAAACTACATGAAAATGATTTTTAGGTGGTAACTAACACCAAACAAATTGGCAAAGATGTATAAATCAAAATCAAAATTTACTGGAAATGTAAAGAAACAGAAGGCACATTTTATCATATGTGGTGGAGGTGTAGAGTAGCCAAGGGTTTCTGGGGAATGATTTATAATGAGCAAAAAAAAAAAAAAAAAAAAATTCAACGAGACTCCCCCCTCCCCGAAAAACCCAGAGGCTTTTCTTTTAGGGATAACTGGGACAGATGTACAAAAAAACCACATATGAATTTATTTTTATATGCCACAACTGCAGTGAGGATAATATATGAGCAAAAATGGCAAGATGAGGCAGTGCCCACTGAAGACAACTGGCAATTGAAACTCATGGAATATGCTGAATTAGCAAGTCTAAGTAGTAAAATTAGAGATCAAGATGATATTGTGTTTAAGGAGGATTGGAAAATGTTTGCAGATTATTATTATTTAAATGTAAACAAGCTAAAACGCAAGTAGGTTTGGTGTAAGAACAGCAGTAAAATACATGTCTGAGAATGCTTTGGAGGACATAATGTATAGAAGAACTATAATATGCCGTGATATTAGAAAATGTGGGGAAACCATGGATGGGGAGAGGGGAAGTCGAATACGAACTGAATGTTAATTGGAAAAAGTTTTATAATTTTTTTTTATTTTCCTTTGAAAAAATCTCTCTATATAAAAAAGCATAATGATGTCAAGTGACTGACAGATAGGTAGCCCTGCCCACTTGTCACTTGACACCTGGAGGGCCAGAGAATTCCCCATCTCGGCTCTAGCAGAACAAGGGGACATTTTTCATTCAAGTTATGATTTATTTGTTTCACTCAAAGAGGGCATCATTCTACCCCTGGGAGGTAGAACTCATTTTTGGATGAAGTTGCAGATAAGTGATACAGAGGTGTTTAAGCAGAGTCTCCCCTCACGCAGCAGAACACAGGTGGATCAGAATAGGTTCTTCAGTGGCAGAAGCCCCCAAACCCTGAGAAGGCAGCTGATGAAGTCATCATTCTGGCCGTGAGGCTGGCACACATTCAGCTTTTGTGACGCGAGAGTAAAAGCCGGATACGGTGGTTTCGCCTAGTTTTAAGCCATCACAAAACCCCTTAGTGGCACAGCCCTTCTGAACAACCTTGACGATGACAGTTCCTGGATATGGGGGACAAGATGTATTCGATGAGTCCTGGGTTCCACGAACAACTGCCCTCTCTGCCCAAGTCCCAAGACATTTTCCATCCCTTGTGCTATAAGAGTTTGCAGGTGTGGTTTGGCCTTTATAATGATCACAGGCTCTCTTTCTATCTCTTACGTTTCACGGCCACTTGACCTCAGTTGCAACAGACTAGCACAACCACACCTCTGGAATCTGTTACCTGATATTGCTGTTATTGGTGCGTAGCAAAGGCTAATTAATGAGTCTATTAACAGCAATCCTATACATGTCTGCTCAGAAGAAAGCCTTATTGAGTTCAGTGGGGATTATTCCCAGATGTATTTACAGCATTGCAGCATAACAGCGCAAAAACAAAAACAAAAACAGACCAAAGTAAGTCTATATAAACTTAGCAATGTACCTGGCTTTAGACTATGTGATCCCCATATCCACTGAGTCTTTGCTCTATAATTTACTTAACCTAATGAGTAATTCAGTCCAGTAACCTAATAAGTAAGGAAGGATATCTCAGTGGGTAGAGAATGAGACTCTTGACCTCAGGGTTGTGGGTTTGAGCCCCACGTTGGGTAAAAGAGTCCTGCATTCCAGTGGGGTTGGACTAGATGACCCTCATGGTCCCTTCCAACTCTACAGTTCTTTGATTCTATGGCTTCTTTAGTCTCAGAGAGTGTATGTGGCATGAGCTCACTGAATAGGACAGATAAATGTTTTGGAGGGGCAGAAATCAGTGGCAAACTGTTCAGAGGGCTATGTAGCACCATGTAGTGCTGACTCCACCAATGTATTTTATGCATATTTTTATGTACATGCAACTGATTCTGTCAGTTGCTTTTCAACCTGCATTTCAGTTTGCCTGAAGAGAATAGATATAGGACATTGACTCTCCTTCAATGGTACATTGTGTATGTGAAATTGGAATTACCATAAGAAACCATCACAGCCATTTCAAGACAGTCGTTCTGTGGTCCAACGCAGTCCACCGTCTCATTGGGATCGCAAACCCCGGAAAGCAAAGAATAGCAGGCTGGGCACTGCTTCCCATTGGGTTGGTTGATGCGTGGAGGCACTGAAACCAATTAGTGAAAGCCCGTTGGTTGGGAGAGCAAAGAAAGCAAGGACATTGATGCAGAGAAGAACATAGTTTTGAACTAGCAGTCCTCTATTTTACTAGGAAGTTGTAATAGTCCTGGGTCACACACCCACACCCCAAATGTCAAGGGCATGGCATGATGGATTATGAGAAGGTGGCAGAACAGGCGAAGGAATTAATATCCTCATCAACTGCTGATGGTACCACTTTCCCAGAAGCCCCAGTGCATGAGGAATCCATATTGTCAGCATCTCCCCAGCCCAGAGGCATTTGAGCTGCCCGTTCCTCAGAGCTGGAGGGTTTCAGGAAAAAAACTACAGAGAACCCTCAGACCTCCCATTTAGAGTCTGCAGGTCTATTGCAGGTAAGGTCCTTTCAACAACTTCTGGAAACAGACACAGGTAGCCACCAGGCTGAGCTACATCACTGTCATAGCATCTGGGTTGAGATTTCCAGACTTTTCTTTCCCCTGCCTCTTTCCCCAGGAAATCACAATACTTACCACTGAACTGGAGCAAACGACAGTCAGTGGAAAACCTGAATTGCTGTTTGCTCCGATTCAGCAGTACAGTGGTTCCCCGCAAGACGAACGCCTCGCAAGATGGAAAACCTGCTAGACGAAAGGGTTTTCCGTTTTGGAGGCGCTTCACAAAACGAATTTCCCTATGGGCTTGCTTCGCAAGACGAAAATGTCTTGCAAGTTCCTGCGGGGTTTTTTCCCTCCCCCCCTTTTCCTAAGCCCTAAGCCGCTTATCAGCTGATCCGCTGATAAGCCGCTTATCAGCTGATCCGCTAAAAACCGCTAAACCGCTAATAGCGCTAATCCACTAAGCTGTCAATGGGCTTGCTTCGCAAGACGAAAAAACCGCTATATGAAGAGCCTCACAGAACGGATTAATTTCGTCTTGCGAGGCACCACTGTAAAGATTGTGTTTTCCTGGGGAAAGAGGCGGGGGAAAGAAAGTGCTCAAACATGGACTAGGAAAGTGTGGACCTGCGTCAAGAAAGTGTGGGCGAAGAGCAGAGCACAAGCAAACCTCACATTTTGAAAGCGTAGACACAGTTTCTGGAGAGTATGCAAATCCCTATTCCTCCCTCATTCATGAGTGCAAAGGGAAAATTTCTACATCTTCTCCTTCTGAATTCTGAGCACAATTCAAAGTGTTGGTGATGACCTTTAAAGCCCTAAATGGCCTTGGCCCTGTATACCTGAAGGAGCATCTCCAGCCCCATCATTCAGACCAGACACTGAGGACCTCCTGGCGGATCCCTTACTAAGAGAAATGAAGCTACAGGGAACCAGGCAGAGGGCTTTCCCAGTAGATGTAAAGGAGATGAGGAACTAAATAACCTTTAGAAGACATCTGAAGGCAGCCCCTTATAGGGAAGTTTTAAAAAAAATTAATGTTTTATTATGGTTTTTATATACGTTGGAAGCCATCCAGAGAGGCTGGGGCAACCCGGTCTGATGGGCAGGGTACAAATAAATTGACATTGTTATTGTTCTGTCACATTGTCTTATATATGGCTTGGTTTGTTCTCCTACCTTCTGTCTCTGAAGTGCTGACCACTACCATGAGTCTGAATTCATGCCCCTAATTGTTAGGAACAGGTGTGTGTGTAGAACAATTTCAAAGGGAGGCTCCACTGTGAAACTTCTTCATCAAGAGGCACAATTATTTCACGTTGTTCTGAATGCAGACAATTGTTTCCTATCCTGTACTGGTGTTAATTAACTCCAAACTACCAAGTTGATAGTTTTATTACCTTTGTAAAGGATTATTATGCTCATTTTGTATACGTTCCAGCTCTAACTGAATTGCCAACACCTATACCTATACTTAATACATTCATTTCCCTCTGACCTCCCTGTTTATTATCCCCATCATATGTTAAGGCTAGCACAAGTTGAGTGCTTAAGACATTGTGCATATTCACCAGGCCACCTCACCCTTCACCTTGGGCTAGCCCTGGTGAAGTATGCCTTACCTTGAGGAGTTGCAGTTTTGCAGGCATCCCCTACACAGCAAGCGATTCCTGTCCTTAGTTCTTGCCCTCGCCCAAAGTTGAGGAGTTGTGTTCTGTCTTTGCAGATTTTGGAGGATTCACAGCTTTTAGCTATTATCTGAGCTTGCATTCCACCTGCAGGGGTGGAATGAAGGAGGAAGGGTTAGGTCTCTGCTAGTTTCCTTAGCCAGAAAATCCCAAACCCAGTTCTAATTTTAAAAGAAGATATGAAATTCTCCTATATTCATTATAACTACCGTATTTACAAGGGTCATTTCCAAGCTCAAGAGGGCTTAAAACCACAGCTAAAACAATTTAAGACACCAAAAATAGGGGATGTAGTTATTGTGGTTAGGAACCATTGTTAGATGAGGATAAGGCTATCATTCACTGCTAGCCATAGTGGCTATGCCTCTGAGAGCCAGCTGCCAGGAATCAGAAATGAGAAATGTGTTGTTGCATTGAGGTTCTGATTGCAAACTTTCCATGGGCATTTGGTTGGCAATGGTGAGAACAGAGTGCTAGACAAGATGGTCTTTTGGCCTGATCTGATAGTGCTCTACTTATGTTCTTTTTTCTCCCTATAATATTTTTATTAAAGCTTTTTCATAATACAATGCGATTAAAGAAACCAATCTAAAGAAAAAAAAGGGGGGAAAGAAGAAGAAAAGAATAGAAAGGAGAAAGGAGAAACAGAGAAAAATAAATGGACTTCCTATTTTCCATCTTTCAGTTGCATAAAAGAAATTATTCACTCTAGCCTGACATTCATCTGTTCTACTTTCTTAAGTTCTTAATGCTTGCCAGGGGGATAAAAGCTTCACACAATTAAAAAAAAAAGTTGCCACATGAAAGATTATTTGCTTTTGGAATTGAACTGGATGACTTGTCGCCTTTGGTACTGCTGCTGCTGAGTAAACATAGTGTTGGCAAAGCTATTCACAGGCTCAGATTTGCGGTCTTTTTCACTCACCTACAGTGGTTTCAGATACAGAGATGACACAGGTGTCATTGTCACAGGTCTCCATGGGGCCAGAACAGTTGTTGCCACTGCCCATACAAACTTCACACTTCAAAGAAGCACCTGGAAAAGGGCCAACAGTTCACGCCATTCAGGAGGGTAGAAGCAAATTCAGAAGTGCAACCTCACATTTACACCCCTTCTAAGAATGTACAACCTTCTATGTTTATGCAATAATCTAATAACAATGCAACGATTCTTTTTTTTTTAGGGCCCATTACAATGATCAATGCAGATCTCCAGGTGTTCCCTTTCAGCTGTGTGTACTATTTTCTGTGCATATCCATAGGCAAATGATTTGGAGTGCTGTTGTATCCTTTTTTTAATAGTGACTTAAGTGGTTTTGAACTTGCACACCATTCTCTTGAAATTGAAGCACCAATGCTTAGCTTTGGAGTGGACAGAACAACTCCTCTTCAGTTTTCTTCCCATGTGCCTTCTCCAGAGTGACCATAGGAGCCTGTCCTCAGTGACTGACAGAATAGACACAGAATAGAGCAGGACTATTGGCACTGTAGGTAAACCACAGAGCCTAGGACTTGCTGATCAGAAGGTCGGTGGTTTGAATCCCCGCGATGGGGTGAGCTCCCGTTGCTTGGTCCCAGCTCCTGCCAACCTAGCAGTTCGAAAGCACGTCAAAGTACAAGTAGATAAATAGGTACCACTCCGTCGGGAAGGTAAACGGCGTTTCTGTGCACTGCTCTGGTTTGCCAGAAGCAGCTTAGTCATGCTGGCCACATGACCCGGAAGCTGTCTGCGGACAAATGCAGATGAGATGAGCGCCGCAACCCCAGAGTCGGCCACGACTGGACCTAATGGTCAGGGGTCCCTTTACCTTTTATTGCTTTCCTTGATCAGGATACTATACTTGATGCAGCCTACAATCACATTAGATTTTTTGCTGCTGTACCACACAGCTGATTTGTGTTAAGCTTGTGGTCTACCAAGACCCCTAGACCTTTTTCACATATACTACTAGTAAGCCAGGTGTCCCCCATCTTATATCTATGCAGCTGGTTCTTCCTGTCTATGTAACCTTACATTTGTCCCTATTGCAATTCATTTTGCTAGTTTGGACCCAGTTCTCCAATCTCCTAAGGAAAGTTTGAATCCTGATTCTATCTTCTGCGTCATAAGCTACCCCTCCCAGTTTGGTGTCATCTGCAATTTTGATGAGCACCCCCTCAATTCCTTCATCCAAGTCATTTATAAAGATGTTGAACAACAATGGGCCCAAGACAGACCCCTGTGGCACCCCACCTGCCACTTTTTTCCAGGATGAGGAGGAAACATTAATGTCTTTGGGTTCGTTCATCCAACCAACTTCAAATCCACCTAACAGTAACTTCATTCAGTCCACATTTCACCAGCTACCTGCCAGTGGAAGGGCAACAAGGAGGAACTGCCACTGAGAAGGCCCTCTCCTGAGTCCCTAGCAAGCTTGCCCTTCCACTTGAATAAAACATCTCCAGTTTGAACTGGTCCTACCCCCTCCTTGAAGGGGACCAGACTCAATTGTGGGGCTTGCATCAACATCTCCAATACTACAATGACCTCCCTCTTGGCTGGAAGCTGGTGGGAAAGGGTCTAGAACTAGGATGGAGTGTGTGGTCCTTCAGCCTCTTATCAGCCTGAGCCAGCATGGCTGGAGAACCTCAGGTTTCTTCTTTTTAAAAAATAATTTTTTATTAAGATTTTAAAGGTTACAGAAAAAAAGGAAAAGAAAACAATCAAGGAAGAAAAAAAACCCAATACATGTAAAAAAAAAAAATCAAAAAACAGAAAAAAGAAATAAAAAACAAGTCAAACCTTTAACTCACTTACTTACATTCACTTATTTCCTTGACTTCCTCACGCCTCCCATTTTTGTATTCTAATTCAATTAAATATTCCAGCAAATCCTTCCAACTTTGTTTTTATCCTAATAATTTATCTTAACATATTATAATTTTACCTTCTCTCTTTCACCAATTCGTTTTTACTTAATCCTTTATGTCTTTTCTGCTAAAACCACATAATTTTCTTTCCCCAACATCTTTCTAACAATCCTTAATTTTACAATATTTTTGAAGATAAACTTTAATTTTTTTCCAATCTTCTTCCACCAACTCTTCTCCTTGGTCCCGGATTCCTCAGGTTTCTACCCCTGCATTATGTAAAATTATCCTTTCCCCATCACACAGGAGCTATACTGGTTCCCATAAGAATGTAACACCAGATGGCATGACAACGGAAGCGTTCCTGACCTTCAAGGATGGGAAAGAAATTTGCTTCAGCTCACTTTAAATAAAAAAAATATATGCAAGCCTTCTTCATTCATCACAAAACACAAACCGAAATGGCTATCCTTCAACATTTGCACATCTCCAAATGTTGCAATGCAGTTTCCAAAGAGTGCGTACAGAAATGCAAGCATAAATATGGAAGAAACTGAAATGGACACATTCAGAACTTGGGAAAAACTGAAATCAACAGGTTCTCCCATCCCTACTTACCTATAGTCACAAGCAGAAAGCCAACGGCGAGTCCCAGCAGGAACTTCATGGTCATGCCAAATGCTGGTGAGTAGCTTCAGAAACAATCTGCCCCTGTAATATAATTTGTTAGGTGGTGAAGTGTTCTAAATTTAACAAGCTTTCGGGGGACAGGATGGGGAGCACACTGTCAAGTTACATATCTCTGAATCTAAAAAATGATATCTGTTCTCTGTCATGAAATGTGCTAGGTGATCTAGGGACAATCACCTACTCTCAGCCTAACTTACCTCACAGCGTTGATGAATGGGGAAAATTGGGGTGGGGAGAGATTGTGCACCTCCTTGTGCTCCTCTGGTGAACGACATGGTACACATGTGATTCAGAAACAATAATATCAAAGCGTGTCCCTTTCATTACAGAGGGGGAAAACAGAGGGGTTTTTTTTATCCACAGAAGGCTGCATGACTTGTATAAATTCCACCAGATACAGAAGTAACATAAAAGCATAAGAAGAACATCAGGTTTCAAAGGCACAGCTAGTCCAGCATCCTGATCTCACTGTTGAACATTTACAATGCCTGAACATGGCTAAATTAGATCAAACTGGGCAGATGACCTAGGGCTGTGTTCAACTAAGCATAGACACATTGAAATCGATGAAACAACATTTGCCATGCCCATTAACCTCAACATTTGCCATGCCCATTAACCTCTGAGTAGGACCAACACTGAATATGGCCTCCGGACTCCAAGGTTCCATTCTACTTGGATGCTAGCTTAGATACAATTTTCGTAAGCTTAAGTTCAAGGATTGGACTAGGAACATATCAGAGGATGATGATGGCCTTACCAAGAGTTCTCAGGTGTTGTCAGGATGGTGTCTGTAGGAAGAGGAAGAAAAGACAGGCTTGGGATGTTTTCCTCTCTGTTTTCATTTGTTGCTCTCTTTATAAACAAGAATTTGAGGACGTATTTCCTAAGCTCCTCCTCCTATTACAGATTTCTGAATCCCATTCCTTCAGTTTCTGGGCCAGTGTCCTTTCATTTCCCTATTTTGGTAGTACTGAGAATCAATTAAAAAAACTTGTAGCCCAATCCTTCCTTTACCCATTCAGCATCTGAAGTAAATTTGCTTCTGAAAGCCAACTAAGCTACAGGTAGCAATGGATGTATTGGCCAATTTCAGTATCTCTTCTTTTCTTTTTTCATTCTAAAGGTCAGTTTTCTAAAATTTCAGCTCTCTCTCTGTGTGTCTTTTAAAAAAAGAAGTCCCCATGAACATTTTAGTGCAAATTTCTCCCAAAATACACGTTTGCATTTGCTTAAATATGGTTTTCCCAGTAGTGATGTATGGAAGTGAGAGCTGGACCATAAAGAAGGCTGATTGCCGAAGAATTGATGCTTTTGAATTATGGTGCTGGAGGAGACTCTTGAGAGTCCCATGGACTGCAAGAAGATCAAACCTATCCATTCTTAAGGAAATCAGCCCTGAGTGCTCACTGGAAGGACAGATCGTGAAGCTGAGGCTCCAATACTTTGGCCGCCTCATGAGAAGAGAAGACTCTCTGGAAAAGACCCTGAAGTTGGGAAAGATGGAGGGCACAAGAAGAAGGGGACGACAGAGGACGAGATGGTTGGACAGTGTTCTCGAAGCTACCAGCATGAGTTTGACCAAACTGCGGGAGGCAGTGGAAGACAGGAGTGCCTGGCGTGCTCTGATCCATGGGGTCACATAGAGTCGGACACAACTAAACAACTAAACAACAACAACATTTGCTTAACACACACATATTTGCAAAGCCTTGTTCCGCAATATGATGCACTTTTAATTATTTACTGAATTCATTAATTGGCAGAGCCTCTAATTTTGTTATTTTTCAATAAATGGAACCGTTCCCCCTATCCAATAAATTGTGTTGAGACTTCTTTCAGGGTATGGGGGCAATTTGGGTTTCTGTGTTTTCTGCTATAGACTTCAGTGTTTTCAGACCATATTTTTTTAACCCACCTCATGACTCGGATAGGAGCTTCACTGTTGCGCAATGAGAGAGAATAGGGAAATGAATTATGTAAAGGCATTTTTTTTTTCCAATTTAAGTAGACCTCATCCAGATGCAGGGTCAGCACTGGTTGTCCTCAACAAAAATAGATTTGTTTTCAAGTATCTTACTTCCTCTTCTGATTTTCTTTTTAAATAGTTAGAACATTAGATGAACCCACTGGGTCAGGTCAGTAATTGCCAGCCAGGTCAGGCATCCCCTTCTCTTCTCTGCCCTCCTGCAATTCCCAGCAATTGGTCCTCAGAGACATATCTCCTCTGAAAGGGGAGGTAGAACATAGCCATTATGGCTGGTAGGCGTTGGTAGCCATGCCCTCCATGGTTGTGCATGAAGGAAGACTTTGCACGTCTTGGGAGAGGCCATGTGCCTCAAGCAGGGAAGGGAACTTAAGAACACAGGCCATTGGTTCCTCTAATTCAGGGACGTCCAACTCCAAAGAGACTGTGATCTACTCACAGAATAAAAAACTGGCAGTGATCTATAACTTTTTTGAAGAGGGAGAAGGGGCAAAAGTTGCTCAACAAAAGATCACTAAGGAAAGAATGTACCTCACAGCGAAAACTCTGTCTTCTGTTCTAGCAATCAGGTGGGAATGGAGGGCAGGTCGAGAGGGAGGAGCAGAATGCTCTTGTGACACTGCAAAGGAAAAGGAGCCAGAAATCGACCCCGATCGACCAGAATCTCCCGGGGATTGACCAGTCGATCCCAACTGACCTGTTGCACATCCCTGCTCTAGTTTAGTGTGTTCTTCACTGATCACAAAGCAAATGCTCTACCACTTAGTTGAGGAACTTCCAGATTGGGCAGGGCAAGTCCAGCATTTTTTAAAATTTTATTTATTTATTTGGTTTTTCAGATTAAAATTTTAAAGTCACATAGCCAACATACAACATAAAAACAAGATTCCATGGAATCTCTTGGACTTCCCTCCTCCCCTTTGCCGGTCCTATTGTTAATCATTTCCTCCTGCATCTTTTATGATAATGCAAACCTTTTACCTCTCCAATGTGTCCAAAATTCACCTTTAAACTACAAGTGATATTCCAATCCTACTTACGATTTTAACTGTTTACAATGGTTTTTAAGATAAGTTATAAATTTCCCTGATTCCTTATTAAAAATTTGGTCTTACTGATTTCTGATTCTTCTGGTCATTTTTGCTATTTCGGCATAATCCATCAACTTAATCTGCCATTCTTCTCTGCTCGGGACTTTATCTTCTTTCCATCTCTGGGCCAATAATATTTGTGCAGCCGTGGTAGCATACAGTCTTTTCTGCTCCCTTTGGATTTTGGCACCTAGAATTCCTAAAAGGAAGGCTCCAGGTTTTTATTTAGAAAAGGTTATTTTAAACATTTTTTTTCCAACTCATTATATACAGTAAAGGTAAAGGGACCCCTGACCCTTAAGTCCAGTTGCAGATGACTCTGGGGTTGCGACGCTCATCTCGCTTTACTGGCCGAGGGAGCCGGCATTTGTCCACAGACAGCTTCTGGGTCATGTGGCCAACATGACTAAGCCACTTCTGGCGAACCAGAGCAGTGCATGGAAACGCCGTTTACCTTCCCGCTGGAGTGGTACCTATTTATCTACTTGCACTTTGACGTGCTTTCAAACTGCTAGGTTGGCAGGAGCTGGGACTGAACAACGGGAGCTCACTCCATTGCAGAGATTCGAACCGCTGACCTTCTGATAGGCAAGCCCAAGGCTCAGTGGTTTAGACCACAGCGCCACCCGCGTCTCATTCCTTAAAATTATTTTACTACCTAACATTTCCACCACATATGATAAAAAGTGCCTCCTTTTTCCTTACATTTCCAGCATACATTTGACCCAGTTTTATACATTTTTGCTAGCATAAGGCAGTCTTCAACATGCCCAGCTTTAGTTGTGTATACCACAGCCCAGAAAATAAATTTGGTGCTGGAGGGCTGGCTTTCTGCACTGGGCCTCAAACTTGAGATCATTGCTGCGGACAATGCCAGCAACATTATAGACACATGTTAAAAGTTGCAACATGTAGGGTGCATTGTCTGCTATCTTCTAAATGTGCTAGTGCCATTGTGCTAGCAACCATTGATAGACTTATCCTCTATGAATTTGTGCAATTCTCTTTTAAAGCCATTTAAATTGGTGGTTATCATTGAGTCCTGTTGGAGTGAGTGCCATAGTTCAACTATGTGCATTGTGAAGGGCTTTATTGTATCTGTCCTAAATTTTCTGTCATTCAGCTTTCAAGACCACTCGTGTACCCCACAAGCCCCAGCAGATCATTCTTTGCGAATCAAAATCCCATTTTATTGCTCTGTTCTTTTTCTGTTGGCAACGCTTCCTGGAAGCAAGAAAACTACTTGCTCAGTAATTTCACTGAATTTCACTGTCAGCAATTTGGTTATTTTTTTCCTGCTTGGTGTTTTGTTCCATACAGTACAATTTTTGTACGTGACAGCCACAGACTTTTTCATATCATGTCCACCACTTCCCCATTATCCCCCCCCCCACTTTTCGGTGGTGTGTGTGTGTGTGTTGCACATTTAGTACAATCAATGAACATTATCAGTCATATAGACTCAGATATTTTGTTTGCTACTGGGTTAGGGGCAAAAAGGTGTCTGGAATTACTTCAGACAGAGGAATAAGATGCACAAATTCAAGCTTCCTGCCTTCAACAACATAATTGTGAAAACTGCTTGGAGATGTATTTATTTTTAACTAAGGGGTCTATACATTTTCTTAAATAAAGATTGTTCAGATTTTTTTTTTCATTCCTGAAGCATAGTTATTGAAACCCAGACAGCACTCACTCCAAATATTTAATGCACTCTGATACCACTTTGAATAATCATAGCTTCCCGCAAAGAATCGTGGGAGGTGTAGTTTGTTAAGGGTGCTAAGAGTTGTCAGCTGACCTCCTATTCCCCTCCCAGAGCTTCAATTCTCAGAGTTCCCTGTGAAGAGGGATTGATTGTTAAATTGCTGTTCCCCGCCTTGACTTTCTGAAATAATGTGAGAACGGAAACACAGTCATTCTTTGAAATTTTCACTTTACCAAATTTTGTGATGCAGTTCTTCAATCAAACGATGTTTACAAAATTGCAGAAAGTGAGCATCAGAATGAATCTATTAGTGAAAATTAATAAATTAGTGATGATCACATGCAGAAATGCATTGTATTCTGGGGGGGGGGCTGCTTGCAAAATTTTGCACATTAGTCCAAAATGCATATAAAAAGATGTTTATAAGGAGAAATTTGCACAAAGGTGCTGGAGATTTTTCACGAGGATTTAAAAATAGTAATAACAAATTGGTGCAATATGCGGAGAATTGAACAGAAGATTGGAAAAATGAGAAATTGAGAGAACCTCAATGGACACATCTATCCATTTGTAGCAGTACTGTAGGGTGGGCTGAATGCACCAGGGAATGCATGATGCCTGTAATCAATATTAATCTATGGTAGCTTTGAAATAAAGGTACCAATTAACTATTCTTTCTGTGTACACAAGGAGGAGCCAGAGCTTAGTGCTGGGGTACATGAAGGTACTGCTTCAACCTGTAGCTAAAGCAGGACACTCTGTGGTCCTCCACACATCACTGAACTCCAGCTCCCATTGTCCTTGCCCACTGGCCATGATCTTTGGGGCTGACCATCATCTCATTTCCAGACCACCTTCTTGTGCATAACATAGAAACACAATGCAAAACCAAAAAGCTCCATCATTTGAAAGGCAGTGGCGCAACTCTATTCTATACTGATGATATCAGGCAAATCCCAATGTATGCAAGATGATTGTTGATTGTCATACAACCTCCCCACAAGCAAATAAGAATGGACGATCCAAAGTGCTTTAATAGTCCATCACTCTTCCCAGGAAATTCTGGAAGTTTCAGCTCTGTTTGGGGGAATGGAGCCTCCTAGCAACTCTCAAAACCTTTAATAAACTACAGCTCCCATAATTCCTTGTGGGAAGTCACTACTGTTTAAAGTGGTATCATAGTGCGTTAAATGTATGCTGCACGGAAATGGAATGAGGGTACCATTCCAACCAAAGAAGAGAGGCAGACAAAATTGATGAACGATGCCGAGATGGCAAAACTTACAGGAAGAATTAGACACCAGGAAGAGGAGGTCTTTAATAAAGAATGGGGAAAGTTTTTATTTTATTTGTATTGTAAACAATTACATACATGGTAGGATTGACAGAAAACTTAGAACTATGGATGGACGAAGGATTTATAAAACTAGAGTTATGAAAGAGACGTAGAGGGGAAAATCATTACATTAAAATCCACAATAAGGAGGGGGGAGAGGGAAGTCAAAAGGGATTACAGTGGTATCTCTAGATGCGAATGGGATCTGTTCCGGAGCCCCATTCGCATCTAGAAGCAAACGTAACCCGTGTTTGCGCGTGTGCGGGTCACGTTTCAGTGCTTCTGCGCATGCGTGTGACATCATTTTGAGCGTCTGCGCATGCGCAAGCGGTGAAACCCGGAAGTAACGTGCTCCGTTACTTCTGGGGTGCCGCGGAGCACAACTCGAACACGCTCATCCCAAAGCACATTCAACCCGAGGTATGACTGTATATGTTTATGTATTTAATCCATTTGCTTATGTAAAATAGAAACGTGCTCCATTACTTCTGGGGTGCCGCAGAGCGCAACTCGAACATGTTCATCCCAAAGCACATTCAACCCGAGGTATGACTGTATATGTTTATGTATTTAATCCATTTGCTTATGTAAAATAGGAAATGCAAAAATAAAATGTATATATTTTTAAATAAAAATTAAATGTATGGTGTGAAAGTAGCTTAAATCACACTGCTGCAGAGCAGTCCTCATTCTAGGATGTGGGGGACCCTTAGGCAAGGTGTCCTCAGTGGGGGGGCACACTCCTGCCAGGGCATTGCATGCCCACTTACTTGCCCTTTCTTTTGGGGCCCAATCTGTGCCCATTGGTGGCTGGCACTCCCTGGTACAGAGCCCAACAACAGGTGGAGCCAAAACCAATGCCCGAAGAGACTAATTCTCATTTTCTCTTACTATCCTCCTTGCTGCTAAGCTCTACAAGGGAAACACTGAGCTTAATAATAATAATAATAATAATAATAATAATAATAATAATAATAATGTATTATTTATACCCCGCTCATCTGGCTGGGTTTCCCCCGCCACTCTGGGTGGCTTCCAACAAAATATTAAAATACAGTAGTCTGTTAAACATTAAAAGCTTCCCTAAACAGGGCTGCCTTCAAATGTCTTCTAAAAGTCAGATAGTGGTTCATTTCCTTCACATCTGGTGGGAGGGCGTTCCACAGGGCGGGTGCTACTACTGAGAAGGCCCTCTGCCTGGTTCCCTGTAACCTGGCTTCTCTCAGTGAGGGAACTGCCAGAAGGCCCTTGGCGCTGGACCTCAGTGTCCAGGCAGAACGATGGTGGTGGAGACACTCCTTCAGGTATACTGGACCGAGGCTGTTTAGGGCTTTAAAGGTCAGCACCAACACTTTGAATTGTGCTCAGAAATGTAAAGGGGGCGGGGAGAGAGAAGCTGCCAGCCAGTGTCACCCCCGGCACTGGTTGTAAGGTATGAGGGCAGGCAGGTGGAGAGCTGACTAAGGGCAGAGTGAAACCCTTATTTCATCCTCTGGATTCTGTTCCTGTTCAGTGAGTGAAGCAATATTGCTTCATTACATCAATGAGGGGCATAATTCAAAAGCCAAACAAGAAAGGAAAGGAAAGGAAAGGAAAGGAAAGGAAAGGAAAGGAAAGGAAACAACAAACATACAAACAAGGACCTCCCCAACACACAGACACAAATATTAGGGTTTTCCCCTGTGGTCTTTGGTTCTGATTAGGAACAGACATAAAGAGACTATGAAGTGGAATCTGAGAGGGGAAAATCATCCTCTCCATGGAGAATCCTTTAAGGTAAGATGATTCTCTGTGGTGGGTACATGGATGGGTTCCTCTTCTGGCATCTTGCTCCAGAAGCCTCTCAAATCTTCCCTATGCAGACTAATAGAGACGAGACAGGGTGGGAAACCTCCAGCCCAGGTTTAAGTGCAGCCCGCTGGACCTCGATTTCCACATCAGCCATACTACTACTCTCTACGATACACATCTTCCTTGAGGTATGTTTTGGCCTTGCTTGACTGTATCCTTGACCTCCAATAACACCTCATGTTCACCTGGTTAGAGCACAGAGAAGGGTGTGTGGGAATGTGTAGAAACTAACCTGCTGTACAAAGGTGAAATCTGCATTCCTTGTTCTGACCACTTTTGGCTCTGCCCCCTCGCTTGCCCCTGGTATGTGGCCCCTAATATATTGCTCAGAGGCGAATGTGGCCCTTGGTGGAAAAGTTCCCCACTCCTGGAGTGAAGTATTTGAGTTGGATTTTAATCTGAGCCGGAGAAGAATTCAGGGATCTAAAAGGCTTGCGTCTCAGAAGTAGACTTAAAAAAATATATTTTTCTGTACTTGAGGAAGATTACAGATACTCCTGGAGAATAATTTTACATGGTGTGACACATGGGCACACCCTTCCTGCTTCTTGATAAAAGAACCTTGTTAATATTTTTAATAGTTTTTATTGTTCACTATCTGCTTTGGAAATGTGGTTTATTGAGGCTATCCATGGCCAAAGTAAATAAATTCAAGCTTACGTCACTTACAGCAACATAACCACACCTCCATGGGGCTAGGGAATTTGAAAGCAGAGGAACATGGAAGGAACTAAATTCAGGTTTTCTCCATTATTTGGCACAGTTTTGTCCTCTAAAAAGAAAGAAATACAGTGGTGCCCCGCAAGACGAACGCCTCGCAAGACGGAAAACCTGCTAGACGAAAGGGTTTTCCGTTTTGGAGGCGCTTCGCAAAACAAATTTCCCTATGGGCTTGCTTCGCAAGACGAAAATGTATTGCAAGTTCCTGTGGGGTTTCCCCCCTTTCCCCCCCTTTCCCTAAGCCCTAAGCCGCTTATCAGCTGATCCGCTGATAAGCCGCTTATCGGCTGATCCGCTAAAAGCCGCTAAACTGCCAATAGCGCTAATACGCTAAGCTGTCAATGGGCTTGCTTCGCAAGACGAAAAACCGCTATACGAAGAGCCTCACGGAACGGATTAATTTCGTCTTGCGAGGCACCACTGTAGCTCTGAAGAAGAAGAAGAAGAGTTTGGATTTGATATCCCGCTTTATCACTATCCTAAGGAGTCTGAAAGCGGCTAACATTCTTCTTTCCCTTCCTCCCCCACAACAAACACTCTGTGAAGTGAGTGGGGCTGAGAGACTTCAGAGAAGTGTGACTAGCCCAAGGTCACCCGGCAGCTGCATGTGGAGGAGCGGGGAATTGAGCCCGGTTCACCAGATTACGAGTCCACCGCTCATAACCACCACACCACACTTAACTCTTCATGAAATGGTTCCAAATTTTAACTCTTCATGAAAAAGAAATAGATCTAAAGCTTAACTCTTATATGGGAAAGTGCTAGGATGAAGCTCTGGAATTTATTCTTTATCGTGTTCTGTCCATGTTCTCATCCTTTGCATGTGGCATTACCAGGAACATAAAATTTTATTGCATTGCGATAATAGAGGATTATTATATTATTCATCCTGCAGCGTGTCTCATTTCCTGAAATGGAGTCATAAAAAAGCATTTGGGATTAAAGGTCAGCCCTTTTACTTGCAGCGAGCAGCAATTGGTTAGCCATATCTATCTTAATCTCCCTGGCATGGGCCTCCTGGAAACTTAATTAGGGAGTTGGGAGGACCTCCCACTGTCTACTGCAGATGACATCTGCCACTGGATTAATCCGTCTCACTCTGGCAAGGCAATCTTGGATGTGGTAAAACTGTCAGTCATGACGCATGGGAAACTTTGTTCTTAGAATCCCCATGAAGTGATTGATAAGTGAGAGGTAAGTGGTGTAACCAGAAGGCTGAAAAAGTACTGGGCAGCTTATCTCAAAGGCTCTCTGTGGCAACCTCCCTCCATAAAGGTGGGAATGAGGTAACATGGCCTGATGGGATAGAAAAATCTTGGAATGGAATTTGTTTTGGCCTTAGTGGAAATGTTTTAAGAGGTTAAGTGTAAATAGGTATATTAGATTTAATGGGGAATAAGATTAAAAATATTTTAAGATAAAGGATTTGCTGAGATAACATATAGAAGTGGAATACAAGGAGGGAGGTGAGAGGAGGTCAATGAAACAAGGGAATGAAAGATAGATTATGGTAAAGGTATGATGTGTGTTTTTAAATTGTTTTTGTTTTGTTTAGTTTAGTTCATGGTGTTTAGATGTTAAGGTTGTGTTTTGTATTGTCTATATTGTATTGTTTCTTTTGTTTCTTTTTTCTTTTTCTTCTTTTTTGTAAGTTTTTAAAGTAATAAATATCATTTTTTTAAAAAAGAGGTAACATGGCCTGATATTGGGGTGGTTTTAAAGCTTAGAGTCTGGGCTCATCCCCACTTATGTTTTGCCCTTTTTTTCCTAGGCACAACTCTGCACTTTAAAGCGATGCACCCAAGTGCCTTTTCTTTGGTTCCAACACTTTCCCCATGAAAACCCGCTCTTTACTGCTGAATCAGAACAAACGGAAATTTGGATTTTCCACGAATTGCCATTTGCTCCAATTCAGTGGTAAAGAGCAGCTTTTCATAGGGAAAGTGGTGGGGTGGGGTGGGAGGAGGACAGTTGGCAGTGCAGCTAAATTGCAGCCAGGAAACCAGACCCTTTTCTTGAAATTAAAACAATACAGTGGTACCTCGCAAGACGAAATTAATTCATTCTGCGAGTTTTTCCGTCTTGCGAATTTTTTGTCTTGCGAAGCACGGATTTTGGAAAAGCTTCAAAAATCACCAAAGTCTTCAAAAACCTCAAAAAAGGCTACCACACCGCGTGCTATGAGTTGCTCCTCGAAGTCAAGTCGCAACTGCACCCCCTGAATGCACCCTGGGTATTAACGGTTTTAAGAAAAAGGAAACAAACTTGCAAGACGTTTTCGTCTTGCGAAGCAAGCCCATAGGGAAATTCGTCTTGCGAAGCAACTAAAAAAACGAAAAACTCTTTCGTCTTGCGAGTTTTTCGTCTTACGAGGCATTCGTCTTGCGAGGTACCACTGTATCCAAATACTTGCTAAAATATTCAAAAGCTTTTGCTTGCATAACATATGCCAAGTATTTACACTCAAGTGCTAATCCAAGCATGGGCTTAGTTTTACTTAGTTGAAGATTGCAGCTTCTTCCTTAAATATTCAAAACCAACTGTGCAAGAATAAGGAGTGTCGCCTTTCAGGGGCACCAACTATAGGGGGCTCTGGGTGCCCAAGCAGCCACAAAAAAATGGTTGTGGGTGCTCAGCACCCACACCGCAGCCCCCCCAACTTCTAAGGTCTCGTGAAGTCTCGGAAATCATATCTGGAGCCTCGCTTTCTGAGGTCTTGGGAGGTCTTGGAACCTGACTTCCAGAGGCACTGGAAATCAGGTTCTGAGGGCAGGGGCGCGTGTGATGTTATGACATCACACACACTGAACATCCATAACCTGGGGCCCAAGTCGGCTCCCCTATCCCCTTTTTCTTCTACAGACACTGGAGAAAGAGATGATGAAGTTGGAGGAAGGGCTTTTCTCTTTTTCAAAATGTAGTAAAGCATCTCTATGGGATGAGAGGTTAAGTGAAATATTTCCTCCCTTCCTTCATAAATAAGGAGCCTCTTCTTCTTTGAAGAAACTGGAGAGAGGAGGAGGAGAAATTACTTTCAGAATAGAATGTGTGTGTGTGTGTGTGTGTGTGTGTGTGTGTCTGCAGAGAGGTTCAACTTTTTAAAAAACAGCAACAAACCATTCTAAATATAAATATAGTGGCTGGAGAGAAACCAAAACTCTTCTATGTTCCATAACTTGCATTCCATAACTTTTTAAAAAATCATAATTTTAAAAAATCAAAGTATGCCTAGATCAGGGGTCAGCAAGGTTTACCTCACATGGGCCGGTTCACTCCCACAGAGATCGCTCCATGGGCTGGATCATGTCTGCACAGACATGATTTCTGGCATCTGTGCATGGCATCTGGCGCTGTGGAAGCGAGTCCCCACTCAACGCTGCATTGGTTTAGCACAGTGCGTGGGGACTCGCCGAGCGGGCGGCTAGGTTTGGGCATTTAAATGACCCCCCTTGGACCGCTTGTGGCCCATGGACTGCAGGTTGCTGACCCCTGGCCTAGATAGCCTTTTCTTAAAATACAATACATCCGCTGGGGGAGTGGGTAATGGGTTCAATACTGGATTGGAGGAAAGGACTCAGGGAGTGCTAATGGTCCACAGATTAGGGGGACACAATACTTGTTTTTCTCGGACACTGGCAACCCACACTACACCACTGAAGGCTGCCAACACATGTGACTCTTAACTTGCTATAGGACACTACATTCCAGCCACTCAAACTCAGAAGAGGAGGGGATTTCTTTTGGGGAGAGGAGACCCAAGGGCCAGATTCAGAGCCATGTGTCTAGGTGCACATATATAATAAAAAGCAACATAAGATGTATGAGGTTTTATTTTGTTAAAAAAAAATGAAAAGTGTTTTCCTTACTGCACTTAAGAGAAGGAGCTGGATAAGGAAGGCTCACTGGGTGCTGTATTAGTTAGCAGACCTGGCTATATCTTATCTTGCCTGCAATAAATTTGCTACCACACAAGTGAAACCTTCCATTGTTTTCCCTGTCCAAAGTTCTTTAGCATCACAGCTAGAGTGCATCATCGCAGAAAGCAGAAGTACGAGAATATTCAAGAAGTCAGGGAGCTGGTGACTTGGTGTGTGTTGACTTTCCTGACTCAGTCCATTAGTGGCCATTATTTGATGGATCTATTTCCTTCCTTTCCTTTTCATTCCCCAGCCCCAGCGCTGCCTTCTGCCTCATTACAATGAGTTAGATCGGAACCATGTACAGTGGAGAGTTTGTTTCTGCAGGCTCCCTGCAAGATAAGCAATCCCAACACTACTCCTTTCACACACACACCAGCTACAGGTGGTTGTCATCCACCAAGGGGGTGAGAGGCAAGGCCATTCAGCAAAGCTATAGCTCACTTGTTTGCACTTTCCCCACTAACATGCAGAGGTGCCATGGTCCAGGGTCATGGAGGGGCTGAAGACCTGTTATGCTTTCTACAGCTGAGTCCCAGCAGGGTCCCTGTCTTCAGTATCCAATCAGAGTGAATGGGGAGCTTTTTATCTACTGAGCAAAAAGTCTTGTCAACCTTTGTACTGACTGGAACCAATCAGAAAGGAGACAGCCATTGTGGATTGGCTCCTAAGGGTCACTCTGGAAAATGCACATGGGAACTACACAGTGTAGGAGTTATTTAAGGTATGTAGGCATGCGGGTGGCGCTGTGGTCTGAACCACGGAAGGTCGGTGGTTTGAATCCCCATGACAGGGTGAGCTCCTGTTGCTCTGTCCCAGCTCCTGCCTTTTATTGATATGCAGTGTCCTGTGCACAGCGGAAGGATGAGGAGTACGTGCCACATACTCTATATTGCTTTATTTACACTTCAAAGCTGGTATGTTACAGAAAAACATCTTGCCTCTGCCGGAGCAGAGAAAAGCATCCTCTCTCCTCTAAAGCACGGAGAGAACAACACACTGAACTGCAAAGAACAGTGAAAAACAGGAAACCAGTGTACGTCACATCCAGTCTCCCTTTCCCGTGGGAAAACCCAACAGCACAGACTGTGGAATGTAAACATTGTCTTGTGACAAGCATTTCGCTGCACAGTGAAGAGAGCAGAAACCAACACTGCCAACCTAGCAGTTCAAAAGCATGCCAGTGCAAGTAGATAAATAGGTACCACTGCAGCCAGAAGGTAAACACTGTTTCTGTGCGCTCTGGCTTCCGTCATGGTGTTCTGTTGCACCAGAAGCAGTTTAGTCATGCTGTCCACATGATCCGGAAAGCTGTCCGTGGACAAACGCCGGCTCCCTCGGCCTGAAAGCGAGATGAGCACCACAACCCCATAGTTGCCTTTGACTGGACATAACAGTCCAGGGGGCCTTTACCTTTTACCTTTAGAAGTTATGTGCTGTGTTTCAGTTTTCATCATTTTTCAGAAAGTGCAAACTAAGTTGTTTGTGAACTGAATCAAATTTTGCTTCTATTTCTTCCACACACATACAGACACCTTTCAAGCCTGTGTTAAGGAGGCAGCTGCTGCTGCTCTCTGCTGTCTTCATTGGTTGCCTTGCATGAGCTGCTGGGGCTATGTGGAGCTCAAAAGGGAGGGCTGAGAGGAGCGAAGGAGCCTAGGAACTCCAGCTCTCAGAATGAGAATGTTCTTGAGGCTTGGTAGAGCCAGCCTGCAAGGACACATTTTATTTTCAATACAGCTCCTTTGCACTAGACTCCACATAGGTGGGTCTCAATCCTCATGTAGGTGAAGCTTCAACTCATCCTCCTGAGGAGAGGAGGAGGAGGAGAAGAACAACTCCCTTCCACATCTCTGTCACTCTTCTCCTATCCACCCAGCCCTTTCCTGGAGGTTGCTTCTGCCTACTGCTTTTCTTCCTCTTTTGCTGCCATCTGTGTCCTTGCCCACCATGACCCACCAATTCATTGGCAGCAACCTCCACTGCCACCTCCTCCTCCTCCTCCTTTGCTTCCCCTTCCTCCACCAGTAGCAGCTCCTTGGTGCCAAAGCATTATTTCAGGGGGAATCTGGTGGTGGCACAGCCAGCTGTGGCTGACAGCTCTCCCTCCCTGTTTTTTTCTGTCCCCAGCAAGTGTGAGGGGAGGGAACAGCTTTGCTGTCATGCCTGCAAGTGAGAGAAGGAAGCAAGAGAGAGGAAGCGAGTGAGTGAGCTAAGGTGGCCTGAGCAGTGTCAGAGTGTATGCAAACGCCGCCCTCAGGAATGGAAGCACCAGCAGCGTTTGGAGAACTCCTTTCGATGATATGCACACTTGCAAAATTCTCTTGCTTGCTATCATGCTGGAAAATAGCTCTGAGCAAGGATCGGAATGCAATTCAGCTGGCTTCTGTTGTAAGCCAGACTCAGCTGATCAAAATCTATCAGAAGAACAACCCTTTTTTAGTTTACGTGACATGTTTTATTGTCTGATTTTCCTCTAAGAACAGCAGGGTTTCATGAAAATCGGTCAAATCTTGAATTTACACAAACATTTTCACCTCTATTTTTTACCTCATAGCATGAAGGGCAAGTAGAATAATAGCAACAACAAAAGCCAATTCCATTCATGGAAATGCATGCCTTTTCACCTCCAGATTTCTTTTTATTTGTTTTTACTGAAGAAATATAAAACAACAATTTCCTCTGGACAGACACATGGTCAGGTCCAGTGCTAATTCACTGCATGTGGTTCATTAAAGGAGGATCTTCATCAACAGGAGCCCAGAGAGTGTCAGGGAGATGAATGGAGCTGCCTCAGAGGCCTTGTTACATTCAACCTTTATAAGAAGTCCCACATTTTCAAAAACCTTCCCTATGTCTTTGGTTGCATTTCTGCATCTTGCCTCTGTAAGGCATAATTTCCTGAATGTTGTGATGTTGATGTTTGGTGCTGAATATAAAAAAACAAAAGGAAAAATAAAGATGAGTGATAAGTTGTCACAGTTCACAGCCATTATTTCCCAAGAAAATTCACCCATCCAATTTCTATTTAGGTATGCTGGAGGTTCTCATTCCCGATTGTCACTTTCTGGGCTGATATGGAACTCAGAACCTATGGATCTTTGGGTTGTTTCAGCTCAAAAACAGTACAAAATTCCTACAAAAATGTGCATTTTAGGGTAAAAGGCAAACAAGAATGATGGTGCAACCTTAAAAAATGCTGAGTCTTTGGAACCCAAATTAGTGCTCTCTCTCACACAGGAGCCACAGGAACCCTATTCATGTGTTCATTTTGAATGTCTGAAAGATTAAATGGGAATTTGTGGTTTGAGCTCCTCCGGCTCAATGATACTATGCAAACTGGGTGCACTCCTTGGCCAAAAGCAGAATTGACATTAGTCTGAAGCAGGCTGCCTGACTAGTCGATTGGGGACTTAGTCCATCAAGGTGCCTGTTCATGTCTTGGAAACCTTACCCATGAATATGGCAGCCCGTTTCGGACCAGCACTCACCAGAGGACTTGGGCAGGGCACACAATCCTCCTTCACAAGTTCAGACTGAATGCTCTGCTCTCCTTCCATGACATATTCACAAAGAAGGATCTCAACTTTGCAGTCAAGCACATGCTTTGAAGGCTTGTTGTTTAAAGGGTCTCGGGCTGTAGGACTAGGTAAGAAAGCTGCCTGAGACCTCAAGAAGGGGCTTTCAGTCAGAGCAGACAGTTCCAGGTTGTGCCATATAAAGAGAGCTTCATATGTTTGTATGATTTGTGCAACTAGAATCATATAATCTTAGAGTTGGAAGGGACCCCAAGGGTCATCTAGTCCAGGCTTCCTCCAACTCAGCCCTCCAGATGTTTTGAGACTACAGTTCCCATCATCCTTGACCACTGGTCCTGGTAGCTAGGGATCATGGGAGTTGTAAGGCAAAAACATCTGGAGGGCCGAGTTTGAGGAAGCCTGCTCTAGTCCAACCCCCTGCAATGCAGGAATCTCAGCTAAAGCATCCATGACAGGTGGCCATCCAACCTCTGGTTAAAAAACACTGAGGAAGGAGAACCCACCACCTCTCGAGGGAGTCTGCTCCACTGCTGAACATCTCTAACTGTCAGAAAGGTTTTCTGAATGTTTAGTCGGAATCTCCTTTCCTGTAACTTGAAGCCACTGGTTTGAGTCCTACCCCCCAGAGCAGGAGAAAACAAACATGCTCCCTCCTCCACGTGACAGCCCTTAAGATAGTTGAAGATGGCTATCATATTTCCTGAAGACAGGAGTGCCTGGCGTGCTCTGGTCCACTGGGTCATGAAGAGTCAGACACGACTAAATGACTAAACAACAACAACAACAATCATATTTCCTCTCATTCTCCTCTTTTCCAGGCTAAACTATGGAGCTTATTCATTCATCTGGCCTGGGTTATGATAATTCTCACTCACGTGAAGGTGCATACGAATAAGTGGCACAGGTATCTTCTCCAGCAGGGCAATCCACTTTATCACTGGAACATGTTTTCCCAATGGCACTGCAAACTTCACACTGCAAGGAGGCACCTGGAAGAGAAATTATGTTCAAATATCTGTGTTATTTATTTGGGGAATAGGAGTAAATCCCATCTGCGTGGATAATGAGATTACCCTTGGAATTTTACTTTACCCACTGTGGAACAGGCCTTCAATTGCTCCTTATCAAAATATGAATGGCGCAGGAAGTCAGGAAGATCTCCTTTGCCTTAGATGGCCTTGAGCCCTTCCAGTTCAAAACATGCCTTTGTCAAGACAAGCTACCCCTGCTTGAAGAAGTTATACTTTATTTTTTCCTCATGTGAGAAAATGAGGGCTGCCAGCTTTGAATTTATCCCAAACTGCTAAGTCTTCCAGGACAATTCCTCTCTGAGGTGTACGAAGGAAATTCACTAGCAAGTCCTCACCTGTAGTGAGAAGCAGAGAGCAGAAGAGGAGTCCCAGGAGAGGCTTCATGGTGAAGGATGTACACAGTCCAAGCCTCATGCAAGATGTCCCTCGTCGATGAAGCAGATTTTCTGGGCTGAAGGCTCTGCACAAATATTCAGAGAATCAGCATGTAACAACTTCCCAAGGAGAATTCATGGGAGTTTCTAAAATGCCAAGATACTTTCGATGTGATGGAATCAGGGCTGCCCAACTGGTGTCGCCCCCCCCCTTTAAGCTGTAAAAGCATCAACATGGTGCAGGAATGATGCATGTCATTTCCTAGTAGAACTAAGGAATGGGCAGTAACAAAGACTTACTCTTGAAGCAAGTAATAAAACCAGTGGTTGCTGGTGCTCATTTGGATTGGTGGGAAGGACAGAAGGGAAACTAGCAGAAGGTGGGGGTCAGAGATAAATACAGGAATAGACATCTCCTAACTGGGTATAAGAAGGCTGGAAGGTGGCTGAGGGCAAAGTGAGCTTCGTCTTAATGGATCAGCTTCTACTGAATAAACATTTGCAGGTGAAGGTCGCTAAGTATGAATCTGTTGCTCCTCCCAGAGTGCCTCAGAAAGGCTCATGAGCACCAACTCTACCTATCACAGTATTGTCCCTTCTGAGATGCCATGGCTCTCCAGGGTTTTTGGAAGAGAAACGCATTTCCCATCATCTGCTGTCTGATCATTTTTACTGGAGATTTGAATTCTTGTGTGTGGGACTTTCTGCAGATTAAGGATGCGCTCTAGCACTGAGCTATGGGTTTTTTCTGACTTGGGTAGATTGTTGTTGTTTAGTTGTGTCCAACTCTTTGTGACCCCATGGACCAGAGCATGCCAGGCACTCCTGTCTTCCATTGCCTCCCGCAGTTTGGTCAAACTCATGCTGGTAGCTTCGAAAACACTGTCCAACCACCTCGTCCTCTGTCATCCCCTTCTCTTTGTGCCCTCCATCTTTCCCAACATCAGGGTCTTTTCCAGGGAGTCTTCTCTTCTCATGAGGTGGCCAAAGTATTGGAGCCTCAGCTTCAGGATCTGTCCTTCCAGTGAGCACTCAGGGCTGATTTCCTTAAAAATGGATAGGTTTGATCTTCTTGCAGTCCATGGGACTCTCAAGAGTCTTCTCCAACACCATAATTCAAAAGCATCAATTCTTCGGTGATCAGCCTTCTTTATGGTCCAGCTCTTACTTCCATACATCACTACTGGGAAAACCATAGCTTTCACTATACGGACCTTTGTTGGCAAGGTGATGTCTCTGCTTTTTAGGATGCTGTCTAGAAAAATGTTGTTTTAAAATGAAAAAAAAAACAAAAAACAGCAGGCAGACCAATTTCTGAACAAGAAAAGGGAAGAATTGTACTCAGGAACCAGCAAGGCTCATTGCAAACTGAAATGGTATGTGTCTCCACATAGGCTGAGGAAAATTTAAACAGTTTGTGAGGGAAAGTGTTGGAGATGTGGACATGAAATATATTTGCTTGTGGATCTGTCCAATAATTCAATTATTTTGGAGAGAGGTAGCAGAGATAATATCATTCATAGCACATTACACTTTGCCACTGGACCACCTGATAATTTTAATAAGGTATTCAGACTCACAAATGAGCTGTAGGAATTAATGGAATAGTAACTTGCATACTTTTTGCGCAAAAATAGAAAAACAGATGATCACCAACAGTGGAATAGCAATGAACAAACATTTGGAAGGTAGCCGTGATGAAAGAAGGCAGACCACAAAGAGAAAATATTAAAGATAAGTGGAGTCCACTTATTGAATTTATGAAATATAAATATCATCTGAATATGGATGAAACAAATAGTTTTTTTATGTAATGCAACATTAAGTATAATATGATTATAATGTTTTTATTACATATAGAATGTTGCTGTTTCACACAATTATATATGAGATTCAATCAAGCTTGTTTTAAAATAGGGGAGGATGGTAGGACTTACCACAATCTTGAAAGGACTTCTGGTGGGGTGTTTGGCATTGCAAGGCACACGGGATGTCCTTCTTTAACTGCCTAATGTAATTTTGTCAGGTATGGAGCTCAGAAACCCATCTTTATAAAGGGCTCTGTGTGAAACAGGAACCGTCCTCTTCTCTTATCCATTCCATGCCTATTAATTATCCTAATATATTATTATGCCTATTAATTATCCTTATCCAGGTGCCTCAGAATGACAACTCAGAATGACAAGTGCTCTTGTGCTCAGGTCCTGGTTTCATGTATCTAGCCGGCTGCTGCAAGGACTGGAATCTGGACTAAGATGGACCTTTGGTTTGATCCAGAAAGGCTATTATTGTGTTTTTATGCTAGGAGGGCTGTGGGGCAGGGTGACGAGAATGCCACAGAGTGGATCCTATTCATGTGGGGAAGTGGATGACTGCATAGATTTCTAAAGTGGGGTGCGTGCTTTGGTGCCAGCCCACAACATTCCAGTAGACTGTGTATGCCAACCTGCCAAATTCTTTTCAGTGTGCTTCACCCCTTTCCAAACCCTCCTCTGTAGCTTTTCAGATCATGCAGATAAAAGGAGGCAGGAGACAAGAGGAAGACAGTTTAGATTTACAACAGGGGTTTGAGGGAGCTCAGAGCTCAGAGGAAGATGAGCAGAGAAGTTAGGAAATAATGGGAGAGGAGGAGGAGGAGGAAGCATGGGGGGGGCAGTTGACGGATACGGTGTCTTTAGAAAACATTCCAGACCGCCCCCTCCCAGAACCCGGTGAGTCTTGAAAGTAGGAGAGCAAAGAGCTCAAGGACAGAGGGCACTTATCAGCACCCATAGGAGAGATGATGCAATTGATGAATGAGGAAGATGAGGGGGCGGAATTCACTCGGAACAATGCTATTATCCAAGAGGCTGGGTTCTATAGCCTCTCTCTGTAAATACTGAATAAAAAGCGGATGATAAGAAACATTCCCTTGTCTTTGTACGTTCCTGGGCAAACAGCCGGGAGTCACTGGCAGCAGCCTGACAGTCAGGTGTGCTCTTGTGTGTGTGTGTGTGTGTGTGTGTATGATGATGTATCACTTCCAGGCCCTGTTGCACCTGGTGATTCAAGGACAGTCCTATCTTCTGCCCCAGATCATTCTTGCTCAAATATATCACCAGGGCCAGTTGACACCATTTGACACAAAGTGGGCAGCACAGTTGATTCTAAAGCACACATTCTCACATCTCAGCCTGTTCCACACCAATCTAATCCCACAATACCCAGCTGCATCATGGTGATGAAATGCCATCTGCTCATGTGTACCCAGAAGGGAAGGGAATGGGCACAGAGAGTAAACTTGGTGAGCGGGGTTTAGCCGCATTCAAGCAGCCGCGGCAGCACCATGCCCTCATTCAGCTGCCTGGAGTCGTTGGATCACCCGCCCACCCTCCCTTTAGGTCATATTTATGCTTTTGACCTTGCTATGGACTTTGGTTGGTTGCCTTGGTTGCCCAGGGAGTCTGGTAGGAATTTTTATCCATTTGGCTAATTGGCACCAACCTCTTGGTTTTTCGCCTACCTCGTAGCAAATCGTCACAACTTTTTGGGCATTGGCGGTTAGGCATTGGAATATGTGTCGTGTGTTGGAGGGCAGGTTGTGGCCATCACCTACCCCTCCCCTTGTTGGTTTTCCGTTAAAGGAATCCAGCGGTCGTGGATCCTGTCCGATGCCCTGCTGGTGGCTAGGGCCATGACACGACCCCCGGTGACATCAGGGGAAGCTTCCAGTTGTATCTGCATCAACAAGCTCCTCCAACTGGTTGTTAACCTTTTGGATGACTCCCCGTGTTTGTTTGATCCAATGCCTAAGCCAATACCACTTACATGCTGTAACCAATAAAGTTGTGGTCTTCTTTAGCCCATTAACCTAAATACGTCCTTGTGTTTTATTTATCCCTGTGGATAGCACAGAAAGCAAATAGTGCATCTCACATCACACAAAGCAACCAGGCCCTTACTCTAGGCACATGCTTAGACTAAAGCAGCTAATATCCATCCGCCTACTTACCTTTTACAATGTATACATTAAGGGCTGGACATACATCTAGAGGGCAGACAGCTTCCAAGGCACATGATCCAATGCACATTTATGCACTGTCAAGGCACATGATCCAATGCTCAGAAAACCCTCCCACAGTAACACCTCCAAGCTGGAAGGTAGGAGAAGCAGAGCAACCCGAGCCCCCCCCCCAAAAAAAACAGTTTGCAGGTGAGAATGCAACTCCCAACTGTATTACTCTCTTCTCCAGATTTTACACTGCAGTTTCAGTGAGCAAAAGGTGTTTGCAAAAATGTGCATTTTACATAAAAGAGTTGTACAAAGGACACCATTTACAGATAAATGCATTGAAAAGCAGGGGAAAGTGTCTATTTTATGGGGAAGTTTAATATTTTAGGTAAGAAGTGTATACAAAATGCATTCCATTTAAAGGCAGATTTTTGTGTGTTCTTTCAACAAACAAGCAAAAAAAAGAGGATTGAATTATGAATGAATGCCAGCGAGCCTGAAATTAGACTGCTTCAATCCAGCCCCTTGGCTGACTAAAATTTCATGATCAAGGTGTATTCCCTGCCAGGTATTTCTTTTGATGTAATAGAATATTTAGAAGTGAGAAATGAAAAACAAACATTAGGTAGGAATCAGGCCTTTAGTGTTTCGGGAAATTCCCTCCCCCTGAATAGTGGGAAGGTGCCAACACTTCCCCTTTCAACAAGGCTTTTATTTTGAAAACTTTCCCAGCCTGCATCTGCTTTGGAATTGTTTTAAAGATGTTTTTTTTAATTGTTTTGTCCCTTGTACTTTGCCATCCTGGGTTCCTTTGTGAGGAAGGGTAGGATATACATTTAATTTTCAAAAAGTCAAAAATAAATAAACAAGGAGTGGAGTTGTGCTGTGACCTAAGGGATGGATTGCCATAACTGAGACATGGACATATGTGAAGAATATGACAATGAAATTGAAGAATAGTTATAGATAGGAGTTGGGAAACCTTTATTCAGGCTGAGGGCCACACTCCCTTCTGACTGACATTCTGGGAGCCACATGTATGCCCCCCAACATTTCACTGATGAAAATAGGGACATCTCATTGATAATAATCATTTTATTACTTATACCCCACCCATCTGACTGGGTTGCCCCAGCCACTCTGTGTGGCTTACAACATATATAAACACATAACAGAACATTAAACATTAAAAGAACCTTCCCTATACAGGCATGGCCAAACTTGGCCCTCTAGCTGCTTTGGAACTAGAACTCCCATCATCCCTAGCTAACAGGACCAGTGGTCAGGGATGATGGGAACTGTAGTCCCAAAACAGCTGGAGGGCCAAGTTTGGCCATGCCTGCTATACAGGGTTGCCTTCATCTCCTTGGCTCAAGGGTCGCATAACTGCTTATCTTCCAACATTTTTCCAATGAAAACAGGGACATCCTAAGGAAAAGTGGGACATTATGGGGTCAAATCATAAACCGGGATGGCTTCTGTAAATCTGGGGCTGTCCTTGGAAAATAGGAACACTTGGAGGCTCTGCACATGCCGCTGGGGGACGGGAGCAGAGGCAAAAGCAGATGGAGAAGAGTCATTTCAGGACCAGACTGCTCACTCCCTGACCCCCTCCCCCTGCTCAGGTGAACTACCAATAAAGGAGACCACACAGTTGAATGGGATTGAATCAGGCCACAACTTCATTGACTACAGGTAAAGTGGTTTGGCATAGGCACTGGGTAAGTATTTATTTCCGGGCTGCCTACAGGAAATGACATCAGGGCCAACCCGGCAGCAGGGATTCCGATGACTTACATCAATGGGGGTATCCCCTCAGGGATCACCGCCTCTAGGAGTGCTGAGGCCCAACCCCCCCTGTCTGGGCAAATGGACAGAAGCAACTGCATCACGGACCCCTTTAATGGGACACCCTATTTCTTGAGGGGAAGGTGAGGCTAAAACTCCCCCTCCAACCAAGGCTAAGGTTACCCAGTGCCTAAACTGCCAAAGCTGTGACGATTGCTATGAGGTAGGCGAAACCTCCAGGCAAAAGCCAATTAAAGGAGTACTGTAAATGCAAAATTATTAGAGTGGGTGGGCGGGCTGATCTGACAAAGAAGAGCTGGGTGTCGGAAGCAGGCGTGGGCAATTTTAAACCTCCCAGGAGCGGACCTCAGAGAAGCCTGGTTGTTCCCTCAAGCCTGCCCCCAAAGTGCCCAGCCCTCCAGGCCAGCCTGCCATTGGCCAATTCTGCAGGCTGACACAGAACAGGATCAGAACCCGATGCACAGCCCTGCATCGTCGGTGGAAGGGGAGGCGCTGGCCTTTCTGCAAAGCTGCAGCATGCCTAAAAATTTATACCCCACCATCTGGCTGAGTTTTCCCAGCCACTCTGGGCGGCTCCCAATAAAGTATTAAAAACAATACAGCGTTAAATATTAAAAACTTCCTGAACAGGGCTGCCTTCAGATGTCTTTTAAAAATAGGCTAGCTATTTATTTCCTTCACATCTGAAGGGAGGGTGTTCCACAGGGCGGGTGCCACTACCAAGAAGGCCCTCTGTCTGGTTCCCTGTAACCTTACTTCTCGCAATGAGGGAACTGCCAGAAGGCCCTCGGTGCTGGATCTCAGTGTCCGGGCTGAACAATGGGGGTGAAGACGCTCCTTCAGGTATACGGGACCAAGGCCATTTAGGGCTTTAAAGGTCAGCACCAACACTTTGAATTTTGCTTGGACACGTACTGGGAGCCAACGCAGATCTTTCCGAACCGGTGTTATGTGATCCCGGCGGCCACTCCCAGTCACCAGTCTAGCTGCCACATTCTGGATTAATTGCAGTTGCTGGGTCACCTTCAAAGGTAGCCCCACATACAGCTAATTGCAGTAGTCCAAGCTGGAGATAACTAGAGTATGTACCAGTCCGTGGGCAGGTAGGGTCTTAGCCTGCGGACCAGGTGGAGCTGGTGGACAGCTGCCCTGGACACGGAATTAACCTGCACCTCCATGGACAGCTGTGAGTCCAAAATGACTCCCAGGCTGCGCACCTGGTCTTTCAGGGGCACAGTTACCCTATTCAGGACCAGGGAATCCCCCACCCCCGCCCACCCCCTGTCCCCCCAAAACAGTACTTCTGTCTTGTCAGGATTCAACCTCAATCTGTTAGCCACCATCCATCCTCCAACCGCCTCCAGGCACTCACACAGGAACTTCACCGCCTTCACTGGTTCTGATTTAAAGGAGAGGTAGAGCTGGGTGTCATCTGCATACTGATAAACACCCAGCCCAAACCCCCTGATGATCTCTCCCTACGGTTTCATATAGATATTAAAAAGCATGGGGGAGAGGACGGAACCCTGAGGCAGCCCACAAGTGAGAGCCCAGGGGTCTGAACACTCATCCCCCAACACCACTTTCTAGACACGGCCCAGGAGAAAGGTGGAGAACCATTGTATAACAGTGCCCCCAGCTCCCAGCCCCTCTAGACGGTCCAGAAGGATGTTATGGTTGATGGTGTCAAAGGCCGCTGAGAGATCCAGCAGAACTAGGAAACAGCTCTAGGCAGGCACCCAGAGAGGATGTGAAACAAAGACAGTGGCCTGTAGGGGTGTGGCCTGTAGGTGTGGCCTGTAGGGGATTTCACTTGGGAAGAGTCCAATGGGCCAGATTGAAAGGCCTGTGTCTAGATGCACAAATATAATAAAAAGCAAAATAAGATGTAAGATTTCTTTTGAAATGAAAAGTGTTTTCCATACCACAATGAAGAGTTAATTGAGGGATCAGGATAAGGAAAGCTCACTGGCCCCTGTCTCAGTTAGCAGACCTGGTGACATCTTATCTTGCATGCTTTAAATTTGTCACTTGTTCTTATCTTACACTCCTACCAGACACAAGTGAAACTTTCCGTTTCTTTCCCTGTCCAAAGTTCTTTGGCATTCCATCTAGTGTGCATCATTGCAAGAAGCAAACGTATGAGAATTTGTGAGAAGTCAGGTTGCTGATGGCTTGACATGGTTTTCCTTCCCTGGTTGAGTCAGTTGGTGCCTCATTATTTCCTGGATCTATTTCCTTCCTTTCCTCTTGACTCCCCATCACTCTTTATGGGTTACATGGAGGGGAGTCTACAGTGGGGAGTCTGTTTCTGCAGCCTCCCCTGCAGGATGTAGAAACCCAACTCTACCCAGGCACACCCACCTATGCACACTGCTGCTACAGATGTCATACGTCTCAAAGCTAAGCACCGAAAATGCAAGGTACTTCACTTTCAAGAGAATGATGTGCAAGCACTGTCACATAAAATGGAACTCAAAGGAAAACTCCACTTAAGTCACTCTGAAGGAAGATATCGGAGCCCTCCTAATCATTTGTCCATGTGCATGCACAGAAAATAGTCGTTCTAGCTGAAAGGCAACACATGGAGATCTGCACTGATCATTGCAATGCATCCTGAATTTATAATTACAATATTACATATTGCATAACCTAAGAAGGTTGTATAATGCTAGAGTCTATCTTAATTCTCCTCTGAAAACATCAGCATTCCTTGAAAATTATGGATTTCCACAAACAATTTTACTTCTGGTCAATCACATTGTTGGAAATACATGCCTTGCTCACCCCTCTCACCCTCAAAACAAGAGCAGGTTTATTTATTTCTTCCTCTTTATTTGTTCTTACTCAAAACATCAGAAATGACAACAGATCTCTCCAGTGAAACATGTGATTCGGTCTGAAGGTATTTGCCTGGAAATGAGAAGGGGGCTCTTCTGCACTGCTGTCAGCGCTTCATTACAGGAGACTCTTCATCAACAGGAGGCTGGAGAAAGCGAGGAGGAGAGATGCAGCTGCTCCAGGGGCCTTGTTGCATTCAAACGTTTTAATTTTTCCAAGTCCTAGAACAGACTCCCCTGTCTTCATTTTTTCACAATCAGTCTTAACAAGACATTCTTTAACTATTGTGCTGACATTGACGCTTGGTGCTGGATATAAAACAAACCAACAAACAAACTGAAGTTGAATGACCAGCAGAGTCAGTGTTCAGAGCCATTATGTCCCACATAAATTCACCCACTCAGCAGTGCTGTAAGATGTCCTTTGATCCATGTTTTAAAACAACTTACGCAGACTCTCATTTCCTACACTAATATACAGAACGCAGGGGTATTGGGGGGAAACCAGCCTCATATAACCAACATGCTTAAGTCTAATTAATACATGAAGGGGTTAATGCCATAGAGTAAGCTCTCCTGCCAGGCTTAGCTAGGTCACCTTGGGGGAAGGTAATCAAGCCTATTGTTCTCTCCCAGTTTAGCATGTAAAGAGAACTGAGCTGGTTAATTCAAGCTCAGATCGCATGGCTCTAACAAGCCTTTCTTGAATTCCTATACCAATAAATTAGGAACTTTCACCACTGTAATTAAGCTAAATTTTACTGCCTGCATTTCCTCACTGGTGTATGACGAAGCACATGAATCAAACCTTTGAAGAAAAAAAAAAGTAAAACATTTTAAATGTACCAAATGTGCGATCTTTTTCTATGCTAGAGGAAGAGGGTAACCTTGGAATGAACATAGAAGGGCATATTTTAAAGGTCTAACAGCCTATATTTGCTGCATATTTTGTGATTTTAAATCTCTGTTGGGGTTCTCTCACCAGAGAGAACTTCTGCAAACTTGGATATTGGCATTGAGGAAATCTCCTTTTATACCTACGTTTTCCTTGCCACCAATAGATATTTCTGTTTCTGCAATTTAACTTTCAGCTCAAAAACACCACAAAATTCATACCAAGATGTGCATTTTTGGATAAAGCATAAACGAAAATGGGGAATCTGAGGGGTGAGCCCTACTCCTTCATTGATGCCTGTTCATGTCTTGGAGACACCTGAGAAGTTGTGCTGAAGTGTTAGGCTGAGCACAATGCTCCTTCAGATGTTCAGTTTGAATGCCTGTAGGGGGCTCGAATATCCCTCCATTAATAATAATAATAATAATAATAATAATAATAATTTATTTATACCCCGCCCTTCCCAGTCTAAAAGCCGGGCTCAGGGCGGCTAACAGCAAATATAAAACACTGATTAAAATATGACTTAAAAACAGCATAAAATGCAACATAAATGCAGCATCAATGTCAATAAAATTCAGGGGTCATTTTAGGGTGTGTGTGGGGGGGAAACCCCAGTCAGTAAACATCAAATGATCACCAGGGCTAACTGGCCAAGTTGGTCCTACTAGGGCCAGCAGGAGACCAGGGAAGTGCTTAAATGTGGGGTCCCAGAAGGGTTTCTTCATAAAAATGGAAAGGGAAAAGGGAATAGAGGATCAGGCTAATTCAAATTGAAGGCCAGCCAGAATAGTTCTGTCTTACAGGCCCTGCGGAAGTAAATCAAGTCCTGCAGGGCCCTAGTCTCGTGGGACAGAGCATTCTACCAGGTTGGAGCTGTCACTGAAAAAGCCCTGGCCCTGGTGGAGGATAGTCTGACACATTCACAAAGAGGGACCTCATCTCAGCAGTCAGGCCCACGCTTTGAAATCTTTTGGTCAAAGGGTCTCTGGTTGCAGGGCTGGGAAAGAGAGTTGGCTGAGACCTTGAGCAGCTTCTGTTAGTTGGAGACAGCTTTGGACTATTCAACAGAATGAGAGTTTCATTTGTTTATATTATTTGGGCAACCAGGGACCCCATTCATTCATCTGGCCTGGGTAATGATCCTTTTCACTCACGTGTGGGTTCATACTGAACAACGGCACAGGTATCTAGTTGAGGATCACATTCCACATTATCACTGGAACAGGTTTGTCCGACGGCTTTGCAAATCTCACACTGCAAAGAGGCACCTGGAGTAGGAAAGAGATGTAGATGTTTGAGTTATTTGCCTGAAGAAATGGGTAAATCCCACCTGAGTGGATAATGAGATTACCTTGGAACATAAACTGAGTTGGGTCTCCCATGGGCGATGGAATCGGCATTCAATGGCTCCCCCCCAAAAAAAATAATATATGAATTAAGCAAGAGGTCAGGAAGAACTCCCTCACCTTAGATGGCCTCTGAGTCCTTCCAGTTCAATACCTGCCTTTGTCAAACCAAGCAATCCTTGCTTGAAGGAATTATACTTGATTTTTTCCTCATGCAAAGTGAAAGGATTCCAGCTTTGAACTTGTTCCACCTTATTAATGCCTTCAGGACAATTCCCCTCTGGGGTGTGGAAAGAAAATCAACTACTAAGTGCTCACCTGTAGCAAGAAGCAGAGAGAAGAAGAGGAGTCCCAGGAGAGCTTGCATGGTGAAGGAAGTGCAATGTTGAAGACTCAGTTGATGAAACAGATTTTCTGGGCTAAAGGATCTGCAGAAACATTCAGAGAATCAGCAAGGAAGCACTTTCAAAATCAGAACTCACTGGAGTTTCTAAAATGCCAGTTCATCCCTGAGGTGGCGGAGTGATGGTTTTGCTGACGTTTCCCATTTCCTCATCTTCTAGCTGTAAAGTATCCACATGGTACGGGGAGTGGTGCTTGTCATCACCTAGTACAACTAAGGCACTCACAGAAATAAAAAATCAGTGGTCACTGGTGAGGTGAAAGGCAGGGAAACTAGCAATAGGTGGGGTCTGAGCCAAAGACAGGAAGAGCTGCCTCCTGACTAACTCTGAATAATAAGGCATGGACTCTGGAAGTGAGCTGGAGTTCCTCTCTGACATGAGAATTAATTAATTGTTTTAAAAATTAATTTATTAAATGTGTATACCACCCTTCCCCCGAAGACCTCAGGGCGCTTCATAGATGAAAATACAAAATACATAATAAAGGGAAGAACGAAAACAAAACAAACCCATAACCCTCCTCTCACAAACACATTTAAAAGGACACAGAATGTTAAACAGACCAAAAACCTGGCAATGTTTTTGCCTGGAGAGCATTCCACAGATGGGGAACCACTGCATTAAAGGCATGTTTTTGTGCAGCCGCCCTCCAGACCTCTTGTGGAGGAGGCACATGAAGAAAAGGGTCACCCATGATTTAGAGAGAGGCGGTCCTTGAAGCACTTTGAATTGGGTTGAGAAACTAATTGGTGGTCAGTACTGTTGGGCCAGGATTGGTGTGATATGCTCAAACTGTCTTGCCTCGGTGAGCAACCTGGTGGCCAAAATCTGCACCAGCCGGAATTTCCAAACCACCTTCAGAGGCAGCCCCACATCTAACATATTGCAGCCATCTAACCTAGAGGTTACCAGAGCAGAGACAACAGAAATTACACTATCCTGTCCAGATATAGGCACAGCTGGGCCACCAGCCGAAACTGATGGAAGGCACTCTGCACCACTTAGGCTACTTGAGCCTCAAACCAACAGCAATGGATCCAGAAGGCTCCCACAAGCTACATACTCACTCCTTCCAAAGGACGGCAACCCCATCAAGAACAGGCAACACCTCCCATCAATCCAATTGCCCACTAACAGCACCTCAGTCTTATCTGGATTGAGCTTCAGTTTGTTGGCTTTCATCCAGTCTATTACCAAGGTGAGACACAAGTCCAGCACATCCACTGCCGCACCCGTTGATGTACAGAAGATGCACAGCTGTGTGTTATCAGCATATTGTAGACAATGTACTCTGGATAGCCCCACGCAGTGGTTTCATGTAGATGTTAAACAGCATAGGTGATAAAATTGAACCCTGAGGAACCCCACAGTGAAGGCTCCATGGGGCCGAAGAACACTCTCCAAGCATCACCCTCTAGAAACGACCGTCCAAGTAGGACAAGAACCCACCCCTAACTTGGTTGATGGTACAGAAACCCGTGGAAAGGTCGAGGAGAATTAACAAGGACCCTCCATGTGTGTGCCCCAAATGGGCCAAAACCTTGATTAAAATGGATCTAGAAAATTAGTATTCTTCAAGAGTGCCTGGATCTGGTTCACAACCATTCACCACTTGGGAGTCATTCTGGACTCACAGTTGTCCATGGAGGCACAGGTCAATTCTGTGTCCTGGGCAGCTGTCTACCAGCTCCACCTGGTACGCAGGCTAAGACCCTACCTGCCCACAGACTGATTCACCAGAGTGGTGCATGTTCTGGTTATCTCCCGCTTGGACTACTCCAATGCGATCTACGTGGGGCTACCTTTGAAGGTGACCCGGAAACTGCAATTAATCCAGAATGTGGCAGCTAGACTGGTGACTGGGAGTGGCCGCCAAGACCATATAACACCGGTCCTGAGAGATCTGCATTGGCTCCCAGTACGTTTCTAAGCACAATTCAAAGTGTTGGTGCTGACCTTTAAAACCCTAAATGGCCTCGGCCCAGTATACCTGAAGGAGCGTCTCCACCCCCATCATTCAGCCCGGACACTGAGATCCAGCACCGAGGGCCTTCTGGTTCCCACATTGTGAGAAGTGAGGTTACAGGGAACCAGACAGAGGGCCTTCTCGGTAGCGGTGCCCGCCCTGTGGAACACCCTCCCTTCAGAAGTGAAGGAAATAAGCAGCTATCCTAACTTTAAAAGACATATGAAGGCAGCCCTGTTTAGGGAAGTTTTTAATATTTAGCGCTGTATTGTTGTTAGCACTCGATTGGGAGCCACCCAGAGTGGCTGGGGAAACTCAGCCAGATGGGCGGGGTATAAATAATAAATTATTATTATTATTATTATTATTACTCAATAACCTAGCCCAAGAAGGGAGATTGGCAAATGGCTGGTAGTTACTTAGATTTTCTTAGTCCAGGGACGGTTCCTTAAGGAGTGGTTTTGCTACAGCCTCCTTCATATTCAGGAAGCAACACAATCTCTTTGTTTTAGCACTGGAGAAAATAATTTCAAACTGCTCTATCAATGGTACATGTGTAAAATTTACACTGTGTGATTATTTAAGTGTTGAATAGGTGGATCTCTGAAGGTGGACGTGAAAGATATTTCCTGTATTTGTCCAATGATTAAAGTCTTTAGGGGAGAGGTAGTAGAGATAATATTAATAAGAACTTGCACATTGCCATTGGGCTCCGGTAATTTTATTAGGGTATTTTGACCCACAAATAAAGAGTAAATGCAGAATCTAAGAGTAGCTTCTGGCATGCTCTTTGCAAAAATAATAATAATAAATGGAAAAAACAGTGAAAGGAAATTAAAGGTATCAATAATGGATAAAGTTACAGAACTGATTATTGTTGTAGAAAGTAGACAATAAAGACGGGTTTTTTAAAGAGATAAATTCAATCCACTTACTGCATTTGCAGAATATAAATGTAACTTAAATATGGACAAATATAATGGTTTTTCTATGTTGTACAACATTAAACAAATTATTATAATATATCAATTATATGTAGGTATATTTCTCTTTTCTGTAATGATTGCATATACCGGTATATATATAGAGAGAGAGAGGGAGAGAGAGTCATATAAAAGGGATGGTTAAACTTACCACAGTTTTTCAGGGAGTGCAGGTAGCGTGTTTCTCAGTGCAAGGTAGACAGGATGTCTTTCTCCAACAGCCCAACATCAGGTACGGAACTCAGATGCCAACCTTTATAAAGTGAGTCATTGTGTGGTTGGTGATTCTTTCAGTGTCTTCCTATTAGCTATTCCCATACCTATTGTTAATCATTACACAGTTTAGTTTCCATGAAACTGGATCAAATCTTGCATGCAGACATGTATGCAATAGGAGTAATCTATAAATAGGGCCCTGGTTGCACACACACAGAGGAACGTAACCCTTCTCCGCAGCTGACCTGATAACTGGGGAGGGGCTCTTCTAGCCCCCCATCAGGCCACTGGCATTTCTATGATTATGCATGTTAAAATGTTACTTTGCTTCCACGGGATGTGGTGATGGCCTTATAAGAGAATAAAGCAGATGTGTGGAGGATAGGGCTTTCAATGGTTACTTGTCACAACTGCAGTGGATTACTTCCAGAATCAGAGGCAAGATAGAGGGAGAACCACAACCAATTGCCTTCCCTGTTGGCTTCCCAAGAGCATCTGCAAGCCTTCTCTGGAGGCTTACAAGTTAATCTCCGTCAGGAGCAACAGCCAGGGTGTAAGTTAGATGGTCAATGAATCTTTCAATAATGGTTTTACGTTGAGATATTTCCCAGTCTGCATCTGTACTGGAATAGGTTTTTTTATGATGCTTTGAAGATTGTGTTCTTCTTGTCGTTTTACAGTAGCACTTCGCCCTAATGTCCCTGGGCAAGTTACAACAATTTAAGCACAACATGAATATTAAACCACAATGTTACATAAGATCAGGGCCGGATTTAGGTTTGATGAGGCCCAAACTACTGAAGGTAATGGGGCCCTTTATATATCCTGTTGTCCATTGTCAACAACAAATTGTTGCTGTTTTTGTGTTGAATATATGCTATATGGTAATTTATGGACCTAATAGGTATCTAAAGGCATTTGCACATGACAGAACATGTATTTTATCAAAGTAATTGTTGAACTGAAATACAATTTTGGAAATGTACATCCAGTTTTTTTCTTTAATTTTTTTTTGGGGGGGGGCAAGAGAGTGGGGCCCTAAGCTATAGCTTGTTTAGCTTATACGTAAATCCAGCATTGCATAAGATTAAAACCGGGTGTGGTTTTTTTTTTTAAAAAATAAAAGTACAGAAATAAGGTGGGTCCTTTGTGGGGAGGGAGTTCCACAGTTTAGGGGCTGCTACAAAGAATGTCCTCTCCCTGACCACCACTCCCTCAAATTTCTGAGGGTAGTGGGACACCCATAAGGACACCCTCTGCGAGTCTTAGCACCCAAGGGGGTCTGTCAGGGAAAAGGCAGCTGGGGGCCTGAGCCATTTGAGGGTTTAAACATGAGCACCTTGAACTGGCTCCAGAACAGTGTGGAAACCAGGGTGGGGCTTTGCAACAGTTGTGACTTCTGATAACTATTTGATGATAAGAGGAAAATATTATTGAAAATATATAAATCACTATTGAAATGAGTACTAAGAATGAGGAGGTTAAAGGGGTGATGATACAATGGGCTAAAGATTTTGGATATAATGTTCAGTTAGAATCTTGGGAAAGGTTGTGGAAGGAAGGCATTAATTTTACTGCATGCAGTGCACTTGAAGAAAATGTTACAAAAATGATGTATAGATGGTATTTCATACCAGCTAAACTTTCTAAACACCAGCTAAATTCTTGAGAGTCCCATGGACTGCAAGAAGATCAAACCTATCAATTCTGAAGGAAATCAGCCCTGAGTGCTCACTGGAAGAACAGATCCGGAAGCTGAGTCTCCAATACTTTGGCTACCTCATGAGAAGAGAAGACTCCCTGGAAAAGACCCTGGTGTTGGGAAAGATTGAGGGCACAAGGAGAAGGGGACGACAGAGGACGAGATAGTTGGACAGTGTTCTTGAAGCTACCAGCATGAGTTTGACCAAACTTTGGGAAACAGTGGAAGACAGGAATGCCTGGTGTGCTCTGGTCCATGGGGTCATGTAGAGTCTGACACGACTAAACAACTAAACAACAACAAAGCTTGCTAAAATGTACAAGACAAGAACCAATGAGTGTTGGAAATGTAAAGAAAGGGAAGGTAACTTTTACCACATGTGGTGGACTTGCAAAGAGGGAAAGGCTTACTGGGAAATGGTATATAATGAGTTAAAGAAAGTGTTTAAAAATACTTTTGTTAAAAAACCAGAAGCCTTCCTATTGGATATAGTAGGTGAAGAGATACCAAGGGAAGATAAAATACTGTTTATGTATGCAACAAATGCGGCCATAATTCTTTTAACCCAAAAATGGAAACAACATGAAGTACCAATGAAAAAAGAGTGGCAGATGAAGATGATGGACTTTGCAGAACTGGCGAAGCTGGCAGGAAAAATCCAAAAGCAGCACAATCAAGTATTCAAAAAAGACTGGAATAAATTCATATGACATCTGAAAGATTATTGCAAGCAATTAACATCACTAGCAGGGTTGTCTGAGGCAGGAGGGAAGGAAGTCGAGAGGCTCTAAGAGCCAAGGTGGTATAGTGGATAAAGATGATGTGAATGTATAATATTAAATGAAAAATAAATAAAAATTATATATATATATATATTTTTAAAAAGTTGTGACATCTGATAAAATCAACAACTCAATAGCACTGACAGAGTTAACTTAGAATGAAAATCTTTGTCTCTATCCAGACCCAAATGCACTTCCTGATTTAATTGTAACTGCAGTTTCGTGCCCAATCTGCCCTTTGAAAGCCCTTTATTCAAGATGCCCACCTTTAGATCTTTGGTGGTGCCCTGGTAGGTTGGAATGTTTGGAGTTGTACCCTAGTGGTACAGAGCCTCTGTTTTGCATGCGGAAGGTCTCAGGTTCAATCTTCAACGGCATCTCCAGGTAGAGCTGGGAGAAAACCTACCCTGAAACCCTGGAGAACCTGGGGCTGATGGAAGTTGGAGTCCAAGAACATCAAGAGGACTACAGTGGGGGTTTTTTCTCAGTCCAGGCACAGACAACACTAAGCTAGATGAGCCAATGGATGGGGCTAATGTGCACATGGGTTGTATGGAAACACGTGTATATTGATAGGAGGAAGCTCTTTTAATCCGTCTGCAGGTATATTGCTAATGCTTTCTGTCAGAGCTGCCCGAGGTCCCAGCTCACAAAGGACCAACGCCAGTTCGTTGTTATATACAAAAGTCTTTATTGAAGTTCAGTTTCGATTTCAAAGCCGCGGCGCGCAGCTCTACGTCTCAAACTCTAGACCGCTGAAGCTCCGTCTGAATCTCCTCCCCCCAGACACCAGTTTAAGACTCTAGCCTTGCTCCACCTCTTCCTTTGCTCTTTCCTCCTCTGGGTCCGCCTGTCCGCTGGGGTCTAGTCCTTTCTAGACTCTTCTGATGCTGAGTCCCCTGAGTCTTCCCCCCGCCTCCGCTGGGCTTTAGGACCTGGTTCCCAATCCGGGTTTTCTGCTGTCCCGTGCGCCTGTACATTTGAACTTGGCTCGCGCGCCCAGCCGGCAACCTTTCTCCTGACCGTTACACTGCTCCTGTCACTGCTTCCCCCTTCGGGGATGCTAGCTGGACCTGACTTCCCCTCCGTTCCCTCACTCTCCGATAGAGGCGTGGTCAGCCCGGACTCATCTTCTCTCCCTGCTGGAGGAGACGCTGGCCCTGATACATGGGACTCTTCCCCCCCACTACGCTCTGGTGGGGGAGCTGGTCCTGATCTCCAGCTGCTGCTTTGGGAGTCCCCGCTGGCCCCTTGTTTCTGGTGCATCCCCCCTGGGACCCCCCTTGCCCTGGCCCTCGGCGCCCCCTTCTGGGAATCTTCTGATTCGCTGGAGAAGCTCATGGAATCTCTCGTGCCACTGTCATACTCCCCTACGCTGCCCTCAGATTCTTCCCCTTCGCTCTCCATTTCCTCTCTCCCCTGTGCCTCTGCTCCTGAGCCCCTGACACTTTCATAACCCACAGCAATGTTTCTGCGGTACTACCTCGATGAGCAAGGAAATAGGGTCTACACTCTCAAGAAGGCAGATCCCACTGGCCAGCCAACGTCTTCAGCCCATCCTGCCTGCTTTTCTCCAGATGACAAATATTCCCGAAACAGGATCATCATCAAGAAACGCTTTGGAGTCTTGATGACCCAGCAGCCTCGGCCGGTTGTGTAAACTGTTTGCCAGCCGTTCTGGGAGGGACCTTTGCAGCCCATGGAGATGAGGCAAGCTTCCAGCTCCAAAGCAGCCTTGAAGATGTTGGCATAGAAAACAAAAGCACAGTTTCCATGTTACTCTGTTTTATCAAAGCAACTAGAAAAAAATATTATGATGGGAAGATCTCACACAGGTGAAGGGAAGCAGTGGGGAGGAGGGGAGGGTTAGGTTGAATTTGGGAAATAAAATAATATATGGGACAGCAAAGGATATAATAGATTCTTATAGAATAGTAATATATTGTAACCAGAATAGAAGTTTAAAAGGGGAAGTAAATGTACTTTCAGTATTTTCATTATTGTAATAGTTATTATTATTTTTTATCGGTAGAAGGCAATGTTAATTTAGGCTTCTTCATTTTGCTGTCTACAATGGTACCTCGGGTTATGTACGCTTCAGGTTACAGACTCCGTTAACGCAGAAATAGTGCTGCAGGTTAAGAACTTTGCTTCAGGATAAGAACAGAAATCGGGCTCTGGTGGAGCAGCGGCAGCAGGAGGCCCCATTCGCTAAAGTGGTGCTTCAGGTTAAGAACAGTTTCAGGTTAAGAACGGACCTCCGGAATGAATTAAGTACTTAACCTGAGGTACCACTGTATATAATTTTTTTTAAGCCAATAAAAAGAAAAGAAAAGAAAAGAAAAAAGCACCAGATCTGCAATTCTTCATTCCACTTTATCACTAGGACTTCTAGAGAGCCGCTAATGATGTGCGAGGAAACTCCTGCAATCTTCAAATGAGCTTGAATTCCTTCAGTTGCACCTGCTTGTCCCCTTGATTCTGGAGCCAATGGGTGTGGCCAGTGGCGTAGCTAGCTCCTCAGGTGCCTGGGGCAAGCCACCCATGGGGCGGGGCAAGCCAGGGCAGGTTGCACTGCATGGAGCCATAGACTGCATGGAGTCTGCTCTGCTGCCGCCTCCTCCTCAGGTGCAGGCACCACACTACTTGAAAAGAAGTGAGCCCCACACTGCCTTTTCAGGTGGTCGGTGCCTGCAGGGACCAGAGCTACGCGTCACTCCCATGAGAGACATGTGGCTTGGGCGCACTGTAGGTGGCCACCCAGTGCACCCCACCCCCTAGCTACACTAGTGGGTCTAGCTCAGTAAGAGGCAGTTAATTTCCTTTGCACCTATAAAACATGGTCATCCGTGAAGGTAGGTCAGGGAATCAAAGTTCTACACAGTGTTTCTCAAGCATAGGTCACCAGTTCTTCTTGGACTACAACTCCCATCATCTCTGGCTAGCAGGAACAGTGGTCAGGGATGATGGGAGTTGTAGTCCAACAACAACTGAGAACCCAAGCTTGAGAAATACTTCTCTACTCAGGCTTCTGGCTCGTTGCCATGGAAGATGGCTGAAGCTCCATCGTCTCCGTTTTGCACGGGCAGTTAGAGGCTGAGATGGGAGTAATCAGCCTCCCAAATTCCTCCAGGGCCGGAGGAAACAGTCTCATCCACAGTTGCCCAACACCTGGCCCCAAATCTCGGGGGAATAAGGGGCTGGAGGGCACTGGATGGAAAGCCCCTGTGCGATTCAGGCACTCTCCGAAACTGTCTCTGCGAGCGACAAGTCGCCATTTCTTAAGATGAAAAATTGGATTTAAATAATGGACATGCTTTGAGTGAAGAGGGAGGATTTTTTCTGCTAATTAATTGAGCCTCTGAAGACTTAGAAGACTCGATTGGAAAAGGGGCTATCATCTGAGATGCCGGTTTGACAGAGCGGAAAGGCCTTTATTTACTTTCCTTTGATATTTGCCTGTGTGATTACATTTGGCAAATCCCTTCCGGAAGGAACGACTGCCAGACTTATGAAAGCAAGTGAGACTAAAAATTTTGTATTTGTTGATATAATAAGGTTTTAATAACTCTAATGATTACTAACTGTGTGGAAATGACGGGGGGGGGGAGAGGAAACAAGGCTTTCGGCTCTTGGTTTCCTGAAAGAAGATCAAAAGACTCCCTTGGAGTAGGAGAGACATCTCATTAACAATTGGAGAAACGGCAAAGAACTTTGGATATCTGTTTGGGAGGTTTCTGACACAGTATTAATTTAACAAGGAGCCAGGAATGAAACCAAAAGTAGACTGACCAGCTAGTTGAATCAAATTATATTGCTATGGGGGCAGGGTAAACCTCTAACAATTTACTTTTCAGTATTTGTACTTCCAGTTTACTTGGTAACCCCCCTCCCCGGGAAAAGCTAATGCTTGAATAGCAGCTGGTTAAGGAACAACACTGGGCAGACACCATGATTTGATTTTATCTGGACTGTGTGCCAATATGGCAGCTACCTGCAGTGGAAGGCTCCTGGACTGATTCGCAGAAACACCAGTTTGTGAAAAGAGGATGTGAATTTACAGAGGGGAATCTTGGATTACAGATTTGGACTATAAAGAAGAAGAGTAAAGACATAAAATCCACACAGAAACATTTTATTTGGACTTAAACTCACTTGCAGAATGAACACAGAGGCTGTTGAAAATACAGAATGTATTAAGGGAATTATTGTAATATTTTGAAATGCAGTAGAACTCTGAGATGATTAGGATTTCCTCCAATCTCTAAGCATGGGAAGTCAGCTAAAAATAAAAATAAATTATAATTAGACATAACTTTGGGATTTGTTTGATTATTGGATAATTTGTATAATTTGGAATACCGTATTTTTTGCTCCATAAGACACACTTTTTCCCTCCTAAAAAGTATGGGGAAATGTGTGTGCGTCTTATGGAGCGAATGCAGGAGGGAGGCTCTGAAAGGGAGCACTGATCAGAGCTTGGGATGAATACAGGCTCTGCTCAGCACTCCCTTTAAAGAATATTTTTTTTCTTGCATTCCCCCTCTAAAAACTAGGTGCGTCTTATGGTCAGGTGCGTTTTATGGAGCAAAAATACAGTGTATAATTTGGTTTGATTGGAAAACTTCACTAACTATTATTTTTAAAAAAGAGAAACACTGCTCTACTGTTTAATGAATACAGTATTCCTACTCTGGGTGGTAACTTATTTGCATCCATTGATTCAGCTGCAAAGCGATTAGTGTGTTTGTCCTATGCAGAATTGCAGAAGTGGACCGCTTGCAGATTATGGCATTTATTACACTGGAAGAAGAACAACGGCCTGTGAAAGGGGAGGGTATTATCCAGGATCGGTTGCAGATTCTGGATGCTAGAGTCATAGGCTGGGCTGGACAGCTCCTGTCGAATTGCACAGAATGTCAGAACAGCCTACTGTAGCAACTCATCCAGCATCCTCAGAGACGCCACCTACTGTAGATGTCTGTGGGAAACCCTCGAGAAGGGCCCCAGCACAAGAGCACCCCCCAGTGGTTTCCAGCAACCAATATCCAGAGCATTACTGCCCCTGACTTTGAAGGCAGAGCATAGCTATTGTGGCTAGTAGTCACTGACAGCCTTATCCTTCATGAATTTGTCTAGGGCTGTTTTAAAGCCATGCACCCAATGATTCTTCCTTAAGCTGATTCTTTCAAATTAGAAGAAGAAGAGTTTGGATTTGATATCCCGCTTTATCACTACCCGAAGGAGTCTCAAAGCGGCTAACATTCTCCTTTCCCTTCCTCCCCCACAACAAACACTCTGTGAGGTGAGTGGGGCTGAGAGACTTCAGAGAAGTGTGACTGGCCTAAGGTCACCCAGCAGCTGCATGTGGAGGAGCGGAGACGCGAACCTGGTTCCCCAGATTACGAGACTACCGCTCTTAACCACAGTCATCTCTAAATATCATTGCACTCGGCATCTGTCTGTCTCGGGAGACAACTGAAGAGTGAGCCTTTGGGAGTGAAGTAAACTGCTGGAGAGTTTACAGTGTTTGCTGTGGTTGCAGAGAGCAATACAGGAGACACATGTTTTGTTGCAGCTGGGGAAGATGTAAGCATCTGGTTGTGCTGATGCAGATGTGCCAGGGTGTTTCTTCTTTCGGCGCTCCTCCCAGCGGCCGTTCCTCCTCTGGTTAAGCCAAGCCCAATTCTGACTCCCCCAGATTAAGAATAAATAAATTCAAGTGTTGTGATTTATGTTGTTCTAGGGTTGGGCAGATGCTCTCTGGGAATCCCTTCCAATCTTATAGTTTTACAGCTATAAGAGTTGAGTCTGCAGAAGAGGTTGTGGTTTTTTTTTTTTAAATAAATATTTATTAAAGTTTTTAAATATAAATGCACAAATAATAAACAATCTTGCTTCTGTCACAAACATAGTTTCATCACTTCTTTGGACTCCCTCACGTCTCCCGCTCCCATTTACATCGTTAAAAGTTTTTTCCAAACAAATTATCAACTTGTTTACAATCTCATGTCCACTCATTCAAATATAATCTATCAATTCTTCCAAAAAATTTTATATTTTCTTTAGTCTCACTTATCATCAAATTTAAATCTAATTTAGTGGTGGCCAATTTTTTATAATCTAGCATCCTTCTTAACATTCAACCAAATTACAATGTTTTTGTAGATACATCTTAAATTTCTTCCAGTCTTCCTCCATCTTCTCTTCTCCCAGGTCTCGGATTCTGCCAGTCATCTCGGCCAATTGCATATAGTCCATCAGCTGCATCTGCCACTCTTCCAGTGTGGGCAGAAGAGGTTGTGTTGTGTTGTGTTGTGTGTGTGTTTTTTTTAATGGTCAAGCCAGTGTCTTTTTTTCAAGCAGATAGTCTGGCACATAGGTAGCCCGGCACATTCCGTTTCATTTGAGAAGATCCCTGTGCTTATCCTGTCTACATGGTAGCTCTAATTTGAATGGTCACTAACTGCATTTCTGGCATTTCATTTCATAGAATCATAGTATTACAGTGTTGGAAGGGACCCTGAGGGTCATCTAGTCCAACCCCCTGCAATGCAGGAATCTCAGCTAGAGCATCTATGACAGATGGCCACCCAAACTCTGCTTAAAAACCTCGAAGGAAGGAGAGCCCACCACCTCCCAAAGGAGTCCGTTCCACTGCTGAACAGCTCTTAGTGTCAGGAAGTTTTTCCGAATGTTTAGTTGGAATCTCCTTTCTTGTAACTTGAAGCCATTGGTTCGTGTCCCACCCTCCGGAGCAGGAGAAAACAAGCTTGCTCCATCTTCCATGTGGCAGCCATTAAGATATTTGAAGATGACTATCATACCTCCTCTTTTCCAGGCTAAACAAACACAGCTCCTTCAAGCGCTCCTCATAAGGCTTAGTTTCCAGACCCTTGATCATCTTTGTCTCCCTTCTCTGCACACATTCCAGCTTGTCAACATCCAACTTAAATTGTGGTGCCCAGAATTGGACACAGTGTTCCAAGTGTGGTCTGACTAAGACAGAATAGAGTGGAACTATTACTTCCCTTGATCTGGACACTATACTTCTGTTGACATGGTGAGCATTGTGCTGTAAGGCTATACATGCAATACAGTGGTACCTCGGGCTAAGAACTTAATTCATTCTGGAGGTCCGTTCTTAACCTGAAACTGTTCTTAACCTGAAGCACCATTTTAGCTAATGGGGCCTCCTGCTGCCGCCGCGCTGCCACAGTGTGATTTATGTTCTCATCCTGAAGCAAAGTTCTTAACCTGAGCTATTATTTCTGGGTTAGTGGAGTCTGTAACCTGAACCGTTTGTTACCTGAGGTACCACTGTATACCTTAACTAGACAATAGCTAGTGCAATGGGTCAGCACGCCTGGCTGTTAACCAGAAGGTTGATTATTTGCGCCCACCTAGGGATGGCTGTGGGCATAGCAAGGGATTGGCTGGATGACCCTCAAGGTCCCTTCCAACTCTATGATTCCATGACTCTGTTTAACAGTGGGACTAGATGTGCAAAGGCTCACCTGGGAGTAAGCCCCACTGATTCAGCAGGACATCTCTGAGTAGAAACAGTTAGGTTTCCAGCAGAGGGGGGTTTGCCCCATCCCCATACATCCCCTGAGGGGCTGAAGCCCCTCCCCATTCCTGTGATTGTAACCTGTTTTAACTGCTTTAATTGCAATTTTCACATTGTTGTCATCCACCCTGCTGGCGAAGGGTGAGTAATAAATATGATGATGAGGATGAGGAGGAGGCAAACCTGCCTTACAAAATGAAAGCATGCTGACATTGTATAAACACTTGCTGTTGGAGGAAAAATCCAACGCAGATCAGAATGTGTTGCTTTTAAATGTGAATCGTGAAAGCAACCAAACAGGAGAAAGACCTTCAACAAATGGGCAACTTTGCATACCGATTTGTAGAAAAATTCCTTGCTCCCCACCCTCCACCCCACAAACCAAGACTGAACTCAATGTATTTCCAATGTATTTTCTCCATCTTGTTTTAATGCAAGAAATTGCAGGTGACAAGTGACCCAGCTGATGAGCTCCCGAGAAGGTTGCATAGAAATAGGAAGGGAAGTTTCCCTTGATGCTGTGTCGCCACATTGGGTTCCTTACAGGAGAATCTTCACCCTGTTGTCTCGTAGGGATCACGCTGAGGGAACAGCCCTGCTGGCTGGCTGACATTCAGCTTTTGCAAGAGAAACACCAATACTGGCCAAGTTCACCTTGCCACTTTGTATTGCAGTACAGAAAGACTCAGTAGTACAGCCCTTCAGAGTGGTGCTCATAGACTGTCCTAAAGAGGAAAAACGAAGATCAGGGTAGAAATAGCTCTTCAGTCATTTCTGCCCAAACAAGCTCATTCATCCCAGTTTATAGCCCCCTTTTCTACTGCCGTGCTCACAGTGGCGAAGAAAATCAAAACCACACAAATACATTGAAATTGTGCCAAAGTGTTCAGCTTTTTCCTTGAACAACAAATGCCTAAAACAAACAAAAAGAAGGAGGGAAACACCTAACTAAAAAAGTATACATGTAAAATGAAAATGTTAAAGGGAAACTTAAATAAACTTAATAATCAGTCTGCATATGCACAAAATTTTATCGCTGTGCTGCCCATAAATAAGCTAACATATTTTTCTACATAAAAAAGGACTTGAACCTTGGAATAAAAGAATTTAGGAAGACACAGCAACCCAGAAAACTGAATATCAGATACAAAAATACTGTATTTCAGTTACTAAATGGGATAAAATGGAACATATGTCAAACCCTCTATACAGTTACGCTCATGGGTCTTCAATGCTTTTCTTTAAATGGCTAAAATGCCAGGATGGGGTGTTCTTAATGTTTTGATTTTCTGGATAGCTGAAATGCCAGTGCCAAATGTGTTTTGGCTCATTTGCCTTCTTCGGCTGCCCCTTTTGTTATGCAGCCAAAATATATCCAAATCTCACTCGAGTGAAGGTTAAAAGCCAATTTCCTCAACTGGCAAGGGTTTGCGAAAATTTGCAATCATCTGTGTAAAATGCTAAGACTCAATATTCAGGACAGATTCCTTGCTAGAGCAGGTCCCTCATCTTTTGCCATCGTCTCTTCATAAGCAGCAGCATGAGGAGCATGCTAGGAATCTGCAGGGCTTCACACTTGGCAATGCCTTCCTCATCAAAGCAATAATAATAATAATAATAATAATAATAATAATAATAATAATAATTTATTTTTACGCCAAACATCTGGCTGGGTTTCCCAAGCTACTCTGGGCGGCTTCCAACAGAATATTAAAATACAATAGTCTATTAAACATTAAAAGCTTCCCTAAACAGGGCTGCCTTCAGTTGTCTTCTAAAAGTCTGGTAGTTCTTCTTCTCTTTGACATCTGGTGAGAGGGTGTTCCACAGGGCAGGTGCCACTACCAAGAAGGCCCTCTGCCTGGTTCCCTGTAACCTCACTTCTCGCAGTGAGGGAACCGCCAGAAGGCCCTCGGAGCTGGACCTCAGAGTCGGGGCAGAACGATGGGGATGGAGATGCTCCTTCAGGTATACTGGGCCGAGACCATTTAGGGCTTTAAAGGCCAGCACCAACACTTTAAATTGTGCTTGGAAACGTACTGGGAGCTAATGTAGGTCTTTCAAGAATGTAGGGTCCTTGCAGAGTGAGGTAAGGTGGCCCCCAAGACTGCCTGTCCTGCTGCTTCGCCACTGTGGTAGCCAATGCTGTTTAAACTTTATAAGCATGTTCAAGAGCTTACTGCTGTTAAACTTTAAACCATATTTGATGTGTGAAAGGGGCAACAGCAGGGGTGCTCTCGAGGGTCACCTTGTCCACAGTGCCTCGTTCTCAGGAAGGACCCCTCCTCAGAATGAGGCATGGATGACTCAGTACCATCAGCCAACCTGGGACTCAGCTAAACAGCTGCAAGTAAAACGTTTTAAGTGCAATACAGTCATACCTCGTGTTGCGTCCGCTTCATGTTGCGTCTTTCCAGGTTGCACCCCGTGACAACCCGGAAGTACCGGAATGGGTTACTTCTGGGTTTTGCCGCTCATGCATCCGCAGAAGCGCCAAATCACACCGTGCGCCTGTGCAGACGTGGCACTTTGAGTTGCGGGCTTTTCATGTTATGAACGGGCCTCCGGAACGGATCCCGTCCGTAACACGAGTTAGCACTGTATACAATGTGACACCAGATGGCGATGGTGAGCCCTATGGCAAATTCAATGCATTTTTAAAAAGGCTTTTAAAAAAAGCATTTTCAGAACGGTTTTTTATATGTGTGTAGATTCCACCCTGGAAAGGGTGCTCAAGGCAACTTTGCAGCAACCCTAGGGTGCTAGGCAGTGGTCGCTGGGAGACAGGGTGCAAATCTGCTGCCCTTCCCAATCTGGTGAGTGGGGTAATGGTCCCAGGGTGGCCACCAGGTGGGTTCACAGTCCCAAAGAGGAGAGAACTCATAAGTAATGTTTCATATTAAATCAATTACCTGCCATGAGTTGCGTGACCACCTCAAAGCAGTAGTCCTCAGAGCCAGTACAATCTACCATCTCAGGGTTGCAGCTTGCCAAAGAAAAGCAGGCAGGGCATTGTTTTCCATTGGTCGTGGTGTTGACTGATGGCACTGGGAAGCAAAGGGAGACCACCAGTTTAAGTGTAGCATGGGTGGCAAGAGACTGCACTTGGATTCAGGAAGTCCTGGGTTCAGCTTTTGATGCTACCATAAAATTCTTGGCCAGAGGGCAAGGTATTCTCAACTTGAAGTCTCCCCCCCCCCCAATTCCAGGGGGTGGGGAATTGGACCTGGCTGGTGGGACAGTGTCAGGCTTTGGGGAATCGGCTTCCTCCCCGGTGGCAGTAAATAAGAAGATCCAATGATAGAAATGTCTTACCAGTAAGATGTTTTAATAATCACAGAAAAGAACATGTCTCTCTAGAAATAGTGGTGCTCCCAATTAAGGTTCACTTCCCCCCTCCGTCCCTGTTAATCTACGTCACTCCTACGTCTTGTAATCTGAGTTTGTACCCTCTGCGCTTTCTGTTCTGAGATTTTTCTGAGCTCTTTCCAACCTTGGGGAGGGCTTCTTCTTCTAGCTGTTCCCCATCCAGTATTTCCCAGCTTCTGCCTTCTGAACTATGCCCCTCTGCAAACCACTGTTCCAAATCTACACTGTCCTCCTGTTCCTGGGAAGATTCAGGATCGGGGGAGGGGGTGGCTCCCACCATTCCTCCTCAGCACGGTCCCTGACAGACAGGATGCTTACTTTCCCCTTGCACACCCCTTGACCCTCCCCCCGCTAGCACCCCTGCTTGAAAGCCACTGACAGTCAGTCTAATAATACTGAGCTAGATGGCATTCAAGATGAGCCATGCCCACTTTGGTTCTACTCGCTCAAGCAGGGGTGACTGTTAGAGCAAGCATCCCTAGAGCATCTGCTTTGCATGCAGAAGGTCCCATGTTGAATCTCTGGCATCTCCAGGTAGGGCTGGGAGATACTCCTTGTCTGAAACCATTGAGAGCCACAACCAGTCAGTATAGACAGTGCCAAGCTTGATGGACCAATAGTTTGATGTAAGGCAGTTTCCCATGTCATTCCCAATTTCACCCATTGACCCACCTGTCATGCAGATATTTCAGACTTCTAAAGTTGGCACTGGTTGACCAGCCTTCCTGGGCACTATTTGTTATTTGAGGTTTAGATCACAGAATCATAGAGTTGGAAGAGACCACAAGGGCCATCGAGTCCAACCCCCTAGCCATTGCTATTAGAGCTCTCACCCCAGACTGCATCCTTCTATTTTATGTCACAAACACCATGATGTAGCCACGCTAGCACTGTGTTAGAAGAAGTCAGGAGAAAAACAGCAGTCCTGTACTTACACTGAGGAGAGGCTGTGATACAGGCATCTCCTGTGCAACAGCCGCCATTTGCCTGGATGACCCTATCCTTGCCAAAATGCATATGAACTGGTGACAAAAGATTGCAGATGTCGGAAGACTGACAGGTTTTCACTGAGCTCAGAATGCTTTGTCCATCTGAGGATGAGGAAGAAACACAAGCACCTTATTAGAGATGTTCACCTGCCCAGTTCTTCCTAGCAGCTCCCTTTGTAAGTCAAGAAGGCTATGCCAACACTGGCCATCTAGTTTTTAAGAGTCCTGATTGAGTCACTAGCCTGGGATTCTCTGGTTCTGCTCATGGTCCTCTAGCTCATGTTGGGCTCTCTGCAAGCCACCCCCTTCTCTTACCAAGGTCACATTTTTAAAAATTACTACTACTACTACCCCACCCATCTTACTGGATTGCCCCAGCAGCTTCCAACATATTGTATATAACAACATAATGAAAAATTAAACATTAAAAATACTTCCCTATTCAGGACTGCCTTCAGGTGTCTTCTAAAGGTTATATAGTTACTTATCCCTTTAACTTGGGGCCCTCATAGCTCCATACCCCTAATATTTGTCTGATGAAAATAAGGATGTCCTACCACACCCTCCAACATTTCTCCAGTGAAAAGAGGGGTGTCCTAATCTAAGGAAAAGTGGGACATTCTGGGATCAAATTAGAAACTGGGACAACTTCTGTAAATCTGGGACTGTCCCTGGAAAACTGGAACACTTGGAGGATCTCTGATGTTGCCTAGTAATTTTCTTCTGCTCTTCTTTTTATAAATATAAATATGTATATTGCATATCCATGTATTTGGACTTTTAAATCGCAAATGACCTGAAACTGTGCTCATTGTATTTTTATGTACTTTCACTTATTTCTTTGAAAGGAATTCTTTATTTCTTCAAGATCTGTGGGCACTAAGTGATCTCTAGATGGACCAAATAAAAGTAACAACAGTAACAACAACAAAAGAAAAGCGTTAAAATTAGTGGCAGTGGAGAAAACCATCATTAAGACAGTGTTCCAGCCAATTACCAGAATGTGGACTGAAACAAGAAAGCCCTCAAGGCCTTCCTAAAGACTGAAAAAAAAGTGATCACATGTATTTCATTGGGGAGGGTATTCTAGAGATGTGGGTCCTCCACAAAGAAAGGCTCTGTCCCTAGCACTCACCAACCTATCCACTCACAGGTGGGCCTTGGAGCAGGGGGATAAGGCACCTTCAGCTCACTATAAGGCATCTTCAGCTCTTAAGCTCATGTAGCTTGCATAGGACCTGTGGCCAATTCACTGCCAGGGCCTGGCTTATGATCTCTCTCACCCACCTACTGAGGTTTTGCTCACACCAACAACACAAGTATCTTGCCCAGCGTCACAAGTCTTTTTCTGGCACGCAATATTGTCGGTGTTGAAGACCATGCAAGTTTCACAGTCCAGCGAGGCACCTGGATGCGGGAAGCAAAAAAAGTAAGCTAAAGCATATGGGGCAGATAGAATTCTAAATTCAGTAAAAGGGCAAAACCCACCCACTGGTAGCTAAAGTGATGCCCCTCTAAACCACCTGTGGCTGTTTCTAGACATCAGGAGCCTGTGCCTAGAAAGAAGACTCTGTAGAAAAATCTGCTACACACAGAGAGACAGACAACTCCAATTCTGTGATCAATAGCAGCTATGCAAACTGAGCAAATGTGTACAATTTCTTTTCCATTCTGCATTCTGTAATCCAGGTACGTCCAACAGGCAGATCATGATCTACCGGTAGATCACTGGCCACCTGTGGTAGATCACTGGTAGATCACCGGCTCCCCCAAAGAAGCTCAACAACTTTGCCTCCCCTAAGAAAAGCTCAACATTTTTGCCCTGCACCCCCCAAGAAGGGGATTTCCTCCCTAAAAAAGCTCAACAACTTCGAACCCCCCAACAACTTGCCCTGAACCCCCCAAAAGGGGGTAGATCACTGTCAGTCTCTAACTCTGTGAGTAGGTCACAGTCTCTTGGGAGTTGGCCACCCCTGCTGTAATCATTTTGCACAATTTATTCTGGTTTAGCTAGCCATGGAGAAGATCGACAAACAATGCAATGCACTGAATCCCAGTGGTGCCCGGTGGAAATCTGACCGAAGTCATTTGGAAGCTTCTAAGCTTCAGTAGACATTATCTAAACACCTTCAAGGGATTCCAGCTGGTGCCTTCCCCCCGGGAACTTTTGCAAACCGCAACTATCACCAGATAGTTCATACAGGCGAAAGCAGATCACTTGGTGCCATTGTGATATCAGGTGATAGGCAAGCGGGGAGCCCTGTCTGACTTGGCCCATGTGGTGGAGGTAAGGATCCAGCCAACCAGTCATATCCAATAGTCCACCCATCTTGTAAAGCTATTCTGGATATTCACACCAATGAGGTGGCATCAAATGACATCTAGCTTGGCCCCCATTGATCCTAATGGAACAATTCCCTTTCCTATGGGACATTGAAACATTCCTTACCTATAGTAAGAAGCAGAGTGAAGAAGAAGAGTTCCAGGAGAGCTTTCATGGTGACAGGAAATACACGGTGCAAGAGTGGTTGCACAAAATATTTATCCGTGTTGCCTGGGGTAGCCGCAAAACCATTCAGAGCAATAAATTAGAAGAGCAAGCTTGTCAGCATGAGCACAATCCAAAACATGACCAAACAGTTATATTGCCCATCTGGGAAAGCAGTGACTGTTAGTTGCCATATTAGAATCCCATATGGCTATTGTGAATTCATATTTGGAGCAAGATTTTAGCTCCAAGCTCAGTTAGAAAACCATTTCTAGTAACAGAACCAACACTAGATTAACAAAGGAGGCATGTCGTAGCATTTCTCTCATCATTAGATGCAAAAGACATGTTGTGAATTCAGAGTTTGGTTTTGTTCAAAAGGGTTCAAAATCACTACATCAACTCTTGCTTTATGTCAGATTACTGCAGCGTGAAAACCTCCAGTGGAGTATTATTTACTTACTTATTTACAGTGGTACCTCGGGTTCAGAACTTAATTCATTCCAGAGTTCCATTCTTAACCTGAAACTGTTCTTAACCTGAAGCACCACTTTAGCTAATGGGGCCTCCTGCTGCTGCTGTGTCGCCGCTGCACATTTTCTGTTCTCATCCTGAAGCAAAATTCTTAACCCGAGGTACTATTTCTTGGTTAGCAGAGTCTGTAACCTGAAGTGTCTGTAACTTGAAGCTTCTGTAACCTGAGGTACCACTGTATTAATTTTTTAAAAAAATTATATACAGTGGTGCCTCGCAAGACGAAATTAATCCGTTCCGTGAGGCTCTTTCGTATAGCGGTTTTTTCGTCTTCCGAAGCAAGCCCATTGACAGCTTAGCGGATTAGTGCTATTAGCGGTTTAGCGGCTTTTAGCGGATCAGCTGATAAGCGGCTTATCAGCGGATCAGCTGATAAGCGGCTTAGCGGCTTTGGAAAAGGGGGGAAAAGGGGGGGGAAAACCCGCAGGAACTCACAAGACATTTCGTCTTGCGAAGCAAGCCCACAGGGAAATTTGTTTTGCGAAGCGCCCCCAAAACGGAAAACCCTTTTGTCTAGCGGGTTTTCCGTCTTGTGAGGCGTTCGTCTTGCGGGGCACCACTGTATTGCTGTATCATGGATATATATCACAGCAGTTTACAATGATATAGAAACATAAAATCATAAAAAGTTTATGATAAAAAGTTAACAGATTAAAGACAAACATTAATTTGTTGGGGGGGGGGGGAAGAGTTGCCCATATGCCAATCTCCAGGTAGGGCTAGGACTACCCCCCTTCTGAAACCCCCAAGACCTGCTGTCGATCAATTAGAGCAGGGGTAAGCAACCTCTGTCCTGTTGGTCTGATTCTGTCAAGCCTTCCAACCCTCACCTATGATGCTGTTTAGACCAAGCCATGTCTACCGGTACTTGCCAAGACATCTTATATGAGACAAGGCTGGCGCAAAAGTGGTTTTCAGGCACTGCTGATCAGTGGTATCTTCCAAGCACAGTACTTTGAAGCACCAATGATTAGCAGATCACCAAGGCTTGCATAGGCTGTTCCTATGCCTGTATGACCACATCCAATTCTCTAAACTCAGTGTAGACAATGCTAGATGGGCTAAGAGTCTCTCTTTTTATTATTTGACAGCTCTGTATATTACAGTGGAGCCAAAAGCCTGCCAGAGTTCAGGGACATGGAAGAAGGACAACAGGGATCTCTCAAGGTGGAGCATGTGAAGATCTGCAGTGAATGATTAGCCAAAGTAAACTTTCTGGAAGTTTGAATGAACACGGAACTCATTTAACTCACTGTGACACATTTTATAATAAAAATATAATTATATATATATATATATATACCCCACCCTCCCCGGCCAGAGCCGGGCTCAGGGCGGCTAACACCACATATGAATTACAACAAAATGTAATAGAAATAAACAAAACAACAACAACAACAAACAGTTCATTAAAATATGGCTTAAAATACAACTTAAAATACAGCTTAAAATGCAGCCTCATTTTAGTAGTAGCCCATAAATCAAGACCATAAAGGGAGGAAACATCAGATATTCACCCGAGCCAGCTCTCCTACATGGGCCAGCAAAAATGCCAAGGGAAAATTTATACACCAAATCCCATATAAGGGGTCAGAGTGAGTCTAAGCCAAAGGCCAGGCAGAACAGCTCCATCTTGCAGGCCCTGCAGAAAGATATCAAATCCCGCAGGGCCCTGGTCTGTTGTGACAGAGTGTTCCACCATGTCGCGGCCAGTGCTGAAAAGGCCCTGGCCCTAGTTGAAACCAATTTAACCTCCTTGAGGCTTGGGGCCTCCAAAGTGTTGTTATTTATGGACCTTAAGGTCCTCCACGGGGCATACCAGGAGAGGTGGTCCCATAGGTATGAGGGTCCTAGGCACACAATTCACATGCATTTCTGCTTTACATTAAATCCTGGTGAAACACAAGACAATTCCAACTAGTTTGTAGTAGCACATCCTGTATGAGGACAAATTTTGATGAGAGCGTCCTCTGATAAATTCCTGAAGTTGAACAAAGCAGCAATCATAGTGGCGGGTTGGAGGGTGGAATTTGTTTGTCTTGCACCAGATTCCTTCTTGCTTTCTATTCATCATCTCACAATGAAGTAGAATTTTCCAGATAGCCACCTGCTACTTTGAAGTTGGTCAAGTAATAAGAATCTTACAGGGGACTCTGTAACACGAAACACTACGTTCCTATTTACCCGCAATTCCTAATTGGACTGCTCCTTCTCAGTGCTCCAACAAGCCTAGAACACATGCTTTTTAGTGCTGTTCACGTCTTTCCAGAGAGGTGTGTTTTCCTCCTTACCTTAGCTTTCCTCTGCCCAGATCCAGTCCAGAACCTCATGTAACAAAAGTTGGCAAGACCCCATAGGTTTCCTGGCACTCAACCAGAGTCTGTGGGTTTTTCTGCATGCATGTTCTTCAAATGTAATGCATGTTTGAATGGCTATTTCACTAATATATTGATTTCCGTGCACATTTCCCCCTAACGTTATTCGACTTGAGAACTGCACTGCAAAATTCAGATGAGTTGCAGATTTTGAACGGTGGCTGCATTTCAGTTCAGAAAGTGTAGGTTTGTTAGGTTCAAAATGCAAAATGGGTCAAATTTCTCACCCATCCCTACCTGAAGGCTTTCTACTGTGAAAAGTAGCATATACTCTGTATCAGGGATTTAAGGCTAGCATGCAGTTGACACTTCAACCCAAGGAGTATAGACATATTGATAGCACAATGGTATGAATTAGGCTTGCCATACGTCAGGAAGATTCCTGACATGTCCTGGCTTTTGGGTGTAAAAATGGCATCGGGGGAAACTTTGCTGAATTGGCAAAATGTCAGCGGAAACAGCTCCAAAATCTTTCTTAGTTAGCTCAACAACTTCACAGGTGTCAGGAAAAATTGCAACCCTAGTATAACTGAGCTTCCTCACTGTGATCCCTCCCCCAAGCTCTTTCATAACTGGAACAAGCCAAAAGCATAGTACAAATGACAAACTGCAGAGCTTCCCAGTTTGCCAGTGTATAGGGGCAACAATGCTACAATGAAATCAACATGTGCCTTTTATTGCCCTATGTTTAAAATGCTTAAAATAATGTACATAAATTAACTTGTGCCCAAACCAAATCAGGCTGTTTCGGAGGATCCGGCTTTGGGCCATGTCGGGACAAGACAGTCCCAGATCAGGTTGCCCAGGGCTGTCAAGGTGGCACAGATTTCCTTCACCAGCATGTTCCTCATAGGGAAGGCATTGAAGAAACCAACTCCTGCAGGATTGCACCTTCCTACTCTTGGAGGCATAGTTTCTCCTCCTTTCCCTGCCCCCATCCCAACCAAATGTTTAATTGAGATTTTTTAAATATATTAAAGAAACCTCAACATTAGCCCAATTCCCAGATTAATTCAGGGATAGTTCCAGGGTGTGCCAAGTGTTCCTAAATATTAGCAATTATTGATTCCCCAAAGTATTTAATTTCTCTCCCTCCCCCCCCCCACAGTAAGATTTCAAAAAGGCACTGTAAAGGGCTTTTGAAAGGCTCCAGTGACATCTGAAATCCGATACTAATCAGCTCTAAGGTGACATACACAGAAGGCTTTTCAATTGCTTTCTTCACCATTTTAAAAATCATTGGTTTTACTCCATCACACTGGAGACTCTTGAGAGTCCCATGGACTGCAAGAAGATCAAACCTATCCATTCTGAAGGAAATCAGCCCTGAGTGCTCACTGGAAGGACAGATCTTGAAGCTGAGGCTCCAATACTTTGGCCACCTCATGAGAAGAGAAGACTCCCTGGAAAAGACCCTGATGTTGGGAAAGATGGAGGGCACAAGGAGAAGGGAACGACAGAGGACGAGATGGTTGGACAGTGTTCTCGAAGCTACCAGCATGAGTTTGACCAAACTGCGGGAGGCAGTGGAAGACAGGAGTGCCTGGTGTGCTCTGGTCCATGGGGTCACAAAGAGTCGGACACGACTAAACGACTAAACAACAACAACTTCAAACATGCATCTCCATAGTCTAATAATCCAACAACTATGTAAATATTAAGTAACATATCCCACCACAGCACAAAACCTTACTAGACTGGTGGATCAAGCCAATTAGTAGGCAACTTCTTACCAGAGCCTAAAGCTGTGTGTGGATGGTCTCTGATGGTAGGAGAGCCTGAGGATTAAAAAGATGAGGGAGTGAGAGAGAGAGTTCTGCACAGACTAACATGGGACCTTTTATAGGATGTTTATCCTAGGATCCCTACCAGTCATGTGTTGACATTTTCCTATACCAGCTTGCACTGTTACAAAACCACCCTTATACTCCTTGACCTTAGCTTTTACTCTATAAACTTGTTGACTATTCTAAATCCTTGAACTATGAAAAACACATTTATTTAATTTTGAAATACGTTTCATAATATGCCTGACATGCTAAAGCTTTCCTTTTCAATCAAACCTGTGGGCAACTCTATCAAGAGGCTTTCCTTTACTGCATGTGTAGAGAACCATTGGCCCTCCAGTTGCTGCTGAACTACAAATTGCAGGGGCCGATGCGAGTTGCAGTTCAAGAACATCTGTAGGGTCAAAGCCTCCCTACACTTGATTTACAGAGCCTTTTTTTCCCTTTCAAAAATGCCAAAAACCACAATTTGCCAAAGATCCGGGACAAAGCGCCACATTTCAGAAATTGTCCCTTGAAGTCAATCCCAATAATGTCTGGATGTATGGCAGCTCTCGCATAATTCTAGGGTTTTCTCAGCACTGTGAAACAACTAAGTAAAGAAACAGGGACTCCCAGAGGGTAGGGTGGGGAACCTCAGGTCTGTGGGGCCAAATGTGGCCCCATAAGGCCTTCCAGTCTGGTCCTCAGAAATCTCCCCAAGCCATAACATGGGTGGACTTTGGTAATCTTTTGCATACCGCTCTCTCATCCTGATTTAAGCGGGACATCCCGGAATTACAGAAGCCACCTCAGCTTCTGATTGGATTCCAGAATTTCCATTTTTTGGTCTGGCACTCTGATGCGAGTCCATTGGCTTGCACCAGAGCACTGGACCAAAAGTCACTCATTTCTTGGTCTTGCACTCTCGTGGGAATCAGCTGGCTCCCATAAGAGCTCAGGATCCAAAAAACCCCAAGCGTCCCGATTTTGATCAGTGGGATGGTGGAAGGTATGCTTTTGTAATATGGCGCTCTGTGTGAAGCCAACATTTGGTGCCCCCAAATGGATCTTCTCAGTTATGGGTCTTCTCAATTTTGGGCCCACTCCACTCAGCACAGTGTGTATAGGAACTGCCTACATCACCCTAAATCACATTGGCCATACTCTCATTGGCCCAACTTCACCTCTTACCAGGCTGGAGAACAGAGTGTAGGATAATATGTAGAAACTAGCCTACTGTAGGAAGATAAAATAAGTCATGTCAGACTAACCTGATCTCGTTTTTTGACAGAATTACAAGCCTGGTAGATGAAGGGAACGCAGTGGATGTAGCCTACCTTGATTTCAGCAAGGCATTTGACAAGGTGCCCCATGATATTCTTGTAAAGAAGCTGGTAAAATGCGGTCTTGACTATGCTACCACTCAGTGGATTTGTAACTGGCTGACTGACCGAACCCAAAGGGTGCTCATCAATGGTTCCTCTTCATCCTGGAGAAGAGTGACTAGTGGGGCGCCACAGGGTTCTGTCTTGGGCCCGGTCTTATTCAACATCTTTATCAACGACTTGGATGATGGACTCAAGGGCATCCTGATCAAATTTGCAGATGACACCAAACTGGGAGCAGTGGCTAACACCCCAGAGGACAGGATCACACTTCAAAACGACCTTGACAGATTAGAGAACTGGGCCAAAACAAACAAGATGAATTTTAACAGGGAGAAATGTAAAGTATTGCACTTGGGCAAAAAAAATGAGAGGCACAAATACAAGATGGGTGACACCTGGCTTGAGAGCAGTACATGTGAAAAGGATCTAGGAGTCGTGGTTGACCACAAACTTGACATGAGCCAACAGTGTGACGCGGCAGCTAAAAAAGCCAATGCAATTCTGGGCTGCATCAATAGGAGTATAGCATCTAGATCATACTGTGTCCAGTTCTGGGCACCACAGTTCAAGAAGGACACTGACAAACTGGAACGGGTCCATAGGAGGGCAACCAAAATGGTCAAAGGCCTGGAAACGATGCCTTATGAAGGACGGCTAAGGGAGCTGGGCATGTTTAGCCTGGAGAAGAGGAGGTTAAGGGGTGATATGATAGCCATGTTCAACTATATAAAATGATGTCACATAGAGGAGGGAGAAAGGTTGTTTTCTGCTGCTCCAGAGAAGCGGACACGGAGCAATGGTTCCAAACTACAAGAAAAAAGATTCCACCTAAACATTAGGAAGAACTTCCTGACAGTAAGAGCTGTTTGACAGTGGAATTTGCTGCCAAGGAGTGTGGTGCAGTCTCCTTCTTTGGAGGTCTTTAAGCAGAGGCTTGACAACCATATGTCAGGAGTGCTCTGATGGTGTTTCCTGCTTGGCAGGGGGTTGGACTCGATGGCCCTTGTGGTCTCTTCCAACTCTATGATTCTATGATTCTATGATAAAATCCACATCCATTGTTTTGACCACTTTTGTCTCTGGATACACCCACAAACTGGCAATTGCCAGAAGGTTGCCCAGAAGAAAATAAGATCCTGGGACTGGAAAAGATTTTGCATGCCTGATCTAGGGTCTCATAGGGAGGGATTTTTGAGTGGAATGGTGATTCTGAGAAAGATTAGAACTAACAGTGGCCATTTCCTTATTCTGAGTCTTCTCGACTAAAGCTTGTAATTGCCATGCCGATCTGGATACAGCCTAAAAGAGCCCACACGGATCTAGTAGAAAGGTAGTGTGGGAAGCAGTTTTTATTAGGGCAAGTAAAATCTAGTTCTCAGCAAGATCTATATCTGGTCTGAGTACCAACCCAGATTAAAGGTGGAAGCTCCCATGAGCAACTTCATTTAGAATACTGTTACTCTGTTTTTCTAGTCAGCATTGGGTGCAGGCAGAGAGTTCAAGCTGCAGGGAACAAACACATTAAAATGTTCAAACGTTAATTCAACATTTTTTTATTGGGGTGAAAAATCAAATCCATTTCCTGCCTAGAAAATTCGTGCAAACAGTACGACTGCATTTAAAATCCATCAGAAACAACTTGTTCCAATGGGAGTGTACGTGGTGGGTACTTTTTAAGAGGTCCAGGAGTAATAGAATCATAGAACTGTATAGCTGGGAGGGACCCCGGGGGTCATCTAGTCCAACCCCCTACAATGCAGGAATCATAGCGAAAGAATCCCTGACAGATGGCCATCCAGCCTCTGTTTATAAACCTCAACAAAGAAGACAACATAACAAGACTACAGGAAGTGTCTGGATTTCTAATAATAATAATAATAATAATAATAATAATAATGATGATGATGATGATGTTATGTATTGAAGTTCTCACCCTGGCCACCAGGGGGTATTGTGTATATAGTTTTCTCTCAGGCCCAAGTAAGTTAATTTAGGCAGGAAACCCTGGGCTGCTGTTGTTACAATGTTGACAGCCAGCGGCCTATAAAAGCATGCCGGCTGAGCTGTTCAGTTCAGTTCAGTTCCAGCTTACTTATATAGAACTACTTGGAGAAATCTCTGTGTTGTCTGCTATGTCCACCCACTACTTAATTTAATAATAATAATAATAATAATACTTCTGTCCCACTCATCTGGCTGGGTTGCCCCAGCCACGCTAAGCAGCTTCCAAAACATATAAAAACATCATAAAGCATAAAGTATTAACATCTTCCTGATATAGGGTTGCTTGTAACAACAAATTGATTTTACTTCAGATAAATCCCCAAACCCATGTTTTATTTGTTGCGAGCTGCCTTGAGTCCTGGTTCAGGGGAAAAGACAGGATATAAAGAAATGTAGCAACAACATCATCATTTTTTGGCTCTGGCGCTGGTTGTTATCAGCCCTGGTCATTGCTGGAGTGCGGCCCCTGACAGATTATTCCTGAGGGAATATGGCCCTCAATGGGGGACAGGGAAGGTTTCCAACCCTTATTTTGACAGTTGTGGAGGAAGAGGGAATTCCAACAGTCATGTGACTGCCTGACCATCTCTCCCGCAAAACTGCCAAAGGCCTAAGAAGCCTGCTTAACCTTCACACTGTGTTGTCATAGTGATGATGTTGCTATGGCGCCAACAGGTCTTTTGCAGTCAGGATTCAGGTTCATATATTGATTGCTGCAGCCTTCTAGGGCACAGTGGATATGGACTGATTTGCTGATAAGTAAAGAAAAGGCAGGTAGTGCTTTCTAAGACTTTCTGATTTCATTTTATGAGAAATGTGTTTGCTTGTTTGTTTGTTTGTTTGTTTGTAGCTTATGGAAGGGAAATAGAGGTTCTGGAGGTCCCTAAGGTACCTTTGACCTGCGTTGTTCTGGACTTTGTAAATGAATACAGGCAACAACCATTTTAGGTGTATCTCATATGTGCTTGAATGTTCATGTATGCATCACGCCCACCTGGGAAGTGACCCAAAAACATCACAAAAACGGGCAGGAAGTGGAACGAGGTGTTTTCAGGCCTTTTCAATAGGCTTTCTAATTATTTGCAATTTCACTTAAGTGCATGGTGCCCGTGGAACTGAAGCGTTCAATAATTCCCAAAGAAGAGGAATGACACATCCTCCATGGAGGTTGCTACTTGCCATTTATCATTCCCTACATTTCTGACATCCACATTGTGAATGGCATTGGTTACACGGTCAGGACGGCAGAGCCTAGAACACCCACCAGCAACGTAAGCTTAACTGTCTATACCACCAAGCTGATCTGTTGGACTCCTCCAAAGAGGGCCTCAGAGTAGGAGCCCCAAAAAGCTGGCACCTTTCAAAGCTGGGGCTTCACCTGGAGCTGGCTGCCACTATATAGAGTTGTCGTATTTTGAAGAGCAAAAAAGAGGACTCTATGACGACTCTCAGGGACGCGGGTGACACTGTGGGTTAAACCACAGAGCCTAGGACTTGCCAATCAGAAGGTCGGTGGTTTGAATCCTCGTGACAGGGTGAGCTCCAATCGTTTGGTCCCTGCTCCACCCAACCTAGCAGTTTGAAAGCATGTCAAAGTGCAAGTAGATAAATAGGTACCGCTCCGGTGGGAAGGTAAACGGTGTTTCCGTGTGCTGCTCTGGTTTGCCAGAAGCGGCTTAATCATGCTGGCCTCATGACCCAGAAGCTGTACGCCGGCTCCCTCAACCAATAAATAATAATAATATTAATAATAATAATAAATTTTATTTATATCCCGCCCTCCCCAGCCGAAGCCGGGCTCAGGGCGGCTAACAACAATCAGCAATCAAACCATCAGATATTCACACATTCTAAAAATATTACATTATAAAAATCAATTAAAATCAAATTAATGGCAACTAATTAAGCAAGATTCTAAGCAGGTTGCCAGAGGAGGGAGTCAGGCTGCGCCCTGACCAAAGGCCTGGTGGAACAACTCTGTCTTGCAGGCCCTGCGGAAGGATGTCAGGTCCCGCAGGGCCCTAGTCTCTTGTGACAGAGCGTCACAAGAGCGAGATGAGTGCCACAACCCCGGAGTCGGTCACGACTGGACCTAATGGTCAGGGGTCCCTTTATCTTATGACGACTCTCATTTTAAATACCCCTGCTATATGTAGGCTATAGAAGCTGTGATATATTGCTGAGGGGGGCAGGTGAAGAGAAGAGGAAAGCAAGTCTTCAGCCACGTCTCACCCAGAAAGTATAGCCTGAGACATTTTGGAAAAAATTAAAAATCTACCCACACAGAAATTTTACCCCAGAAAAAGAGGCTGCAATGCCCTGACTGTCCGCTCACCTTTCACAGTGGGCTGTGTTGCGGCCAGGCATCCGGTTCCTGGCAGCAATCCAGCTTGGGGGCAGGAAGTTGACACCACCCTTGCACTGACCCCCGGCTACGTCGCGCCTAGTGGTCCCATTAGCCGATCATTGCTGTGGGAGATTTAAACTGCAGTGTGGCTGGGGGAGCTCCCCTCTTTCTCCCCTCTTTCCAACCCACCCACCCTCTTTTTATGTGTTGGTATGACAAAACCTTGCTATGGACAAATGTTGGCCGCCATATTGTTGGGTCCGGGTAGGAATTTTTCCACTTGGTGAATAGGCTCCAGCCATTTGGTTTTCACCTACCTTGTAACAATGGTAACAACTTGGTGAGGTTAAGCCTTCATTTAATGGAGGGGAGGTTGTAGCCTCCACCTGCCCCTCAGCAATACGGTTAGCCTGTTAAGGGGATCTGAGGGCTGTGTGGATTCTGTTTGATGCATGGATGTGGGCTAGCCCTATGATATAAGTCAAGGGCTCCCCCTATTGTTGGTTTACCTTTAGTTGGACTCCCTGATAATGGACAGGAGTTGAGATATAGCCTGGCTTCACCTAATGCCTAAGCCGAACTGCTCACTTCTGTAACCAATAAAGTTGTGGCCTATTTTATCCCATAAACCTAAATACTCGTGTCCATGCGTTTATTAATCACTTGGGAACTGCTGGGCACGGAGCTTGGCACGAAACCACACTGTCTGGGTAAGTGTCAGTGATATTGGTGCCAAGAAGTTAAGTCCATGGTGTCAAAACCTCCCCACCAGCAACTCCACATCATCCTGCATCTTACCAAACCCCTCACTTTCCAATCCTACATCAAATCTAAAGCAGAAATTCAATCAAACTGATTTATCTATTACATGCTTTACCCTTTTCTTCTTCTTGTTGTTTGTTTTTTGAGGGTGGGTGGCGGCATTCCTGCAGCACTGTATAACAAGCTGTATCAGACCAAATTATCTCTTCTGCAAAATTACCAACAGCCCAGAAAACCTCTCCATTGATGCATTATCTCACCCTGTGCTGGTTCAATATGGGAGTGCTACTATTCTTGGCGCGTAAAGGTAAGCAAAGCAGAACCCTTACATTATTAAACCAGGGCTCTGAAATGTAATATAAAACAGGGCAGCTTGCAAAATTTAACTTTTAAAAAGCTAATTGTGCTAAATGACATTTTTATGAATGCGGATAATTGGAAATGATAGTTTGTGGGTCACAAGGTGAACAACTAGGCATGGTTCTATATATCACCATCACCATCACTCCCTCTAATAGGAGCTATGTAACGTTGAGTGCAATTTTGGAAAAAATAAAACCCTGAAAAAGGGACAAGTGTCAATTAGCTTGCGTGACACACTCAGAGCTTATAATTTTATAAAGTACTAGCAATCTCTTACACAGCATTGCTCAGGAAACCCAGATCAGTGCAGTTTTCAAGTTAGCAGTTAGAATTAGTGAAGTTTTGAAAGGTGTACCCCACCATCTTGTTTCAAAGCTGCATCAGATTGTACCCAAGCACTGACAAAACACCCCCCTGCTCATCTCAAGAACCCACCATACAAAATTTGGGTGCTGTCGTACTGCAAATGACACCAAATTCAGCAGTCCCAAATTCACACACAGGGGCAATCAAAGAAATCAAGTTCTGGTCATGGTCCAAACTCAAAACACAGGAACAACACAAAAGGCAAGGTCCAGAAATATTCTGATGTGGGGAAACCCCACGTAATGTTAATTGCACAGTTGAGTCCTTTACTCACTAGCAATGAGGTGTGGTGCCTGAGAATTTTCCAAAAGCAAAGTTTTATTTCTTGCTTGAGCAGGAAAGGTTACAGCAAGCAATAAGGAAAGTGATCAGAGGCTGGAACCCTGATCTCTGTTTACGCACCATTTTTATAGTCATATAGACATGCAAGGCACCCAGTGATACAGTCTTACTGCCAGCTTAACTGCGAAGACAGATCTTTCCACACCTCAGCTAACTAGGCATTTTCCTGTTTAAAGGCCATGCCTTAGCATGCTTCTAAAACTTTCCTTTACACCTTTTATTGCAGCCTGCTCTTTTTATTTTCCTCTCTTAAGATTGCATTTCAGCATGACTACAACAACAACAACAACAACAACAACAACAACAACAATCATAATTTATTTATACCCCGCCCATCTGGCTGGGCCTCACCAGCCACTTTGGGCGGCTTCCATAGAAACCAAAAATACAGTAAAATATCACACGTTAAAAACTTCCCTGAACAGGGCTGCCTTAAGATGTCTTCTGAATGTCAGGTAGTTGTTTATCGCTTTGACATCTCGTGGGAGAGCGTGCCACAGGGCGGGCGCCACTAACCGAGAAGGCCCTCTGCCTGGTTCTCTGTAGCTTTGCTTCTCACAATGAGGGAACCGCCAGAAGGCCCTCGGCGCTGGACCTCAGCGTCCGGGCAGAACGATGGGGGTGGAGATGCTCCTTCAGGTATACTGGACCGAGGCCATTTAGGGCTTTAAAGGTCAGCACCAACACTTTGAATTGTGCTCGGAAATGTACTGGGAGCCAATGTAGGTCTTTCAAGACCGGTGTTATATGGTCCCGGCGGCCGCCCCCAGTCACCAGTCTAGCTGCTGCATTCTGGATTAGTTGTAGTTTCCAAGTCACCTTCAAAGGTAGCCCCACGTAGAGTGCATTGCAGTAGTCCAAGCGGGAGATAACCAGAGCATGCACCACTCTGGCGAGACAGTCCGCAGGCAGATAGGGTCTCAGCCTACGTACCAGATAGAGCTGGTAAACAGCTGCCCTGGACACAGATTTGACCTGTGCCTCCATAGACAGCTGTGAGTCCAAAACGACTCCCAGGCTGCGCACCTGGTCCTTCAGGGGCACAGTTACCCCATTCAGGACCAGGGAATACTCCACACCTGCCTGCCTCCTGTCCCCCCAAAACAGTACTTCTGTCTTGTCAGGATTCAACCTCAATCTGTTAGCCGCCATCCATCCTCCAACCGCCTCCAGACACTCACACAGGACCTTCACCGCCTTCACTGGTTCTGATTTAAAAAAGAGGTAGAGCTGGATATCAATCCGCATACTGATGAAACCCAGCCCAAACCTCCTGATGATCTCTCCCAGCGGCTGCATGTAAATGTTGAAAAGCATGGGGGAGAGGACAGAACCCTGAGGCACCCCACAAGTGAGAGCCCAGGGGTCTGAACACTCATCCCCCACCACCACTTTCTGAACACGGCCCAGGAGGAAGGAGCGGAACCACTGTATGACAGTGCCCCCAGCTCCCAGCCCCTCAAGACGGTCCAGAAGGATGTTATGGTCGATGGTATCAAATGCCGCTGAGAGATCCAGCAGAACTAGGAAACAGCTCTCACCTTTGTCCCTAGCCCGCCGGAGATCATCAACCAGTGCGACCAAGGCAGTTTCAGTCCCATGATGAGGCCTGAATCCTGACTGGAAGGGATCCAAATGGTCCGCTTCTTCCAGGCATGCCTGGAGTTGTTCAGCAACCGCTCGCTCAATCACCTTGCCCAAGAATGGAAGATTTGAGACTGGGCGATAGTTGGCCATTGTGGCCGCATCTAAAGATGGTTTTTTAAGAAGCGGTTTAATAACCGCCTCTTTCAGCGGGTCTGGGAAGGCTCCCTCACGGAGGGAAGCATTCACCACCCCACGAAGCCCATCGCCCAGTCCTTCCCGGCTAGCTTTTATAAGCCAGGATGGGCAAGGATCCAGGAGACAGGTGGTTGGTTTCACTCGTCCAAGCAGCCTGTCCACATCCTCAGAGGTAACAGATTGGAATTGATCCCACTCAACTTGACTAGACAAAACTCTAGCACTCTCCCACCCCGGCCCTGCTCCCACGGTGGAGTCTACTTCTTCACGAATCTGAGTGATTTTATCTGCAAAAAACTTTGCAAAATCATTGCAGGAGAACATGTGGCCCGTACTGGGCCCCGATGTTGCAGGTGGTTCCACTAAATTGTGAACCACCTGAAAAAGTCTCCTGCTGCTGTTTTCTGCAGATGCAATAGAGGCGGTGAAGAAATTCTTCTTCGCCGTCACTATCGCCACTTGGTAGGCTCGACATTGAGCTCTAACCTGTGTCTGGTCAGATTTGGAATGAGTTATCCGCCACCAGCGCTCTAGCCATCTCAACGATTGTTTCATTGCCCTCAGATCTGTGGAAAACCACAGGGCTGTCCGGGCTCCATGCAATCGGAGAGGGCGCTTCGGAGCCAAACAGTCAATAGCCCTGGTTAACTCCACATTCCAGCGGGCCACCAGGGAATCAGCTGAAAGGCCATCAACATGGGATAAAGCATCCCCTACCACTCTCTGGAAACCATTTGGATCCATTAAGTGGCGGGGGCGGACCATCCAAATTGGTCCCACCTCCCTGCAGAGGGGATGGGTCGCAGAGAATAATTGGTTATGATATATCAAAACAGTGTCTGTCTGGGCAACGTTTGGTGCCCTCAAATGAATCTTCTCAGTTATGGATCTTCTCAATTTTGTGCCCCCTCTGTTCAGCACCATGTGTAGGGGAACTGCCTAAAGGTAAAGGGATTCCTGATAGTTAAGTCCAGTTGTGGACGACTCTGGGGTTGCGGTGCTTATCTTGCTTTACAGACTGAGGGAGCCGGCATTTGTCCGCAGACATTTTTTCCGGGTCATTTGACCAGCATGACTAAGCCACGTCTGGCACAATGGAACACCGAAACCAGAGCAGCACATGGAAACACCATTTACCTTCCTGCTGGAGTGTTACCTATTTATCTACTCAATTTTGTGCCCCCTCTACTCGGTACTGTGTGTAGGGGAACTGCCTAAAGGTAAAGGGACTCCTGACGGTTAAGTCCAGTCGCGAATTACTCTGGAGCTGCGGTGCTCATTTCACTTCAGGCCAAGGAAGCCGGCATTTGTCCTCAGACAGCTTTCTGGGTCATGTGGCCAGCATAACTAAACAGCTTCTGATGCCATGAGACACTGACAAGTGCCAGAGAGTATGGAAAGGTCATTTACCTTCCCTCTGCAGCAGTACCTGTTTATCTAGTCGCACTGGTATGCTTTAGAACTGCTAGGTTGGCAGGAGCTAGGACAGAGCAACAGTAGCTCACCCCGTCGCAGGGATTCGAACTGCCAACCTTCTGATTGGCAAGCCCAAGAGGCTCAGTGGTTTAGACCACAGCACCACCCGCGTCCATAGGGAGCTGCCTATGTCGCCCTAAATCGGCCATGGCTATACCCTCATTGGCCCAACTTCACTTCTTCCCTGGATGGAGGACAGAGTGTAGGATAATATGTAGAAACTAGCTTACTGATTACAATAAGAATAAATGATTATGATATATCAGAATGGCAGCTGTCTGGCATTCATCAGTTACAATGGAGGTGGAAGTGGTCTTGCTCCGGTTACAACAAGCCCAAGGTCAAAACACAGGAAAGCTCAGTCACATGTCCGGCAACATGTGCAAAGATATTGTTCCAACACTCCAGCAACTGGAGTTCTTTGGCCATGAGCCATCTGAGCCCCACCCAGAGCAAAGCAACTAAATGGTAGCAGATGGCAGCAGACAATCTGGATGATGATTGTTATTAATTTCTAGCCACTTTCTCTTGTCTGAAGCAACTTACAACAAACCGGCCAGTCCTAGAAGTACAGAATTCTAGAGTTGCAAGGGACCCCAAGGGTCATCGTCCAACCTCCCGCCATGCAGGAATCTCAGCTAAAGCATCCATGACAGATGGGCATCCAGCCTCTGCTTAAAACCCCCCAAGGAAGGAGAGTCCACCACTTCTCGTAGGAGTCTGTTCCACTGCTTACTTTCAGAAAGTTCTTCTTGATGTTTAGTTAGAATTTCCTTTCTTGTAACTTGAAGCCATTGGTTTGAGACCTACCCTCTGGAGTAGCAGAAAACAAGCCTGTTCCATCCTCCATGTGATAGCCCTTGAGATATTTGGAGATGGTTATCATATCTCCTCTCAGTCTCCTATTTTCCAGGCTAAATATACCCAGCTCTTTCAACTGCTGATCCTAAGGCTTGGTTTCTAGAACCTTGATAATCTTGGTGGCCCTCTGCACAATTGACCAAACCAAAGGCCCACATCTACTGTGGCGTTTGATCTACTCATGAGGAGGAGCTTCCCTCAATCCCAGAGAGACCTGGTTCTTTAGTCTGGCACTTCAGTGTCTGGCACCTGACTGTGCCTGCACTTTTAGGAGCTATTGCTCACCTGGACTTGGAAGCAGCTTCCTATTAAAATATAAATAATGTAATGATGCTATGTGGTTAAGTACTGCCAATTCAAATATTAACCTTAGAAAAGGTAACAAACAAACAAACAAACAAACAAACAATCTTGATGATTCTTCTTCCTTTCCTGCTTTTAGGGCTATCTCTGGAGTGCTGGATTTGTAATGGCATTGAACTGGATTGCACTGGAACTTTGAAGAAATGTTCATATATTTTTGACAGTTGTGCCATTGTTCAATCATACAACATTAGAGGTATGTGCAAGAGATCAACAACCACTGACAGGGTTCAGTGACCACTGGTCCTAATTCTGCAGCTGTGATGTTACAGGGTTCTTAGCTCACAGCTTGGGACTAAGATACCTTAAAGATAGTCTCATCTATAATATACCCAATGCAACACTGCACTCTGCAGAAGAAGGCCTCCTACAGATACTGTCTTATCAGAAGGTCTGTTCTGCAGAATATAAGAATTGGGCATTCAGTGTGGTGGCACTTTGAAACGACACCTGAGCTAGATATGGCTCCTTAATTATTATTATTTTTTTAGAAGTGTCCAGAACAAAGGCCCCTGAACTTATTTGCCTGTACTTTGGCAGGCTTTTTCCCTTCAGAAAGGGCTATGATGCCAGCAAATTTCATCCGCTTCTATCAAACGCAGGAAAGTTATAGCCATTTTTACTTCCCAATAGTAAAAGTGGGAGATGATTGAGCAGATCCCAAAGCTATAACAGTGGCCCTTCCGGGGGGGGGGGGGGGAACTACTGCAGCTATCCTTCCAAAATTTGCTAGGATTCGTGCCCTTGTAAAGGGCAGGCTTTGCCTGCAAATTCCACCCAGTACTTCACAGAAAGAAAAAAGATATAATCCCTTTTAAAATGGAATGGAAAGGAAAGGAAAGGAAAGGAAAGGAAAGGAAAGGAAAGGAAAGGAAAGGAAAGGAAAGGTGTGCAGCACAAATGTCCCCAGACTTATTTGCCTATAATTTGACAGGCACTATCTTCTCTGCAGGAGCGACCATGCCTGCAAATGTTACCAACTTCTGTTGAAAGTGAGATGTTATGTTATGTTATATATATATATATATATTTATACAGCAATAACATCTCACTTTCAACAGAAGTTGGTAACATTTGCAGGCATGGTCGCTCCTGCAGAGAAGATAGTGCCTGTCAAATTATAGGCAAATAAGTCTGGGGACATTTGTGCTGCACACCTTTCCTTTCCTTTCCTTTATATATATAGAGAGAGATAGAGTGTGTGTAAATTGGGAAAGGCAAAATGAAGTGGATTCAGATAGATAAGTCAAAGCAGGCAATCTATGGAGCACCTTTAGCCAAGGCAGCCTATTCACAAAGTGCCTAGATTTGAACCAAAGCTCAGTGCCCCCCTCCCCAATATATATTTAATATATAAAGATATATTAGAACAACACAGATTCCTGCTTTCAGCATTATGAGCTCCTGCACTTAAACATTCACCACTACACCACTGATCAGAGCCTGTCCACATCATGTCCTCCCTTTCAATTTAAAATATTCTCTCTCTCTCTCTCTCTCTCTCTCTCTCTCTCTCTCTCTGTCTCGTTCTCTCTCAAATCCTTGCAGGACAACAATACGTGCTGAAAACCTGCAAGCAATCCACTAGCTGCTATGAAGGCTTCACAGCCATTAAATTTGCTGAAGGAGAAACAGTGTTCACCAAGGTTTCCTGTTGCAAGGAGAATGGCTGCAATAAGGCTGCTCCACCATGTATTTTATGCATTTATATACCCTTATGCTGTCCAAACTGTGTATCATATGACCTTAAACTGCATCATTTGTTACCCTCCAACTCCTCTCTGTAGTTAGGAGGGGTGCCAGCTAATGTTTTGAGGTGGGAATTTATTTTTTATGCTATTTTATTCTCTCTGCATATGCCCCTGGTAGTTCATCCTGAAACCCAGAAAATAAAGATTATCATATCGTATCATATCTGAGGACAAAGGGCACTTGCTACTGTATATTTGCACATAAACTCCTGCATTCTAGTTGTAATAAGCTGCATAGCTCTATCTTGAGATCAAGCAGGCAAACTCACTGTATTCCTGACAGTGCCTGCTGAAAACAGCGGCATCTACCCAGATGCTTAGAAAATTGAGGTAGTTTTAATCTGCTTTAGTTTGTTTTAAAGTAGGGTTGTATCCCCCCCCCCTTGATTTTATTGCTTTATCTTTTTGTAAAGCACTTTTAGGTCCTGTCCCCACCTCAACCAAGTGGTGCAATATTTTATGAGATAAAATACATCAGCAGAAATCTGCACTAAAATGAAAGATTTTTTTAAAAAAACAATTTGCACATTTTATTTGAGAATGTGTAACAAGGAATTTTGGTGGATTCTATTGTGGTTCTACTGCATATGTAGTGACTGCTGATTCCTCCCCCCCTTTTTTGTTTTCCTTTCTTTGAGTGATGCCATGGCCTTTGGCTAGCGCAATAAAAGTTTAAGCATTGCTAAAATAAATTCAGAACTGATGTGGACATGTGGGGAACTGAAATTAAGATTGGAAAAATAAGAAATAGAGATAATTTGAAATTGACAGCTACATCCTTATTCAGAGCATGCTGCCTTAGACAGTAGGTGCAATGCAAAGTTATCATAAGTAGCAGTCGTTAAAATCTCTGAAAGCAGCATTCTGAAAGGCAATGTGATGAGACCATTGTCCTCTTCAGGAATTTAGGTGGATACATATGTGCATGGGGGCTGTGGCATGCACAATGACATGGCCCCCAATGCCTTCTTGTGTGTGGCCCCATTTACTTTCCCACCACAGTGGTACCTATTTATCTACTCGAGCACGAATGCTTTTGAACCGCTAGGTTGGCAGGAGCTGGTACAGAGCAACGGGAGCTCACCCTGTTGCATGGATTCGAACCGCCAACCTTACAACCAGCAACCCAAAGAGGCTCAGTGGTTTAGACCACAGCGCCACCTGCACCCCAAATTCTAACTGCATTAATGAGTGCAATAGCAGTTTCCCACAAGGCTGACAAGGCTGCAGCCCTATTCCTGCCTCTGATAATGATATGAGGACTCCAAGTGTGTTAGGGTCTGGGAGAGAGCTAGCTCACCAGCACCTCCAGCAGGGACCCCCATGTGCACTGTTCCAGTGTGTCCTCTCTCAACCTCCACACAGTCAGTGCAAATGTCTAAAGAGGGCTCAAATGGCATTCAACTGAACGTTGTTAGAAACTTCCTTGCAAGTAGGAACCCTACATAGGATTCTGACTGAAGGGAGAATACTCACTATCCTGCTACAATAATAATCTCCCTCAGACTTTTGTGGTCTAGGCCATCATGCCTGTGAATGTTGGGACCACAGTTTGAGTCCTTTCACATTCAACCAGTTCCCTGAAGAGGTTTAACCTCAGAGACTATAGGTAGGTCATTGCCACTCTTGTGCAGTCATGGACTCTTCTCTGTAAAACACGGTTTGTGGCCTTGTTTCTGGAGTACAGCAACAGCTTGAGGAAGACCGGTTCCCCATCCCTGCTATGAATGCTGTGATATTCCCAAGTAACAAAGCAAATGAGGCAGACGGTAGCATAATGATCATGGACATAATCTCTCCTAGCATGGAAGGGACTGAGAAAGGAGTCTGGTTGAGCAAGCATTTGATGCCTGCAATTTCCCTCCTTGCCACTTTTGCCTGTTCTCCTTCTAACCTGACTCTCTCTGTTTACCCCCTTCACAGTTCCAGATGTAAACATGACAGCCAACGGGAGGAAATGTCAAGGGTGCTTTGCTATCAACAGAGAACGATGCTTTGCTGAAGTGGTTGCCAACTGCGAGGGAGACCAGCACTATTGTTCCGATGTGTCTGGCTTTGCAGAGGTTCCATCCCCTATATTTGCTGGTAATTCATCTCTTCCTCATTCCCACCTCCTTTCACCCAGACCACACTCAAGTCCAGAAATTTCCTTTGGTACAGAACATATCTACCAGGTGTTTGTGAGGATCTGCCTTATGGAGCTGTTCTGGTCAAATACATAGGGACATTAGGTGTACATGAGGCTATTAGTGTAGCATGTGCCTTTCCCAAATCCCTCCCAAGCTCTCTTCCAAAATTCTCAAAAAAACAACAACCAAAACCCTCCCCTTGCCACAGATTGTCTGCCTCTCTTTTACAGAATTGAACAATCAAAACTTGGCAATGCTAAGCAAAAACAGAAGCCAAACTCAGTGAATCTTGGGAGAGGAAGAGGCTAGGCTGGCATACATGGGAATGTTGGGGCCGCAAATTGAATCCTCACACATTCAACCAGAATCTTGAAAAGGGTTCATCTCAGACCCCTGTAAGGCAGGGCTGGGGGACTGGATTTGGTTGAAGGTCTGGATCCAGAAATGGTCAGCCCCTCAACAGGTCACTTTAATGGGTGGGTAGAATCACCCATCTGTCATATTGTCTGACATCATGTGACATGAAGTAACTTCAACCTATGGCTGAAAAGGAAGAATCTTCCAAGCTTGAATTCAAGCTGCAGGAAGAATCAGGAGGGCACTGCATGTAAACTTGCAGTTCTTCATTTGCAGGCAAAATTGAGTCCTTTTTAAACGTGGCACCTTTTTCTGTTACCATGCATAGCAGGGCCTCTAAGAGAAACTAGGCACTCTCCAGTTTCCCCAAGCGAGATGACATAATGTCCTTAACGAGCTATTTCAAGGGAATGGATTGGGTCCATTTCCATTTTGGGTCTACATTTTGGGTCCATTTCCATTCTGCGTGTATTTATTCTTAAGGCTGTCTGTTTCCGCATTGGTCTGTTATTTTTTAAAAATGCAAATAGTGATAATTGAATGCATATTACATTTCACTCACAATAACAGTTTATCTCAATGCACACACTTTTAAATTTCATTAAACAATGTATTTTTAAAGTGTGCTCCCCCCACCCACAAGTTGATGTGTTTTTCTTAGATGAGGCCTGTATCACAACTTTTAGAGAATTGCAAAATTTCCAATGGACTCATAGAATCATAGAGTTGAAAGGGGCCCAAGTGGTCACCTAGCCTAATCCCCTGCAATGCAGGAGCAGCCAAGCACGTGGAGCCCAGAGTTACAGGCCCTGAGGATGCTAAAGTCCACGCTGGGTTGGCTGCTGTGGCTTCTGGGCCAGCCTCTCACTAGGATGGACTTGGAGGTGCTAGAGCTGCACTGCTCAAGTTCTCCAAAGAGTGCTAGACTCTGCTGACAGACTCTGCTGACTGGGATAGGTGCAAATTAATTTGGCTTGCTGAATAAGGTGGACAGCAGCAAATTCATCCTAATTACGGGATGCTGTGATTCCTCTGGTGCTGACTTGCCTTCTCCTTCCTTTGTCTCTGCAGGATCTCCTGTCTTGGTGATTGTAATTGCCTTCAAGGGCTGTGTGAACAAAGCTTTCTGCGATGCTCATTATGAAGGTGTTTTCCATACTTCCATGCTTGTTGTGACTGCAAGAGGTCATTGCCAGCTTGCTTCTTTCATGGTTCGTGCTGCTCCACAATTCTTTGGACTCTTCCTTCGAGCCTTGGTTGGGCTCCTCCTTGCGATGAACTTTGCTTGATTTCCCTCCAGCAAAAGGGTCCAGGGGAACCACACTTAAATTGTCCTTCCTTCCCATGTGGCTAATGAAAAGCCACAAGCAGACCAAAGGCTTTACAGGGAAGAAGACCTCAGATCTCCCAAAGTGTGCAAGTGCCCATGTGTTATTTTCCATTGCGGTGCCTAGCAGTATCAGAACATGGCAACGTCAAGCAGGAATCAATGGAAGCTGGAAATGGGAGTGATTTTGTTTTTACTATTTTATAATAATTATTTTTTGCACTTTCTATTTTACATAAACAAATGAATTATATTCATTTAAACAAAAAGGATAATGTTTATGTATTTAACATATAATCCTTTTTGACTCCCCCCCCCCATTGTGGATCTTAATGTAATGATTTCCCCCTCTGCATCTCTTTCATAACTCTATTTTTATAAATCCTTTGTCAATCCATAGTTCAGTTTTTTTACTACAAGTTTTCTGTCAATCCTACCAATGTATGTCATTGTTTACAATAGCTTTTCAAATAAATCATAAACATTCCCCATTCTTTATTATAGACCTACTCTTCCTGGTGACTAATTCTTTCTGTAAGCTTCGTCATCTCGGCATAGTTCATCAATTTTGTCTGCCACTCTTCCTTGTTTGGAGTTGTACCAGCTTTCCCTTTCTGGGCTAACAGAGTCCGTGCAGCCATGGTCTTGTACATAAATAGTTTCGTCTGGTACTTCGGGATCTCTGGTCCTATAATACCTAAAAGAAAAGCTTATGGTTTCTTAGGAAAAGTTATTTTCAACATTTTTTTCCAATTCATTATATATAATTTCCCAGAAGTCTTTTATCATCTTACATAGCCACCACATATAATAAAGGTAAAGGTAAAGGGACCCCTGACCATTAGGTCCAGTCATGACCGACTCTGGGGTTACGGCACTCATCTCACTTTATTGGTCGAGGAAGCTGGCGTACAGCTTCTGGGTCATGTGGCCAGGATGATTAAGCCACTTCTGGCAAACCAGAGCAGTGCCTGGAAATGCCGTTTACCTTCCTGCCGGAGCGGTACCTATTTATATACTTGCACTTTTTGGCGTACTTTCAAACTGCTAGATTGGCAGGAGCTGGGACTGAGTAACAGGAGCTCACCCTTTGGGGGTGATTCAAACTATCGACCTTCTGATCGACAAGCCCAAGAGACTCAGTGGTTTAGACCACAGGGCCACCCAAGTCCCTTATGCAAACTTACCTAGGTCTATATTTTCAGGGGAGCTGTCCAGCTGTAATTCACTGTATGATTAGGCTGTACCCAACAAAGTTCTACTCAGAGTAATCCCACTGAGATGAACGGACCCAAGTTATCATCCCATCCCATTAATTTCATTGGGTCTGCTGTGAGTAATGACCCAGTCAGATGGGTGGGGTACAAATTATATAATAATAATAATAATAATAATAATAATAATAATAATAATAATAATAATAAACAACAACATTGGATATTGTGTGTGTGTGTTTCTTTAACTTTTATATGCAGTTCCTGACCTCACAACCAGTTTGCCACACCTACTCCAGTTAACCTTATAAAATCATGTAATATGGGTCAGCTTTACTGTCATCTAGCAGCTATGTGGCCACAAAGCGGATAACTGCCTTGGTTTGTTTGTCTCAGTGCTTTTCTATAATCTCCTTCCTGTAACCTCAGTTACAGGGTGGCTAATGGCAAAGTACAAATAAACCATAGAACAAAAGGCATTTTTAGAACTGCAATATCATAATAAAAACTACGGCAAAAACCAGCTGTGATTATGTCAATCAAACAACACCCAAATGTCGGTGGCCCAAACATCTGAGCAAATACAAAGGTTTTAACCTTGTTTATAAATTTATTGCCGTTATAAAGGAGACACATTTTAAAATGGAAACTTTAAGCATAGAAACGTTTGGTAAATGAGGCTGCCCTCCACAGGAACATAGAAAGCTGCCTTATAACAGGTCAGATCATTGTTCCATCCAGTTTAGTGCTGTCTACACCGATTGACAGTGGCTTTGCAGGGTTTCAGACAGAGTTTTTCCCAGCCCTATTTGGAGATGCCGAGAACTGAATCTGGAACCTTTTGTATGCTGAGTAGAGGCTCTGTTCCTGAGCTGCCGCCCATCCCTAACTGAGTCCTGAAAACAGCAGTGACCAACACCACCATCTTGCCCATAGACTCACTATGCGCCTTTCCCCCAGGACCTTTGTGTAAGTTCGATGGATTCTACGAGTGGCCATTCCTTCATCTGCTGTTCTGCGGGGTCACTGTTTTGCAGCACAATGCACAAAGCAGAGGGTGGAGAGTCTACACAAAAAACCATGCAACTAGCTTTTGGAGCAAGATGCTTCCAGCACATATCACTCACCTGGTATAAGTATTCAAGGCCCATGCAGGGAGAAAAAGACATTTGCTGGATCAGTCATGGGTGGGGAGTTAGAATGGGGCAACTAGGGCTTCTGCAGTAAGGTTACCAGTTTTTTTTCAATGAATCCAGGGACACTTCATTGAAATGAGTCGGAATGATAGGATTTTGTAAGGGGACTGATTTGTAAATCTGGGGATTGTCCCCGGGAAATGGTGATTTCTGGTAACCTTATTCTGCAGACACATACTGAGAGCAGCAGGTGGCTAGGAAACAAGAGATGGGAGATTGAGTCCCAACAGGGGAAAGAGGAGAAATCTCTCCCCCTTTTTTTGCATGTCTGGGTGCATAGGCGCCAGTTCCTAGGAGCCAAGGTCCCTTTGCCTCCCAATAAAATATTGGAAGGGTCTGCCCCATCACCCCAAAGTTGAAGTGCATTGATACTCAAATGGTGTGTGTGTGTCATGTCTTGTGATCGATTATATGGGATGGGGCTTACCTGGCACCCCTGTCAGGGTGGTAGGGGCGGGGGTGTAACCAAGAAAAGTGAGTGAACTCCCAGGATGCAAATCCATACTGTAAACACCACAGAGCACTTGTTGCTGTTACAGTGGTACCTTGGTTCTCAAACTTAATCCATTCCGGGAGCTTCCTGCACTCAATCGGAAGCTGCCTCGGATGTTTGGCTTCCCAAAAAAAATCATAGACCAGAACACTTACTTCCGGGTTTTCGGCGTTTGGGAACCGATTTGTTCACTGTACTACTGTACTATTTAAAATTGCCAGTTGCTGGTTAACTGAAGGTCTCCAAGTTACTTACAATGTAGCACCCTGCTTGTGGTTAACGCTTAGCTGGAATGAAATATTCAACGCAGCAATAGAGAAATTAAAATAGTAATTTATTTGTCAGACAAATAAATAAGAGGCACAGTGGTACATGGTTACCAAGCTCTGGCCTGGCCTCCTGCCATTCTGGCCAGCACTTATATTCCCTTAATCCAGCCCCCTTTGCTCCTCCTGTGGCTGCCTCTGTCCAATCAGCCTGGTTGAAATTCCTATTGGCTGTTTGGTAGAACCAATCACAAAAGATACACCCACAAAAGATACACCCACTTCCTTGCCCTTATAAGGGAGACAAAGAGCTATTTATATGACATATAAGTAATAATATATCTTACATGGAATCTTAATTACCAGCTCACCTCTTGCCCTCCTTGCCCTATTGCCTTCTAAAACAAATGGTTAATCTTACATTTTTATGTTCAACAGATGTCAAGGATCTTGAGTTTCACATCAACATTGAAAGATTTCCTTCATTTAAGGTTTCTAAACAAATGCCTGACAACTATATATCAAGACTGCTTGGATGGCGTCTTCTGTCTGGCAGGGGGGCTAGGCTCATTTGCCCCTCTGGTCTCCTATTGCAATATGACTCTATGAAATAAGAATCTAGCATTTCTTAAATCCTTTGCATAATTACATTTAAGCCAATATATTTAAGCTAATATATTTCATACATTTATCATAGGTAGCCTCTTAAAAGAATAAAGCTTTTCAAAGTAAAAAGGAAGGAACTCAGTAAAACAGCTTTTAAAAGAAGCCTCTTCAGTGTACACCTCCCCCTTTCCCCCTCCTTTCCCAGCCAGCTAGATGCTTCTCCCATTAGCTCTTCTCAACATTTATTGCCTTTTTTAACTCTCTCAGTTTAAGAAACAGCTTTAGAAAAGACTTTTCAAAAATGTTCTCTTTTCTTCTAGCTAAATGTTTTTCCCCATTTGCTCCTGGCCTTTGAAAATACAACTCAAGGTTTAAGAGAGGCCCCATGGTATCATGTTACTATTTGCCCATTCCTAATGGTGTTTTCTCAGCCTTTTTTATCTTCTGTATCATGTAGGATCAGTGTCCTCGCTCTCAGCCTTTAATTTCCTCTTTTTATGACTTTGAGAATTGTTTTTCTACTATAAATCAATGGGGCCCCCTTGTCTTAGGAGAATGGCCAAGGTTTTCTCTGCCTGGCATGAAACATTTGAAAATCTAAGCCCATTTAATTTAGGAACCTGATCAAGATATAAGCCAATATAAGTCTTGATTAAAAATGCAGTCTATATTCAGATGCCACAACAGCATGTTTAAAACATAAACATAAATAAATTCTACCATAAAGACAGAACAAAACAACCCTCCCCTAACCGCCACAGGCTTGGATGCATGCTAGTAACAAAACGACATCACCTTAGTCTAGCAAAAGATAAATGCTGTCAATGTTGCAACCCTAACAACAATGTCAAAATCCTTTAAAGGATTGCCCCACGTGTGAAGAAGTACCTTTGAGAATGAAAGGTGGGGAAGATGGTTAGATGTAGAAAGATTCAGGGGAAGAAATATGTGGTGGGGCTTAGGGGTTGCACGAGGATAGATGGTTCAATGTCCAGTGAGATAGGCTAGTTTCTTGGTCGTAAGGAGCAAAGAGAGATGAGTGTGTATTGGCCAAAGGGTGTTGCCCAACCTTATCCAACTTGGAAGCCTCCAGATGTTTTGGATGGCATTTCCCATCACCTGTGCTGCTTGGGGCTGATGGGAACTATAGTTCAAAGCATCTGGAGGGCTTCAGCTTAAGCACTTGTCCACAGCAGCAGATAGATATGGCCATAGATGGTCACATTAGTCCGCCCCATTTTAGACATCTCACTAGCAAATATGCAGTGTGTCCACATGTCTGCCTTCATAGAGGCAAGTGTAACAAACAATGTGTGGTAGTCTATACTCTTTACATGGTTTATTTCTATGGATCATGGCATTAGTGCAGCTGACATAAGTTTAATATGAAAGGCCTCCCCACATGAACTATCTGTGATCTTCGTACAAGCTCCTATCTCATATGGACCTGGAAAGAACAGCTAACTTCCTGATCCTAATAGTTGCAGAGAAGATCAGAACACAAATGTTTCTATTTTTCCAGGAAGGTCTGTTTACTCTTTATTAACCTCCTATAAGCAGGAATCAGACTTCAGACAGTGAAGATCGCTTCTAAGGTAATCTCAAGGACCTACATATCGCTGGACTAGGGACCAAATGAATGGATGAGAGACCTTTGTTTCCTTGCTGGCACAGGTTTCTGAAGGGGAGAGCTAAACTCTTGCAGAAGCCACGTCTCAAATTCTTGATTTTGTGCACTGCTTTGCTCCAATATAATGTACACCCCTTTGTTATTTTGCTTTCCTATGTAATGAAATTGTGTCAAATATCCAATAGCAAAACTTTCACACCTCCTCTAGCACAAGGGAGATAAGAACGCATTCTTACACTTTCATAATGTCTCTTACTTGCATCAATGGAGGATGAAGATTGTGTGTCTCTGTACATAGAAACCTCTGACTTTCCTATGGTTGGAAGATTGCCTACTTCACAAAAGAAAGTATTTGTTCCACAAACATTGGCCTTTGGCCCTGCCCACCACTGGTTGGTGACCCCCCCCCCCCAAGGCTGTCATGAAGAAATACATCATGCAGGCTGAAAAAAGGTTCTCCATCTCTGCTAAGTCTCATTGACCAACAGATCTTCAATGGACAAGCTCATCTTCATTTCTTTTTGTTTTATTTTTTTCCGTGATTCATTACAATTCAGTAAAATAACTCTGAAAACAAATTATTCTGAAAAACCAAATATAGAGAAGAACATGGAAAGGAAGGTCTCCCATGGTGCTGAATAACAGGAGGGGGTTCATTAGAGGAGGATCTTCACTGCCAGAAGCCCCAACAGGGCCAGAAGGGGAAATCTTGATGACGGAGGTGCCTTATTGGCTGGTTTGCATTGAACATTTAGTGTTTCAGAAGCAGTAACATGGAAGGTCGTTCTCATCATTTCTTGCACAACTGCACAGTAAGACTTGGTAGTGCAACCTTTCACGATGATTTCATCCACCCCTGGAGATGGAAAGCAGAGACTACAGTTTAAACCCACAAACCAGGAAAAGGGAAAGTTCTCAAAATTAGGAATTCATTTAGTTCATTTCTCACAATGGGCCAGGCTAACCTGATGATCCTGAACGTTTTATTATTATTAGAACACATGGCAGTATAAAAACCCAAGAATTAAACACAAACTTGTAACAGATAAAAAACATAGAGGTGGACTGGCACTACCTGACCTAAATTTATATTACGACATTGTCTGTTTAAATTGGTTAAAAGAGTGGATTGTATTAAAATTTGTTAGATCTAGAATTTGTTAGATCTAGAAGGATTTAACAATTGTTATGGTTGGCATGGGTATTTAGCTTATGAAAAAGGGAAAGTACACAGGGGATTTATGAACCATGTCATTAGGAAATCATTATATAAAACATGGACAAAATATAAGGATATTCTAGAACCAAAAATATCATGGTGAGCATCACCTCTAGAAGCAATTACAATAAAAAAAGAAAAGCATGGAATTAGAATGGGCCACATATAAAGATTATATATGATTAAGGAAAAAGATAATAAATTGGTAATTAAAGATTATGAGGAAATTAAACAACACCTTACGGGTTGGATCCAATACCATCAATTGCATGAAGTATCAGGACAGATAAGAAAAAAGGTTTGCGTGGACAGGCGGAGTCCCCAGATCCCGCCCCCCCCGTCATGTGGAATAACGACTCAAGACAACGTGCTATGGGATTAAATTGGCCACAACTTTATTAAATTTCAAATGTGGGTAGACCTTGGCTCAGGCATTGGGCGTTCTCCCTCCCTAGTCCCCAGCCGGGGACCTAGGGAGCATCAGGGTTATCCAGTGTGGGGGGGGAGATGGGCCGGCTCTGGAGAACATATGTTCAAGCAGAGATAGCCGCCCCCGTTACGCCGCCGCCGCAGGGGAGAGCAATGACGACCTTTCGGCGTACGGCCAAAGCCTCCCTTCAAAAACCCCTTTAACGGGGAACCCTGGTATCGCCGCCGCAAAGAGGAAGATGGACTAAAGGATTCCGCCCAAGGCCTGATACCGCCAAAGTTGTGACATTTTGCTACGGGAAAGGCGAAACCTGCCAATGCAGGGAAATTCCTTTCTGGCCCTTTAACAGCGACCTTAACGTAGCAGCGCCCGCATACCTGTGAAGAAAATTAACCTGCAAAACCTGTGAAGAAAAGTTAACCTGTAAAATAAGACATTAACTGAGGGTGGGTAGGGTGGGAGAAGCTCTGGAGCCAAGTGAGGATTCCCAGGTAAGATCCTCCCTCTATTGTGTGGGCAGGTAATCCCTCCCCTACCTGCCTGGTCTCCTTGGCAACACTTCCCCCAGGTGGGATTGGACAACTGACTGAGGTAGGCGGAGACCTCCAGGTATCCCACCTGGGGGAGGCAAAGCCAAGCCTATGCTGTTGGGGCTGCTCCAGATCTAGGGGCTGCACGCGTCCACGCAAAGGGCGCCCCCCATTTTAAGTGGGGAGCGGTCATTCTCAAGCAAACCTTCATTATTAGAAAAAGTGTTACAAAACAAAAACTAAGGTAAAATCAAAAATGTATGATACATTATTGGAGTGGGAGGTCAAAGATGAACAGGTCAAGGAGCTAATGATCAAGTGGGCTTTAGATATTGGGAAAACCATTAACAGCATGGGAAGAACTATGGAGAAAGAACTGGAAATTTACAGCCTGTGAAGTATTGAGGGAAAATCTAATCAAGATGTTTTATAGATGGTACTTAACAACTACCAAAGTAGCTAAAATGTGTAAGACAAAAGCAAATCTGTGCTGGAGGTGTGGTAGAACATAGGGGACACTTATACATGTTTGGTGGACCTGTGAAAAAATCAAAAGCTTCTGGAACATAGTATATGACGAGCTTAAAAAAATGTTTAAGTATAACTTTATGAAAAATGCAGAAGCTTTTCTACTAGGGATAACGGACACAGGTATAGCAAGAGAAGATCAGAAAATATTCCTCTATGCCACAGGAGCGGCAAGGATCCTAATTGCTAAAAACTGGAAAAAAGAAACTGTGCCAACAAAAAAGGAATGGCAAGACAAACTGTTAGAGTATATTGAACTTGCTAGATTAACAGAGGCAATTAGAGATCACACTAGACAAGAATTTCTAAAAGCATGGGAGAAATGCAGAGAATACTTCACGAAACAGTACCCTAAAATACATACCTGGACTTGTTTCGATTAATGTCTGTAGGAGACTTTGTGGATATTTAAGTTATAATTAGAAAAATCTTAATAAATATTTATAAAGGAAACAGCTTATAAGAAGTAATTAAGGAGGCCAGATACAGGATAAAGGAAGTCTTTTATTTGGTTGTTTGTATTGTTGTATTGTTGTATGTTATGCTTATTGTATGTGATGTTCATGTTTAATGAGGGTAGATTTCTGTATTGGGGGGGTGGGGGTGTATGTTATGTTGTAAATAAAATTTCCAATAACAACTAAAAAAAATAAAAATAAAAATAGAACACATCTCACAGACAGACTTTATGCATTTCTCTGGACTTTGAATGGCATTTGCAACACATGCAAACTGTCTTCTTGCTGGTGAGTTCATTGAAAAGCATGCAATGTTTCCAAGCGGATTCTACTCAGAGTAGACCCAATGAAATTAACAGAACTAAGTTAGCCGTGCCCATTCGTTTCAATGGCTCTACGCTGTGGTTGATACAGTGGTACCTCGGGTTAGTTCTTAACCTGAAACCGTTCTTAACCTTCCGCTGCCGCCGCGAAGCTGGCACACGATTTCCATTCTCATCCTGGGGCAAAGTTTGCAACCTGGAGCAACTACGTTGGGGTTAGTGGAGTTTGTAACCCAAAGTGTTTGTAACCCAAGGTACCACTGTATTGGCTACAACCCTGAAGAGTTACATAAAATGTGCACATTTCAGGTAAAAAGTAAACACAAAATTGGTTTTAAAAATGCAAGCAGATGAACAGAGCAGCATGGAACAGACCCCTGTGACTGATTGCTAGCAAGACCAAAATGGGACAGGACTTGCTGCTCAGCCAATCCCTGCTCATAATCAGCAATATCAACATAGCAGATATTATCAGAATTACCAGATTTGATGGTAGCATCCAGACAGTGGTCCTCATCTCCTGTACATTCTACCTCCTTTGTAGAGCACGGGAAATTTTGAGTAAAGCAGGCTGGACATTTTTTCCCATTGGCTTTACTCCTGATTGGTGGCACTATTGGGGAAAAAAAAGGCAGAGACACTGTCAGAAAAGGAAATATACTGGGACCATTCTCCAGCCCAAGGACCATGTTCTCACGAAGCAATTAAATGTACAAATTGTCATCTCATCTGTCCTCCCAGTTGAACGACGTGGCCCAGGGAGAGAGGGAAAAATAGTGGAAGTGAACAGCTGGCTTCGCAAATGGTGTAAACAGGAACGGTTTGGATTCTTAGATCACGGACTGCAGTTTCCTGAAGATGGACTTCTGGCAAGCGATGGGCTGCACCTCACAACGGTTGGGAGGAATGTTTTTGCCAAAAATCTCAGAAACCTCATCAGGAGGGCTTTAAACTGACTAATGTGGGGGAGACAGTGTTCCTGAAGGTAGGAGTCTATCAATTGATGAAGATGATCATCCAAATGTCATAGACCAAATGGAGCAAACAGCACGCAGACCTAGTGGTGGGAGGAAAAAATCCTTAAATAAGAGACACAGGGGAATGATTAATGGATTTCAATGTCTGTACACTAATGCGCAAAGCATGGGAAATAAACAAGATGAGCTTGAGCTCTTGGTACAGCAAACTAAATATGACATAATAGGCATCACTGAAACCTGGTGGGTTAAGTCCCATGACTGGAATGTAATAATGGAGGGATACAATCTGTTTCAGAGAAACAGACCAGACAAGAAAGGAGGAGGAGTGGCGTTATATGTCAGGGATGTGTATACCTGTGAAGAGATCCAAGATTTAGAACCTCAAAGCCAAAGTGAGAGCATTTGGCTCAAAATTAAGGGAGAGAAGAATAACAGTGACCTCATTGTGGGAGTTTACTATAGATCCCCAAGCCAAACGGAGGACATAGATGATGCCTTCCTGGAACAGATGGTCAAGCATGCAAAAGGAAGGGAGACAGTAGTAATGGGGGACTTCAATTACCCAGATATTTGTTGGATGTCAAACTCAGCCAAGAGCATAAGGTCAAACAGATTCCTCACTGGCCTTGCAGACAACTTCGTTGTCCAGAAAGTGGGAGAAGCAACAAGAGGAACAGCCATTTTAGATCTGGTCCTAACCAATGTTGATGACCTGGTTAGTGGGGTAGAAGTGGAAGGATCATTAGGCGCGAGTGATCATGCTCTTCTGAAGTTTACTATACAGCGGAAAGGAGAAGCCAAGCATACTAGGACTCAATTTCTTGACTTTAAGAAAGCCGACTTCATAAAACTTAGGGAAGTGCTGGGTGAGATCCCATGGACAGTAATACTAAAAGGAAAGGGAGTTCATGATGGCTGGGAGTTTGTTAAGAGGGAGATAGTAAAAGCACAACTTCAGGCAATACCAATGAGACGGAAACATGGAAGGTGCCTAAAGAAGCCAGGGTGGCTGTCTAAAGAACTTTTAACTGAGTTAAGATTAAAAAAGGATGTGTACAAAAAATGGAAAAGGGGGGAAACCACCAAAGAGGAATTCAAACAAATAGCCAGCACGTGTAGACACAAAGTCAGAAAAGCTAAAGCACAGAATGAACTCAGGCTTGCTAGAGAGGTTAAAAGCAACAAAAAAGGCTTTTATGGGTATGTTCGTAGCAAAAGGAAGAACAAAGAAACCGTGGGGTCACTCAGAAGAGAAGATGGTGAAATGCAAACAGGGGACACAGAAAGGGCTGAACTCCTCAATGCCTTCTTTGCCTCAGTCTTCTCCGATAAAGAAAACAATGCCCGACCTGAAGAATTTGGAGCAAATGATTCAGCAGAGGAAACACAGCCCAGAATAACTAAGGAGATAGTACAAGAATACTTGGCTAGTTTAGATGTATTCAAGTCTCCAGGGCCAGATGAACTGCATCCAAGAGTATTAAAAGAACTGGCAGATGTGATCTCAGAACCACTGGCAGTCATCTTTGAGAATTCCTGGAGAACAGGCGAAGTCCCGGCAGACTGGAGGAGGGCAAATGTTGTCCCTATTTTCAAAAAGGGGAAAAGAGAGGACCCAAATAATTACCGCCCAGTCAGTCTGACATCAATACCAGGGAAGATTCTGGAGCAGATCATTAAGCAAACAGTTTGTGAGCACCTAGAAAGGAATACTGTGATCACCAATAGTCAGCATGGATTTCTGAAAAATAAGTCGTGTCAGACTAACCTGATCTCGTTTTTTGACAGAATTACAAGCCTGGTAGATGAAGGGAACGCAGTGGATGTAGCCTACCTTGATTTCAGCAAGGCATTTGACAAGGTGCCCCATGATATTCTTGTAAAGAAGCTGGTAAAATGCGGACTTGACTATGCTACCACTCAGTGGATTTGTAACTGGCTGACTGACCGAACCCAAAGAGTGCTCATCAATGGTTCCTCTTCATCCTGGAGAAGAGTGACTAGTGGGGTGCCACAGGGTTCTGTCTTGGGCCCAGTCTTATTCAACATCTTTATCAACGACTTGGATGATGGACTCAAGGGCATCCTGATCAAATTTGCAGATGACACCAAACTTGGAGGGGTGGCTAACACCCCAGAGGACAGGATCACACTTCAAAATGACCTTGACAGATTAGAGACCTGGGCCAAAACAAACAAGATGAATTTTAATAGGGAGAAATGTAAAGTATTGCACTTGGGCAAAAAAAATGAGAGGCACAAATACAAGATGGGTGACACCTGGCTTGAGAGCAGTACATGTGAAAAGGATCTAGGAGTCTTGGTTGACCACAAACTTGACATGAGCCAACAGTGTGACGCGGCAGCTAAAAAAGCCAATGCAATTCTGGGCTGCATCAATAGGAGTATTGCATCTAGATCAAGGGAAGTAATAGTGCCACTGTATTCTGCTCTGGTCAGACCTCACCTGGAGTACTGTGTCCAGTTCTGGGCACCACAGTTCAAGAAGGACACTGACAAACTGGAACGTGTCCAGAGGAGGGCAACCAAAATGGTCAAAGGCCTGGAAACGATGCCTTATGAAGAACGGCTAAGGGAGCTGGGCATGTTTAGCCTGGAGAAGAGGAGGTTAAGGGGTGATATGATAGCCATGTTCAAATATATAAAAGGATGTCACACAGAGGAGGGAGAAAGGTTGTTTTCTGCTGCTCCAGAGAAGCGGACTCGGAGCAATGGATCCAAACTGCAGGAAAGAAGATTCCACCTAAACATTAGGAAGAACTTCCTGACAGTAAGAGCTGTTCGACAGTGGAATTTGCTGCCAAGGAGTGTGGTGGAGTCTCCTTCTTTGGAGGTCTTTAAGCAGAGGCTTGACAACCATATGTCAGGAGTGCTCTGATGGTGTTTCCTGCTTGGCAGGGGGTTGGACTCGATGGCCCTTGTGGTCTCTTCCAACTCTATGATTCTGTGATTCTGTGTCCAGAGCAGGGCAACCAAAATGGTCAAAGGCCTGGAAACGATGCCTTATGAGGAACGGCTAAGGGAGCTGGGCATGTTTAGCCTGGAGAAGAGGAGGTTAAGGGGTGATATGATAGCCATGTTCAAATATATAAAAGGATGTGACATAGAGGAGGGAGAAAGGTTGTTTTCTGCTGCTCCAGAGAAGCGGACACGGAGCAATGGTTCCAAACTACAAGAAAGAAGATTCCACCTAAACATTAGGAAGAACTTCCTGACAGTAAGAGCTGTTCGACAGTGGAATTTGCTGCCAAGGAGTGTGGTGGAGTCTCCTTCTTTGGAGGTCTTTAAGCAGAGGCTTGACAACCATATGTCAGGAGTGCTCTGATGGTGTTTCCTGCTTGGCAGGGGGTTGGACTCGATGGCCCTTGTGGTCTCTTCCAACTCTATGATTCTATGATTCTATGTGGGGTGCACATGCCAGTCGTAGATGGGGCCTGAAGCAGAAGTGTGTGGAGCAATGAATGCTAAGCCTTACTTTCATACAGTAGGCTAGTTTCTTTATCTTGGCAAGTGAGAGATGTCATCACAATTCACATTCTGACTAGGCAAAAACATTCAATGAGGTTTGGGCCTCTCCTTTGGAGGTTTTCAAGCAGAGGTTGGATGGCCATCTCTTGTGGATGGTCGGTTCAAATGGGGACAGGTGGTCCTTGAGGTATTGGGAAACATTTTTATGTTCCTATGTTCACACACACACACACACACACACACACACACACACACCATGGCACAACCTGGCCTCTGGAACACAGAGCAGGAAAAGAGGATGGGAGCAAAACTATACCTACCTTGAGGAGAAACAGATGCACAGTCATTCCCCTCACAGCAGACAGCCTTTCCTCTGGCAGTAAACATCTTGCCCAAATTCAGATAAAATGGTTCAAGTCCGCAGATGCCAGGCGATAGACAGCCTTTCATTATTTCTTGGTTTGGTCCATCAGCTGCAGAGAAGGAATAATAATAATAATAATAATAATAATAATAATAATAATAATAGTAATAATAATAGTAATAGTAGTAATAGTAATAATAATAATAATAATAAAGCAGAGATTAGAGGGTGAAGCAAGGCAGGTGGAAGGAGGCCTTGCCTGACTAAGTCTCTCCCCTCACAGTTCTTCTTCCAGGACCAGCTCCCTTGTGAGGACTCCTAGATAAGCATTTAGGGCAGTGTCCTACAACACACTGTCCCCCTGGTGTTGCTGGGCTACAGCTCCCATCAGCCCTCGCCAGCACAGTGAAGGGCCAGGGATGATGGGAACTGTAGTCCAGCAACATATGGAGGGACGCCAGCCCTTGAACACAGTGCCAAGGTACCTCAGGCTGCAGAGGGCTGGAAAAGTGAGCTCTCTGCTTGAAAACTTAGAGGCCATGTTCTCCAGATGTTTTTGAGAATGCAATCCCCACCAGCCACAACCACAGCCACAGTCGGCACTGCCAATGGTGAGGGGTGATGGGAGTTGTAATCCAAAGCATTCAAAGGCCCCTAGCTTTGGGTGGGCTGCATTTAGAGAGCTGCTAGCAATCTAAGCAGTCACCGCTGCAGGTGAATGAATGAATGAATGAATGGCCTGGTTCCAACGAGGGCATCTTGCTATACCTTTTTGCAAACCTATGGCCCATGGCCGGGCCTGAATTTGGTGGAGATCCTTCTCACTCACCTACTGTGACTTCAACAACAGCAACAGCACATCTGTCTTCAGCAGCACTGCAGTTCACCATCGTGCCTGTACAGTTCAAGCCTGGCCCTGTGCAGGTTTCGCACTCCAAGGAGTCACCTGCAGGAGAGAAGATGCAAGGTTTCCTAAGCAGGGTCCATGTGCACACATCATTCTACGTTATCATCTGCAAAAGGGGCCAGGATCCCACAAATGTGTGTCAAGCAGTGGTGGAGCTTCATGCTCCAGGACCATGGGGTGGAGAGCAGGCGGGGGAGGGGCTGGCATGCGTCCTAGGGGCATGACATGCCATCCGCAGGGATGTGACATGCTGCCAGCAGGCGCGTGGCATGCATCCTGGGGGCATGGTGTGGCACGTAGCGTGGGCAGGGGGGCACCCCACCAGGCTCGCGCTGCCGGGGGCGGTGCACTCCCCCTGCAGTCCTCTTCCTCCGCCAGTGGTGTCAAGTGCAACGCTGTTCCTGCTCTGTGTAATGCGACACTCACCAGCTTGAAGGTGATACAGTGGTACCTTGGGTTAAGTACTTAATTCGTTCTGGAGGTCCGTTCTTAACCTGAAACTGTTCTTAACCTGGAGCACCACTTTAACTAATGGGGCCTCCTGCTGCTGCAGCGCCACCAGAGCCCGATTTCTGTTCTTATCCTGAAGCAAAGTTCTTAACCTGAAGCACTATTTCTGGGTTAGCGGAGTGTGTAACCTGAAGCCTATGTAACCCGAGGTACCACTGTATATTGGTTTCCACCCCGGTCAGCCCTTCCAGATTTCCCAGCTTGGATCTCCTTTACTCCCAACCATCCCACTGCAACACACACCGGCCCTAGAAGATTACGACTGCTTACCTGGGATTAGAAGCACAGAGAAGAGAAGAAGTCCCAAGAGAGCCGGCATAGCGCTGGGGAAGAAATGACATGTGGAAATGAGTGCAAAAGTTTTTTTCAGCCTGGTGTGAATTTTGAAGGAGAGCTGCATTTTTATTCCTATCACTTCAGGGAATATAAATTAGGTAAACTGGTCTCTAAACACGAACTGAGTAGAATTTCACCCCTGTTGTTGCAAACTGTAGATACAAATCTCCTGGCCAATTAATCCTTTGAGAAGTTCATGGGATCAAGTATACATATTGGAGGTTGGGTGTGTGTGTAGGGGTGGAAAACTAAATTATCCCCCCCCCCCATTTCAACAAATAATTTTTAAAAATAAATAAATCCCAAACTTAATAAGCAACCAATTTAAGGAGCCAAATCCATCCAGGGAGGCTGTAAGGCTCACCTCATATTTTATCAGAATCCTGCTGTCATGTGGAGGTGCTCAGTGTATGTGCCAGTGGAGATCATAGCAGTCAGGTGCGCTGCCATTTTCTTCTCAGTTCCATCCGAGAGCGGTGTGTATATGTGTGTTGCACGCGTGTGCACATGCACACACACACACACACACTCCTAATAACTAGAGGCTGGAATGACTAAACCAAGTGAGATCAACCTTATCTCCTTTTTAGATAGTGTTACTCATGTGGTAGATCACGGGAACACCTTGATTTCAGCAAAGTATTGGGTAACTGTGGTATGCTAAAGTTTTCCTAGCAATGCTCAGCTCCCTTAACAAGCTATAGTTGCCAGCATTCTATGGGAGAAGTGTGCTTTACATGTGTGGTTGTGAGCTTACTCCCAAGTATGTATGGCAATGAGCATAGTCCAGCAAAAATTTCCTGACCGGCTTCTCTGTCTTCTACAGACAGACTGAGTGTCCCCTCATTTTGATGGTAGCAGCAACAGAAGGGGACTTTTCAATGGTGGCCCCCTTTCACTTCCAAAGGGCATGGCACCTACCCTCCTATTCTTCCAGGGCTGTAACATTTAATGTTGTTTTAACACCATTTGATTTTAATCTGTTTATAGCTATGTATTAGTTTTAGCTTTGTTTAGTTTTTATATATCACCCTAGATTCCTCTTTCAGTGGCACAGGAAAGAAACATCTTTTCTTAAATAAAATAAATAGCAACCTAACCATGAGCGGTAACCCCTCTTCCAGAACATTGCCATTTCTCAGAAATACAAACTGGTATTATTTCTAGATTTAGGCCACATTCACACCATCCATTCGAAGCCCTCTGATACCACTTTAAACAGTTGCAGCTTCACCCAAGGAATTCTGGGAGCTGTTGTTGTTTGTTAATGGTGCTGGGAGTTTTTAGGAGTGCCTCTGTTGCCCTCCAAGAGCGACACATCTCAGAGTTCTCTATGAAGGCAGACTGATTCTTAACCATTCTGAAAACTGAAGCTCTAGTTGGGTATCCCAACAACTCTTGGCACCCTTAACAAACCACACTTTCCAGAATTGTTTGGTGGCACCCATGACTATTTAAAGTGGCATTGAGAGTGCTTTGAACAGATGGTGCAAATGTGATCTAAGAGTCTGCCAAGCCTAGAGCTCCAAAACGGATGTAGTATGTGACTTACCACAAGTTGTGAAGGACTGCAGGGCAGGTGCTCCTCAATCAGGATGTCTTCTTCTGGCTGCTAAAGGTCACTTATGGCACATCTATTCCGGAATACCTTACCTTATGTAGGAGCCAAAGGCTTTGGAATGACACACAAGAAATATTTGCATTTCATGCTATATATGATAGCACCAATTTTATGTTCCCCACGATTGCTCCACCCATTCACCACTCAAGGTTTTTAAATATACATACATCCATAAAAATATGGTAGAACAAAGTTCAATTGGGTCAAACAGCTTTTTTTTAAAATCCCCATAAAAATGAAGTGCAACATAGCATAAGGATCAAGCATAGAACAATGAAATAAAATGAGACAATGGTGTGGGAGGGAACCAAGGTACAAAAACCAGATGTCATCAAGGTAGAAAGACACACCTTATTCTGGGTATATCACTTCCGGGTTCGTGTGAAGATTAAGATAGATGAATCTGTACATTTCTGCTTCTGATTCTCATTTTTTGCCCATATCCCCATAACGAAGAACCAAGAAACATTGCATTGGATGGAATACTTATATTCATTATATAGCAAAGGAAAAGAGCTGCAACAAATTGAACTGCTTTGTGAGTTTAAGGGCTGGTGGAATTTGGATCAGCTGGTGGGAGGCGAGAGAAAGTACAGTGGACGCTCGGGTTGCGAACATGATCTGTGCGGGATGCATGTTCACAACCCACAGAGGCGCGTCTGCACACATACGGGTTGCAATTGGGCATTTCTGCACATGCGCGACTGCCGAAACCTGGAAGTAATCTGTTCCAGTACTTCTGAGTATTGGTGGGTCCGTAACCTGAAAAAACGCAACCTGAAGCATCTGTATGACTGTACCTCTTCACACAGCACAGTGTTAAATGATGGGTATCGCTTCCACAGGACGCAATGATCTCCACCAGCTTGTATGGCTTTAAAAGAGGAATGGGCAAATTCATGGAAGAGGAGGCCACCAATGGCTACATGTCATGATGGCTATATTCTGCCCTGATGATCGGAGGCAGTAATACTTCTTAAGATCAGTTATTAGAAGACACAGGAGAGGGAGAGAGCTCTGATGCCTGAATCCTTCTTGCAGGTTTCTGAGCTAGATGGGCCATTGAGCTAATCCAGCAGGACGCGTTTCATGTCCTGAGGTTCTCAAGCTGTGTGAATGTGTACATGTGCCCACATATTCGTAAAACAACGCCCCTATAAACTCTGCCTTTCATTTCCAGGCAGTCTTGAGGGCCAAATGCTGGCTTCCAGGCCTCATTCCTGGGTCCTCAGGACTCTCCTTAGGTTAGGCAATAAACCCAGCCGAGACCATGGTCCTCTCCACAGGCCACTCCTCTCACTGGTTCTCCTTCTCGTCCTCTTCAGGTGGTTGCGCCTGCCAATAGTGCATCCTTTAACTGTAATAATGTCTCTTGTTTCCATCACTGGAGAATGAAGAGGGCATGTCTCTTGAAGTGCTATTTTTCTAGAAAAAGAGGTGAAGGAACACCATAAATATTTCCCTCGTTCTCTTGCAATGGCAATGGCACCCACCTAAGAGATGCCGGAATTGAGATCTGGTGAGTTCCAGCTGAAAAAAAGCCCTGCCAGCAACCCTGTGTAGTAGGTTCATCTGAGAGTGAGTGAGTGAGTGAGTGGCCCAAGGTCTCCTGTGGCTGAGTGGGGATCTGGTTTGTTGTCTCCCTGCTTGCTGCAGAACTACAGCATTCCTTGCATTTCAGGGGGCTGGACTAGATAAACCTTAGGGTCCCTTCCAACGCCACAATTCTATGATGCTAAGTTTTGTGGGTCTTTAAAAGGCTGGCCGTTGCACAAACTCCATTGGGCTGCTGTTGTGAATAAGGCGTTAAACTTTTTAACTAACTCCTTTTGAGGTTCTAAATAAATGTTTGTGTTAGGCTTTGAAGCACTGCAAGGGTGTGAGTGTTATTCATTAGAAGTCCATGGGATTTAAATTCCCACTTTTAACAGTTTAAGAGGGTTGCAGATTCCTGTGCGTGCTCTCACCAACTGGACTGGGGCAGCATATGTGTAAGGTTTCAGGCCTGAGCACACTTGGATGAGCTTACAGTTTAAACCATGCACAGTTTGATCCATGCGTGTTTGCTGAAAAATCTGTCCCACTGAGTGTTAGGAAAACATTCTTTAAGAAACAGATAAAAGTTCCTAGAAGCTTTAAAGAGGGTTCCAGAATTTTTCTTTAGTGTGTAGGAGTGACTTGATTGGTGTCAGCTGGAGTTGCAAATAAAGGGAGGAAGTTGCAATTTCTGCACAAGTAAAGCGCACAAATACGCTGTCCGCATACACTGTGACAACAAAGTTGGAAGTAAGACAATGTGTGCTGCTGATACTGTGAGTTTTGCTGTGTCAGGATTGTTAATTACTGGACTGAGATTATACCATGCTGGAGAGATAAAGAAGGAATGTAAATAGCTTGTATATAATAGTAACAAAAATGCTCGTGCAACCAGTTAAGCAATAAAGCTCTTGACTCCGAATTTTAGTATGACTCCTTTTCTTGTCCTCTGCCTCCGGGGAAAACTCTGCTACAAACAGTAAGAAGTGGTTTTACCGAGGTGCCACCACACAAGCAGAAAAGCGCAGCAGAAGTGTGTGGGCGGTAACCTGTAACGCTGAGGCAGTTCAGCCAGCCCTCCCCTTTTCCTGTATTCCACCAGCAGTGTGTATATATGGGGCACGGAGGGGAGGGTGTTCCTGATGTCCCTATTTTCATCTGAGAAATCTTGGCAGCCATGAAATGCGTTCCACAGGTTGAAAAAGGTCCCCCGTTTCTGCTCAGGTTGCTTGGCCAACAGATCTTCACGAAAGCATTTCACCGTCATTTCTGCAAAAGAACAAACCGGCTCTTTGTAAGTCAGTAAGTTATCTACGTAGGAATACAAATCCCTCTGGAGAAAAACCAAACCGAAAGTAGAGACGGACATGGAAAGGAAAGTTGTCCTCAGTGCCGAGTCACAGGAAGGAGTTCATTACAAGAGGATCTTCACCAGCAGAAGCCATGACAAGGCCAGAAGAGGAAATCTCAGTGATGGAGGTGCCTTACTGGCTGGCTCACATTTACCATCTAGAGTTGCAAAAGCAACTGCCCTCAAGGTATTCTTAAAATTTCGTGGCAAAGCATTTAGTTGTATAATATCGCAGTAAGTCTTGGTAGTGCAACCTTTCATGGTGATTCCAAACCCTCCTGCAGATGAAAAGGAAAGATGGGAGGTCAGGGGGGGGGGCACTATTCCCAGTATTCCCCAATGCAAGTTTGATTTGTCTCCCACCATGGTCAAACGGGCTAACAAAATAAATAAATAAAAAAAATAAAGATAAAAGCAAAATAAATAAATAAATAAAACTTTCAAAAATGTCCCACATTGTGATATATGAGGTGCATGTGGAGCCATGTCTGTTGATTTCAATGAATATACTATGAGTAAGACTACTCTTGGATATAACCCATTGATGGGGATGTTCCTATGGATTGAAACAGTATAGGACAAAGAATGTTCTTCTTCCAGGCGCCACTCATGTCAACCTCAAGTGTAGCCATTTTTCTGGCATAGATTTAGGGTGAAAATGTATTTGACTTGGCAAAGGACAGTCCTCTATTTGAAGGTCTATCAGAAGCTCTAAGAGACAAGCTCTGTTAATGGGCCTGTCTGGTCTCCAAAGCTCCTGATGAAGTATTGCTCCAGATATTGTGGGATAATAATATTATTATTATATTATATAATCAGCATCATCTTTAAAAGAAAGAGAAAAAAACACGTTTGGAGGGTGGCAACAAGAAAACAGTTCTTTTCTGTGGTGGTTCCTTGACTGTGGAATGCTCTCTCCAGTTAGGCTCACCTGCCACCATCACTACATGTATTAGGGTGGCAGGCAAAAACATTATTCAGTGGTGCCCCGCAAGACGAACGCCTCGCAAGACGGAAAACCCGCTAGACGAAAGGGTTTTCCGTTTTGGGGGCACTTCGCTAAACAAATTTCTCTATGGGGTTGCTTTGCAAGACGAAAAAATCTTGCAAGTTCCCGCGGGTTTTTTTCCCACTCCCCCCCTTTTCCTAAGCTGCTAAGCCACTTAACAGCTGATCTGCTGATAAGCCGCTTAACAGCTGATCCCTAAAAGCCGCTAGACCGCTAACAGCGCTAATCCGCTAAGCTGTCAATGGGCTTGCTTCGCAAGACGAAAAAACTGCTAGACGAAGAGAATCGCGGAACGGATTCTTTTCGTCTTGCGAGGCACCACTGTTCTTTTCTAGGCCTTTGGTCATTAAATAGTCTATGGCCTGCTAAAGCTTGGGCGGGTTGTTGTTGTTGTTGTTGTTGTTGTTGTTGTTTTTATTTATTTATTTATTTATTTATTTATTTTCAATGCAGGATCATAACAAAAATTACAAACATTGAATCCAAAATAATACTATACAAACAAACAAAACGGAACATACAAAAAAAAAAGCAGAAAAAGGCAAAAAAAGCAAAGGAAACAAAACAAAACTAAACAAAACACATCTACAGAAAAAAACCATATCATTATGTACATTTACACATATTGACTTCCTTCCTTTGTTCTAAGACCTCAAAAAAAAAAAAATTACTGTTACTGTATTGTTGTGTCTGGTTAGATTACTTCCACCTTTGTACTTTTTATTTATTTATTCATTTACTCAATTTTTTCCCCTTTAACCCTGTAAAGCATCATTCATTACATACCAATATACTTACTCCAGAACGATGTTTTTTCATATACTCTTTAGCACAACCCCATTCTTTTAATAATTTCTGGTCCGATTGTCCCCTTATGAATGCTGTGAGTCTTGCCAGATTTATGTATTCACAAAATTTAATTTGCCAATCTTTCATGGAATTTTTGATGGAATTTTTCTCCCTTTCCGATTTTTTGCTATAAGCATCCTGGCAGCTGTTGTTGCATAAAGGAATACTTTCCTTTGATTTTGGGGAATATCATTTGTAATTAAACCTAAAAGGAATGCCTCTGGTTTTTTACTGAAAGATATTTTAAACATCTTTTTGAGTTCTTCGTAAATTTTGTTCCAGAATTGTTTAATAGGTCGGCATTCCCACCACATGTGAAACATTGTTCCTATTTCTTTTTTACATCTCCAACAGGTATTCGATTTTAATTTGTAAATTTTAGCCAATTTTACCGGAGTTAAGTACCATTGGTACACCATTTTCATAAAAATTTCTCTTGTTGTATAACATGCCGTGAACTTAGTATCATATGTCCATAATTTCTCCCATTGTTCCAGCCGAATCACATATCCTATATCACATGCCCATTTAATCATAACTTCTTTTACTTCTTCATCCTTTAATTCCCATTCTAATAATAAATTATACATTTTGGATATATTCTTTTTTGAGTTTTGTAATAATAGTTTTTGTAACAGGCATGGGGGCCTGTTGTTGTTGTTACAGTCATACCTTGGAAGTCAAATGGAGTCTGTTCGACTTCCAAAATGTTCAGAAACCAAAGCGCAGCTTCTGATTGGCTGCAGGAGCCAATTGGGAGCCGCAGAAGCTGCGCCAGACTTTCGGCTTCTGAAAATCATTTGAAAACAGGAACACTCACTTCCGCTTTTCAATCGTCTGGGAGCCGATTTGTTCGGGAGCCAAGGAGTTCGGGATTCAAGGTATGACTGTCTTATTATTATGCTGCCTCTTACTATGTCTTTTGTTATATCTGAAGTTCCCGAACTTGCTTTTCAATTCAAATGCATCTCCAGACTGATTGTGCACTTTTCTGGTTTGGTAAAGTGTTTTAAATGGGGTAAAAAAACATGCAGAAAAGGTGCTTACAAAATAAGCTTCTGACAGATGAATTCATTGGAAAGCATGGGTGTCTCCAACTAAAATTGGCTCAGAGCACACCCACTGAAATTAACAGACCCAAGTTAGCCCTGCCCATTAATTTCAACTGGTCAACGCTATGATTAACATCAGCTAAAACCCAGCATACATTACCTAAAAAGTGCACATTTCAAATAAAAAGTGAACCCAAAATGCATTAAAAAACACAAACAACTGGATAGAACAGGGTGGAATTAGACCTTTATGACGGCAGGCCAGCAAGACCATAATGCAACAGAATTTGCCAGAAGAGCATAACAAATCAGAATTACCAGTTTTGATGCTAGCATCCAGACAGTGGTCCTCTATTCCTCTACATTTTGTCACCTTTGTAGGGCACGTAGGAGACAGCGAATAGCAGGCTGGGCATGTTTTCCCATTGACCTTTTTCATCATTGGAGGCACTGAAATAAAGCAAATAGGCAGTGTATTCCTCTCTATCCTCCATCCAGGCAAGCTAAGAGACATTATCACAATTTAAGGACCACAGATCTCGGCAACCAAAAACATTCAAGGAGATTGTGGAGTAGGACTGCTGTTGGGTGTGGCCTGGAGAGACGGGGGAAGGCCGAGGAGGGAGTGTGATCTAGGCTAGTGTACTTCAACCTTGGGTTCCCAGATGTTGTGGGACCAGAACTCCCATCTTCCCTGACCTTTGGTTGCTCTGATGAGGGATGATGGGAACTGTAGTTCAACAACACCTGAGGACCATAGTCAGAAAACCTTGGTCTAGAGAGAATGCACGGACCAGACAGAGAGGCCCAGAGGGGGCACAATTGGCTCCCAGATTTGATGTTGCCCTCCACTGTGCTGCACAGTGGCAAATGATAAATCCGTGATTCAGGAGCGCCCTGATGAAATCAATGGCACAGCCTGACCTCTGGGGCATAGAAGTGTTATTATAAAGCACCAATGCAGCAGCAAGCAAAGGCTATAGCAGCCAAGTCAGCTGCTTGTGGCTGGAAAGCCAAACAGGATGTTTGTGACTGTTGCCATGGGAACAAAGGGGCAGTCCATTCTGTACTGAGCACCGATGTTAGCTCAGTGTGTGTGTCACATGACCCGTACTGGAAGTACATGGGTGGAGTTTATTTTTAGTGCTGTTGAGTGCAGACATGTTTCTCTGTACTGATGTAAGAGACAGAAATAAAAGATGTAAATAGATTTCTGTCTGCTTCTTTCCCCTCCCTGGGGGACACCAAAGGGGAGAGAGGATGAACGGTGTGTTCCTCTCACACATCTGAGAAGAATCGCCGAGACCTCGGCTGCTTATCAGCAGAGTGGAGCAGCGGGGAGGTCGACAAGGAATATCTGCCGGTGCCTACGCTGTGGCACATTCCTCTGACTCAGGCAGAATTCCAACAAGAATGAGGTGGGGGAATGGAAGAAAAAAACTATACCCACACTGAGCTGAATCAGATGTGCACTCAGCACCCTCGCAGCAGATAGTCACTCCTCTGGAGGTAAACATCTTGCCCAGATTTACATAAAATGGTCCCAAACTGCAGACTAGAGCTGGTGCACAGCCTTTCAGGATCCTCTGATATGATTTTCCAGCTGCAGAGAATGAAAGAATAGCATATGGATTTAGGGCAGCCTTCCACATCATGAGGCCCTCCTGGTTTTGCTGGGCTACAGCTCCCCTCAGACCCAGAGAGCCCAGTGAAGGCTCAGAAATGACAGGAATATCTAGAGGAAGGGACATTGGTCCTTCACCACAGAGTTACGGTATCTCAGACTTCAGGAGATTGGGAAAGAGAGATTTTTTTTGCTTGGGAAGCTAGAGGCTGTGTGCCCCAGATGTTTTTGACTATGACATACCCTCCAACATTTCTCTGATGAAAACAGGGACGTCCTATTCCATAACAACAACAACTTTATTATTTAAATCCTTCCCATCTGACTGGGTTGCCCCAGCCACTCTGGAGGGATTCCAACATCCATAAAAACATAATAAAGCATAAAATAAAACATAAAAAATACCCTCCAACATTTATCCAATGAAAATAGGGACGTCCTAAGAAAAAGCAGGACATTCAGGGATCAAATCAGAAACTGGGACTGTCTCTGGGAAATAGGGACACCTGGAGGGTCTTCAATGAGTTTATGATCCATATCAGCCTATTAGCACCGCCAATAATAATAATTTATTCTATATATGCCACCCATCTGACTGTCACATAAGGCAGCTTCCAACTAATTAAAACACAATTAAGACATCAATATATATATATTGATATGCCTTTTGCAATCCTCTATGCCTGGACTGCATTTGGTGGGGATCCTTCTCACTCACCTATTGTGCTTTCACTAAAAGCGACAAAACAGGTGTCGTCATCAGCGCCGCACTTGGTCATGCTGCCCTTGCAGCTGCTGCCTGCCGCTGTGCACATTTCACACTCCAGTGAGTCACCTGTAGAAGAGAAAATGAAAGGTTTCATAAGCGGTGTCCAGGTGCAGACAAAAGGGGGCAGGAGCTCACAAACGTGGGTCAAGATCAACATGGTTCCTGCCCTATGCAATGCCACACTCACCATCTTGAAGTCAGTATATTGGTTTCCAGCTCAGTCCAGGGCCGCCAAATCCCCCCCCCCAACTAGAAGGGGCCCAGCAATGTGTGACATCATAAGCACATCATGTGCCACTCCACACATCCTGATGCACGCATGACGGAGACAGGGGATGGAGTGGGCAGAGGGCAATCTTCAACCTCCATGTGTTCTGCCCCCACCCGGCATGTGAGTGTTGGTATCAAAAAAAAGGGAGGCCCCTCAGTACTGGGGGGACTCAGCCCCCTACTCACAAATATTGAGGGGGCTGAAGCCCCTTCCACCTCCTATAGTTGGTGCCCCTGCCTCAGGTCAGCGCTTCCAAAATCAACAGCTTAGATCTGGTTTACTCCCAGGTATCCCACTGCAACACACACCAGCCCTAGAAGATTACTACTGCTCACCTGGAGTTAGATGTACAGATAAGAGAAAAAGTCCCAAGACAGCAGGCATGGTTCGTGAGAAGAAATGCGCAGCGGAAGCATGTGCAAAAAGCTTGGTTCCTCGTGAAGCCATTTTTTCAGCCCGCTGTCTGCAAAATTAATAAATCAAAAGCCAGATTGGAAGCATGTATTATTATTTTTTAAAAAATGTCCTGATTTCTCAGTACAGTGAGATGCTAGAATCTGGACACCATAGATACAAACCCTCCTCTCCCGTGAATCTTCTGAGAAATTCATTGGATAACAGAGGGATCTCATCTGGTGATGAGGCAAACACGTATTAGCAAGGTTGGGAAGCTAATTCATCCTCGGCCCAGTATACCTGATCTTCACCCGCATCATTCATCCCGGACACTGAGGTCCAGCTCCAAGGGCCTTCTGACGGTTCACTCACTGCAAGAAGTGAGGTTACAGGGAACCAGGCAGAGGGCCTTCTTGGTAGTGGTGCCCCGCCCTGTGGAATATCCTCCCATCAGATGTCAAGGAAATAAATAACTATCTGGTGTTTAGAAGACATCTGAAGGCAGCCCTGTTTAAGGAAGTTTTTAATGACTGATGTTTTAATGTATTTTTAATCTCTTGTTTGAAGCTGCCCAGAGTGGCTGGGGAAACCAGCAATAAATAATAATAATAATAATAATAATAATAATAATAATAATAATTATCATCATCATCATCATCATCATCATCATCTGCCCTCACAGTTCAATAAAAAGCTTTCTTTGCTCCAAACTTGATTATAAACCAGGAATCAGAAACCTTTTTCAGCTGTGGGCCAGTCCACTGTCCCTCAGACCATGTGGTGGGCTGGACTATATTTTGAAAAAAATACATGAACAAATTTCTATGCCCCACAAATAACCCAGAGATGCATAAATAAAAGGGAACATTCTACTCGTGTAAAAACACGCTGATTCCCGGACAGTCTGCGGGCCGGATTGAGAAGCCGATTGGGCCACATCTGGTCCCCAGGCCTTAGGTTGCCTACCCCTGTTATGAACCAAAGCAAGGAGGGAGGGGTTAAAATTCAAGGCAGAGAGGCTGTAAGGCCCACCTCATGTTTAACCAGGATCCTCCCACCCCCATGTAGAGCTGTGCCGTTCATGTTCCTCAACTTGTATACAAGGTCACTTTGCACATGTGCTGGGTCTGTGGCCAGTGGGGGCCATAACTGTCAGATGCCTTGATCGTGTTGTGGCCTGTGCACCCTGACAATTCCTTCACATATGCTTTCAATGCAGGCATTGGGAATGCATATGTCTCCACATGTTGAATTCCAACCCCCATAGCCCCTGACCCAGATCAGAAACGTGACCCAATGGTACATCCACTCAATGGTACATGAGTACCACCCAATGGTACATGTCACCCCCTTGTGTTAACCCCCTAGAGCTCCCCCTTTTCAAATACCCCGCTGTACCAGACCTCTGCTATGGTTTAAAGCTGCAATTCCTCGCCGTTGCCCTCCATCCCTGCTGGACTCAAACCTCTGCTGTCCTTTAAAACCCTCACTTTCCCACTGTCCGTATGCTTCGCTTCTCACTCGCATGCTATGGCTACTGCTGCTGTTCAACGCGTCTTCTCTTCTGCTCCCCTGGCCCACCCTGACTTCATCCAAATCCGCGATTGTGATGCAGCACTGCAAATCCTCCAATGGGGGCTGCGTGATAACAGCCTTCATTTTTTATGTACATAGGAAGTTTCACTGAACTTGGAGGAGTGAAGAGAGTTTCTTGCTTCTTGCTGGGTATCAGAGGGCAGGTTGCCTGGGCTAATGGTGTGGTTCACACAGCTGGCTTTGTATTTTGACTATTTTCTCCTACGTGAACCTACCTAGTTATTAAGATTGGGCTAAGTTACAGCGTAAAATGTGTAGAAGACACTCTTCACAAAGGTCTGCCTGGAACCAGCCAGTTTTCCTTTTTGGCACCGTGTGTGTGTGTGTGTGTGTGTGTGTGTGTGTGTGTGTGTGTATACACCCATCCACACCCCTATATATTTGTTATCTGCTGCAGCCTTTTTGTGCCTTTGTATTATGGCTAGACTAACTGCTTGCCAAATGTTTTATCTCTTAAATCCAGTGCTTTATTTCGGGAGGGACGCAGCGGTAGGTATACCCCTAAACATTTTGTGAATCTACATGTGTACCTTTGTCTATTTACTGTATTTATTTTTCCAAATTTGAACTATAAAATGGTGATTTTCTCGAGTCAAAATGAGAATACCCCTAAACATTTTTATTATTACTATTTTTTAGAAAAAAGTACTGGTTAAATTATACTGTATATGTATCTTGCAAGCTTCTAGGACAGTGGTTCCCAATTAGCTAATTACTGAGCCCCCCCCCCCTATTTTTCAAATGCCAAGCCATGGAACTGCAACTTTTGGAAATTTTGCTAACTCTATTGTGGTAGTTACCTCTGCAAAGCAATTTTTTAGGCAAAATATGGAGTAGCCCCTAATAAGCAAAAGATTTTAGGTATATTAAAAAAAGAAAAGAAAAAAGATTTGTGATATTACAATGCAAAAATGACAAAAAATTACTTGGGAGAGGAAGACAAGGAATGGGCCCCCCAGACCCCTAATTGGAAACCACTGCTCTAGGGGATGTGGCTGAAGAAAGGAATATAAAAGTCTGAATAAATAAAAACATAACATAATGATATTTTTAAAAATTTATTAGGCACCGCATATGCACTAGGACTCTATATCTATCTCCTCCCCACAATTCTCTCCATAATGTAAAGAAGGGAGTTTCAGGGGGTTGGACTAAATGAACCTTGGGGTCCCTTCCAACTCTACTGTTCTATGATTCTACGTGAAGAGTTGCACCGGTGATCAATGCTAGTGCTGCATAAAGTCACTCTCTTCAAAGAAGGAGGAGAAGGTGAATCCAGAAACCTACAGGCCAGTTCACTAGATGTCAGTCTGGGCAAACCTATCCTACAGATTATTAAGCCATCAGTGAACATCTAGAAAATATATAAATTCACAGCTAAGTAAGTAGTAGAGCTATGCCCTGGATGCTGCAAGAACTTGAGCCAAATCTGGAAGACTTGAGATCCCCTCTCACAGAGCTTCTCCTTACCCAGTCCCCTCCTGATCACATAAGTAATTGGAGGCTGGGACAAGCAACAGTGGTATTGTAGTGACTTAGATGGATGGTGTGAATGTGACTTTGTGGGTCTAGAACTCCATAATGCATGGGATACGTGACTTACCACAAGCTGCTATGGTCTGCTGGCTGGGTGCTCCTTGGTGAGATTGTCTTCTCCTGGCTGCTAAAGGTCGCTTATGGCACACCTATCCTAGAATACCCTGACTTATGAAGGACCTGAAGGCTTTGGAATGATGTTCAAGAAATATTTGTGTTTCAAATTACATATGCTAATACCAGGAACTTTGATTTTCTCCTGCTTGCTCTACTCATGCAGTGCTTAAGGTTTGTACATATACAAATAAATAAATAAATAAATAAATAAATAAATAAATAAATAAATAAATAAATGTGGGTATACAAAGTTTGGTTGTGTAAAGCGGCTCAAAATGAATAAATAAATCTGCAAACTGCCCTGAGACCTTCAGGTATAGGGCGGTATATAAATTCAATAAATAAAAAACACACGAAAGGGCACAGAAGATAAGGACCAAACATAGAACAATCAAATGAAACCATATAATGGTGTGGGAGGAAGAGAATGGTGTGATTAAACCAATGTACAGAAACCACACATTATCTATGTAGGCCACTTCCTGGTTCATGTGGAGATTGGAATAGATGAATCTATACATTTAAGTTTCTCTGTTTCTCTCTTTTTTTTTTTTTTGCCCCCACACCCATAATGAAGACTCGAGAGACATTGCATTGCATAGAATAGCCATACTTATTAAATAGCAAACAAAAAGCTCTGCAAGAAAATTCAGTTACATTGTGAGGTAGAATTGGAATCAGCTGTTGGGGGAAAGAAATAATTTGCTATCCGTATATTTGTAACATGCTGTCTAAAAGTGCACCATGGGTGTAGCCAGGATTTTTGTTGGAAGGGGCAGGACTTGGGGGGGCAGAACCGACGTGATTAGTCAGTTAGTTAAGCATTTCTATTGTTTTACTTGATCTAGGGGGCCAGCTTCCCTCCTGCCCCCCCCCCCCGGATACGCCCATGAAGAGCACGTTTGAAAACTCTGACTTTCATTTCCAATCAGGCTTGAGGGCCAGATACAAGCCTCCTGGCCTCCTTCTCAGGTCCTCAGGACTCTATACCATACACTCGGCTGATACGATGGTCCACTCCACAGGCCACACCTCTCATTGGTTCTGCTATTTCTCTTCCTCAGTCAGCTGTGCTGTCCAATAGTGTATCTTTTAACTGTAATAATGCCTCTTGTTGTTGGATATTCTCTCTCTGTGTGAGAGAATCATTTGTTCCAGAAACAGAGAAAAATAGAGAAGTTTCAAGAAGCAGCAGAAGGCTGAGATTGTTTTGTCTATGACAGGACGTTTTCTGTGGGATCTTTTTCTTTGGACATGTGCAGTATGACAGGAAGAACTGATAACAATGGTTTTGTGTAACTTTTTGTAACTTGTTGTGAGTCTCTTGCTTGCTCCTTGCAGAGAGAGAGTCTTGGACTCTTGTTGGACTCTAAGCCTGCCTTGACCACGGTATCTTTGCTACCAATATTCTTTTGTGCCTGTCAAGTAAACATCTACCCTTGACTGAATCTTTAAGGTGTCCATGAGTGTTTATTGCCTACTTTGTGTACCTTCAACCCCAAAGATGCTTCCAAGGAAGCAGCTGCGTTGAGATGTAACTCTGCTGGGTATGGATACTGACACACACACCCGCAGCAAAAGTGATGCCAGACCAAATTCTTCTAAATCATCCATCAGAGGTTGATGGATCAATCCAACACTTGTTTCCATCATTGGAGAACGAAGAGGGTGTGTCTCTATGTGTAGAAACTTCTGACATTTGCATGGTTGGAATGTGGCCTTTGTTCCAGAACCATTCGCCCTTGGTCTTGACCATCACTATTTCATTCTCATTTCTTTAAAAAACGAACTGACTCTTTGTGAGTCTGTAAGATATCTATGGATACAAACCCCTCTGAAAAAACAAACAAATTGAAACTAGAGTAGGACATGGAAAGGAAAGTCGTCCTCAGTGCCAAGTCATGGAAAAGGGTTTATTACAAGAGGATCTTCACCAGCAGAAGCCATGACAAGGCCAGAAGGGGAAATCTCGATGATGGAGGTGCCTTATTGGCTTCTGTACATTTGCCATCTATAATTCCAGATGCAGCTTCCTTGAATGTATTCTTAACATTTTGTGATAAAGCATCGCAGTAACTCTTGGTAGTGCAACCTTTCATAGTGATTTTAATCGTTCCTGGAGATGAAAAGGAAAGATGGGGGGTCAGGGGGCCCACTATTCCCCAAAATTACCTCACACAAACAAGTTTGAATTGGCTCTCAACCTTACATTGGCCTGGCCAAACTAACCAAATAAAATAAAAATGGCAAAGCAAAAATGTGCATGTGTAGCCATGTCCATTAATTTCAATGATTCTACTCTAAGACTAGCCTTGTATATAATCCATTGATGGGGATGTTCCTATGAGTTGAAGTCATGTATTACAAAGAATAAATGTTTTTCTCCCAAGTGCCACTCTCATCTTCCCCAATATCTGTTCCAGATATTGTGGGATAATAATACTATTACAGTGGTACCTCGGATTAAATACTTAATTTGTTGCGGAGGTCTGTACTTAACCTGAAACTGTTCTTAACCTGAAGCACCACTGTGATGGGATGATGAGCTGCTTGTGCGTTAAAGCTTAGTCCCTCAGAGCTTGGGCATGGTTCTCAAACTCTGCCTTAAGCGGAGCCCCCTTAAACATGACTCCCTTAATCGCTAGCAGAATCCGACAGTGGGCGTTTGCGGAATCTGCTCCAACATAAAAGTTCCTTAACGGAAACACGTCTTCGGGATTATCGGCGAGACAGCTTCCGGCGAGGAGTGGGTGTACCTATGGGGGGTCCTGAGACTTCTCCACTGTTTTCACTGGCAGTCTCTCGGAGCCCTCCCTCCGACTCACTTTCTCTCTGAGCTCTTTCCCTCCCCCTGCTGGTACCTTCCTCTGCTGCTGAGTCTCTCTTAGCGTCTGAGAGCCCTTCCACCGCCTGCCTTTCCGATGGCAGTTCCCTGACAACCACTTTAGCTAATGGGGCCTTCCGCTGCCACCGCACCGCCGGGGCATGATTTCTGTTCTCAACCTGAAGCAAAGTTCTTAACCTGAAGCACTATTTCTGGGTTAGCGGAGTCTGTAACCTGAAGCGTATGTATAACATATAATCAGCACCACCAGCCTGAACTCACCAGAGTCCCTGCACCTCTCAAGTGGGCACCATTGCCATTATAGGAGAACAAGGGTGCATCATGAGTTCTAGCACCTCTTTTACTTGAAAAATAGCACTGATATGATGATGCAAAGTTGCTTAAACCTTCAGTTTTCCAAGCAACTTATAAAAAAGGTTTCTTAAAAGAAAAAAGGAAAACAACACGTTTGGAGGGTGGCAACAATATTTCTGTGGTGGCTCCCTAACTGTGTAATGCTCTCCCCAGAGCAGCTCACCTGGCACCATCACTACATGTATTTGGACAGTAGGCAAAAACATTCCTTTTTACCAGGCCTTTGGGTATTAAGTAATCTACAGCCTGCTAAAGCTTGGGCGGGGGGGGGGGGGGGGAGAGGGCGGGGACGACTGCTATTGCTCCAGATATTTTTTGATGATGATAATGCTGTTGTTGATGATGATGATTATCCCCAAGCAAGCTTCATTTTGCATAGCTGGATCATTCCAGTCTCACAAAGTGCCTCGGAGCTGCTGCCACTTCTGGGCGCCTCTGTTCACCTTTGGCACCCCGCTCCCAATGGAAAAGCACGCTCCGCCGCTGGACTGAGTGCCAGCAAGACTAAAATGGAACAGAATTTCCATTGCTCAGCCAATCCCTCCTCAAAATCCCAAGAACATAAATCAGAAATACCACTTTTGATGCTAAGATCCAGACATCGGTCCTCAGCTCCTGTACATTCTGCCACATCTGAAGAAGAGCATGGGCTTAACACAGAATAGCAGGCTTGGCATTTTTTCCCATTGACTGTGTTGTTTATTGGAGGCACTGGAAAAAAAGGCAAAGAGACAGTGTACACTCACGCATTCCCCTCTATCCTCTATCCTCTATCCAGGCAGGCAGGAGACGTTATCACAATTTAAGGACCACAGATCTCATCAACCAAAAACATTCAAGGGAAATGTGGAATAGGACCGCTGTTGGGAGAGATGCTGTTGTACCTCAACCTTGGGTTCCCAGATGTTGTGGGAACAGAACTCCTATCTTCCCTGACTCTTGGTTGCTCTGACGAGGGAAGATAGGAGCTACAGTTCAGCAACATCTGGAGGCCATAAATCAGAGAGTGTTGATAGATCGAGAGGCCTGGAGGGCCACAGTAGGCTCCCAGACATAATGGTTCCCTCTACTGTGCTGCACAGTGGGAAATGACAATAGCTGTCAACTTACAGATTTGAAAATAAGTGGCCAGCAACATTGAAAATAAGGGACCAGCAGCCACAATAAGGGATTTTAGTCAACCAGCTGAAATACGAAGTTAAAAGGGACCAATAATTTTGGAGAGCAGCGCCGGTTTTTAGCCCTTTGTTTGCAGAGGTTGCTGCTCAAGACACCAGCTGATGAAACACTGCAATTAAATAACTACAAGCAGCAACCACTTTTCGCACAAAACGAAGTCCAAGCTACTAAGATGCTGCTTCAGTTCTGTATCTTTTCTCTCGTGCTCCATCTGCAGCTCTCCGTTCCATCAGGCGGGGCGGGAGGAAGAGAGAGGGGAAAAATAGCGCCCGAAGTAAACCCACAGATCAGACCATCTATGCTAGTGTACCACTAGAAGAAGAAGAAGAAGAGTTTGGATTTGATATCCCGCCTTTCACTCCCCTTCAGGAGTCTCAAAGTGGCTAACAATCTCCTTTCCCTTCCTCCCCCACAACAAAAACGCTGTGAGGTGAGTGGGGCTGAGAGACTTCAAAGGAGTGTGACGACCCAAGGTCACCCAGCAGCTGCATGTGGAGGAGCAGAGACGCGAACCCGGTTCCCCAGATTACAAGACTACCGCTTTTAACCTCTACACCACACTGGCTCTCACTACAAATCTATGGATGTCCCTTAAATTTCCCTTGTAGCCCTTGGAAAACCTGCCCGCGCCTCCGCCTCCGCCTCCTCCTCCTCTCTCTGAACTGCTTTCTCTATGGTTGCCCTCGCTCTCCTCTCAAATCTCCTCAGCAATTCATAGGCCATGCCAGGCTGCCCATCTCATCCGGGTTCTTCGGCGGCACAGCCACAGTACAGCCTAGCAGGAGTGGGAGCGGCGGTGGCTGGCAGAGGGGAGGCCCCAGGCAGAGACGCTCGGTTCGGCAGCCACAAGGAGGATGGCGGTGGAAGGGCCCGAGGCTCCCGCCAGTCCTGGCAGGGAGGGGCTCCCAGGGGCTGAGGCTGGTAAGAGGAGGCCGGAGGGGGGTGGGCCGGGCAGCCAAGCAACACAGTTGGAGCCTCCCTCCTCCCTGGCTGGCAGGGAGGGAGGGAGAGAGAGGAGCTGCTTCCTTTGAAACCCGGGAAATTTAAGGGACATCCATCAATAAGGGACAGCAGCGGGACACGGTGCTGGGATAAGGGACTGTCCCTCCAAATAAGGGATGCTTGACAGCTATGGAAATGACTGCTCTGTGATTCAGAACTCCACCATTGAAATCTATGGAACAACCTGACCTTTGGGGCATAGAATGAGGGGATGGAAGCAAAAATACACTCACATGGAACAGAAATGGATGAGCAGTCAGCACCCTTGCAGCAGACAGCCATTCCTCTCAAAGAAAGTATTTTGCCCAAATTTATGGAATATGGTCCCTGTCCGCAGGCCTTAGTGGATGAACAGCCTTTCACTATACTTTGAGTTGATATCTGATCTGTAGAGAATGAAAGAAAAAAATAAGCATTTAGGGCAGCCTTCACAACACGGTTCCCTCCTGGTGTTGCTGAGCTACAACTCCCACCAGCCCCAGAGAGCCCAATGAAGACTCAGAAATGACAGGGACTGGAGTCCAGCAACATCTGGAAGGACATTGGGGCTTGATCCCAGATTTAAGATAGCTCAGCTCCAGGGGGCAGAGCTTTCAGCTTGGAAAGCTAGATGCAGTGTGTTCCAAATGATTTTGACTATGATTCTCTGATCCCTATCAGCCCCAGTTAGCTGTCAGGCAGGCCAACTCCCCAGGGACACAAGTGCTCTAGACCCCACAACATTTTAATGGGGGGGAGCAGGGCACTCACAAAGTGCAGTGGCCATGTGCACATGCCCCCACGAGTCAGTTGATGAATCTAATGACTCCCAATAAGGCATCTTGATATGCCTTTTACAAGCCTCTGGCCTAGACTGCATTTGGTGGGCATCCTTCTCACTCACCTACTTTGCTTTCAGTAAGAGAGACAGTACAGGTGTCTTCATTGGCACTACAAGTCATCATCTTGCCACTGCAGTTGCTGCTTGTCGCTATGCAGGTTTCACACTCCAGTGAGTCACCTGTAGAAGAGAAGGTAAAACGTTTCATAAGCAGAGCCCATGTGCAGGCGCCATTCTAAGTCATCCGCCTGTGAAAAGGGATGGATCCCACAGACATGGGTCAAGTCCAACACTGATACTGCTCTATGTAGTGTGACACTCACCAGCTTATTTTGGCGATATTTTGGTTTCCACCCCAGTCAGCCCTTCCAAAATCAACGCCTTGGATCTGGTTTACTTCCAGGTATCCCACTGCAGCACACATCACCCCAGAACATTACCGCTGCTCAGGGACGCGGACTTATAAAAAATATTGGGGGGGCCCGGGAAAGCTCATGAATAATAAATAAGCTCATGAATATGCAAATAAAGTGGCGCCGCCTCCTCGTGAGCGAATAGGGGAGAGCGTGCTGCGCCTATTAATCAGCTCCAAAGGAAATTGGGTGGAGCTTTTGCTCGGGAGGGAGGGCAGGAGGCATGCAGCCCGCCCCTCCCTGTGCATTTTGGGCTGGGGGAGGGGCGGCGATGGCGCTCTGCTGGAGGGGCGCCGGAGATTATTGGGGGGGCGGAGCCCCCCCAAACGAATTTTTGAGGGGGCTCAGGCCCCCTCAAGCCCCATGGAGTCGGCGCCTATGCCGCTGCTTACCTGCAGTTAGAAGCATAGAGAAGAGAAGAAGTCCTAAGAGAACCGGCATGGTGTGTGAAAAGAAATGTGCAGCGGGAGTACATGCAAAAAGTTTGCTTCCTTTTTCCCCCAGCCTGGTGTCTGCAAAATAATAAATAAAAATCCAGATTGGAAACATGCACATTTTTTAAAAAAACCAACCAACCAACCAACCAAACACACACACACACACACACACACACACACCACCAAATTTCTCAGTACAGTGAGATGCTGGAATCTGGACACCATTGATACAAACCTTCCTTTCGCATGACTCTTCTGAGAAATTTGTGGGATAACAGATGGATCTCATCTTAACACATATTATTAGCAGGGTTGGGAAGCTATTCTACCCCTGCCCCCACTGTTCAGCAAAAAACCTTATTCCAAACTTGATTATAAAGCAAAACGAGGAGGGATTCAGGGCTCAGAGGTTGTAAGGCTCACCTCATATTTAACCAGGATTGCACACACTCATGTAGAGCTGAGACATAGCTGTCAGGTGAGTGAATCATGGTGGGGTAGGATTACACTGCACACCAGTACAGCTCACAGATGCTTCTCAAGACTCTTCCCAGCAGGGGAAACCAACTGCTTTCTTCCAGGTGAGAAATACTGGAGAGAGGCTACATCTCTTTGTTTCTTCCTCCTGCCCAAAAAGCTACAATCTCTGAATTCCCTGTGAAGAGGGATTGACTGTTCAACCGAGTTGGAAACGGGAACCCTGGCAGGGCTCAGTACCCTACAGCTTCCATAATTATTTGGAGGAACCCCTAACTGTTCAAAGTGCTATCCTAGTGCCTTAAGTGGATGGTGTGAATGTGATCTAAGAGCTTGCAGGTCTCGAGCTCCATAATCGTTGGGAAATGTGACTTACCCTGAGTTGCGAAGAACTGAAGGGCGGGCGCTCCTCAATGAGAATGTTTTCTTCTGGCTGCTAAAACTCACTTCTGGCACCTTTGCTCCTGTATATGTGGGCTTACGAAGAAGGCGGCGGCAGCAGTAGCATGACGCAAGATATAGATTAGATTATCATATCACTTCTGCAAATTTGATTTCCACCATAACTGCACCATCTGCTTGCAACCGAAGTTAGATCCATTTAGACATGTGACCTTTGTTCACCATACTTGTGCTTCCTGAGTTTTCGTTTGGGGTGTGTCATCAAAGTTCTGTGGGTCAAAGCAGCTCAGACACAGCCCCATAATGGCACAGAAGATAAGGGCCAAGTATAAAACACTAAAATAGAAACAGAAAACAGTGTAGCCATGTGGGGGCGGGGGGATAGAATGGAGTTCTTGGAACCAAAGGACAGAAATCAATTTTTAAAAAATATTGTTATAAGGTGTTTTTTGGTGGTGACAGATTCCCCAAAGTTCTTAAATGTATCAAATGCATGGAGATGTTGAAACTGGCAAAGTGCTAAAATACAGGTGAGACCAGTTTTCTGGGACCAGGAAGCCATTTGGCAAAGGGGCCTAGTAAGAGACAGGGAGAGAAGTGATCCATGTAACTAGGGCTGTGTGCTGGAGAGCAACTTACTGATATTAATGGATATGGATCTATTAGTTATTATTGTATTTTAATATTTTGTTCGAAGCTGCCCCGAGTGGCTGGGGAAACCCAGCCAGATGAGTGGGGTATAAATAAAAAATTATTATTATTATTATTATTATTATTATTATTATTATTATTATTATTATTATTACAACCCAAAATGTTGCATTCCCTTAGTATTCTGCAGGTGCATTCTCAGAGTTCAATTCAGAAGGCAAATATGTATGGAGGGTTGGAATCTGCACTGCTGCTCTCTTTCCCTGTAATAAATGTAACAAAATCCAATGGGGGGGGGGGCTGCTGGAGATGATCACTGGATGTTGGAAGGTCTGAAGCAGAGACCCTATTCTGCACAAAGATTGGTGTTTAGAACTTTGCACCGCGAGTGTTCCAAATCATGGGGTGTGGAGGCCATGTCTATGGAACAATTCCTCCACTTAGAGACCTTCAACCCCCCCCCCCACCTGCTGATAAGGGGGAGATCATGTGATGCAGCAAAGGAGGCAAAGTCAGTCAGTGAGCACCAACCATACCTTCTTTCTCACAGATGAGAAGCAAAAGCCTGAACAGAGCTTCGGTATACAGAGGGGACACTGGAATTTGATTGCCTTTTTGTTAATTTATTGTTTCATTTGTCCTACAGCTTCATGGTGGATGTCAGCTGCCCTGGTGATCTCACTCAAGGAGGAAGAGTACATTTATCATTTATTCAATGTAGTTATTACTTTTTAAAAAAAGTATTAGAGTGACTTCAAAGATTTAAAATACGAAATTTTCGTAAGGTCTTCTTTCTTCTTCGGCAATCACTCGTTGCCAAGTGGGATTATCTTCTATGAATATTAATTTCACAAATACTTTTAAGGGGTCTGAACTGCCATCATTCAAATTTCAGATACAGTGGTACCTTGGGTTACAGACACTTCATGTTACAGATGCTTCAGGTTATAGACTCCACTAACCCAGAAATAGTACCTCGGGTTAAGAACTTTGCTTCAGGATGAGAACAGAAATCGCGCGGCGGCAGTGTGGTGACAAAGGGAGACCCCATTAGCTAAAGTGGTACCTCAGGTTAAGAACAGTTTCTGGTTAAGAACAGACCTCCGGAAGAATTAAGTTCTTAACCTGAGGTATCACTGTACTGCATGCAGTTGTGGTTGCCTCAGCTAAAGAGAGAGAGGATTTTGTAGACTTGGAAAAGATTCAGAAAATGGCTATCAAACTGGACAAGAGGACAAGGGGATAGACTGAGGGGGTGGGAATGCTGTAGTACTTAGGACTTAGTTAAGACTTAGTTTAGATATAATGTGAGTAAGAGGCCACATGATAGAAGTTTATAGAGTTATGCATGGCATGAAGAAATCAGATAGAGAAATGTTTCTCTCCCTCTCTCGTAACTCTACAATTCATGGTCATCCAATGGCAACGAATGTTGGAAGATTCAGGACAGAGAAAATAAAGTACGTCTTCAAGCATCACATTAAGCTGTGGAACTTCTTGCCACAGTGATGGCCAACAACCTAGATGGCCTTAAAAGAGGATTAGACAAATTCAATGTAATAAAGGAATCTTTGTCCATTTTCTGCTGTGTGAAGTTCTTTATTAGGCATAAAGGTCAAATGTATAAAGGCATTTTTAATGAATGCACATCCTGAATCTATGCAGAAGGTACAGCTCATCTCAATAGTGGAAAACATCAGGTCTCTTCATGTAGTAGACACGTAAATGGGTTCACATGTGCACCTTGTAAAAATAGTCCTCTATTTAAGTGGGCTGTCAGGTGGGCCCACCCATGAAGCAAGATGAGGTAACCACCTTGCGCAGCGGCAGCCCACAGCCGTCATCACCTATGGAGAAGTGGCACTGGCAGCAGTACCAGTTTCTGGAGAGATCTCGCAGGATGTCACCCACTGAGATTTTGGTGACATCTCATGAGCTCTCTCTGGAAGCCGGCGCTGCTGGCAGTGGTTCGCAAGTGCTGCCATGCAACACAGGGAAGGGACACCTCAGCGGGAGAGTGGGGCAGCAGCAGGGAAGGGTGGTACATTTCCGTTTCACCTCAAGTGGCGAAACAGGACATGCCATTCCTGACTAGAGAACAACCCTCTGTTTGCAGAAGTCCTCTGTTTCATTGGCTATACAGGAAGAAGCCGTTGTTCCACAAACTTTTGCTGTTGGCCCTCAGAAGGTCAACATGAGGGAATGCATCCCTCAGGCTGAAAAGGTTTCCTGCTCCTCGGCCAACCGATCTTCACTACAGAACTTCATGATTTCTTTTAAAAAGATGATTTCTACTTCAGTAGAATTTCTTTCCAATTCAGTAGAACAACTAGGAATACAAATCCCTCTGGAAAATGACAAATTGAAAGTAAAGAAGGACATTAAAAGGAAGGTCTTCCTCAGGAAGGTCATCACCAGAAGATCTTCACCAGCAGAAGCCATGACAGGGGAACTCATAATGATAGCGGTGCCTTATCTGCTGGTTCACATTTACCAACTACAGATCCAAAAATGTTGGCTGGGCCGAATTTTTTTTCTAAAGTAGCACAGTAAGACTTGGTAGTGCAGCCTCTTATGATGAAGTCAGACCATCCTGGAGCTGAAAAGCAAAGATGGGAGATCAGGGGTCCACTCTTCCCAGTAATCACCACCCCAAATAGGTTTATTTGTCTCCCAGCATTGCCATGGGTCAAGGTGACTAGTAAAATAAAGAAAAAGCAAAGCAAAAAAGAACAAAAGGACAACGCACATTGTTAAATTATTATTATTGATTAGATTTCCCCCAACACTGGCAAAGAAGGCCTCCTCTGATAAGGACTAGCTTTGGATATAACCCATTGATGGGGATATTACTGCAACCACCCCAATTCATTGGCATATATGTAATGTCCTCTATTAGAAGGGCTATCAGAAGCAGCCCACTTTTTAAGGTGTCCTCTTTGAAGGCCTGTCAAGTCTACAATGTTCCTGATATGGCATTTGTCCATTATTATCCCCATCTGTGGGGATGATGATGATGAGGCATTTTAGTTGCTTGCATCTGCAGCTCCTCAAGCTACTTACAAGATGTTCTAAAGCTTGAAAAACTATTATGTTGTACCATAAAATGGAAAACAGCACCCATAAGAGCCTCAAACATTTTGCAACATACTAGGAATAAAATTACATCAGCTCAGTCCATCAAAAGTTTGAGGAAATGTAAGTTTTTACCTGGCACCAAAAAGGTGCCAACAAAGGGACAGGGTAGACCTTGCGACAGAGAGCATTTCTCAGTCAGAAAAGGCTCCTGTCCCCTATTGCCACCTCCAAGCTTCTCTCACAGGTGTGACCTGGAGAAGGGCCTCAGAAGATCCAAGCATTCAGCTAAGTTCCTGTCAGGAGAGGTGCTCAAGAAGTCACTGGGGTCCTAATCATAATGGTGACATCCCCGGTATTGGGTCTGTGAGCCACCATTTTCATTTCCCACAATGCTGAAGCTGGCAATGACTGCAGGTAAAATCAATTATCATGCCAGGAGAAAGAACCACAAAATCAGTGGTAGGAGAGAAATTCATTTGGTCCACTTTTCATAATAGAGCCACCCAAACTGCTGCACCCAGACTTAGATTTCAGTTAGAACGCATCTCCCAGACGGATTGGGCCCTTCTCTGGATTTTGTAAGGTGTTTTCAATGTGAGGAAAGCATGCACAATATGTGCAAACAAAATGTGCTTCTTACTGGTGAATTCATTGAAAAGCATGTGTTGTTTCCAAGTGAATTCTACTCAGAGTACACTTTAGCCATACCCGTTAATTTCAATTAGTCTATGCTATGCTCATGGCCAGCCCACATATGGGGCAAGGTGAGGCAACCACCTCAGGGGGGCAAGAATCCACAGAGGCATCAGATCCCCATGCAGATCTTTATTGCCCACTTATTCCTGATGTAGATCATCACTCACATCTTATTCCTTGACCAGGAGGCAAATGCCATTCTGTGGTTCGTCTCAGGTGCCAAAACGTCTTGGGCCAGCCCTGGCTACCATTAACATCAGCTACAACTCTGCAAACCTTACACAAAGGGTGCACATTTCATGTAAAAAGTGAACCTGAAATGGATTTAAAATGCAGACAACTGGACAGAGCAGGATGGAACAGATCCCTCTGATGGAATGCCAGCAAGACTTAAAATGGGACAGAATTGGCTGCTAGGCCAATTACTTTTCAAAATCAGAAGAGCATATCAAATCAGAATTACCACTTTTGAGGATTCCATCCAGGCAGTAGTCCTCTGCCCCTGTACATTCTGCCAGCTCTGAAGAGCAGGGGCCCATTAGCGACAAGCAGGCTGGGCATTTTTTCCCATTGGCCGTGTTGTTTATTGGGGGCACTGAAAAAAGCAAAGATGCAGTATAAGAAAAGGGGAAGAATTGTACTCGTACGCACACTGTCGCACAACCTGGCCCCTGGGGCACAGAGCAGGAAAAGAGGATGGGAGCAAAACTATACCTACCTTGAGGAGAAACAGATGCACAGTCATTCCCCTCACAGCAGACAGCCTTTCCTCTGGCAATAAACATCTTGCCCAAATTCAGATAAAATGGTGCGAGTCCACAGGCGTGAGTGGATAGACAGCCTTTTATTATTTCCTGACTTGTTACTTCAGCTGCAGAGAAGGCATAAGGTAAGTACTTAAGCCAGCCTTCCACAACATGGGGTTGGCTGGGCTACCAACTCCCATCAGCCCTAGCAAGCACAGTGAAGGGTAAGAAACATCTGGAAGTTATGATGGGGTGGAAAGTTCACAAGCTATGAAGGACTTGCTCACACATTTATTGACTGCTGCACGAATTATTATAGCTAGGAAGTGGAAGGGGCAAGCAGAAGATAAAACAGAAGAATGTTATAAAGAGGCGTGAGGTATAGCTATTAATGATAAATTAACATGTATCATTGAGGTAAGATGCGGAATATGCAGGAGAAATGATTTTGAGGAGATACGGAAAGGGGTCAAACCATCACAAGAGGTGTTGAAATTTTGGGAGGCTGGATAGTTATAATGGAATGGTCTCGGTGGCGGAGTGCACATTATTATTATTATTTATTTATTATCATTACTCTGCCAAAATAAAAAAAATCTGTTACATAAAAAAGAAACACCTGGAAGGTTACCAATCCCTCACCTCAGAGTTAAGGTACTTCAGGTAGCAAGAGGCTGGGAAATATAGCTTTCTGTGTGGAAACCGAGAGGCAGTGTGCTTGTGATGTTTTAAACCCGGCATGTCCAACAGGTTGATTGTGATCTGTGAGTAGATCGCAGTCTCTTGGGAGTTGGACGTGCCTGCTTTAGACTATAATCTCCATCATCACAAGTCAGCGTTGCCAATGGTGGAGGATAATGGGAGTTGTAGTCCAGTGCATGTGCAGTCTAAGCAGTCACTACTGCAGGTAAATGGATGGATGGCCTGACTCTCAATAAGGCATCTTGATAGACCTTTTGCAAGAGGTAGAGGTCCTTCTCACTCACCTACTGTAGCTTCCACAAAAGCGACAGAGCAGGTGTCTTCATGAGCACTACAACGCTCCATAGTGCCATTACAGTTGCCATCTAACCCTAGGCAGGTTTCACACTCTAATGAGTCACCTGTGGATGGGAAGACAAAATATTTCTTTAGAAGGGTCCATGCACAGACATCTCTCTACGTTACCTGTCCACTGGATCCCAGAAAAGTTGGTCAAGTGCAAAACCGTTCTATGCCTTCCCCAATGTAATGCAACGTTCAACAAGAATGAAGGAGATACAGTGGTTTCCAATCCCAGTCAACTCTTCCAATATTTCCAACTTGGATCATCCACCACCCCTAGAAGATTACTACTGCTTACCTGGAGTTAGATAGTACAACCCGTGCAGCACGATGGCAAGAAATATTCACACAGTTGTTCAAGAATAATTTTACATCATTTAACAAATATGTGAGAAAGAGACAATTACTTGCAAAGTGCCATGAAAACTTCCAAACTACATAAAATAAAGTGAACTTGCAATATCTGATTTTACTAGATTCTTACAAATTCTTGACTCAGTTTTTCATTTTTTCTTGTTTTTAAATAAATTCAAGAAAATTCAAGAAAAAGGTGAGTTCAACATTGTTCCCGGTGGCTTTAAGGTGCTGATGAACCAGCATATGGAGTTATAAAGAAGACAGGGTGCCGCCCAGAGTGGCTGGGAAAACTCAGCCAGATGGGCGGGGTATAAATAATAAATAATAATGATAATGATAATAATTCTATCCCCGTTTCGCCCTAGCAGTCCATACAGTTGAGAGGATGCTGTCCCGCCCCTAGTGTGGCCAATTTGTTGGGATTGGCGGATAGCACACTCCCTGAGCACAATTTTCTGGGCGTCTTCAGTTGTCTCATGCCATTGATGCATCTACTAGTGCTGAATATCGTTGAAGAGACAATTTCTTGGCTTAAGCATAAAAGACTGAATAGCTTACCCCCAAGCATCCCACTGCAACACACACCGGTGCTAGAAGATTACGACTGCTTACCTGGGGTTAGAAGTGCAGAGAAGAGAAGAAGTCCCAAAGGAACCGGCATGGCACTGGGGAAGAAGTGCGCAGTGGGAATGAGCTCAAAAAGTTCCAGGTTTTTTGTGAAGCAATTATTTTAGCCTGCTGTTTGCAATAAATAAATAAATCACGAGAGGAAGCATGTATGATTTAAAAAAAAAAAAAAACAAATCTCTCAGTACAATGAGATGTCTGTCACTTCCTGCTGGGGTCTGGGCTCCATCAACACAAATTCCCCTCCCCTCTGAGTTTTGTTAGAAATTCATGGGGTGGCACAGGGATCTTGTGTGGGGATGAGCCAAACACATATTGCGGGTGTTGGAAAGCTCCCTGCCTATCTCAGGAAAAAGCTTGTTTTATCCCAGACTTATTTATAAGCCAAAACAAGGAGGGAAGGGTTAAAAATCAAGACAGAGAGACTATAGGACTCGCCTCCTGTTTATTCGGGATCCCCCACCCCATGTAGAACTGTGTCGTGTTTGTTCCTTGGGGTGTGCTACTTTCCTAGAACCCCATCAACCCATCAACACCAACCCAACCCATCTCTTTGCTCTGCCCATAAAACTACACTTCTCAGAAACCAGTGTGAAGAGGGTCGGATTGTTCAACCACCTTGGCAATTAGAGCTCTCGTATAGGAATAGGGTTTTCCCAACAACTCTTAGCATGATTAATAAGGAGTCTTTGGGGGACCCAAGACTGCTTAAAGGGGCATCACAGTGCTTTAGATGGATGATGTGGATGCAACCTGAATGTGCTCAAGTCTGGAGCTCCAAAGTGGATGGTATATGTGACTTACCACAAGGACTGCAGACCAGGTGGTTATGTCCTCTCTTGGTTACTAAATTTCACTTGTGAAGCATTTGCTGAAGCATGCCCAGGCTTAAATAGAAGACGACGACTTTAGCATGACGCAGAAGAAAGATTAGCTTATCATTTATATCAATACCAATTTGATTTGCCCCGTTCTCTCACCACCAACATACCACCCAAGTCTGAACAAAGAACAAGTTAGATATTTCACAATTCTGTCTCCTGACTCTGATTTTGGGTGCGCTAGCAAAGCCTCATTGTGCACAGCGGCTGAAACACTGTAGCAATTCAATGGCACAGAAGATAAGGACAAACATAAAACAGTTAAATAAATGTTTAAATTTTTACTTTGGTTAAAAAAAAAAAAATCTTGCACATGAAGGAAGACCCGAGTTAGAGAAGGCCTTGGAGCCAATTTTTGCTCTCTCAGCCCTACAGTCACTGGCTCAGAAGATAACACACACCAAGGATATACTACAGCATTTGGTTGCAGGACCCTGCTTGCTACGCTTTTCTTTCTTATATACTAGCACACCAGCACAGACATACCATTGTTCTGCATAGTAAGGTTACTTGGATTTGCCATCACTTATCAAAATCCATGCCCTCCCATTATGTTATTGAATGAATAAAGGGACACAGGTGGCACTGTGGTCTAAACCACTCAGCCTCTTGGGCTTGCTGATCAGAAGGTCAGCACTTCAAATCCCCATAGTGGGGTGAGCTCCTGTTGCTCTGTCCCAGCTCCTGCCAACCTAGCACTTTGAAAGCAAGGCAAGCAGTTTGAAACATGTGGCGGGAAAGTAAATTGTGTTTCTGTGCACTCTGGTTTCCATCAAGATGTCCCATTGGGCCAGAAGCGGTTTAGTCATGCTGGCCACGTGACACAGAAAGCTGTCTGTGGACAAATGCTGGCTCCCTTGGTCTGAAAGTGAGATGAGCGCTGCAACCCCATAGTCTCCTTTGAGTGGACAACTGCCCAGGGGTCCTTTACCTTTTTTACCCAGTGCTTTTTATCTAAAAAAAATATTGAGGGGTACTCTCATTTTGACTCAAGAAAACCACCATTTTATAGTTAAAATTGGGGAAAATAAATACAGCAAATGGACAAAAGTACAAAGATTCACAAAATGTTTAGGGGTATGCGCACCCCTGCATCCCCCCAGAAAAAGCACTGTTTTTACCTAATTGAATAATCCCACAAACAACTAAATTCTCATTCTCTTCTGCAACTTTGTTCAAGGCACATTCTTCAGAGAGTGATTACTATTTTCTTCACCATTCCACATACACACACACACAGAGAGAGAATATGTCTGGACTTTCTGGACTGGAATTGCCTTAAAAGGTCACCAGCAAAGAGAAAGAATTCAAGATGGTATATAAAGATGTTTTTGGTGTCTGCTTCTGCAAGAGAAGATCTCATTTACTACCTATGTTTACTATAGTGGAACGCAATGGGTTGCATCTGACATTAGACCTATTCAAACTAAGCCCACTGAAATTAATGGTAATATTAATTTCAACGGTTCTACTCTGAGTAGAGCGTAGTGGACTGCAACCCAAAATGTTGGAATCTCTTATTATTCTGTAGGTGCCTGTTCAGAATCGAAGTCAGAAGGCAAATATATGCAAAAGAGGGGAATTCCTACTATAATAATCTTTCCTTCCCTGTCAACAACCAAACAAAAGCCAATGAAAAAAATGATGGAGACATTCACTGGACTTTGGAAGGTCTGAAGGGCAGATCCTGTTCTCCACAAGGACATTCCTGATATCATTTAGAACTTTGCATGGCAAGGGTTCCAAATCATGTGTGGTGGGGCCTATGTCTATAGAACACGCCTTCTGCTTAGAGACCTGATAAGGTGATAAGGTGGAGTTGAGCCAATTATGATGCAGCAAAGGAGGCACAGCCAGTGAGCACCATTCGCACTTCCTGCCTCACAGAGGAGAGGCAAATGCCTGAACACCTGTGATGCTGTTGCAGTTTGATAGCTTTATTGTGCATTTCCTAATTTGTTTGTACTATTAATTCCTGATAGGTGTCAGTGGCCCTGATAACCTCACTCGAGGAGGAAGGGTGCATTCATCATGGGTTTATGTAGTCAGCACTTTTTTTTACAAGAGTCTCAGAATAATATGATTCAGCATAGTCCATGCAATGATCAGATAGTTTTTTAATAGGCATTTAATAAGTTCCATAATGAATGAATAACGCATCAGGGCTGCATGATGGACACACTGGCAGAAGCACAGCCCCGATCTCACCGTCACCCAACCTGGCCATAGCCCCATTTAGGTGAACACACTGGTGGAGGAACGGGGGTGGGGCAGGTGGGGTGCACTGCCTCCAGCACCATCGGGAAAGGGGGTACCATCGCAGCCATCTCCCCAGACACACGCTGCGCAACCCCCCCTCCCGTGCCTGGTGCCATGCCCCCGGATTCATGCCATGCCCCTGCGGGTCACGTACCATGCCCCTGGAACCACGCCCCTGTGTGTGGCATGACAAACCCATGCGAGCAATGTGCCACTTGCCTGGGACGTGTGCCATGCCCCCACCTGCTCTCCGCCCCCGGTGCCGGAGCATGCAGCTTCGCCACTGGGTGAACCTGAGAGGGTATCAAGGCAGCTCTGTCCCATCACAACAGCCACTCCTGCTCTGCTACACACACACACACACCCATGACTAGCTCTGTAGTTTCGGCTGTCAGGAGGAGGGCAACAGCAGCAGGAACAACAGCAAGCGGGAGAAGTCAGTCTAAGAAAGGGGGTCAACTGCGGGCATCATGCCCAAGGCCCCGAAACCAAAGCCAGCTTGCGCCTAATGCATCTCCAAACACCCAGCTGACTGGCTCACCAGAGAGAGGCATCACAATAGAGGGCATCACATCAGAATAGGAGTTCATGCTCATCAGCTTTTTTCAACAGAAGCTTAGGAGTGCTTAGGAGTGACAGCCACTACTGGCATGTGGATGCTAAAGCACACCTGCTGAGGACTTTCCTGCCACTGGCCCCATGTGCTATTTGGCCAAGCTCAGCCCCCTCGGCTGCCACCACTTTTCAGGGCTGTGTGTGCCTGCTTATCTCGCTTGAGATTTGTAGAGGGGCTCGTCCTTCCGTCAGCTTCCTTAGTGCTCATTTGAATGACGCTTGCATACATAGTCCTTCCCATGACCAGCAATGGAGAAAGGAGGAGCTAAATATCCAGGCACTTTGGACATGGTAAAAATAAACCTTCATTATGTATTTATACCCCACCTTTTCCCCTAATGGGACTCAAGGCTGAGCACAGCACCAGGACCGGATTTAGGTTTGATGAGGCCCGAAACTACTGAAGGTAATGGGGCGCTTTATATGTCCAGCTGTCCTTTATCAACAACAAATTGTCGCTGTTTTTTGTGTGTTGAATATATGCTATATGGTAATTTATAAAGCCATTTGCACATAACAAAATATGTATTTTATCAAAGTAAATGTTGAACTGAAATACAATTAAGTAGTATATTAATAGTGAAATACAATAGTGAATAATACATCTAGAGTTTTCCCCCCTTTAATTTTTTGGAGGGGCTCCAAGAGAGTGGGGGTCGTAAGCTATAGCATGTTTAGCTTATATGTAAATCTGGCACTGCACAGCACACTTCTTGAAGGAAAAGATGGGGAGGCAAAGAGGTTGGAGGGGATGAAATGAGGGGGCAATGCCAGTATATGTGTATTGTGTGTGTCATTTGCATCAGAAACAACAAAAGAATGTAGTGGACGCTTACTGCTCAGTTCCATGTTAATTGCTTTCAGAAAAAATATCCATTTGCAATCCTATGAACCCAGAAATGGTGGCAGTAAATTTACGAAATTTGAGGCGGTATACAGCTATATGATTATTCCCAACTGTTTTAATGGGTAAACAGAAGCATGGAGAAGTGGTGTTGTTCTCAAATGAGGGTTATCATTGTGCCACACCACAACGACTGGCATGAATGGAATTTAGCATGACATGGCTGTTCATTGGTTAAAAAGACTAACCAATTCATTATGGCACCAATTTAAGGCACCAGTGGAGGGGTGATCCACTGTGGTGGGCTGTAGTCATCAGGTGCTGGTAATTTCAAGTACATGTACCTCCTTTAATCATTGACAGAAGTGGAATATTTGTTGAGAGGGTGGCAACAACCACACAATCTGAGAACCTGGCTGCAATATCAGCCCAGCTCTAGGTCAAAGTAAGTCAGACTGAATTTTGAGTCCATGGCTTCCGTTTCTCCATATCTACTCCCTCCCCACTAAATCGCAGAGGCAGCCAAAGCGATTTATCGCTGGCATGCATCTCTGTGTACCTTGCCTTTACTCCTTGAAAGGTGAGCCATGCCTGACCTCTCTTGCAGCGCTATGATCCCACAAGCTCCCAGAGACTCACCTAATGAACTGGGCTTCTCTGATGCATGTTTTGGCCCTCTGCTGGTTTCATGCAGGAATGCTACTATTCCTGACAAGGACAGGTAAGTGCAGGTGGAACCTGGTGCTATTAGAATAATAGAATTGTAGAGTTGGAAGCGACCACAGGGATCATCTAGTCCAGCTCCCTGAAATGCAGGGATCTTTTGTACAAAGTGGGGCTTAAAACCACAACCCTGAGATTAAGAATCTCATGCTGTAACAACGGAGCTATCTCTAAATCATGGATCATCCAGGGATTCAAATTAATGCATATTAACATTCTGAAAGCTTCCTTGTGCTAAACAAAATGTGTTCCAAATCTGAGGGCAAGGCTACTGGCGGCTGCTTAGCCTTGATGGCTATATTCGACTTTTTCTTTGATTTTTTTTTTTTAAAGCAATTTTCTGCTTCAAATGAGAATATCCTAAAACCTCAAGGACAAGGTCCTTCCTCATTTTTATAAATAAATAAATAAAAATGATCCTACCCCCACCCAACAACAATAATTATTGTTACTTATCGCAGGAATTGTGAAGGAAATTACCTCAATTGGCCTTTTTTAAATTATCTCTGTGTCTGATTTTCATTCATTTGCATTAGCTGCATTGTTTTCTTTTTTATTTCTTTAGATTACTATGTAATTTAATTATATGTTCTTGATTAAATAAGTCAAAAGAAATATATACAACTCCTAAACCAATGGTGGGTAACCAGCAGTACATGGACTTTCTAGTTAGGTTTAGCAGGACTCTCCGTTGGCCTATGAGGTCATCTTCACCTGCCCCATATAGCTCATCAGCTGTAGGGTAGGTAAAGATGCAGCAAAGAGGGCTGCTGAAGAGCGATTTCCTTTGATGCTGTTGCCCGACAACATAATGATGGCAAATGACTGACAGGTAGGCAGCCTCACCGCCTGTCAAAATTGTTTCATGGGCAGTGGGGAAGGTAAGGATCTGGCCCACTGCCAAGATCCAGTTCTCCATCCCTGTCCAACATGACACAAAAGGTGCTGCCTGGGGCTGATGGGAATTGTAGCCTAAAACTACAATTGGTACGTTGGTGACTTGTGCTTGTGTCAGGTAGACAATTGTGAGAATGGAATGCCTTTCTTCCAGCTCTTACTTGGGTTTTCACTTGCAGCAGCCTTTCTCAAACTTGGTTCCCCAGATCTTGTTGGATAACAACTCCCATCATTCCTGACCACTGGTCCTGGGAGCTAGGGAAGATGGGAGTTGTTGTCCAACAACATATGGGGACCCAAGTTTGAGAAAGGCTTACTTACAGCAAGGATGGGAAGCCCAGGACCCTCCTGGTGTTTTTTAGACTCCAACTCCCATCAGTCTCAGTAAGCACAAGGAATAGTCAGGAATGTTGGGAGTTGGAGTCCTCTACCACTCACCCATCCAATGAGTATTGTGTTGGCTCTTAGGGTTAAAAGATGCCCTCCAGGGCTCCTGGCCACAGTGAATATGCTGTTTGTCTGCTTTTACTTGCTCCTGCTTTAGGGGGATGTCTGCCATGTGAGTCATGTTCAGCTGCTGGGGACAATTGTAGTGGCAGTAAGATCATTTGCCCTGGTGGGCTCATCAAATGTGGCACAGCACAAACCGTGAACACAACAGGTGAGTTTCATAAGATGTCACACACCCACAGGTTCCAGCAAATAGGGTGAATGGCAGCTCTCAGCCTTAACATACTACAGCTCCCAGAATTTTTTGACTGTTCAGAGTTTTTTCATAGTTCTTTACATGTATGGGGTGAATGGGACTTGGGTCAATGTCCACACCATACATTAAAAGCACCATGATACCACTTTCAATCGTCCTGGTTTCTCTCAAAGAATCCTGGGAACTCTTGCTGATTGAGGGTGCTGAGGGGGTGCTTATGTTGGAGTTTGGTAAATATATTACAGCAGTATGCAGAAAGAAATAGGCTGGTAAGACTGCTGGTTGAACAGATAAAGAAAACATAAGGCTTATTACTCGTGGCAACCAAAGACACTGAGTTAAGATTTTACCTGTTGCCAATATGGAGCCAAGAAGTTAACACCAGCACATGGAAACTCACAATAAATGAACTTGGAGAAGGGTAGGAAGGAAGTAAAGACTGGAAGGAACAGATCTCTTTTACCAGAAAGCAGTTACTAAAAGAGAATGAATCAGGGAGGAGGAAGACCAGACTGCCTTTCTGTCTGCCACCCCCAACTGGATCAAGTTACTTGTTGCAGCCATTGTTGCCTTACTCTCAACAGTTTGTGGACTTACATTCCTCCCACAGAGCTGCAATTCTCAGAGTGGTTTAACAATCAATCTCTCTTCCCAGGACATGCTGCGACATGTAGTTCTGTGGTAGGGACAGGGGTCTCTTAACAATTCCCAGCACCCTTAAACAAACTACAGTTCCCAGGATTCTGTGGTGGAAGCCATGGCTTTGAAGGTATATTCCAAAATGTAGCATACATCTTCTCTCCAGGTCAGTATAATTTGGATTACAGGGCTAATCATTTACGCCAGGGACCTCTCTTCTGATTAAAACTTTCCCTTCCTTGATCCCAACAGGACCAAGGACTATTCACAAGTTTTGCTTCCACCCCAGCGACTGCATCTACAAAGGCCCTTCCACATTTAACCTTGGCAAGTCAGGAATTGTATCAAGCAGACTTTTCTGCTGCAATGAGGATGAGTGCAATCATTACTTTCCTGATGGTAAGTCACTTTGTATCCCTTTGTCTTTGCCCATTCTATCATTCCACATTCTACAGTGTCATTTTTTAAAAAAACCACCAGCTTCCTACTTGGGCTGGGGAAGAGTGATTTGCAAAATGGATGTCAGTTCTATCACCGAGCCACTTCCTTACTTGTGTGTGTTTGTTTTAACAAGGCTCAGAGAGCACTGTTGAAGAGCTGGTCACTGAATCATAGGACCATAGGAAGGTGTCTTCTGCTGAGTCTGACCATACTCAACTGTCTAAAATATTGCCCACCCAACTCAATATTGTCTAAAATGACTGGCATTGCAGGGGGTTGGACTAGATGATCCTCGGGGTACCTTCCAGCTCTATAGTTCTATGATTCTATGAATCAGGTGTCTGGATAGACTTTCCAAATGCAGGAAAGTTTTGAGCAGGCATCAAGAGCAAAATATCGAGGGCCTCTTCCTGAATGCCCAAAGGCAGGGATTTCCAAAGTGCAG